>NW_024870834.1:5794500-6420000 GCF_019054845.1 Dipodomys spectabilis
AAGGTGACTACACTGATTGTCAAAGAGGGAAATGAGCCAGGCACTGGTGGCTCTCACCTGTAATCCTAGCTACTCAGGAGGCTGAGATCTGAGGATCACAAGGCAAAGACAGCTTGGGCAAGAAAGCAAGTGAGACTCTTCTCTAGTTAACCACCAGAAAGCTGGAAGTGACTGTGGCTCAAGTGGTAGAATGCTGGCCTTCAGCAGAGCAGCTCAGGGACAGCGCCCAGACCGTGAGCTCAAGCCACAGGACTGGGAAAAAAAGGGGGGGGGAGGGGGGGAATGACAAACCTAAACGAGAAAGGGGGAAAGTAGGAGAGAAGATAGGAGGAAAAGGAATGAGGAAAGAAGAAAAGAAAGGAACCCTGGTCACCATTTCTAGAAGTTATGACTTGCTCTGTGGGAAAACTGCTGCCATCTCTGACTGCATTCTTTGAGGACCTCAGCCAGGTGTTCAGTAAATGTGACCACTGACCACAGGGAACACTGCCCTTCCCGGCCTCTACCCGGGGCGGCCAGTTCCAGGGCCTGGCAGGAGCTGTGCAGAGCTGGGGCCCTGGGGGCAGGAAGACCATCTGTCCATACAGCTGACTGGAGAGGCGGCTGAGCTTCGCCAGGACTGAGCTGCCTGGCTTAGAACTGAAGTGGTCAGCCTCACGGAGGACGCCGGGGCCTCATCTGTCTCTGTACCCCCGTCCCGTCCCTGAGGCTCACCCCGAACTGCCTCTGTGTGGCAGACTCCTGTCTCCCGCCATTCTGATCTGCTCCAAACCTTATTCCATGGCCTCTGAAGAGAAATTCATCTCTTTCTTACAGTCTTTCTTTGCATCATTCACACACATTGGCTTCACCATGTTCTGTCAGAGACACAGGGAATAGAGGGACCATACATTATAAAAATGCACCTGGCCAATGCAACACTACAAGACAAGGGACATCATTTCTTCAGCAAATAGTTTGCAAGGGTACAAATGAGGGGGAGATATAGCCTACAAATAAAAAGAGATCAAGAAGCCAGGAACTGGTGGCTCATGTCTGTAATCCTAGCTGAGATCTGAGGATCACAGTTCAAAGCCAGCCCCAGCAGAAAAGTCCATGAGACTCTTATCTCCAACTAACCAGCAGAAAGCTAGAAGTGGAGGTGAGGAAAAAGGTAAGGGACAGGGCTCAGATCCTGAGTTCAAGCCCTAGTATTGGTATCATAAAACAAACAAAATAGTGGTTGATTGTTTTCTTATATTTTAAATTTTATGAGTAATATGAGAAATAATAAAAATCAAGTGCTAGGCACTTGTAGTTTAATCCTAGCTATTCAGGAGGCTTAGATCTGATGATTGCAGTTTGAAGGCAGCCTAGGCAGGAAAGTTCATGAGACTCTTATATCCAATTAATTACCAAAAAGCCAAAAGTAGAGCTGTGGCTCAAGTGATAGAATGCTAGCTTTGAGTGCAAAATCTTAGGGGCAGTGCTCAGGCCCCAGGTTCAAGCTAGGAGCAGAAAAACAAAAATCAACATTGTGTCATGGTGGCATTGGCTGACTTTATTTTCCTTGCTGGTGGTTTTGAGTCTGGGAGAGTCAGCCTGTTGTCTTTCTAAAGCAAGGGGGCCCAGTCTGCCCCCTGCAGGTGCATGGGGAGCTTGCAGCAGTGCCACAGGCCCTTCTGTGGGACACGGAACAGGCCTTGGACACCAGGACCAGGCTGTAACAGATTGAATGATCAATAGCACCCCTGGGGGCTGAGGACCAGGGCTGACACTCAGCAGGTGGCCTCTTGGAGACAGAACCTCGCCTGGCGGAGGGTCAGATCCTGCAGGAAATGTCCAACCCAAACAGGAACTTCTCGTTTGTACTCCCCTGAGTTGGGGAGGACAAATGGGGGTGTCCTTGCCGAGAGAAGACAACTGTACTATTTCAAAGCTCAAGCCAGGGGGCTGGCAGGAGGGGACAGGGCCTTCCCTCTCTCCAGCCCAGGGTCAGCTTGGAGGAAAGTCAAGTCTAAGCGCCAAATAAATTCCAGAAGGGAAAGAGGGACAAAGGACACCCATCAGGCAAGGCCCCCCACAACAATCCCAACAACCAATACGCACCAGGAGAACGAGTCAGCTTTGCCGGAAATCAAATAATGAAAATGACAAGATAGCATCTCAGGGCCTTTCAATCCAGATGAAATGAGTAGAGAGAGATGGCAAGCTAGACGCAACATGTGGCTCGCATTTGGATGCTGGGGATGAGGGGTGTTATTGGCCAATGGGTCAATTTTGAATACGGATCATGTTTTACAACATAGTAGGATTATATCAAGGTTAAAGGGTTTTTTTTTAAAGTCGCACAGTGGTTATGTAAGAGGAGGCTAGGAAAATGCAGGTGTGTTGAAGCCGTGGCTGGTAAAGGGTTGAGGTGAGTACATCTCCCTTGTAGTTCAGGATAAGGAGGAGCAGATGGAGCAAATGGAAGTACTTGGCAACGGCAAGTGAAGGGGTGGAGTTCCTTGTACAGTGCGTGCGTGTGTGTGTGTGTGTGTGTGTGTGTGTGTGTGCGCGCGTGTGTGTGCGTGTGTGTGTGTGTGTGCGTGTGTGTGTGTGTGTGTGTGCGTGTGTGTGTGTGTGTGTGTGTGTGCGTGTGTGTGTGTGTGTGTGTTCCATCTAAACTTCTACTTCCCAGTAGCCAGGACAATGTTTAACTCTCCAGTGAGTGCCAATAAAGGTTTGTTTAAAGAATGAGTAAAGAGAAGAAGAGCCAAGTGTGGTGGCTCACGCTGTAATCCTAGCTACTCAGGAAGCTGAGATCTGAGGATCTCAAAGTCAGCCCAGGCAAGAAAGCCCATGACCATATAATTGTAACCCCTCTGTACAGTAGTTTCACAATTAAAATTAAAATAAAAAAAAGAAAGTCCATGAGACGCTTATTTCCAATTAACTACCAGAAAACCAGAAGTGGTGCTGTGGCTCAAGTGGTAGGATGCTTGCCTTGAGCTGAAGAGCTGAGGGACAGCGCCCAGCGCCCAAGACTCATGAGCGATAAAACAACAACAACAAGAGCTGGGTGCTGGTGGCTCACGCCTGTCATCCTGGCTGCTCAGAAGGCTGAGAGCTGAGGATCGCAGTTCAAAGCCAGCTGAGGCAGAAAAGTCCACAAGACTCTTACCTCCAATAAACCACCAGAAAACTGAAAGTGGTGCTGTGGCTCAAGTAGTAGAGCCCTGAGCTCTTCAGCTCAAGGACAGTGCTCAGGCCCAGAGTTCAAGCCCCATGACAGAGACAGAGAGAGAGAGACAGAGAGGAGGAGGAGGAGGAGGAGGAGGAGGAGGAGGAGGAGGAGGAGGAGGAAGAAGAAGAAGAAGAAGAAGGGGAGGAGGAGGAGGAGGAGGAGGAGGAGGAGGAGGAAGAAGAAGAAGAAGAAGAAGGGGAGGAGGAGGAGGAGGAGGAGGAGGAGGAGGAGGAGGAGGAAGAAGAAAGGATCTTGAGGGTCTATGGCAAAACATCCTCCTCTGTATTTCTGAGTGGCCTGAATGCCACTGATCTGAACTTTCTCCTTCCTGGCCCATCCATGTGGTTCAAACGTTCCACTCAGAACATTGATCAGCATCACAGGAAAGCATCTAAAACCACAAAGGCAAGTGTTCAAGCAATTGTGAATTATTTAAAGCAGTAAATGCAGTTACTTAAAACACTGGTAAATTATTTAAAACAATGAATAAAAGCAGGGTTGGGGGAAGGTAACCTCAATCTCAGGGCCCTCGGGTACAAGATCTCTCTGGAGAAAGCTGCTGTTTTCCTTAAAGCACCTGGGAACCTGTCCAGCCATTCTGTGAGTGTGTCATCCCATGCCAAGCCTGGGCTGGGCCGCGCTGCCCCACCACCCATCCTGAGCAGGAGGCAGCATGGAGAGGCGTGAAGGCTTTGCTGCCATTTCATAGGACGTGGGGCTCAAAAGCTGGAAGCAGGTAGGGCCAGGGAAGGTTTCTGTGAGTTCTGGACCCTCACCCTCTGCCAGACACCCTAGTACCTCTCCCCAGCCCTGCTCTGACACTGCCTGCCCCCCCCCCCCCCCGGGACGATCACAGTGATGACCCTGGGAACTGGGCGTCCACCGTCCCCCGTGTGCGCCGCCGGGCCGAGCGCCACTCCCCGCTTCCGTGATGGATGTCTGCTCTCAGGTCCTGGCCGAGGCCCGTGGCTTCTCTGCCCCACGGGTGATTCAAGGCTGACCTGTCTCCCAGCTTGAGGGCCTGGCCAGTCCCTCGCAAAGTCACAGCCGGTGTGCTGCTCGTCACCACAGCCTGGGACGAAACCCAGCCTCTGCTTTGAATCAAAAGCAAAACGAGGATGTTAAAAAAATCAAAAACACCAAAATGAATGGGCTTTCTTTTTTAGAACAAGGTTAGGTTTACACAAAAGTTGAGTGGAAAGGACAGAGAGTTCCCACACACCGGTGACCGGCCCCCTCCCAGCACACCCCCGTGACAACTTTCCATTCCCATTGCTTCCTGAGCCGAAATGGTTACACATCCAATGCCTTCATTCTCCCCTCCCCCCTCCTTTCTCCCCTCCCCTCCCCTCTTCTCCTTCCATTCCTCTCCCCTGTCCTCTCCTCCCTTCCCCTCTCCTCTCTCCTTCCATTCCTTTCCCCTGTCCTCTCCTCTCCTCTCTCTTCTCCTATTCTCTCCTCCCTCCCCCTCTCCTCTCTCTCTTCCCCTCCTCTCCTCCCCTTCCCTCCCCTCCTCCCCTTCCTTCCCCTCCCTCTGGCCTCCCCTCTCCTCAGCACGTCTCTCCTCCCTCTCTTGATCTTAGAGCCTCTCCCTTGGGCTTTTTGCTCACAGCAAGTACTCTACCATTTGAGCTGCATCTCCAGCCTGACATTTTGCTAGTTAATTTAAGATAGTCTGAAAACCTTTTCTAGCCATGCTGGCTTCCAGCATTGATCCTCAGATCTCAACCCCTTGAGTAGCTAGGATTGTAGGTGAGAGCCAAGGACACTCAACTGAGTTATCTCAATTCACGCCAAATCATCTTTAACAACAACAAAAGTTCCCCCATTAACTGTTCTGGGGAGTGCAGTCCAGTGGCACAGAGCACATTCACAGTGTCCCACGCCCCCGCTGACCGTCCCCAGTGTGGAGCCACAGCCCTCCTAACGACTCACCAAATCACACCCTGAGCTGCGCTCTCTATGGACTTGGACAAATGAATAGTGACAGGTCAGACAAGGTTTCCCTGTCCTACAAATCCTCTGAACTCCTATCCACCCCTGCATCCTACCCACCCCTTCACCTTCCTGTTCAACCCTCCAATCTCATAGTCACCCATCTGTCCTCTCAAATCTCTGGCCACTATTGATCTCCTTTTCTGTCTCTCTAGGCTTGCCTTTGCTGGAGTGTCACATAGTTGGATTGGTGTAAAATGCCACCATTCCTGAGCGCCTCTTTCCCACAGCATATGTACTCAAGGTTCCCTGTCACTTTACGATAGATGGACACACAAGATTGTTTCTAGGATGGCTGGCGTCTCCCCTGTGAGGAGTGGGTAGAGGACATGAATGCAGGCCCTCCCATGGCAGCCAAGGTGGGAGAGCCAGGCAGCTCTCTGACACTTCTCTCAAAGGAACATTGCCCCCTCCCCTTGTGTCCAGTCCTCTCCAAAGGCCCATCTGCTAATACCATCACACGGACGATTAAACTTCACAGGAAGTTTGAAGCCCTTGTGTCAAGGGATTTTTGTCTACCAGATTTTACTCTAGACAAGGGAGACTGCACACCGTCATGCTTATGGCAGCCTACGTGCCCCTCAACTGATGAAGTGATATGAAAATGTGACGAAGATTTGCTACAGAGTTCTGCAGGTTTGGCAGGTGGGTAACAACTCCCAGCCACCATTCCAGCATCAGATGGAGCCGTTTTATGGCCCTAAAGGGAAACCTTTTTATGAAGACATCATTAATTTATTTGCTAACATTCATACTTTTAAAAGAAAGTGTGGGAGAGAACCTCTATTTGAATTTTCTCGTAGAAATAACAATGATCCTGGATGGGGGAAGATTTTCAGCTTGTCTTTCCCTACATATCAGTGTTAGAACTGCAAGAAAGCAGTGTCATCATCTTTCCACTCAAAACACAAAAGTTGAAATAATTTGTTTCTCCATGCCATGGCTCCAGCCTTTTTGTTTGTTTGTTTTTTGGTTGGTCCCACAAGGGACCTGAACTCTAGGCCTGGATGCTGTCCCTCAGCTCTTCAGCTCAAGGCTAGTGCTCTACCACTTGAGCCACAGCACCACTTCCAGCTTTTTCTGCTTATGTGGTGCTGAGGAATCGAACCCAGGGCCTCATGCATGCAAGGCAAGCACTCTACCACTGAGCCACCTTCCCAGCCCCCATGGCTCCAGCCTTTTTAAGTTGGCTCCTTGAGCCAGTGGTGGGCAGAGCCATTCAGGGTGGAGCTCTCTGTGTGGCCTTCAGGCACAAGGGTCCTCAGGTCACTGCCCTGTGTCTGGCCTGCATCAGGCCTATGCCCAGGCAAGGCCCAACTCTCCATCTGCTGCCCCAGACAGGCAAGCTGCTTGCTGCCTTCCTGCCAACTGAGCATTCTAATTACACAGTAAAGACTAATTGCCCGTGACTCGGCTCTTCCACAGTCACAGACGTTCACCGAAGTCACGCCTAACCAGCCTCTCCATTCATTATCTGTGCTCGCGGCTCCACCATTCAATTATGCTTTGGCAGGAGAGCAACCCACAAAGAGATGACTGAGGACACAGAGCTCGCAAAAGCTCCCTCTTTTCACTGGGTGGCCTGGAAAAGCTGCTTCGAAACCCCCTTCCCAACCCCAGGGGTTCCCCCAGTGAGCAGGAGACTCCAGGGAAGGGGGCCTGCATTTATGCAGCACCTGCTGTATGCCAGGTGGAACCAAGGATCGTCTCACACACAGCCTCTCCCTTAATCCTTGCCGCCGCTGCAGGAGACAGAGAGGGCCAGTGACCAAGAGGGAGAGCGAGGCCTGTGTGAGCTGCAGGCCCACACGGGTTCAGTCCTTGTTGGAGGGGTGGGCCCTATCATACCCTCAATTTCCATCCTATTAACAAACATTTTATCTTGGGCCCAAATTTGTTTATCAAGGATGTAACATGTCTGAGTCTCTGAAGCCCAGAGGGATTGTGGTGTGCACAGGCCACTCACCTGGCTTGCACACATCAGGACATCAGTGCAGTAGGCAGTGGTCCTGATGCTGGACTGAAGGCTTCATACATTGGCTCATCACCTCCTGCCAGGGTCACCTTGGGCAGGATGCTTGCTGCCCCTGCCAGTGCCACCTGTTTGGGATGTTACAGGGAACACATACATGCATACAGAGATGCATACAGAGAGAACGTCCTCAGCTGGGACGTCCATCATACCTAGGAATTATTGTTATTCTCTCAAGACTTCCACTTTGATCAATTAGTAGCCACAATTCCCTTCCCTTTATAATCCTCCTCCTCCTCCTCTTCCTCCTCCTCCTCCTCCTCATCATCATCATCATCTCATCATCATCACCTTTTTATTCAATTGCCTTTATCAACCTATTAATGTTATCTTTTTTTTGGGGGGGGGTCAGTTGTGGGGCTTGAACTCTGGGCCCGGGTGCTGTCCCTGAGCTCTTCAGCTCAAGACAAGTACTCTACCACTCGGAGATAAGAGTCTCATGGACTTTACTGCCTGCCTGGCTTTGAACCATAATCCTCAGATCTCAGCCTCCTGAGTAGCTAGGATTATAAGTGTGAGCCACCAGCCTAGGCAGGAAAGTCCAAGATATTCTTATCTCTAATTAACCACAAAAACCCCAGAAGTAGAGCTGTGGCTTAATTGGCAGATCATCAGCCTTGAGCAGAAGAACTAAGGAACAGTCCCCTGGCCCTAAGTTCAAACCCCAGCACTGGCACAAAAAAAATGAGAGGAGAGCTGTGTCTTCAACAGTATGAAGTTGAAGCAAGAAGACCGCTGTCTGAAAATGAGAGAGAACACCCTCACCACACACCCAGGCTCCCCAGAGCTTGACCTTGGACACCTGCCTGCAGAACTGGGAGAAGTAAATAGGAACCACTTAGCCTCCAGTATTTCATTGTAGCAGCCTGAGCCACCACATGGGGCAGTCAGGGGAAGGACACACAGCCCCTCCCTGAGCGGTCAGACTCCAGCCAAGTATCCGTGACCACAGCAACTCCAGCCTGGTGTTTTTCTTAAGCAACCACAAAATGTATCCCACATGGTGTTCCAATTTCTCTAGGGAAGAATCCCACTTGTACTTGGAAGACACCAAGAGAGTTGCTTTTATTTTGTACAGCTGTTCCCTGGGAGGCTTGGAGCCACCCTCCCATACCTTCGCAAACTACAACACGGCCCGCATGTGTGGTGCCATGCCACAAAATCTGAGTTGCACACATCCAGGTTTTCTATTTGTTTTTCTTGAAAGCCAAGCTCTCAGGATGCTAGGAACCAGTGTGGAGACTTCTGGCTGGCATCCAGTCAGGCCCACATCCCCACAGGCAGGACCCCAGACCTGCCTGGGCAGAGCTACAGCCCTTTGCCTCTAGCACCCTCTCAAGTGACTACAGAAAACTGAGCCCTATTTTCTGGCCTAAGAGGTGAGGGGTTCAGGCCAGAGGTTCACCCTCATTTGGGCAAATGTCCTTGTTTAAATACTAGATGAGATCCTGGAAGAGGTGAGTCTTATTACAGTGCCTGCTAGCCTAACTTCCTGTGGACAATGAGCCCAAGTCTGCATCTGCATGGGACCTGTAGCCTTGAAGATCAGCTGCCATCAAGCTCAGCCTGTGGCCTCTCCAGGGACTGTCTCAAAGGGACACAAGATGATCACTCCCAGATTTTTATTGTCTTAGTATTTGAAAGGTGATTCCCCCAAAGCTCTTCTCCTACATTTGAGGGGTTTCCCTAGTGCCTAACTGGTGGAGTGGACAGTATCCCCCACTCTGAAGGCTATTGATTGGACTCCATCCATCATACCCCAGGTCAGTCTCTCAGGATACAAAAGTCCTCATGGTCTAGTTCCTACCCTCAACATCTCTGGCCACAAAGGAAACGCAGATCAGAACAATGAGATTCTATCTTACCCAAGTCGGAATGGCCATCATCAAGAATACACACATGCTGGCATGGATGTGGGAAAAAGGAACTCTCACACACTGTTGCTGGGAATGTAAACTTGCTCAACTACTCTGGAAAGCAGTTTGACAATATCTCAAAAAACTGAAGATAGAACTTCCCTATGACCCAGCAATTCCACTCCAAAAGATTAAAAGTCATGATACAGTGAAGCCACCAGCACAGCCATGTTCATTGCTATACCATTCATCGTCCCCAAGTTTTGGAAACAGCCTACATGCTCCTCAATAGACAAATGGATTAAGAAATATGGTATATAAGGGGCTGGGAAGGTGGCTCAGTGGTAGAGTGCTTGCATTGTATGCATGAGACCCTGGGTTCGATTCCTCAGCACCACATAAGCAAAAAGAAAAAAGCCAGAAGTGACGCTGTGGCTCAAGTGGTAGAGCGCTAGCCTTGAGCTGAAGAGCTGAGGGACAGTGCCCAGGCCCAGAGTTCAGGCCCCACGACTGGACCCAAAAAAAATAAAACAAAACAAAACAAAATATGGTACATATAAATGATGGAATTTTATTCATCTGTTAGGAAGAATGCTATTACATCATTTGCAAAGGAATGGATGGAACTGGAAAAAATTATGGTGACTCAGGCCCAGAAAGACAAAAGATACATGTTTTTTTTCTTATATGTGGAAGTTAGATCTAATTAATAAATATACAATTAACATACAGGGTTGTACGCAAGTATATACAAGTGTATTGGCTGAAGAATGACATTTGTAGGGGAAAATTTAAATGGTGTAATAATTCCTTAGAAAAACTCACAATCCAACAAAATGAGTACCAGGAAACTGGCACTTGAAAGGTATAAGGGGGGGGGAGTGGAGGGTACAAGAATGAAGAGAGGAAGGAGAGACTGGAGTCATAATATCCAATGTGTACTCTATGAAATTAAGAAAATTGAGGGGTAAGGATGGAGAGGATGATGATGATATTAAGATATATCATACTTATAAACTCATTTGTTGACTGGTAACCCCTTTGTATAACCACTTAAAGATAAAAACATAAGCCAGGTGCCAGTGGCTCACTCCTATAATCCTAGCTACTTAGGAGACTGAGATCTGAGGATTGCAATTTGAAGTCAGCCCAGGCAAGAAAGTTTGTGAAACTCTAATCTCCAATAAACTACTTGGAAAAAGTCAGAAGGAAGTGGTGTTGTGGCTCAAGCGCTAGAGTACTAGCTAGCCTTGAGCCAAAGAAGCTTAGAGACAATGCCCAGGCCCAGAGTTCAAACCCTAAGACTGGCCAAAAAAGGAAAAAGAAAGAAAAGATAAAAAATATATAATTAAAAATGTTTTATTGTGAAGGTGCTCATAGGAATACAATCTATCTTCTTAAAAATTACAATGATGAGGGGCTGGGAAGGTAGCTCAGTGGTAGAGTGCTTGCCTCACATGCATGAGGCGCTGGGTTCGATTCCTCAGACCACATAAACAAAACAGCTGGAAGAGGCGCTGTGGCTCAAGTGGTAGAGCGCTAGCCTTGAGCTGAAGAGTGAGGGACAGCACCCAGGCCCAGAGTTCAAGCCCCACAACTGACACAAAATAAATAAATAAATAAAATACAATGATGAGAATTGTGGGTGAGGGATGGGCTCAATAGTAGAATATGGCTGAACATGTACAAGGCCCTGAATTTAACCCCTAGAACACACACAGGCATGCACACATACAGCAACGAGAAAGAACATGATATGTACAGCATGACTTCAACTAATGCAGTTTTTCTCCACTTCTGGAGCTTTCTATGACACATATCTGCAGAAGTGGGGGAAGAGGGAATGGATAGAAACAAGCCGGGCAAGCTGGGCGCCGGTGGCTCACGCCTGTAATCCTAGCTACTCAGGAGGCTGAGATCTGAGGATGGCGGTTCAAAGCCAGCCTGGGCAGGAAAGTCCGTGAGACTCTTACCTCCAATTAACCAACAGAAAACTGGAAGTGTCACTATAGCTCAAGTGGTAGAATGCTAGCCTTGAGCTGAAAACCTGAGGGACAGTGCCCAGGCCCAGAATTCAAGCCTTATGACAAAAATAAAGAAAGAAAGAAAGAAAGAAAGAAAGAAAGAAAGAAAGAAAGAAAGAAAGAAAGAAAGAAAGAAAGAAAGAAAGAAAGAAAGAAAGAAAGAAAGAAAGAAAGAAGCCAAGCACCGGTGGCTCACATCTGCAATCCTAGCTACTCAGGAGGCTAAGATCTGAGGATTGCAGTTCAAAGCCAGCACAAGTAGGAGAGTCGTCTGTGAGACTCTTATCTCCAATTAAGCACCAGAAAACCAGAAGCGGTGCTGTAGTTCAAAGTGGTAGAGCACTTGTCTTGAGTTGAAGAGCTCAGGGGCAGCACCCAGGTCCAAAGTTCAAGCCCCACGATCGACCGAAGGGGAGGAAAATGGAGCCAGGCACTGGTGGCTCACACCTGTAATCTAGCAACTCAGGAAGCTGAGATCTGAGGATCATGGCTCAAAGCCAGCCTGGGCAGAAAAATCCCTGAGACTCTTATCTCCAATTAACCACCAGAAAACCGGAAATGGTGCTGTGGCTCAAGTGGTAGAGCACTTGTCTTGAGCTGAAGAACTGAGGGACAGTGCCCAGGTCCAGAGTTCAAGACCCATAACTGACAAAGAAAGAAAGAAAGAAAGGGATAGAACAAGTCAGAATGTGACAGGCTAGTTTAGTAGGATGGGTCTGGATGAAGATATTTTCTTCAAAGACATTTTCTCCTATAATCTTTTTTTGTATTTTTTCCACAATTAAGGAATATTATTCTAATAATCAGAAAGAGCTCAAATGATATGTAATGTTTTTAGGTCCAATTTTGTGGTAAAAATAAAGCAAACATTCTTGTTTATCTTCTACAAAAAGGCAATTTCCTGCTTGGGTGGCTGGTGTCGTTTCTGGTCCTGGAGCCCAGAGATATGCATGGGTGCACAGGGAAACACCTGCCTCCTCTCACATGGACAATTACCTCTCACAGAACGCAGCTGGCCTTACCTCTCGACTGTTATTTGCAAAAAATAAAAATTTAAATGACAGATTCTCTTTGGCCACTAAAAGCTACTGGGAGATTGTAGCCAAGACCCAAAACACGAGTGCGTGTGCCAGACAGGTCTGAGAAATTGCCCTGTTTTGTTAGCAGAATCCAAGCACAAGGCTCTTCACGAACAAGACATGTTTCAGATCCCACTTGAAGTAGTGGGGGGGGGGGGGGGGAGGTGTGGCGCAGTACCCCTGAGCCTATTGGCTCTTCTGTAAAATAACAGACTTGAACAGGAGTGCATTTTCTCTGTGCCACCTAGCCAAAGACCCCAACTGGGGTCAAATGAACAGTAAACCAAGCACAAACTTCCCAAGTGAGGTTCAGGGTGCAGTGCTGCATTGACATAGGGACAGGGGTGTGGCAAGGATCAGCTGACTGTGAGGTAATTGCCAACTAGAACAGCTCCCCACACACACTGGCACTGCCAGTGGTCACCTCCAGGAGCAGTGCTGGGGGTACAGGAGTTTGTGCTATTGATTGGCCGTAGTGGTATTGTCTCTTTGCAGCTTCTGCTGTCAGGGATGTGGTTGGCTGGTCATCAACAGGGCTGTTTTTCCACTCTCTTGGTCTCATCCCAGTTCAGAATACACATACTACCAAATAAAACTATCAGTGAGGATTGTGGTTCAAAGCTAGGCTGGGCAGGAAAGTCTGCGAGACTCTCCAATTACCACCAGAAAAGCAGATGTGGTGGTGTGGCACAAGAGCTAGCCTTGAGCTGAAGTGCTGAGGGACAATGCCCAGGCCTAGAGTTCAAGCCCCACAACTGACAAAAAACCAAACCAACCCCTCTCTACAGTATTTTCACAATAAAACAAAATAAAACAAAAAGCAACCCAAACATTGAATTGGAACACACTTCACAAAACACTTCTTTTTTTAAAATGGTGGTGGAGTTTTCCTCATTTTAAGAATAAGAACATTGAGGCAGGGCCATATGAAGGACTTTGCCTAATACTACAGCTCATCCAGCCACCCCGCCAGAGAACAGGAGCACACAGCTGTGAGGTTCCATTTCCATCACTGTGCCTCTCAGTTCTGGTTCTGGTTTTGAACATTATTCTTTTCGTGGCCTGGAGGTTCCTCAAAAAACTAAACAGAACTTCCCTATGACCCAGCCACACTACTCTTAGGCATCTATCCAGACCATTACAAGTCAGGATCCGGTAAAGACACTTGTGCATCCATGTTCCTTGCTGCACTATTCACAAATAGCCACATGGCAGAAACAGCCCCGATATCCTACAATAAATGAGTGGATCCAAAAAGGTGGTACATACAGTGAAATTTTACTAATCCATTAGAAAAAAAATATGTCATTGTAGGGAAATGCATGGACCGAGAACAAATCATGCTGAGGTAAGCCCAACTCAGAGAGACAAAATAGCACATATTTTCTTTCATATATGGAAGCTAGATTTAAAATATAACTGGATGTGATAACTTATGCAGGACTCTAGGAATTCACACACACTCAGTCTAAAGGAGGGTACTATCAGGAGAGGAATATGAAAGTGTAAACCCTCTGAAAATTGAAAATAGTATTTATTTAAATGAGTTCCAGGAAATGGAAATATGGGGGTGGTGGTTATTGTCAGAGGTTTTTTTTCTGGAGAAATGGGGGTGTAGAAGTGGAGGGAGGGAGGATGAACAAGTGCAATTATGCTATTCAGTATACACTATGTGGAAAATGAACTATGTAACTTGTGAGCAGGGACAGGATGGGAAACTGAGGGAAAGCAAAGGAGGTGACATTGCCCCAAAAAAGAAATGTACTCATTACCTACTTATGAAATCATAATCCCTCTAATAACACCTAAATAATATTACAAACATAATTCCTTTTACTACTCTACCTTGAGCTCCTAGTAAGTGCCTATATTCTAGGTCCTGAGGCAATTGTAACTAGATAGTTGCAATTTACAACTAGATAGTTACAATTGGCTTAAAACAATACTCTACATTCTAGAGTTTGGAAAGCTGAGACAGGCCTCCTCAGGCTAAACTGAAGGCTGTATTTCTCCTAGCGCATCTAGGGGAGCATCTGTTCAGTGTGTTCCAGCTTCTAGAGGCAGCCTGTGTTCTTTGGTTGTGGCCCCTTCCTGCACATTCTGACCCAGGAGTGGGGGAATAGGAGACAAGGAGACAGGTTCTAAATGTACACTGCCGGGGGTGGGGTGGGGGGAACAAGAGTTAGTTGTTGCTAGGTTAATCACAGTAACAACCAACCTCCAATACCTCAGGGCACCAAAGGGAAGCTGTACTTTTCCTTCAGGAGACCTGGTCTGGTGGACTCCCAAGCCTCTGCAGAGGGAACAGCTGCTCTCTGGGACTTGCTGGACTGTGGAAGAGGAACAAATTAGGCAAAGCCACAGCTGACAAAACTTCTGCCTGGGAACAGCACGGATCTCTTTCGCTGACATTTCACCATGAGGCCAAAGCTGACCTAAAAGGACTGGCAGAAAATTCACCTGCAGGAATAAGCAGTGAATATCTGGGGCAATAGTAGACTTGCAGGTGAACCAGAAGCTGACATTTGGAGCAAAAGTACGGCAAGTGTAGGAAGCTGGGAGGTACTGGGGCTAGACCACACATGGCTTAGGGCCAGGGCTGTTTGTACGTAGGCTCTAGAGGGCAGGAACATGTCTCTGCCTTATCCTAGTCCGGCTTTCTCCGCCCTTTCCATCATCACTACACCTCCTCAGTCTTAATGCCACAGAACGAATTTTTCACTCCCTTGAGGGTAATATTGGCCTCTGTTGAGAATGTATGTCCTGGTTCTGTTGTTTGTGAGTAAAATCAAATTAGTAGTTATAAAGTTATAACTTTTTTTTTTTGCTGGTCCTGGGGCTTGAACTCAGAGCCTGGGTTCTGTCCCTAAGCCTGTGCTTAAGACTAGTGTTCTACCACCTAAGCCACAATGCTACTTCCAGCTTTTTTTGAGTTTATTGGAGATAAGAGTCTCACAAACTTTCCTGCCCAGACTGGCTTTGAACCACGATCCTCAGGTCTCAGCCTCTTTTTTTTTTTTTGGTCAGTCATGGGGCTTGAACTCTGGGCCTGAGTGCTGGCCCTCAGCTCTTCAGGGAGAGGCGAGCACTCTACCACTTGAGCCACAGCACCACTTCCAGTTTTCTGTTGGTTAATTGGAGATAAGAGTCTCACCGACTTTCCTGCCTGGGCTGGCTTTGAACCACGATCCTCAGATGTCAGCCTCCTGAGTAGCTAGAATTACAGGTGTGAACCACCGGTGCCTGGCTTCAGACTCTTGATTAGCTAGGATTACAGGCATGAACCACCAGCACTGGCTCCTCCAACCTGACCTCTTTATGGAAGCTTGGTGTACAATGGAGACATCTTTTCTTTCCTCCACCAGGTAAGGTTCTAAGGAAAGGGAGCTGTCTGAATCAGGAACCTGCCTATACTGGCAGCTTAGTGCTTTTCTTAGGCCCCAAATTATTGAGAATTCAGTTTCTGTGGTTTATAAATTCCCCAGTCTATGGCATTTTTATTATTTTTATTTTTGGTCATGAGGTTTGAACTCTGTACCTGGGCACTGTCCCTCAGCTCTTCAGCTCAAGGCTAACACTCTACCACTTAAGCCACAGCGCCACTTCCAGTTTTCTGATGGCTTATTGGAGATGAGTCTCATGGACTTTCCTGCCAGGGATGGAACCTTGATCCTCAGATCTGCCTCCTGAGAAGCTAGGATTACAGTGAGCCACTGACGCCCGGCTACGGTATTATTTTTAAAGAGCCTTCTGAATGGACCAGATAACTATGAACACCTATGAAATCTCTGTTGGTAGTTTAGTATTATTTTCAGGCTTATTTTGCCAGGCAAGGGCTGGACTACTGACCTGCACCTCTAGCGCATGCTTTGGTATTTTACACTCTTACACTTTTCCTTCTTAGATAAGCCCAGCCACACTGCCCAATTTACTTCCACATGCCTTATGATATACTGGCTAATGGGTTTCTCTTCCTTGCTCTGGTTTTAGGATTCAGATGGACTGTGTGAACAAGACAGACATGGAGTGAAGGTATAAGAAGCTAGTGCATGAGCTTCATGCTGTACTCAACTCAGTCTGTAAAGTACAACAGAGATCAGCCCTAGGCCATCTATATGTCTGTACACTGGGACATGACAGTAGCTAAATAACACACCTTTCCCCTCAATGGATCAGAAATAGCCAAAGACACACAAGTTGATTGCATGACTGTGCTAAGATGGTTAATCAAAGGAAAGGAGCTGTTGATCTTCAGACATGAAGGCTCTACTTGTTTATTTGTCCTTGACTTGAACAAAGACAAATAATTAACGTTGAATGTGGAGACCAAGCAGCTGGTCTGAATGTTCAAACACATTAATGTGGCATTATGGTTTGGATATGAAATGTCACCCACAGGCTCATTGCCGGCACATGGGTTCTGGGACAATGACTAAATCTCTTCCCAGATTCATTAGATGGTGGCTTTAATGGGAGGTGGTAAAAGGTAGGAGGTGGGGCAAGCTACTTGCTCGCTGCCCTTTCTGTATCCCCTTTTACTTGTCCACCACAATGTAAGCTGTCTGCCCTGCCACACCTTCTGGTATGTAGCCTGAAACCACGAACTGAAACGATTCTGCCCTTTGGCTGCTTTTCTCAGTGGGCCCCTCAAGGCTTCACCTGCTCTTTTCTTTGGTCTCTCCCCAAACCCAGAGGCCCTTCCCCGCTTTTCCCAGTACTCACCTGGCCCCCTGTTGAATTTTCTGGAGCAGCAGAAACTGTAGTTTTTCACAAAGCACCATATCTATAATATCTAGAGAAGGAAACTTTAATCTTACTTTCCAACTGCCACCTAAAAATAGCACAACTTCATGTATCCATTTGAAACGCCTTTAAGTACACACACTTGGCTAGGCAGGACACAATGGGCCCTCCGGCAACTTCCTCCGTCTCAGGGTAGGTGCATGGTAACCCTTTACAAATTCTAGTTTGTGTAGTCAAGAGTAAGGAAACTAAAATTCAAAGGTTTCGATTACTACAGAAAAAGAACTCCTGAAACACTTACTTAAATTATTTCCAAAGCTTAGAGTGCAGAAGACTGAACAAAAGATTTACAGACATCTCAACAAGCAGCCAGGAGGAGTCCAGAGCTAGAGATCTGGCAGTACACAAGGATGAAACATGTGCCTTTTCCATGTTAAGTTTGTAACCTGGTTCAAATCATTTTCCAGAAAGGTTTCCAAATTAGGAGCGAAAAAAAATCTTTAAAGTACACTAACAAGTCTAAAGTCTTACTTTATCCTGCTAGAGATCAGATCTGACTTCATAGCTCAGACTATGGTAAGCTAAGAAGTGAATCACCGCAAACCCTATATAGACTTAAGAGTGTATCTCTACACCAATTTACTAATGTTTATTTTTGTATCATTTGGAACTTTCTGACTCATTCATATCAAGTGCAAAAAGTCTAAACATACTCAATATGAACTTTACAACTTTATCTGATTAGGAGAAATAAGAAATACACATCCCAGAATATACTAAAATTTTAAAAAGTTTTGTATGTCTTATATGTTGATTAAAGTCATGATGGCGACATCATTAAAAACAGAAACTGGGACTGGGAAGGTGGCTCAGTGGTAGAGTGCTCACCATGCATGCATGAGGCCCTGGGTTCAATTCCTCAGCACCACATAAGCAAAAAAAGCCAGAAGTGGCACTTTGGCTCCAGTGGTAGAGCACTAGCCTTGAGCTGAAGAGCAGAGGGACAGTGCCCAGGCCCAGAGTTCAAGCTCCACAACAACAACAACAACAAAAAGTTAATCTATAAAAAAAAACAAACTGGACGGGCACTGGTGGCTCATGCCTGTAATCCTAGCAACTCAGGAGGCTGAGATACAAGGATCACAGTTCAAAGCAAGTCTGGGCAGGAATGTCCATGAGACTCTTATCTCCAAAAACCTGAAGTGGTGCTGTGGCTCAAGTGGTAGAGTGCTTGCCTTGAGCTGAAGAGCTGAGGGACAGTGCCCAGGTCCTGTGTTCAAGCCCCATGACCAACAAAAAAACAAAAACAAAAACAAACAGAAACTGTCAGGTTTTTAGCTAGGCACTTAAGCACTGCATCAAAACCATCTCATCTTTTTTTTTTTTTTGGTGGTCCTGGGGCTTGAACTCTGGGCTTGGGCGCTATCCTGTGCTCTTCAGCTCAAGGCTAGCATTCTACCGTTTGAGCCACAGCACCACTTCAGGTTTTCTAGTGGCTTATTGGAGTAAGAGTCTCACAGACTTTCCTGCCTGGGCTGGCTTTGAACTGAGATCCTCTGATTTCAGCCTCCCGAGTAGCTAGGATTACAGGCGTAAGCCACTGGTGCCAAGCTCCATTAAAATAATTCTAGCAGATTTTTTTTTGGGGGGGGGGGGGGTCAGTTGAAGGGCTTGAGTCATCGGTACCCCATCTCCTCTTCATAGGGAGCCAATGTATATATATATATATGGTATTACCTATGAAGAGACCAACAGGACCCAAGTGACAGAACAACTTAAGAATCTAGGTGCAAAAATGAAAAGGAAGACAAAACAGGGGGTTGCACTGGACTAACTGAAAACATCTTTTCAAAGGATAAGGCTGTAATAACTCTGTGTTGTAGTCCTAAATTATACAAGTAGTGGCCATGGCTGCCATGAGCAGGTACAGGCTGGAGAAGAGAAGCAGGGAATTCTGTCACAAAATGTGACAGAATGTATGTGACAGAAACCAGGCAGACCACACAGGGGTTGTAGGGGAGATGAGGGCTGCCACAAAACACTGTTGGCCTCCACACACTGCCCCTCTCACCAGAAGACCTTCTGGAAAAGTCTTGCTTAATGGGGATGAAAAAGCATTAAAAGATATACATATATAATAAATTTTATTTATGTACTTATAAAAATATTTACACCAATCAGGCCTTTAACATGTGAAAATTAAATCTCTATTTGCAAAGTTAAATATGAAAATACAAAGCAAACTGAAGTATCAAAAAAGAATCTTTTTATTTTTATCACTAAATACAATTTGTTTCCCTGATTACAACCCATAATCAGTGTCACTTAAAATTTAGGAAGGTCTTTACAGAGGTGAACACCCCAGGATCTCTCTGTGTATTTCAGGACTGCTGGACTCAGAGTCAAGCTTGTTAAATTGTTGTGTTTTAGAAACTCTTACCATTTGAAGGAAATAAGAGGAAGATCTAGGTAGCAGAGCACTTGTATAATAACTTAAAAAAAAGTTAAAAGCTGTAGGGGTAAAATCATCTCGGACACCGTTCTCAGCAGTTTAGGCAACTGGCCTTTGTGCCAACCCCAGGTCCAGAAAAGACAACCACTCATTCAGTCTGGCTCAGTTCATCTGCCATATGGTTGGTCATGGTGCATTTCTGGTGTGTAAGTCAATAGGACAATCATGACCCAAAGGTGCAGCAAAGCCTAAAGAAAGGAAAGACAATTCATGGATTACCAGTAAATCTGTCTTTACCAAAAGCCCTGCTTGCAGTCTCAGAGGGTAAGAAACATGTCTTGTCTCGGATCTGAAATATAGGTGGGGCTCAGTCCATGTTTACTGGACGGTGAAGGGACAAATGAACAATGAAGTCAGCTCAGTGTAAGGAGTTGCTATAGCTCCAGAATGCTCAGTGTATGCTTTACAAATAATATGGTGCCTTGATTAGAATCCCTACAGACAGGAGTTGGCTGCAAGGCTTTGTGGTGTTTGAGGGCATGTAGACAGGCTCTGGTGAAGAAGAGATGGAAAGTATTCTCAACAGGAGTGGGTTGTGGTATTGGTACCCCCCAGGGTGATGCTGCAACACTGAAAAGGCCCATCACCCAGACCTCCCCGGTCTGTACCTGTCACTGCCGACACCGGCCTAAGAACTCAGTCCCTGGTCTGAATTCTTTCTGACCCATTCTTTATTTCGTTCTCCCCATCCTCCAGTTACAGAAACTTTTTTAGTGGAGTAATTCTTCCCTCTAGTGGATCACAGAGAAATTTCAAGCAGGTTTCTGTTTCTCCTGAAGGAACAGCCCCTCTAAATCCAACCCAACCACTCTGCAGACCCACAAAGCACATGGTATATGCATGGCGGAGGGAGGGTGCTTTTTAGGCACAGGACACACAGAACAATGCCTAAACTTCAACTGTTTTTGCTAAGGAACCTAGAAGAACACAAATCACAAAGCATCACTGAAATGCCTTAAGAAACTAAAGCAAAATATGAAAGTAACTAAAGCAACTCTATGTCAATATAGAAATTGTTTAGTATTGTATTTTTATCATTGGAGGTAACAAACTGCACTAAGACTAATTTTATTTGTAGGAAAAGCCTTAAACCAATTTATATTCTAAGTGCTCTATAGTTTTTGTTGTTGTTTTTTTTTTTCTGTCGGTCGTGGGGCTTGAACTCTGGGCCTGGGCGTTGTCCCTCAGCTCTTCAACTCAAGGCGAGCGCTCTACCACTTGAGCTACAGCGCCACTTCCGACAATTTATATTCTAGATATAATGAACTTACAATCTATTTTAAGGAAATATGGTCAATTATGAATTTTACCCTCTTTCAAAATTTTTTTTTGGGGGTTAGAACTGAAATCAGCATTTGTAATTAGTGGGAAAAAAATGAGAAGTGATAATTTAGGAAGGATGGTCAGACAAGACAGTTTTAGGGGGATTATTATTTACTTTGGCCTAGCTGTATTTGATCTAATATAGTTCACTAGTAAATAGCCTCTGCAGGAGACAAGAGGTCCTGGGTTTACTGTCAATGATTACAAATTTGTTATTTAGAGTCGTATTTGTAGAGGAGGTCATCTACAGTTGATAAGGAGATGAGAGAGGTCCAGGAGTGAAATCTATATGCCACAACATCATAAATCATGAGGAGGATCCAGGACAGGAACATGGAAAGAGGTTTCAAACATGGGAGAAAACCAGAATTATCTGGGTCATTAGCCACGGGAACCAATGTTTTTTTTTTTGTCGGTCGTGGGGGTCGTGTTGAACTCTGGGGGCCTGGGTACTGTCCCTGCACTCTTCAGCTCAAGGCAAGTGCTCTATCTCTTGAGCCACAGCACCATTTCTGGGTTTCTAGTGGTTTTTATTGGAGATCAGAGTCTCCTGGACTTGCCTATCCAAGCTGGCTTTGAACTAAAAGTAAAAAAACTGAATAAGCTTGAAAAATACATGTAATTTATTATGTTATAATGTAATTACATTTATAATTATTGTGTAATTATTGTGTTATAAAGTCGATAAGAGTCCTATCAGGCTAGGAATATGGCTTGGTGATAGACTGCATGCATAAAGCCCTGGGTTTGATTCCTCTACCACATAAACAGAAAAAGCCAGAAATGGTACTGTAGCTCAAGTGGTACAGTGCTAGCCTTGAGCAAAAGAAGCTCAGGAGCAGTGACCAGGCCCTCAGTTCAAGCCCCAGGACTGGCAAAAAATATAATAAAAAAGAAGAGCCATATCCTTACAGTTCAATACTCGTGATTTTCAAAAAACTTTAAGTCACAGTGGTAGGAAGAAACTTCTTTACCTTTACATGAACATTCTATCCTCTTTCAAATTTGACTGCTAAAAACAACAGTAAGAATAGCAGCCTTAAAGACTAGCTAAAGAGGCCAGGCATTGGTGGCTCACACCTGTAATCCTAGCTACTCAGGAGGCTGAGATCTGAGGATCAAAGTGCAAATCCAGCCTGGGCAGGAAAGTCTATGAGATTCTTATCTCCAATTAACCACCAGAAAACCAGAAGTGGCACTGTGGCTCAAGTGGTAGAGTGCTTGTATAGCTGAAGACCTCAGGGATAGCACCCATGCTCAGAGTTCAAGCAACAAAAAACAACAAAAAACTAGCTAAAGGGGCTGAGAATGTGGCTTAGTGGTAGAGTGCTTGCCTAGCATGCATGAAGCCCTGAGTTCGATTCCTCAGTACCACATAAATAGAAAAAGCTAGAAGTGGAGCTGTGGCTCAAGTGGTGGAGTGTTAGCTGTGAGCAAAAGAAGCTCCGGGACAGCACCCAGGCCCTGAGTTCAAGACCCAGGATTGGCACCAAAAAAAGAAAGAAAGAGAGAGAGAGAGAGAGAGAGAGAGAGAGAGGGAGGGAGAGACAGAGAGAGACAGAGAGAGAAATAGAGAAAAGCTAAAATCAGATGCAGCAGTATTTTGAACAAGTCTACTTACCATATATATAATTACAAACACTCGTGCTATGGGGTATCTTCGGAGAAAAATTCCCAGACGAATACTGGCAAATGGGTGGGGAAGAGAGAAAGGAATTACACTCAAAACAAATCTTCCCTTGTTACTATCTAGTGTTTTTTAAAATGTCACTCATTTAAACTATGTGGTTACCAAAGAGGAATGATTTTTTTTTATAGTAGACTGTAAATGATTACTTAAAATAACTATGCAGAAAGATCACAGTAAACAGTGTTATCATTATTTGGGCTGTTGAACTTTAAGCACAGGGCATTTCTCTCTTTTTTTTTTTTTTTTGTCGGTCGTGGGGCTTGAACTCTGGGCCTGTGCACTGCCCCTCAGCTCTTTGGCTCAAGGCAAGCACTCTACCACTTAAGCCATAGCCACTTGTGGTTTTCTGACTCGTTTATTCGAGATAAGAGTCTCATAGACTTTCCTGCCAGGGCTGGGTTTGAACTGCGATCCTCAGATCTCAGCCTCCTGAGTAGCTACCAGCACTTGGCAAGGCATTTCTCTTAATTCTGTGGTCACAATTATAGGAGATAAACCTGCACCCTGTGTAAATAAATTTTGTTTTAACAATTAAAGAAGTTACAGAAAAGATGAATCCTAAGAATGAAAAAACAGTGTGACTGGCATTAACCTGTAAACAATCAATGTGGATGCTTTTATGTGAATACTTGCTTCCAAGAGGACACAGCTATCCAAGCAAACACTTGTACAGACAAATACAAATGCAGTGTGACACCCAGAGCTATGATCTCGAAACACGCTCCCTACTCACGCACTGCTCTGCTTACTGCCATCAGCACAATGTACTACCCAAGGACGCTATACACACGATGCAAATGATTTGTAGCTGAGATTCATGAGCTTCATTTGGAAGTATCCTAGTCCTGTGGCTTCATGAATCTTAGTGCTATTCCAGCACAGAAAGGTAGGAAAACATTACTGTATTATGTAAAATTCATTAAACCTGTTTAAATTATAAACACTAAGAGAAAAATGGTATACAGTATGTTATTTACACATGAAATTTATCAAAGCAATATGTTTCTGGCAATGGTAGCACATGCTTGTAATTCCAGCTATGCAGGAGGCACAGGTAGGAGGATTGTCATGTAAGGTTTGCCTGAGGAAACAATGTGAGACTCTATCTGAAAAAAAAAGCATACAAGGCCCTTAGTTCAAACCTCCCATGACTACCATTCCCCTGTTGCCCCCCCAATAAGACTAGAAAGTTAATAGTATAAATTCTATATATTAAATATCAAAATGAGTGCTGTTCAGTTATATATAGCAGCATCTTTTCTTCTAATAACATGATAAGCTACTGGGATAAGACTTTCAATGAACACATCTATATGAGATAGAGAATTTCTCAATGAAAAAATTTTTTTAAAATTATGGAATCTTGGCGGGCCTGGTGGCTCATGTCTGTATGCCTATAATCCTAGCTACTCAGAAGGCTAAGATCTGAAGATCATGGTTTGAAGCCATCCCAGGCAGGAAAGTCCATGAGATTCTCATCTCCAATTAACCCCCAGAAAACCAAGTGGTATTATGGCTCAAAGTGGTAGAGCACTAGCCTTGAGCAAAAAGAGTTCAGGGACAGCGCCCAGGTCCTGTGTTCAAGCCTCAAAACTAACTTTTTTTTTAAATTATGGTATCTTGCGGTTTCTCAGGCTGATCTTGAGCTCCTAAGCTCAACTGATCCTCCTGCCTCAGCTACCCAAGTGCTGGGACTGCAGCCTCAACGAGATTCGGCAAGGATTTTGTTTTTTGTTTTAATTATAGGAAGAAGAGAAGTAGTTAGCATCCATTATCTTTGATAAAGCATAAGCACTGGTAGACCTCTTGAAGCAATTTCATGGCAGTGAAAATCACAAATGAAGTGAGTTGAATGTCCTTGCAGATATTAGCTCTGCCAATGGGAAGCGGTTATAAAAATAGTTATGGCTCATCACACACTCTGACCAGCACTGCTTACCTAAATTGGTCAATGGAACTAGCAGCTTTGCGAACTTTTCCATACATTCCTGCCAGATTAGTTTCCATGTCATTAAAAAGAACAGGAACATTTCGCAGCCGTGTCCCTATTAAATAAGAAAATAGATCAATGTACTGACAACTAAATCAACGTTCTAAGAAAGTTAGAACTAAAGGGGGCAGGAGGAGTTGGGGAGGTAGGGAGGGAATTGATGGTAGGGGGAAAGTAAAAGAGGAGGTAACAATGCTCGCTATGAAATGTACTCATTACCCTACTCATGTAACTGTAACTTCTCTGTACAACATTTTTACAATAAAAAAATTTAAAAAAGGAAGTTAGAATTGAAAATATATTATTACATGTGGAAGGAATTATCAAGGCCAACTTTGTAAGCATTATACCAAAGGACATGAAACTATAAAGCTAATTAAATTTGATTACTGAGGTATTTATATATTTCCATTTTCACAAAAAGTAAAAGATCAGCCAGGCACCAGTGGCTCACACCTGTAATCCTAGCTACTCAGGAGGCTGACATCTAAGGATCACGGCTCAAAGCTAGCCTAGGAAAGAAAGTTCATGACACTTTTATCTCCAATTAACCACCAGAAAACCAGAAATAGTGCTGTGGATCAAGTAGTAGAGCACTAGCCTTGAGCTGAAGAGCTGAGGCATAGCACCCATGCCCAGAGTTCAAGACCCATGAGTGACAAAAAAATAATCAGCTGGGTGCTGGTGGCTCATGCCTGTAATCCTAGATTCTCAGGAGGCTGAGAGCTGAGGATCACAGTTCAAAGATAGCCTGGGCAGAATGACTCTTCTCTCAAATTAACCACTCAAAAACTGGAAGTGGAGCTGTGGCTCAAAGTGGTATGATGCTAGCCTGGAGCAAAGAGCTCAGGGACAGTGGCCAGGCTCTGAGTTCAAGCCCCACAACCAGAAAAAAAAATCATAAAATGAAAACTATTTCTACAGTAGAAAAATGTACCACAATTGTAAATACCTAGTGTTGGTGGGAGTTGACACTAACAACCTTTGTTACTGTGCCAACAGGATTGAGGCTGGGCTTCTGCTCAGTTCCCACAATGAATACATACTTCATTCTCATGCACAATGGACAACTCACACTTAGATTACGGCTCATCTAGTATTATGATTCTGAGTTTTCACTTACTGGCAGCCACTTAGATTACAACTCATCTAATATTATGATTCTGGGTTTTCACTCACTGGCAGCCTTCCTGTCCTTGTACTTCCTTGTCCTATTCTATGACAACACGGACTAAAGCCCCTTCTTTTTGGTCAGTCATGGGACTTGAACTTGGAGCCTGGGTGCTGTTCCTGAGTTCTTTTGCTCAAGGATAGCACTCCACCACTTTGAGCCACAGCGCCACTTCCAGTTTTCTCTTAATTAATTGGAGCTAAGAGTCTCACAAACTTTCCTGCCTGGGATGGCTTTGAACTGCAATCCTCAGATCTCAGCCTCAGGAGTAGCTAGGATTACAGGCATGAGTTACCAGCACTTGGCTTCCAAATCCTTCTTTATGCTTTCAAACTTCACATCCAATCTGCTAGTAAATTCTATCATCTGGCCTTTAAAAATCAATCCTTCCTTCCATCCCCAATTCCCATTATGAGTTAATGCAATGGCGGCCTCCCCACCTCCTTGTCTCTGCTCCTAGTCCTCTGAAGTCTATTACTGTTATTACAGTAATGCAGGGATTTAACCCAAGCCTCTTGCATGCTAGGCAAGCACTCTACCACTGAACCACATCACCAGACCAAATCTATTGTTGACATAGCCGCAGTGGCATCCTGAAAAATAGCAAGTCAGATCAGTCTCTCTTCTCATGAGCTTCAGTGGCTTCCGACCTCACTCAGAGTACAGTCCTTACAAAGGTCTGCACAAACACCTCAAGCTCTCTGAATTCACCTTCCACTACTCTTGCCTCCCCAGACCCCTCCAGCTGAACTAGCCTCCTTGATGTTCCTGAATCATCCTAGAACACATTTGTCTTGGGGCTTTGCACTTGCTCTTTTGCAGCCTAGAAGGTTTTTCCTATATTCCTGTAGGCCTTTTTTTTTTTTTTTTAACTTTCCTTGGAACTTTAGTAAGGTTCCATTTTCCTTGACTACATTGCTTACAGTTTCATCTTCACACCTGACATCTTCTAGTTTTAAATTTTTTTGGGGGGGGGAGTGCCACTTTCAGTTTTTTGTGCCAGTCCTGGGGCTTGAACTCTGGGTCTGGGTGCTGTCATTGAGGTACTTTTGCTCAAGGCTAACATTCTTCTACTTGAACCACACTGCCATATCTGGCTTTTTATGTGATTAATTGGAGATAAGAGTCTGACAGACTTTCCTGCCCAGGCTGGCTTCAAACCACGATCCTCAGATATCAGCCTCCTGTGTAGCTAGGATTATAGGTGCGAGCCACCAGCGCCCAGCTAATTTTTTAATTTTAAAGAAATCTTCAGAGTACTGAGAGATTTGATGAGGACTTTCTGAAGCTCTAAGACAAAAAAAAAATTGGATCTGTTGATGTTTATAATAAAACACTTTTTGAATATGCATTTTGGGATTCTACAGATTTCTCTATCAAAGTTATAGAGCATGGATAAGTCTGTAAATTATGCATTAGCTTCAGTACTCATAATTATTCATAGGAGGTCATTAAAGGAAATTCTGCTCCACACTCAGGTCCAACACCTGTGAGGTCTGAATCGGTCATGTACTAACTATACATGGCCCGGGTCTCACATCTTCACCAGAGAAGTTTCAGCAATATGTCAAAAGCCTGCTTCATTGCTGTGTCCCTCTTTGGTTACCTTCACCATTGTCAATTGCAGACATATTGATGGAGGAGCCGTTGCTAGTGCTTGCGGAGGCAGAGTGCATCTGCTGTTCAAGGCGCTCCAGTTGAAAGACCAGGGAGTTCTTTTCTGTGCTCAGACTCTCAAGCATGGTCTGCTTCTGAATGAGGGTCTCTGTTAGCTGATGGAGTCGACTTTCTAACTCAGATTGACTGCTGTTGCTTAAAGTTTTATTGGTAAGCTGAAGGACAAAATGTTCACAAAACAATTACATAAAATGAAAGCTATCTTGTACTCACATTATATATTTTCCTCAGCAAATTGTGATATTAGCAAATTTTTACGAAACTCTTACTAATGATTCTTTCAGAATCATTTCTACAAAGAGATTTTCAAATTGTTAACAAGTGGACCACAAATCACTTAAAAAATGTAATAGAGCCAGGCGCCGGTGGCTCACGCCTGTAATCCTAGCTACTCAGGAGGCTGAGATCTGAGAATCACCGTTCAAAGCCAGCCCAGGCAGGAGACTCTTATCTCCAATTAACTACTAGAAAACTGGAAGTGGTGCTGTGGCTCAAGTGGTAGAGCACAAGCCTTGAGCTGAAGAGCTGAGAGCCAGCGCCCAGATCCAGAGTTCAAGACCCACGACCACCACTAACAACAAAAAAGGTTGTGTGTCGGGCACTGGTGGCTCATGCCTGTAATCCTAGCTACTCAGGAGGCTGAGATCTGAGGATCGAGGTTCAAAGCCAGCCTGGGCAGGAGAGACCATGAGACTCCTATCTCCAATAAACCACCAGAAAACTGGAAGTGGCGCTGTAGCTCAAGTGGTAGAGCGCTCGCCTTGAGCTGTAGAGCTGAGGGACAGCGCCCAGGCCCAGAGTTCAAGCCCCATGACCGACCAAAAAAAAAAAAAAAAAGGTTGTGTGTCCTTTTATTATAAATAGTAATTCTTACTATGGTTACAAATCTATATATTATATATCCATATATTATACATATTATACGGTTACAAAACATATATAGTATAGGACTGGACATTTTGGGTCATATTTATGAGCCCAACTGAAGCAGGATTTTGAGTTCAAAATACAATGTGACATAGGAGATAATACATTTTCTTTTCCAGTCTGAGACTTTTCATTTTTTCCACTGATGTGTGTGAGTGCAGTGCATGTGTGTTTGTACAGTACTGGAGACTGAACCCTAGAGGTCTTGCACATGCTAGGTAAGCATTCTACCACACAAGCCCATATGTGATGTATTTTTTTTTGGTTGGTTGTGGGGCTTGAACTCAGGGCCTGGGCGATGTCCCTGGGCTTCTTTTGCTCAAGGCTAGTGTTCTACCTACTACTTGAGCCATAGCACCACTTACACCTCTTCCTGTTTATGTGTTACTCAGGAATCAAACCCAGGGCTTCATACATGCTAGGCAAGCAGTCTACCACTAAGCCACTAAGACTTGATGTCTTTTGATTGCAGAAAACCTTAGTTTTGATGAATCTCAATGTATCATTTTTTTCTATGGTTTTATATATCCTATATTACAAAAGGAGTAATTAACCTCCTAGGTATTATCACAAATTAGCTTTTCTTAACTTTATAACTCTTAACTAGGGATAATTAAGGTGCATGTTTCCTCATGTTTATTTATTCTCATAAAATAAGTTTGTTTTTTCTTTTGGTTGGTCGTGGGACTTGAACTCTGGCCCTGGATGCTATCCCCTGAGCTCTTCTGCTCAGGGCTAACACTCTACCACTTGAACTACAGTGTCACTTCCAATTTTCTAGTAGTTAATTGAAGATAAGGAATCTCACAGACTTTCCTGCAGGGGCTGGCTTCAAACTGTGATCCTCAGATCTCAGCCTCCTGAGTAGCTAGAATTATAGGTGTGAGCCACCAGCACCCATAAAATAAGTTTTTAATGAAAAGATATTCAAAACTGGCAACTTATTTTTTTTTAACAAAATAACTGTCCTCCCAGGTGGCCTAAAAATAACATGATAAGTACAAATTTTTCTTTATTCACTCAGGAGAACTCTTAGCTTCTTTGTGAGGTTTTCCCTATGATGTGAATTTCC
Source organism: Dipodomys spectabilis (assembly GCF_019054845.1). Taxonomy (NCBI): domain Eukaryota; kingdom Metazoa; phylum Chordata; class Mammalia; order Rodentia; family Heteromyidae; genus Dipodomys; species Dipodomys spectabilis. The sequence goes on from NW_024870834.1 coordinate 5,823,800, forward strand.
TTTAATAAAACAAAGGGTTATTCTCAGTTCTAATTAGATGAAAAATCTTTAATACAAATCCTTTATTGGTTAATCCACACTTTTATGGCTAGTCCTTGATTAACTAAAACAGGCTTGGTTATGGGTCAGAGGCAGAGCATATATACTTGGATTCAACCCAGCACCAAAACTAAAACTAAACAAACAAAAAAACCCATATTATTTTAGATATCTTAGCTACTCAATAAGTATTGTTTACCTATGGATTAAAGTAGTAGTGGTTTTTCTTTTTTTCCTTTTTTTTTTTTTTTTCATTTCTTTGACCTGCTGGCAAGTCACGTACCATTTTTTAAGCACTTTGCAAAATGAAAGACGGGGGAAAAATGAACTTTAAGTGAACATTTCCCAAATATTAATTTTTTAGATAATGGACAACTAGTCAAAAGTTTGAGAACATTAAAAACTTAAGTGTATCAGCTTTTATGGTTCAAATTAAAAATTAGCTAACTGAACAATGAATAATAATAATCTTTTATGTAAATTATTTAAATGATTAATGAATTCTATATATTAAGTCAATTCATCAAGAAAGAGAGTAGACAGGGGCTGGGAAGGCGGCTCAGTGGCAGAGCGCTTGCCTTGCATACCTGAGGCTCTGGGCTTGATTCCTCAGCACCACATAAGCAAAAAGAAAAAAGCCGGGGCTGGGAAGGTGGCTCAGTGGTAGAGTGCTTGCCTTGCATGCCTGAGGCCCTGGGTTCGATTCCTCAGCACCACATAAGCAAAGAGAAAAAAGCTGGAAGTGGTGCTGTGGCTCAAGTGGTAGAGCGCTAGCCTGGAGCTGAAGAGCTGAGGGACAGCGCCCAGGCCCAGAGTTCAGGCCCCACGACCGGACCCAAAAAAATCCCAAAAGAACAAAAAAACAGAAAGAAAAAAGCCAGAAGGGGCACTGTGGCTCAAGTGGTAAGAATGCTAGCCTTGAGCTGAAAAGCTGAGGGACAGTGCCCAAGCCTAGAGTTCAGGCCCCACTACTGGACCCCAAAAAAAAAAAAAAAGAGAGAAGACAATGTATGATCATAGGTAGGTGAAAGCAAGAATTCATTAGTTAATGATAATGGCGGTGATAAACCTGGGTCCAAAGTACAGGGGCATTATTATTTTTCTGTAAGATTTACAATTTCAGAGTTAGGAAAAGAACTTGTGACTTACTGGCATCCTGTAAGCCATTAATAGACTTTACCAATCATTAGACTGTTCTTGGGGAAAAGAGTACAGTTGGATACTGGTACAATCACATGAAGTCAGAAGCTATGACACTCTGGGTGACTGGCAATAGGTAAATCACTTATATGCAGAGGCAAGGCATAGCACAGAGCAAACGTATGTCCACATGACAGTAGATTAAAATTCTATACCAGGCCTGGGGGTGGCTCAGTGGTAGAGTGCTTTCCTTGCATGCATGAGCCCCTGGGTTCGATTTCTCAGCACCACATAAGCAGAAAAAGCCAGAAGTGGTACTGTGGCTCAAGTGGTAGAGTGCTTTCCTTGAGCTGAAGAGCTGAGGGACAGTACCCAGGCCCAATGTTCAGGTCTCACGAACAACCCTCCACCCCCCCCCCCCCCAAAAAAAAGGAAAGAAAAAAAAGGAAAAAAATTCTATGCCAGACTGAAAATAACTGGAACTCAAAAATATAACGTCTTGGGGCTAGGAATGTAGCTTAGTGGTAGAATACTTGCCTAGCATGCATGAAGCCCTGGGTTTGATTCCTCAGTACCACATTAAAAGAAAAGAGCTGGAAGTGGTACTATGGCTCAAATAGTACAGCACTATCCTTGAGCACAGAGAGGCTCAGGGACAGAGCCCAGGCTCTGAGCTCAAGCCCCAGGACTGGGGACAGACAGACGGACACACATACACACACACACACCTTATTGTAGCTTTAAAAAAAGAATGATGCTTAAGCCAGGTACTGATGGTTCATGCCTATAATCCTATTTGAGGAGACTGAGGTCCAGAGGACTGTGGTTCAAAATCAGCCTATACAGAAAAGTCTGCTAGAAAACATTTCTAAAATAGCCAGCAAAAAGCTGGGTTGGAGGTGTGGCTACAGCAGTACAGTGCCAGACCAGCAAGCACAAGGCCCCAAGTTCAAGCCTTGGTATTGGGGGAGGAAAAGTGTGCACAAGAAGCCCTGGGTTCAATCCCCAGTACCAGGTGGAAGAAAGTGGAAGGAGTTGTAAGAGCAAGAAAAGGAGAATATACATGCTAAAAAAAAATGTTTTACTACAATATATTCTTCCAAATTGTACATCTTGATTCCTACCTGGTTCCTAAGTTTTTGAATTTCTTCTTCTCGATCTTTGATTCTGCTTTGCAATGTGTTCTTGGTTCGATACAGATCATCTTCCATATAGTGGAATTCCTACAAAATGAGGCATGAATAAAGAATGCTAAATCAAGTGTATTCTCCCTGAACCATGTCTAGAACCTTGAATAGTACTTGCCAGTACTTGTCACTCAGCCAGTATGCTGTTCTCTGAATGAATAAATGAGCAGATCTGAGGAAAAGCTAAAACTTTAGCATGGTGTGGTGACATAGGCCTAGAGACATTTGTGAACAGGATAAATCAACACAAGGTATTTTTAGCTTGCAGCAGTGAGAAGAAATGGCTCATTCTTTTATAATTCTCGGGTATATATTAAGATTATTAATAATAATGATAAATTGGGAAAATAGGGGCTCGGAAGGTGGCTCAGTGGTAGAGCGCTTGCCTTGCATGCCTGAGGCCCTGGGTTTGATTTCTCAGCACCATATAAGCAAAAAGAAAAAGCTGGAAGTGGCACTGTGGCTCAAGTGGTAGAGTGCTAGCCTTGAACTGAAGAGCTGAGGGACAGTGCCCAGGCCCAGAGTTCAGGCCCCACGACCAGACCCCCCCCCAAAAAAAAATTGGGAAAATATTCGCTACATATGAAGACTGGTATTCTTAGCAATATGCTGTTCATAAAAATAAAATTTAAAAATGACTATGGTTTTAATTGGTTAAGAGCAAATTTAAAGTTAGGTGCATGTAGATCACATCTGTAATCCTACCTACTCAAGAGGCTAAGATCTGAGGACTGAAGTTCAAAGCCAGTGTGGGCAGGAGTCTCATGGACTTTCCTACCCAGGCTGGCTTTGACCTGCGATCTTCAGATCTCAGCCTTTTGAGCAGTTAGGATTTAGGCGTGAGCCACCAGTGCCCTGCTCTATTAAACCACCAAAAAAGCCAGGACTAGAGTGTGGTTCAAGCAGTAGAGCACTAGCCTTGAGTAAAAAACCTTCGGGACAGAGTCCAGGTTAATAGTTCAAGGATAAGACTGGCAAACACACACACACAAAATGAAGTATGGGAAGAAGTTTATTTATAAACCAAGTAAAAAAGACGAGAAGCTGCATTAAAAATATGGGCACTTCCAGGTGCCAGTGGCTCACACCTGTAATCCTACCTACTCAGGAGACTGAGATCTGAGGATCGAGGTGCAAAGCCAGGCTGGACAGGAAAGTCCCTGAGACTCTTATCTCCAATTAACCACCAGAAAACCAGAAGTGGTATTGTGGCTCAAGTGGTAGAGCACAGGCCTTGAGCTGAAGAGCTCAGGGACAGTGGCCAGGCCCAGAGTTCAAGCCCCATGATCGATAGAAAAAAAAAATATGCGCACTGTGCTGGGAATGTGGCTTAGTGCTAGAGTGCTTGCCTAGCACACATGAAGCCCTAGGTTCGATTCCTCAGTACCATATAAATAGAAAAAGAGGAAGTGGCACTGTGGCTCAAGTGACAGAGTGCTAGCCTTGAGTACAAAGAGGCTCAAAGATGGCATTCAGACCCTGAGTTCAAGTCCCAGAACCAGCAAAAAAAGGAAAATCAACTGAAGGAATGGATCTGTGGCTCAAGTGGTATAGTGGCAGCCTTGAGCAAAATACAGGGACAGTGCTAGGCTCCAAGTTCAAGTCCTAGTACCAGCACAAAAGAAATAAAGAAGAATGGCCATCAATTGACATTGTATGTTTTAAAGTTTTCTAGACAGATACAAATACATAACTTATCAAGAAGATTTAAATACAGACACAGAGTAATAGAAAGAATTCTGGGCTGAGATAGGAATACTGAGTTTTATACTATTCTCTAATTAGCTTTATATTAGATAAGTCACATCACCATTTGTGCCTCTCTTTTTGATCTGTTAAACAAAATCAGAGCATGGAATGCTTTCCATCTACCATTACCACTAAACCCACACTTTATAGACTTCCCTGGGAAGTTTCTTCAAAGGACAACTAAAAGACAGAATCCTCCATCTCATCCCTTACCTGTTTCATTCTGTCCAATTCTGTCTCCAGTTCCTGTTTTGATGCTTTCTGTCCAGCTATCTGGTCTTGTAGGTCTTGTAACTGTTCTCTTGCTGATTCTGCTTCACTAACCTGTTGAGCCTCCAAATCCTGAAAAGAAGAATGTTACATGTGAAAGCAATGGCTAACCATTCAGTTCAACACTGAGTAACTACTGTGCACAGATCTGGACTCACCAGATCCCAAAAGGTAACAGTTTCAGTTCTAACCTGTAAGAAGTACATGCCTGAGGGGGGACCAAGATGGCGACGGGGCAGTAGGGAAACGCCACAGCTCTCTCCAACCAAAAAGAGAGTTCGAGTTCCAAAGTTTAATCTCCCCAAGAGACCGTCAACAACAAAAAGACGAACACTCAGAGAAAAACCAGAGGTGGAAAATAACAGAAAAAGAAAGAGAGGAAAAGAAGAATTTCAGAACAGAGAAGAGCGAAGACCCCCTCCCCCAACCTTTACTGGCCGCGCGGCAGTGCGCCAAGCCGCCGGCCAGCCGGCCCAGCCCGGTGGGGGCTGCCGGAGCCACAGAGACACAGGGGGCTGCTTGCAGATCACCAGGTACCGGATTGCAGAACAGCGGATCGCCAGGAACAGAGAAACCTACCAGCCGGGAGTCTCCACGAGGATCCCACCCCCACCCCTCACTCTCCACCGGAGCGGAGAGGCTCCATCCCGCCAAAGCCGCCCGGCACCAGCAGCGCGACAAAGGGACCTGTCGGCAGACCACCCGCCCAATCGTGATCGCAACTACCCGGCGGGGGGCCGCCCAACCCAGCCCGCAACCACCCCAACTGAACTCAGATTGCAACAACAACTGACGACCTACAGGGTGAGTACCCAACAGGGGACAGTGAATCCATCAAGGGAGACCAGAGCTGGAGGAAATCCCCAGACCCTTACCTAGACTCCCTACCCCAACACCCGGACCACAGGACCCACTAAAACTGGGAACTGTTCGAGAGCTCCACCAGCCGGTGGAGCACACTCTGCTGGCCAGGCCAGAGCAAGAGCGCCCCTGGAAGGGAGCTTAAATGCCCAAGCCAGGAACAGCGCCCCTGGGTCAAGACTACCAACAGTAGAAGAAATTTGAACTGTGTCCTCCAGGCTGCATAACCTAGGTGGTATACACATTAGCACAGGCCTAACGAGCACGCTCCAGGCTGGGGCTGGAACCAGGCCCGGGGACCGGCACCTGAACAAAGCAAAAAGGGTCAGAAGTGGGGCTGTGGCTCAAATGGTAGGGTGCCAGCCTTGAGCTGAAGAGCTGAGGGACAGCACCCAAACCTAGAGTTCAAGCCCACAACCAGCCCAAAACAAACAAACAAAAACACATCAGGAGCCCATAGCAGACTCCAGTATTTGGGAGAGTGCATCCAGAGCATCTGGTCTTCCCAAGAGCACCCGCAGGAGCAAACACAAGCAGTCTAGGCTGCTCAACCCTTCCAAAGGCGGGAATTGCTACAGCAGAGAGCTGAGAATCCTAAGTAAGTCAGAATAGCAGCTGGAAATAGGCTCCCAACAGAATCCAGATCAGGCACAGACTCTCTCTACCAATACAGAATCAGCAACCAAGCAAAGACAGACACACCAAAACAAGATTGAAGAGCAGTCTCCTGAACCCCCATGCGAAAATCACAGAGAAAAATCACAAGGTTTACCACTACCCAGGACAGCAAGCTCACCTCAAAAGCCAGCAGCCACGCAGGGGAGAGCCCCAGTGGGAGCAAAGCAGGAATGGAAGACAAAAACTACATCCAAGGGTTGCTGGAGGCAATGACTCAAGAAATAAAGCGAGAAATGGATCAGAAATTGAAAGAGCACAAGGATGAACTATCAAAAGATATACAGGATATCAAACAAAAGTTGGATGCAAAAATAGAAGCTGCACAAACCTCAGTAAGAAGTGAGATAAACGCCAAATTAGAGGTAATGCATACTGATCTCACCTCATTGAGAGGTGAGATCAGTACTCTGAGAACCAACATTGAATCCATAAAGGGATCCATTTCCACCATGCAAACCACAATAGAAGCCACGGTCAACAGAGTGAATGAAATGGAAGGTAGAGTGTCAGATACAGAAGACAGAATACACCAACTGGACCAAAAAGTGACAGATATGGAAAAATCACTCAAATTAAACCAAAGGGAAATTCAAGAGCAAGCAGATAATGCTAAAAAATTTAACCTTCGCATAATCGGAGTGGACGAAGGTGAGGAATTCCAGAGCAAGGGAATGCAACACCTATTTAACAAGATAGTCAATGAAAATTTTCCCTACCTCAAAAACGACCATCTTAACTACATCACAAAAGCTTATCGAACACCCAACAAGCAAGATCCCAGGAGAAACACTTCTAGGCACATTATAGTAAAAATGATGGATCTGAATAATAAGGAAACAATCCTGCATGCAGCAAAAATGAAGAAGGAGCTATACTACAACGGGAAAAAAATTAGAATCACTGCAGATCTCTCCACACAAACAATGAATGCAAGAAAAGCCTGGGAAAGCACCATACGAGCCCTGAGAGCCAATAACTGCCAACCCAGACTGATATACCCGGCAAAGCTAGCATTCACATTCGATGGAGAACTGAAAACTTTTAATAGCAAGGAAAAACTAAATGAATACATAAACATTAAGCCAGCATTACAAAGAATTCTAAGAGGGGGGACACAACCTGAAGAAAGCAACCAGGAACTGGGACCTGCCCCAAACAGGCATTACTCAAAGTCTAACTGAGCAAGCACAGGAGGAAAGGAAGGAAGAAAAACTTAGGAAAACGGAATGGCAGGGACAACAATGCATCTCTCTATACTTTCTCTTAATATAAATGGGCTGAATTCGCCAATTAAAAGAAAACGAACTGAGGACTGGATCAGAAAACAAGACCCATCCATCTGTTGCCTTCAGGAGACCCACCTCTCAGCCAAACATACAAACAAACTCAGAGTGAAGGGGTGGAAAAGGATCTACCAATCAAATTCCCCCAATAAGAAAGCAGGTGTAGCTATCCTGATATCTGACAAAATAAACTTTTCATTAAAATCAGTACAGAAAGACAAGGACGGACACCACATATTAATAAAGGGAACAATCCAAGAGGAGGATATAACCATCATCAACTTATATGCCCCAAATATCGGTGCACCCAGATATGTTAAACAAATGCTCTCAAACTTACAGAATAAAATAGATCCCAATACGATAATACTAGGAGACTTTAACACGCCACTCTCACCAAAGGACAGGTCTACCAACCAGAGGATTGGCAAAGAAGCTACCGAATTAAGTGAGGCCATACTTCAAGCGGAATTAACTGACATCTACCAAGTATTTCACCCTAAAACAACACAGTACACATTCTTCTCAGCAGCTCATGGAACTTTCTCCAAAATACAATATCATAGTTCATGCAAGGAACTTAAGCAAATACAAAGGGATCGACATAATCCCCTGTATCCTATCTGACCACAGTGGAATCAAGCTAGCTCTCAATAACAAAGCATACCGCAGAAATTTCTCTAATACATGGAAATTGAACAGCACACACTCCTTAACAAGGCCTGGGTAACAGAAGAGATCAGAGAAGAAATAAAGCATTTCCTACAACTCAATGAAAATGAAAACACCTCACAAAGAAACTTGTGGGACACAGCAAAAGCAGTCCTGAGGGGCAAATTTATTGCCCTCAGTGCCCACATCAAGAGAATGGAGACAGACCAAGTAAATAATCTCATGTTGCAACTAAAACAGCTAGAAAAACAAGAAAAAATGGGACCTAAAGCTACTAGACGAAGCCAGATAACCAAATTGAGAGCAGAGATTAACCAATTAGAAAATCAGAAAACCATAACCAAAATAAACCAAACAAAAAGCTGGTTCTTTGAAAAAATAAACAAAATTGATGGCCCGTTGGCAAGATTAATTAAAAAAAGAGAGGAAACCCATATTAATAGGATTAGGGATGCCACGGGAAACATCACAACACGTACCCAAGATATCCAAACAATTCTAACAGACTACTTTCAAAAGCTATACTCTCTAAAGGAAGAAAATCTGGCGGAAATGGATGCATTTTTAGAGAAATACAAGTTACCCAAACTGAGCAAAGAAGAAGTTAACCAATTAAATAAGCCAATATCCTATAATGCGATACAGGAAGCTATCAAAAGTCTTCCAACAAAAAAAAGCCCAGGACCAGATGGATTCACAGCAGAATTCTATAAGACCTTTAAAGAAGAACTAATACCCATACTCCTCAAGCTCTTCAGAGAAACAGAGAAGGAGGGAACTATCCCAAACTCATTCTACGAAGCCAATATCACACTCATCCCCAAACAAGGCAAAGACCCAACCAAAAAGGAGAATTACAGGCCAATCTCCTTGATGAACACAGATGCAAAGATCCTTAACAAGATTCTAGCTAACAGAATCCAGAAACACATTAAAAAAATAATACACTATGATCAGGTAGGCTTCATCCCAGAGACACAGGGATGGTTTAACATACGTAAGTCAATAAATGTAATCCAGCATATCAACAGAGCCAAGGTCAAGAATCACATGATTATCGCCACAGATGCAGAAAAGGCCTTTGATAAAATTCAACATTCATTCATGCTAAAAGCTCTGGAGAAAATAGGAATAGAAGGAACATTTCTAAAAACAATAAAAGCCATTTATGACAGACCAATAGCCAATATTATACTTAATGGGGAAAAGCTACAACCAATCCTCCTAAAAACAGGAACAAGGCAAGGATGTCCACTGTCTCCACTCCCCTTCAACATAGTCCTAGAACCCTTAGCCAGGGCAATAAGGCAAGAAAAAGACATTAAAGGGATCCGCATAGGGAAAGAAGAAGTTAAACTATCCCTTTTTGCAGATGACATGATACTATACCTCCACGATCCCAAAAACTCCATCCCCAAACTTTTAGAAATCATAAGTCACTTTGGCAAAATAGCAGGATACAAAATAAACCCACAAAAATCAGTTGCCTTCCTATACACTGATAACGCACAGGAAGAGAGGGAAATAAAGGGAGCAACCCCATTCACAATAACCTCCCAAAAAATAAAATATTTAGGAATTAACCTAACCAAAGATGTAAAAGAACTATTTAATGAGAACTATAAAAAGTTAAAGAAATTGCAGAAGACACTAGGAAATGGAAAGACCTCCCATGCTCCTGGATAGGCCGACTTAATATAGTAAAGATGGTGATACTTCCAAAACTAATATACAAATTCAATGCAATTCCTATTAAAATCCCAATGATGTACATCACTGAAAAACAGAAAACAGTCCAAAAATTTATATGGAACAACAAAAGACCTAGAATAGCCAAAACAATTCTAGGGGATAAAGACAATATGGGAGGGCTATCCATGCCGAACTTCAAACTCTACTACAGAGCTATAATCACAAAGACAGCATGGTACTGGCACAAAAACAGACCCGAAGACCAATGGAACAGAATAGAAGATCCAGATATAAATCCACAGGCCTACAGCCAGCTGATATTCGACAAAGGAGCCAAAGACATACAATGGAAGAAACACAGCCTCTTCAACCGCTGGTGCTGGGAAAACTGGGCAGCCACATGCAGAAAACTAAAAGTGGACCCCAGCCTATCACCATGCACCAACATCAACTCAAAATCTTAACATTAAACCTGAATCTCTGAAACTACTACAGGACAGAGTAGGAGAGACACTTGAACTAATAGGCACAGGAAGGAACTTCCTGAACAGAGTCCCAGGGTCACAACAAGTTGGAGAGAGACTCGACAAATGGGACTACCTTAAAATAAAAAGCTTCTGCACAGCTAAATCAATCGCAACTAAGCTAGAAAGACAACCAACTAATTGGGAAAAAATATTTACCAGCAATATACCAGACAAGGGGTTAACATCCTGTATATACAGGGAACTCAAGAAACTAATCCCTCCCAAACCTAACAAACCAATTACTAAATGGGCAAGGGAACTAAAGAGGGACTTCTCAAATGAAGAAATAAAAATGGCAAAGAAACACATGAGGAAATGTTCATCATCCCTGGTGGTGAAGGAAATGCAAATAAAGACAACCCTGAGATACCACCTTACCCCAGTCAGAATGTCCCACATCCACAAATCAGCCAACGACAAATGCTGGAGGGGATGTGGAGAAAGAGGAACCCTATTACACTGCTGGTGGGAATGTACACTTATACAACCACTTTGGAAAGCAGTCTGGAGGGTCCTTAGAAAGCTAAAGATTGACCTCCCTTACGACCCAGTCATACCACTTCTAGGCATCTACCCTGAACAACAGGAACCAATATACAAGGACACGTGCACCTCCATGTTTATTGCAGCACTGTTCACAATAGCTAGGATATGGAAACAACCTAGGTGCCCCACCACAGATGAATGGATCCAAAAATTGTGGTATCTATACACAATGGAATATTATGCAGCCATTAAAAATGACAAAATAAAGGCATTTGCAGGGAAATGGATGGAGCTAGAAGGAATCATGTTGAGCGAGGTAAGCCAAGAACGAAGAGACAAACGGTACATGGTCTCCCTGATAAGTGGATGCTAAATCCAAAAGGTTAGGTGATATGACAAAACCAACAGGACTTAAGAAACAAAGAACTCCCGCTCATCTGGTTGAACCACTACTAAATATCCCCATGCTGCTGATCACAAATATGGTATATAACATGTGAACACTGTTATATATTACAGACTGTGGTAGACAATTTGCTCCAGGGAAGTTAGAATGAACTTGTGACTTTGAAATTATGTAATCATTTAATCACAATCAAAAAAAAAAAAAAAGAACCTCGGGGAAGGGAGGGAGGGAGGGGATGGTAGAGGGAAAACAATGGAGGGGGTAACAATGTTCAAGAGGAAGTGTACTCATAACCTCACTCATGTAACTGTAACCCTCTGTATAGTAGCTTTACAATAAAAAAAAAAAAAAAAAAAAAGAAGTACATGCCTGTTGGGTGCCAGTGGCTCATTCCTGTAATCCTACCTACTCAGGAGACTGAGATCTGAGAATTGCAGTCCAAAGCCAGCCTAGGCAGGAAAGTCTGTGAGACTCATATCTCCAATAAACTACTGAGGAAAAGCTGGAAGTGGCTCCATAGCTCAAGTGGTAGAGCATTAGCCTTGAGCCAAAGAACCTTAGGGATAGTGTCCAGGCCCTGAGTTCAAGCCCCAAGACTGGCAGATTAAAAAAAAAAGAAGAAGGCTTACAGGGCTGGGAACGTGGCTTAGTGGTAGAGTGCTTGCCTAGTATATATGAAGCCCTAGGTTCAATTCCTCAATACCACATGGTATTGAGGACAAAGACAAAAGTGATGCTGTGGCTCAAGTGGTAGAACACCAGCCTTGAGCAAAAGAAGCTCAAGGACAGTGCCCAGGCCCTGAGTTCAAGCCCCAGGACTGGTTTAAAAAAAAAAAAAAAAAGACTCATTACTCTACATCCTAACTTTTCCCATCTTTCAAGACTTACTGACAATACTTTTTTTTTTTTTTTGGGTCTGGTCGTGAGGCCTGAACTCTGGGCCTGGGCGCTGTCCTTCACCTCTTCAGCTCAAGGCTAGTGCTCTACCAGTTGAGCCACAGCGCCACTTCTGGCTTTTTCTTTTTGCTTATGTGGTGCTGAGGAATTGAATCCAGGGCCTCAGGCATGCAAGGCAAGCGCTCTACCACTGAGCCACCTTCCCAGCCCCAAATGGCCAATTTTTTATATTAAATACTATAATTATATACAAACCATAAATTACAAAATGATGCATAAAGCTATATTAAAAGTATATCCCTGGGACTGGAAAGGTGGTTCAGTGGTAGAGTGCTTGCCTTGTATGCATGAGGCCCTGGGTTTGATTTCTAAATACCACATATGCAGAAAATGCTGGAAATGGCATTGTGGCTCAAGTGGTAGAGCGCTAGCCTTAAGCTGAAGAGCTGAGGGACAGTGCCCAGGCCCATTCTAATATCTGCAAGCATTCTGGTTGTACAAATAACACAAATTTGTGTTTAACCATCAGAGTGCATGATCCTGAATCCATAAAGACTCATACTTGTAATCCTAGCTACTCAGAAGGCTGAGATCTGAGGATCACAGTTCAAAAGCCAGCCCAGACAAGAAAGTCTGTGAGACTTCTTATTGCTAATAAACCACCAAAAAAAACTCTAAGTGTCTCTGTGGTTCAAGTGGTAGAGTGCTAACCTTGAGCTGAAGAGCTTAGGGACAGCACCTAAAGTTCAAGCCCCACAACCAACCAAAAAAAAAAAAAAAACTATCTCTGAGCCCATTCTAATATCTGCAAGCATTCTGGCTGTATAAATAACACAAATTGGTGTCTAACCATCAGAGTGTGTGGTCCTGAACCAATACAGATTCTATCTGGCTCCCTATAGTAACTAAGCATAGGCAGACTTACCAAGTTAAATATTTGTTGAATGAATGAACCTATGATTCTTAATCCTTTATAATAAGTCAGCCAATGAACAAGGAACCTACTGCTATAGACTCACTTCTATATAGTGACAAATATTTCAGAAGCAGTTGAACACATTATTTTAATAATGTCCTTCCCCACAACTAATACAGAACCTATTAGAAATCAAGCTGATAGGTGAGGGGCAGTGGCTGGGAAGCAGAGTCACAATAATCTTACCTGCAGCTCAGACCTGAGTTGCTGTATCTGGCCCATCAATTTCTGTATTTCCTCTTTTTGCATCTCCTTCTCATGCCGAAGTTCTTCCAGCTCCATGCTATTAGCAGTACTGCTTTCTAGGCCTTCAAAACCAGAGCCTTCCTTTAAGCTGTTGATCAATTTTTCTTTAGACTATTATGAAACAAAGAAGTAAGTTTAAACAAAGCAGAGTTTAGCTGAATATTTTCTGTGTACTTTTCTGGTTAAGTTAGGGATCAAACTGAGGACCTTATGCATGCTAAGCATGCAATACCATTGTGATATACCCACCCACCCACCCCCCCCCCCCCCCGCCCCAGCTAGCTTGAATATTGAATGTCATCCCACCATATAGAAACTAACCCACTATGGAAACATTCTAGCAAATCTACAGATTATTAACACCATAAGGATGAAAATACAATAGATATCTAATGAATAATGCTCTTAGACTTAAGTTCTCTGATTAGGTTCCTGTTTAAGAGTTCTCATAAGTATTCTATATAATAAAGACATTTCTTACTCCAGGTCATAACCCCTGCTTCATAAACTAAAAGGGAAATTACAAATATACAGAAGGCAATAAACTGAAATATTGAGAGGATATAGTCAGATTACTGTAGAGTCCTGAGCAAGAAAAACTATTTTTGGGGACAAAAAGGCTTCATTTGAAAGATAGTATTTATGCTGGCTTTGAGCCATGGCTGTTTTTTTTTTTTGTTTTTTTGGTTTTTTTTGGGTCCGGTCATGGGGCCTGAACTCTGGGCCTGGGCGCTGTCCCTCAGCTCTTCAGCTCAAGGCTAGCGCTCTACCACTTGAGCCACAGCACCACTTCCAGCTTTTTTCTCTTTGCTTATGTGGTGCTGAGGAATCGAACCCAGGGCCTCAGGCATGCAAGGCAAGCACTCTACCACTGAGCCACCTTCCCAGCCCCATGGCTGTTTTTTTTTAAGTATAAAGAGTGCTGGGCACTGGTAGCTTATACCTATAATGCTAGCTACTTAGGAGGCTGAGATCTGAGGATCACACTTCAAAGCCAGCCCGGGCAAGAAAGTCTGTGAGACTCTTATCTCAAATAAACTTCTTAAAAGAGCCAAAAGTGGAAGTGTTGCTGTGGCTCAAGTGGTGGAGCACTCGCCTTGAGCTGAAGAGCTGAGGGATAGCACCCAGGCCTAGAGTTCAAGACCCACTACTGACCAAAAAAAAGAGCCAGAAGTGGCGCTGTGGTAGAGCACTAACCTTGAACAAAAAGAAGCTCAAAAAGAAGAGGCAACCAAGCCCAAAGTTGAAGCCCCAGGACTGGCAAAAAAAAAAAAAAGTATGGAGAGAACGAAGGGTCAAGCAAAAAATGTCACAGCACAGCAAAAGTACTATGAGATATAGATTAGTTTGTTTGGGCCAATTTATAAGGGCCCCAGATATCAGGCTTTCTTCTAGCCTAAAAACAAATTACCAAAAGGTAGAAAGGTGGACAGGGCATTGATATGACCAGAGATACATGTTAGGAGAGTTTATCTGGCAGCACTATAAAGCTGATGTTCAATGCACAGGCAGAAAAGATTTCCTAAAAAAAAGGAAGAAAGCATATGTTTTCTTTGATATGAGAAGCAAAGGAATGAGAAGTTGAGGATGGCACTGGGTGACTGCAATCCTTTTTTGTTTTTTAGCAAAACAGAGTTAAGGTTACTACATCAAAGAGAGCTAAGAGAAGGAAAAGAGTTGGTTGACACTTAGATAAATTGCTTTGAAAATTTCAACAGAGAATAAGCCAGGACAAACCAGCCTGATAGTGCCTAATACTCAGAAGAGCTGAGTTAGGCAGTGGAAGAACATTTTTTTCTTTTTTTGTCAGTCCTGGGTATTGAACTCTGGGCTTGGGCGCTGTCCTTCAGCTCTTCAGCTCAAGGCCAGTACTCTACCACTTGAGCTACAGTGCCACTTTCGTTTTTTTAAGGTTAACTGGAGCTAAGAGTCTTTGCCAGCCGGGCGTCGGTGGATCATGCCTGTTATCCTAGCTACTCTGGAGGCTGAGATCTGAGGATCAGTTCAAAGCCAGCCCAGGCAGGAAAGTCCATGAGACTCTTATCTCCAATAAAAACCACTCGAAAACCGAAGTGGCGCTGTGGCTCAAGCGGTAGAGAGCTTGCCTTGAGCTGAAGAGTGCAGAGACAGCGCCCAAGCCCAGAGTTTAAGTCCCACAACCGACCAAAAAAAAAAAAGAGTCTCTGACAGGCTGTCTTTGAACCTCAATCATCAGATCTCAGCCTCCTGAGTAGCGAGGATTACAGGGTTGAGCCACTGGCCCCTGGCTAAGAATAACTTTTTTAAAGTGGTAGAACCAAAACACATTTTGTCCTTTTTATAAAATTTCTAAGTAGAATAATTTGTGTTTGGCAATTATGTTTGGTAGCTACAGAAAGTATTATCTTGCCGGGCACTGGTGGCTCATGCCTGTAATCCTTGCTACTCAGGAGGCTGAGATCTAAGAATCATGGTTCAAACCCAGCCCGGGCGGGAAAGTCCATGAGACTCTTATCTCGTATAAACCACCAAAAAACAGGAAGTAGAGCTATGGCTCAAGAGGTAGAGTGCTAGTTTTGAGCTGAAGAGATGAAGGACAGCGCCCAGGCCCAGAGTTCAAGCCCCACAACTGTCAAAAAGAAAAAACGAAGTGTTCTCTCAGTTATTCAGCACATCTGAACCTTCAAAAGTGACCATGTCCTTCTTACCTGGAGTATTCTGGTAGCTTTTTGCTTATAGTCAACTAATTCCTGCTTAGAAGACTCCAGGTTCGATTTATGAAGCTTCACTTGCTGCTGTAGCTCATCAACTTTCTTCTTCTCATCAGAGTATTTTCTTTCTGCCACAGTAACTGCTTCTGCCAAATTCTGACGTTCCACTTCCATTTTATTAAGGCGTGCAGCAAACTCACTCTGTGAAATGTAAGTATTAACAGCAAATCTTATGTTATTTAGTATTTACACTGGGATTAATTATTGGATCCAAAAAACAACTTTTTTTTTGGTTGGTCATGGGGCTTGAACTCTGGGCCTGGGTGCTGTCCCTCAGCTCTTCAGCTCAAGGCCAGTGCTCTACCATTTGAGTCACAGTACTACTTCGGTTTTCTGGTGATTAGTTGGAGATAAGAGTCTCATGGACTTTTCTGTCCAGGCTGGCTTTGAATCGTGATCCTCAGATCTCAGCCTTCTTAGTAGCTAGGATTATAGGCATGAGCCACCAGTGCCCGGCTTGTTCCGTATATTTTATGAAAACTAAATATAAAGCAAGTATTCCCTGAAGAAAATTTATTGACTGAATTTAAATGTGTTCTAAGTACAAAGTTTATCATGTTTTAAAGAATCAATGTGGGGCTGGGAAGATGGCTCAGTGGTAGAGTGCTTGCCTTGCATGCATAAGGCCCTGGGTTTGATTCCTCAGCACCACATAAGTAGAAAAAGTCAGAAGTGGCACTTTGGCTCAAGTGGTAGAGCGCTACTCTTGAGCTGAAGAGCTGAAGGACAGTGCCCAGGCCCAGAGTTTGGGCCCATGACTGACAAAAAAAAAAAAAAATCAATGTGCAAGCTGGCTCATGCCTGTAATCCTACCTATTCAAGAGGTTGAGAGATGAGGATCACGGTTCAAAGCCAGCCTAACCAGAAAAGTCCATGAGACTTTCCTCTTCAGTTAACCAGCAAAAAGATGGAAGCCAACCTTGAGCAAAAAAGCAAATCAAGGGCTGGGAAGGTGGCTTAGTGGTAGAGCGCTTGCCTTGCATGCCTGAGGCCCTGGGTTCGATTCCTCAGCACCACATAAGCAAAAAGAAAAAAAGCCAGAAGTGGTGCTGTGGCTCAGGTGGTAGAGCGCTAGCCTTGAGCTGAAGAGCTGAGGGATAGTGCCCAGGCCCAGAGTTCAAGCCCCACGACTGGACCCAAAAACATAAAAAAACAAAAACAAAAAAAAAAGCAAATCAAGAAGGCCAGGGGGCTGGGAACTTGGCTCTGTGGTAGAATACCTGCCTAGCATGCATGAAGCCCTGGGTTTGATTCCTCAGTACCACATAAACATAAAGGCCAGAAGTAGTGCTATGGCTCAAGTGGTAGAGCCCTAGCTTCGAACCCACAGAGGCTCAGGGACAGAGCCCAGGCCCTGAGTTCAAGCCCCAAAACTGGCAAAAAAAGAAAAAAGAAAAAAGAGAAAAAAGAAAAGAAGGCCAGGTCCTTCAAGTCGCAATACCAAAAAAAAAAAAAAAAAGTCATCATTTAAAAAAAAAATCTCATTGATAATTCTTACTATTGAAATGTTGAGATAGTACGAGCTTAAAACACCTGGCACCAGAATGTTTCAGATTCTGGAGCTTTTAATTTTGGAGTATTTGCATACTCATACGAAGATATCTGAGGGGAGGGACCCAACTCCAGTAAAATTCCTTATATATATATATAACCTAAAGATAATCAGATATAATTTTGTTCATCTGAAGTATAGAAGTAGTTTTGGATTTTGAGGAAATTCAGATTTAGGGTATAAATAGATTAGGGCTGCTCAACTGTATTTTAAATATAGTAAATAGAAATTAACAAACAAAGCTGGGTACCAATGGCTCATATCTATAATCCTAGCCACTCAAGAGGCTGAGATCTGAGGACTGCAGTTCAAAGCCAGTAAGGAGAGGAAAGTCTGTGAGACTTTTATTCCAATAAACTACTCAGAAAAAGCTGGAAGTGGTGCTGTGGTTCAAGTGGTAGAGTCCTACTCTTGAACACAAGCCCTAGGACCAGCAATAATAATAATACATTAAATAAATAAATAAAAATATTAAAATTTTCAGAACAATAAAAGAAAAATAATATTACCTTTTTTTTTTTTTTTTGGTTGGTCATGGGGCTTGAACCTAACATTTATTTTTAGGGCTGAACTATTTTTTACCTGCTGAGATACCCAATCCTGCTGCTCAGTGGGTATACCTGTGAGCCCTGTAGAACTACTAATAATAAGTCAATGCCTGAGTGCTGCCACATGCAATGGAAATAGAGTCTCTGAGAGTGGGAACTAAACATCAGAAAGTATTATACAGTTATTATACAGCCTGAACTGAGACTGAACTAGATATAATAATTCATTTAGGAATAAAATGCTAAATATTATATTCAATTTCCTACTGCAATAAATGAATCAGAAAAATACTGAAGAGAATAATCAAGATGATCCTATTCCACCATTTACTCAACTAATAGTAATGGTTGATGTACAACCAGAGACAGGGAAATATGCATCTCTAACGAATATTAGCTATTTTAACTATAGTTCATTCAAACACGAAATTAAATATTTTTAGCAAGGATCAAGCTAATTTTTCAGTTTATTTCGATTTTGGTTACAGAAAGAGAATCCTCTGAAATGCACTGCACAATTTTACTTAAGGATATGTTATGAGTGGCGCTGTAGCTCAAGTGGTAGAGTGCTCGCCTTGAGCTGAAGAGCTGAGGGACAGCGCCCAGGCCCAGAGTTCAAGCCCCACGGCCGACAAAAAAAAAAAAAAAAGAATGGGCTGGGAAGGTGGCTCAGTGGTAGAGCACTTGCCTTGCATGCTCGAGGCCCTGGGTTCGATTCCTCAGCACCACATAAGAAAAAAATAAGCCGGAAGTGGCGCTGTGGCTCGTGGTAGAGTGCTAGCCTTGAGCTGAAGAGCTGAGGGACAGCGCCCAGGCCCAGAGTGCAGGCCCCACAACCGGACCAAAAAGAAAAAAAAAAAGGATATGTTATGGAAGAATAGACAATCACTCATCCTTATCAAATATTGACAATTGAATGCTCTAACCTGCATTTGCTTGTAGCTCTCTTGCTCTCTCTTCAGAGTGGCATCCGCTTCATGCAGTCTCTCTTGCAGAGTTTGCAGAGCTTGGTTCTGTAGGCTGCTACCCTCATTGTGATCCTGTACTATTCTAAAAGAAAATGAAGCATGTTAAATAATGGGTTTCCACAGGGCACAAGTGATGAGTTGGACTCATTTTCAGGACTCAGTGTTAATCAAGCACAAAAAAGATAACTCGTCTAAAACATTCTTAAGGAAATCTTTTTCCAGGGAACAGCTAACACTAAGCAAAAGGCAAGAAATGTACATACCACCAGATGTGGAAGAAATAGTTGTATTGTCAAAGCTCATAGATTTCACAAACTTTATAGATCATGATAATGACAATTTGCCTCATGAATATTTGTGACTTTAACTATATCACTATCTTACAATACTAATTTATGTCATCACTTAATCATAATAAAAAATAATTTAAAGGGCTGGGAAGGTGGCTCAGTGGTAGAGTGCTTGCCTTGCATGCTTGAGGCCCTGGGTTCGATTCCTCAGCACCACATAAGCAAAAAAAAAAAAAAAAAAGCCGGAAGTGGCATTGTGACTCAAGTGGTAGAATGCTAGCTTTGAGCTGAAGAGCTGAGGGACAGCGCCCAGGCCCAGAGTTCAGGCCCCACAACCGGACCCAAAAAACAAAAACAAAAGAAAAAAACAAAAGAAAAAGATTTCTTTTTTTTTTTTTTTTTTTTTTTGGGTCCGGTTGTGGGGCCTGAACTCTGGGCCTGGGTGCTGTCCCTCAGCTCTTCAGTTCAAGGCTAGCACACTACCACTGGAGCCACAGCACCACTTCTGGCTTTTTTCTGCTTATGTGGTGCTGAGGAATTGAACCCAGGGCCTCATGCATGCAAAGCAAGCGCTGTACCACTGAGCCACCTTCCCAGTCCCTCCTTTTCCTTTCTAATGGAATGTAATCTTTAGAATTCCATATATAAGCACATACCATATATTGAAGATTAGGTTCTTCAAATACCCTCAAATTCAGAATTTGCTTAACTTGCATTTCAAGATTCAAATGACGAGTCCATTTTAATCATATACATTTCTGACATTGCCCTAAGAGATTTTCTCTCTTGCAAATTCCAAAAAGCTAAATTTTCACAAGTGAGGGCACACTACAACAGTTTATGAATACAATGCATCTTGATCAATGTCACCCCTTTCAACATTCTCACCCATTCCCCTGCCCCCCATTACCATTTCTTATACTGGAAAGAGAGAGCCATTTAGCTCATGCTGTCATTATTGATAGAATTACCTACCGAGACTTTTCGCTCTGCAAGGATTCCAGGGCTTCAGTACGGGCTCTTAGCAGCTGGTCAGCCTCCTGGAGTCTAACCTTCAAGACAGCCAGCTGGGAATCCTTTGCAGCCACTGCTTCCACCAAGTCATCGACCTGGGCTTGGAGTTCTCGAGTTCTCCGGTCACTCATGGAATGGTCAGCATTCCATTTTTCAACTCTTGCCCTTGCTTTGTTTAATTCTGTAAAAAATAAAACTTCTTTACACAAGCAAAATCAAACATATCTTTTTCACAGCACACATACACACACACACACATACTGCCAAAATACCTTCATTTTTACCACTGGGACACCCACTTTTCAAGGCCAACTCTAATACCTATACTAAAGTTAACAAGAGGCATGAAGCCCTACACACAGTGTTGTTTTTCTGGACATACGCCATAAACACCAGGAGCCAAAATTAGGAGATAGCAATGTTAACAAAACTAAAACGGCTAGTGAATTGATGAAATGCTAATAGACACAAGAGCAAGAATGACAATCAAAATCAAAGTTACACTCTTGCCGTGGGGTCAATGTATAAGGCCTAAGAATTATGTAGTACATGACAGGACAGTTAAGTATGCTTCTCACAGGCTGCCTACAATCTGTCTATATTGCTAAGTTTGTAAATGTAAAAGATGTTAAACATCCAAATTGCCCTTGACAGAAAGAAGCTCCCCACCCCTACTAGGAAGACATAACAGCAGTAAAATCTAAAGATAAAGCAGGAAAGAATTTTATTCAATTACTGTTGTAGAGGATGTTCTCATAACCTAGGAAATCTGTGTGAAAGAGCAATGTAGCGTTCCATTAGAAAATAATGTTGCTTCCACTTCCTCTTAAAATCTGTAGCTGTAATGTGCCCCTAGGGGAAAAATATTTTTCAATATTGAAGCAAACTTTACAGGTTTCAGGCAATGCTCTATTTCATTAAACCTGGGCAAAGTTTGTTTTTTGGGGGTAGGGAGGGGACAAAGTCTTGCTACATAGCCCAAGCTAGCCTCAAAGTCAAAATCCTTCTGACTCATTCTCCTCTGAGATTACAAGTGTATTCTACCACACGTGGCTTAAACAGTCCTAAAACTATCTTCCGATTTTGCTCTCCTGGGCCTTCTTCTGAGTCTAGGCAAAACTTTACCCACAGTGCCCCCACCCTACTCTCAGCCTTAGGAACCAGGGCTGCAATTTCTTATTTTCTCCTCAGCCAATAATTCAATTTACCCCTCCCCTATTACTACGTGGTCATGAGATTATTTCCTTTTGAATTAATCATTTCTAAGAAATGTGAAGATTTCTTACTCTAGGCCACCTTCGAAAGGTACTATTCAAATAGAATTCCATGTTATTTATGCCCCTGACATAGGAATATTGTGACCCTGCCAATTACTGTCTTCTACTTCACTTAATTCCACCTTTCTTCCTCAAAGTTCAGAAAAAATAAATCAAATAATGTAAGCAACTATTAATGTTCAGCTCCCATCAGTGATTACTAAAGACCAAACTAAAAAAACAAAAGAACCCAGGTATTGAAGTATAACTGTAAGGACTTAAAGGTGTCTAAATTAAAAAAAAAAAAAAGACCAAACTAGTCAATATTCTATGATTTAGGTTGGTAAAAGGATTTGTCTCTTTGCCTAATTTTAGGCTCAAATGTCTATGAATATGCCATTTTACAAGTGTCATCTAAACTGTGTCTGATTCAATATAAAGTTTTTTGTATATTTTTTAACATTAAATTCTTTTTTTTTTTTTTTAGGTCCGGTCATAGGGCCTGAACTCTGGGCCTGGGCGCTGTCCCTCAGCTCTTTAGCTCAAGGCTAGCGCTCTACCACTTGAGCCACAGTGCCACTTCCGGCTTTTTTTTTTTTTCATTTTGCTTATGTGGTGCTGAGGAATCGAACCCAGGGCCTCAGGCATGCAAGGCAAGCGCTCTACCACTGAGCCATCTTCCCAGCCCCTAACATTAAATTCTTAATCCTATCCAACTGAAATAAGGCCCAACCTTCTTGAGTTTCTTTGGATCTCTGAAGTAGTGAGGCCATTTCCTGATTTAAAGACTGGACTTCATTCCTTAGCAGTTCATTTTCCAGTCGGAGGTTAGACAGCTCATGTGATTTGCCTCCATCACCAGGCACTGGGCTATGATCAGTGCAGGTAGTGTCTGATGATATGTTTTCCTTTGAAGAATCCTCTTCAGGGATAGAATCTGAATTATTAGCAGCTTCTGTCAAAAACAGAATATATTTTGTTACATTGCCAGTCACTAAAAACACACTAGTAGTTTACTTTGGTAGGATGCCTTTCAGTGAGTTGACTGTTACAGCTAAAATGCCAAAAATAAATTCACCATAGATAAAAATCCATCCTTACAAATAGAACCTATAGACCTCTAAGAACCCCCCAAACCTAGGCACTAAATGAATGCAGAGAATGTAAGAATACAGTTCTGGGAAGAAGAAAAACAAAATAATGTGAGTGGCTGAATTTGTTTCCTCAACTCTGAAAAGATCATGAAAAAAAAAAAATGGGGAAGCTGGGAGCTGGTGGCTCATGCCTGTAATCCGAGCTACTCAGGAGGCTGAGATCTGAGGATCACAGTTCAAAGCCTGCCTGGGCAGGAAAGTCCATGAGACTATTATCTCCAATAAAACCACCAGAAAGCCAGAAGTGGTGCTATGGCTCATATGGTAGAGCACTAGCCTTGAGCTGAAGAGCGGAGGGATAGCGCCCAGGCCCAGAGTTCAAGCCACACAACCAACCAAAAAAAAAAAGGTGTAGAGGGGGTGGGTGGGAGAAGTATCAGCAATGAGAATATTGAGAAGGCACAAGAATCTATGTGATTAAAAAAAATCAAGTACAAGAAGAGCTTGAACAGTGCCCAGACCCTGAGTTCAAATCCCACTATCAACAACAACAAAAAAATGCATTAAAATGATGAAAACATAAACTATACTGGGCAAAAGAGTCCTCGAGGTCTTTAATGATAAATGCTAATTCAAATCACAATGAGATCTAGGCTTGTAACTCCATGCATATGATCCTATTTGGGGGGCATGGCAGAAGGATTCAAGTTCCAGGCCAGCCTGGATATACAGCAAGACCCAGAATATACAAAAAGCTCAAAAGCTGAACAGCAGGGCTGGGAAGGTGGCTCAGTGGTACAGTGCTTGCCTTGCATGCATGAGGCCCTGGGTTTGATTCCTCAGTACCTCATAAACAGAAAAGGCTGGAAATGGCGCTGTGACTCAAGTGGTTGAGTGCTAGCCTTGAGCTGACGAGCTGAGGGACAGCACCTAAGCCCAGAGTTCAGGCCCCATGACAGACAAAAAAAAAAAAAAAAAGCAGAACAGCAAAAGAACAAGCAATCTAATAAATGGGAGATGATTTGAACAGACAGTTCTCAGAAGTGCAAATGGTTACTAGATATGTTAAAAAATGTTCAACATCCTTGGCAAGTCAAAATAACACTAAGATTTCATCTCACCCAGTCAAAATGGTGAGAGGAAGAGAGGACTCATACAATTCTGGTAGGAATATAAATGAGTACTTCCACTATGGAAATCAGAATGGGGGTTCCTCAAAACGTTTAAAACAGAACAAACGTATGATCCTGTCACATCACTAATATCATACATCCAAACAGGTGTAACTCAATATACAAGAAAGGTACCTACACACCCATGGTTATTTCAGCACTGTTCATAATATTCAAATTGGGGCATCAACTGAAGTACCCAATAACAAATGAGTGAATAAAGAAAATATAGTACACACCTAATATGGACTATTACACAGGCATGAAAAAAATGAAATCATATCATTTGCAGGAAAATGAATGGAACTGGAGACATTATGTTGAGTGAGATAAGCATTTTTTGCTCATGTAGAAGCTAGACCTAAAGGACACATATATTTACTGACATGTACATATGTATATATACCCACATAAATACACATACACACACACAGAATATGATTCTAAATATGGAGGATGAGTGGAAGGAGAGAGGGAAAGAGATGTGGAGGGTGAATAGCTCAGAAATATAATGCAACTCTGTATGAAGACAACATAAGGAAGCTCAATGCAAGCTGGTGATCAATAGAGGATTGGTGGGACAGAGGAAGGGAAAGCAATAGAGAGGATTATTCTGAGGAAAATATTCTACTTGCATATCTGAAATACAGTGAAACTCCCTAGTACAATTCATACATACTAAACTAAAAAAAAAAGAAAGTAAAACAGGCTTGGATTGGGAGCTGGACATTGGAAGAGGAGAGGGTAAATGAGGGTGAATTTGGGTCGTGTAACACATTTGCATGAATAAAAATAGATCAATGAAACATGCTGAAATTGTTTAAAGAAGGGGGAGTGGGAAGGAGAAAATGATGGAGAAGGTAAGGTTGATTAGGATACATTGTATGCATCCTAGAATACAGTATTACAATGAATCCTCTCTGTGTAATACATGCTAATAAAAACCAACCAAAAATTGTAAAAACTGACTGTAAAACATCATTAGATCAAGCAAGCACAGAAAGAAATGTAAAGGTTAAGATTTGAAAAATTATGAGAGGAAAGTGTATAGCTCTAAGTGCACACACAAAGAAAACAGAAACAGCTCAGGTAAATAAACTCATGATGCAATTAAAACTGCTAGAAAAACAAGAACAAGCCAAACCCCAAGCTATTAGATGGAGAGACATGAAAATGATTAGGGCAGAAGCCAGGTGCCAGTGGCTCACACCTGTAATCCTACTTAGGAGGCTGAGATCTAAGTATCATGGTTCAAAACCAGCCCCGACAGGAAAGTCTGTGAGACCCTTATCTTCAATTACTCTTATCTTCAATCACCAGAAAACCAGAAATGGTACTGTGGCTCAACTGGTAGAGAGCTCGCCTTGAGCGGAAGAGCACAGGGACAGCGCCCAAACCCAGAGTTCAAGCCCCACGACCGACCAAAACAAAACAAAAAAAAAGACTCAATTCAAAACACAAACCCTCAGTGAACCCTTCTCTTTAATACCTTAGGCAATTAGTTACTTCCTCCTAACATCACAAACACTTCATTTACTGCATTATATGTAAATTATGTTTATACATTTTTTTGGGGGGAGGGTTTGAACTCAGGGTCTAGGTGCTGTCTCTCAGCTTTTCTGTTCAAGAGTAGCACTCTACTATGTTGAGCCATGGAGCCACTTCCAGTTTTCTGGTGGTTAACTGGCAATAAGAGTCACATGGACTTTTCTTTGAACTGTGATCCTCAGATCTCAGCCTCCAGAGAGGAGCTACCAGCACCCAGATTTGTTTATACATCTATCTTATCCTTACTCAGGTTTTAAATAAATATTTATATAATTAACCAGAAGAAGCCAGGTGCCAGTGGCTCCGGACTATAATCTTGGTTACTCAAGAGGCTGAGATCTGAGGATCACAGTTCAATGCCAGCCCGAGCAGGAAAAGTCCTGAGACTCTAATCTCCAATAAACCACTCAGAAAGCCAGAAGTGGCATTGTGGCTCAAGTGGTAGAGTGCTAGCCTTGAGCTGAAGAGCTGAGGGACAGTGCACAGGTCCAGAGTTCAAGCCCCATGTCCAACCAAGAAAAAAAAAAAAATTAACCAGAAGACAGTTGAGAAGAAATGCAGAAATGTTGAGCATGATTAAGTCAATGCTACTACTTGCTCTTATTTTACAAGCCTCAAACCATGCTTTTCTATAGCCAGTTCTCTACCACTTGAGCCACAATGCCACTTCCAGTTTTCTGGTGGTTAACTGGAGATGAGTCTCACGGACTTTCTTGCCTGGGCTAGCTCTGACTGAGATCCTCAAATCTCTCCTGAATAGCTAGGATTACAGGCTCTACAACGTTTTATATTGAAGATACAGATTCGACTCATTAACAGCCAAAATGGGAGACGCTTTAACTTTTAAGAACATGTTTCTATTAACTATCAACTATATAAAGAAGTCTTAGCAAATCATGTTTACCTATTTTAAAATGCTTAGCAGGTACTTCAATGAGCCACCAGGCTAACCTCATTTGCTGGTAAGATGCACTTGTAGAGGTGACTTTACAACCCATTACATAGCTGAAAACCAAAAATCTGGGTTGAGGACATGAGGGCAGGTTTCTGGGTTCAATCACCACAAACAAACAAACAAACAAACCCACAATTCTAAACTCTTCACTATCAGATCAGTATCTTCAACTTGAGAATCATAGTTCAATTACTCAGCTACTTCTCTATAGGATGTTGGGAGAGGATGACACATTCAGATGGTAGGTTTGGTAAAGGCACCCAACAGAGTTTTTGAAGATCCTTACTGTAATTCCCTTTGATTAGTGGTATTCAATACTGCCCACCTTGACCACATCATACACTGACATATGTAATGCTCTCATACCAAGGAGGACTCATACTATAGCAGGGGGTGAGAAATGTATCAGAATGTTTTAGCCCATGATGCATTCAATTTGCTTAATTTGGAAAGAAAGAACACTTGTTATCTACCGTGGCTTTGACTCTCAGAATTTTCTTCAGTAACTTTGGCAGTGCTCAGGCTGGTATTTACAGAACTGACACTTGATGTCTGAGAACTGGGAAAGACAGGTGCCTTGCTCTTTTCTTTCTTGATTTCCACCCTCCCAGTAGGCTCCTTCTGTGAACTATTAAGAAAATCAAATAGCAGCTCATCATCAGGC
Source organism: Dipodomys spectabilis (assembly GCF_019054845.1). Classification (NCBI taxonomy): domain Eukaryota; kingdom Metazoa; phylum Chordata; class Mammalia; order Rodentia; family Heteromyidae; genus Dipodomys; species Dipodomys spectabilis. Next base: position 5,850,720 of record NW_024870834.1, read on the forward strand.
TCTGACTTTTTCCTTCGCACAAACTGGAATGAAGGCCTAGGGACAGATGCACTTTCAACAGGATGGGAGGCCTCCCCAGGTGTCCTGGATCCTACTTTCACATTTGCAGTGCCAGCTAGAATGGTAGCTTTTTGGTTTCGGACATTATCAGCTGCTGGAGAAATGTAAGTGGCTTCAGGTCCGGTCTGGTAAGTCAAATCTGCATTTTGCTGGTGAAGTTCAGCATAATCAGTATTTCTGCCATATGTGGTATTGCTAGTGTTCTCCTTTCTACTGAGAGCTGATGCAGCCCCTTGATCAACTCGATTTAAAAGATCTTCTGCCCTTCCAGCAAGATCAGCAAACCAAGACATGATGGTGGCAAAATAATCCTATTGGTGAACCTGTAGGAAGGATGAGAAATGATCAGTACAGAGTAACATGAGAGTGTTAATGGTTAAGACTAAGTTCCTGAGTGACACGGTTCTGAGTTGCAATCCCAATGTTGCCTTCACTCTTAGGCTCAACCAACCTTCCTGTTTCAGCCTCCTAAATAACTGGCACTAAAGAGGCATGTCACCATGCCCAGTTCAGAATGGTTTTAAGATTAACACAATTAAAAAAAAAACTTTGCAAAATGCTTGGCATATTGTAAGCACTCTTTTTAAAGCTGCCAGTAGCATCTCTACAACTATCACAACTGTTTTCCTAATTACATTTTTGAAGAGGGAAATATCTTCCATTTCTTTTTTTTTTTTTAATTTAATTTAATTTTATTTGTGAACATACTGTACAGAGGGGTTACAATTACATGGGCAGGATAATGCGTACATTTCTTACCAAGCATTGCAGCCTCCTCCTTTGGTTTACCCTTCACATCCCTTCCCAGCCTCCCCCCTCCCCCCCAATCCCCTCCCCCCCATCCCCCCCCTCTCCCCCCCCCCCCACCGAGGTTGTAAAGCTCGTTTTGGACATGACAACTTGTACTTCTCATTGTTGCAACAGGTCCACCTGTATCCTTAAACAACTGGTGAAGAGGGAAATACCTTAATGTAGCAAAAACATCTATTATGGGCTGCATTGTGTTCCCCCTGAAATTCTTTTTTTTTTTTTTTTTGGGTCCGGTCGTGGGGCCTGAACTCTGGGCCTGGGCGCTGTCCCTCAGCTCTTCAGCTCAAGGCTAGTGCTCTACCACTTGAGCCACAGCGCCACTTCCAGCTTTTTTCTTTTTGCTTATGTGGTGCTGAGGAATCGAACCCAGGGCCTCAGGCATGCAAGGCAAGCGCTCTACCACTGAGCCACCTTCCCAGCCCCCCCCCCCCTCGAAATTCTTATGCTCCAAACTCAGAATGTGTTTGTTTTATTGATAATCCCAATGACTTTACAGTCCCCAAATTGTGTAAAATTGAAATAAGTCACTATGGTGAGCCCTAATCCAACAAACTGCTTTTGTGGTAGCACTGGAGTTTAAATTCAAGGCCTTTAGCTTAGTAGGCAGGTACTCTGCAATTCAGTCACATCTCCCACCCTGCTTTTCACTGGTTTTCTTTTTCTTTTTTCTTTTTTGTAGGTCATGGGGCTTGAACTGTGGGCTTGAGTGCTGTCCCTCAGCTCTTCAGCTCAAATCTAGCGCTCTACCACTTGAGCCACAGCACCATTTCCAGTTTTCTGGTGTTTTACTGGAGATAAAGAGTTTCACGGCTTTTCCTGACTGGGCTAGCTTTGAACTGTGATCCTGAGATCTCAGCCTCCTGAGTAGCTAGGATTACAGGCGTGAACCACCAGTGCCCAGCTCACTGGTTATTTTTCTAAGATAGGGTTATGCTTACTTTAGTAACCTGCTTACTTTAGGCTGTCTAAATGGGATTACTACCATGCCCACTGAAATGGTCTCAACTTTTCTGCCAGGCTAACCCTGGAACCATGATCCTCTCAATCTCTCATGAGACTCTTACATAGCTTAGGTGACAGATGCCTGCCACTATATCCAGCTACAGGTTGGTCTTGGGAAAGTTTTTGGCATGAGCTGACCTTAAACTATGATCCTGCCAATCTCTTCCTCCAAAACAGCTAAGACTAGAGGTGTGAACTTCTATATGCCCTGCTTGAACTGATGTTTTCTAAGAAAATCTGTACACAAAGCCGGGCACCGGGGGCTCACACCTGTAATCCTAGTACTCAGGAGGCTGAGATTTGAGGATCTCGGTTCAAAGCCAGTCCGGGCAGGAAAGTCCGTGAGACTCTTATCTCCAATAAACCACTAGAAAATCAGAAGTGGTGCTGTGGCTCAAGCAGCAGAGCACTCACCTTGAGCTGAAGAGCACAGGGACGGCACCCAAGCCCAGAGTTCAAGCCCCACAACCCACCAAAAAAGAAAAAAAAATCTGGACACAAATAGACATACAGAGATGAGAGAGAGCATGGGAATACACAGGAAGCAATGTATCTTTACAAATCAGAGAAAGGAATCAGAATAAACAAACTCTGACAACATTTTATCTTGGACTTCAGAATAGTGAGAAAATAAATTTTTATTGTCCAAGACACTAGTCTTTAATACTCTGTTACGGTAGCCATAGCAAATTTATACTGTATCCAAATAGCAAATGATATATGGGGCAAAATTCCAATGTAGTATATAAAATAATTCTCTGGTTTATTGCAAAGTGCTGAAAACTGAAAAAAATAGTCTAATCAATAGAAAAGCTATCATGTTGAAACACTATTATACATAATTTAGATATCCACATAAACGTCTAGAGTTCATCTGCAAAAATTCAAATTCTCACTAATCTACTATGAACACACTAAGCATAGAGTAAGAAATATGATTATACAACCATCCACTAACACATAGATATGAGTACTATTATAAAGTGTGCCACAGAAATGTAATGAAGTTATTGACCCTCATGATATAAAAGAAAGAGCATGAGGGGAAGTCAACACCATTTCTAGGGTGTGTTCTACACTCCTTTGCTTGGTACACTTTTCATAGCTAAGTCTTGCTCTTGGTCTCTCTTCACTTAAATGTCATCTGTTTGAAATTTCTCTTACTTCCCATTTAATTAGGTCATATTATCCTGTTCCTTTCCTTTTTCCTCACAGACCTCCAGGTTTTATAATTATGAGTTGTTTTTTAAACACCTGTCTCTCCCTGTTGGGGAAGGAGGAATGGTTGGATAAACAGCATGTCTGTTTTGAATTACCCAGCATCTATATACAGGCACTCATAAATACTGAATAGAATTTTAGTGTGCCAGATGCTATGCAAACATTTTTTCTTTATAAAATGAGTAACGATGATGTGCTATGTATTTCACAGCTCATGCGAAAACAAATGAAAATGGAAGTGAGATACTTGACGTATAAAATTCCACACAGGTGTTAAATATTATTGTAAAGTGAAAACTGGTGGTGTCGGGGGCTAATTACCTCTAATAGCAATAATGTCAACAATAATAGTAACAACCCTAGATGGCACTGTATTAGCTCTTCCCATTTTAAAGCTAATGGGGCCTTAAAACACCGTCGGCAGCACGGAGGGCGAGAGGCCGGGCCCAGGGCACCTGTCAGCCGTGGTCCCAGGTGGGCGAAGACCCACTGCGGCGCAGCCGCCCCGGTGGGGTCGGCCCCTTCCCTCAGCCCCGCAGCCGGCACCGCGGAGCGCCGTCCGCACCCACGGAGGCCGGCGCCCCGCTTCTAGGGCCGTTAACGCCTGGGTGGACCGGACTCGCCCACCGGCCCTCGCCGCCGCCTCACCTGAGGACTCCCTGCGGCGGCACTGCGACTCTGTCGCCCCCGGGGCCTCGTCGCCCTCTGGGGCCCGGGCCCCCACAACAGCCGGCCCGCGGAGGGCCGGGACTCAGCCTCTTTCCGGACCTGCCGTAGCCCCGCGGCCTCTTCCGGGAGACGTGGAAGTGCGGCGAGGACCCCAAAACAGAGTGGCCTTTCGAACTGCCTGAGCGGAGGGGAACCCAGAGCCGCCAACCAACCATAGACAATTCAGGCGTCAGCATCGGCGCTGCGGGGACCTCGCAACTGGCCACGCCCCTAACACGTTTGCAGAGGTTTGTAAGACTGCGCCTGCGTGAGTGTGACGTAACTCGACGCAAGGAGACCACGGGCCTGAACGCCGCCAGCACAACATTGGAGGCCCCGCCCACCGTGGGCGTGGTTTCATTGCAGGCTGTTTAGGTCAGGGTGGTGCTGCCCAGCCGGCTTCGGTGGGAGACTGCGGCGACCTTAGTTTTGTTTGTGGACGATGGCAGAGTGTGGGAAAACATGATTCCGCATTCCGTGTATCCCACTTTCAAGTGACATGGACATATTACGTAAGCAATGAGTAAACCAGACAACTTCCCAGCGTCACCTAAGTTGTGAAGGCTACAGGTGGTGTCTGCAGAGATCAAAAGGATGGAAAAGGCCGGCAAAGGCGTCTCCAAATAGCAGAATTCCAAGCAGAGGTATCTCAGTTATGTGCTGCACACACCTTGTGGAATCTTTGGATTTTAGTCTAAAAATCGGTATTCAGCATCCAGGCCTAGGGCTGATCGCGCATTTGTAATCCTAGCTTCTTGGTGAATGGATATCCCGAGGAATGGAAATGGAAAACGGCTGGAGCATGGCTCAGGTGCCTTCCTAGCAAGCAGGAGGCCCTGATTTTCAATTCCAGTGCCACCAAATAAGTAATGAAATACACAATTCACTAAATACTCTGCATGTACAATGTGAAGAAGATGAGAGCAATTTGACTAATGACAAGCCTGTAACACAGTCCCAAGTGTCCTCATTTGGAAGTTGAGGGAATTAAGGCTCAAAGAAGTTAAGTAACTTGTCTAAGATTACCAGCCTTACTAAGGACCCCACAGAACCTGGGCGCCTTAGACTCCATGCTCTAGTTCTTCCAAGCTATGTTGACCTTAGCAAATCAGTGTTAGAAATAAAAGGAGAGAGAGAGAGAGAGAGAGAGAGAGAGAAACAGGACAGAAGAGAGAGAGAGAGAGAAAAAACAGGACAGAAACATTTCAACACACTCTGGGGAGAGCAGAATTCGTTCAGAGAAGCCATTAAGCAAAAACAAAACACCTTCCCACAGCATACCAAAACACGTGCACACGCAGAGTATATCCAGGGTACTTGGGGGGTGGAAATTGAGAAGATTATCTTTTTTTCTCTTTTCTTTCTTTCTTTCTTTTCTTTCTTTCTTTCTTTCTTTCTTTCTTTCTTTCTTTCTTTCTTTCTTTCTTTCTTTCTTTCTTTCTTTCTTTCTTTCTTTCTTTCTTTCTTTCTTTCTTTCGATTGTGGACCTTAAATACTGGGCTTGGGTGCTGTCCTTCAACTCTTCAGCTCAAGGCTAGTGCTCTACCTCTTGAGTCACAACATCACTTCTGGGTTTTTAGTGGTTTATTGGAGATAAGTTTCATGGCCTTTCCTGCCCTGGCTGCCTTCAAACTGTGATCCTCAGATCTCAGCCTCCTGAGTTGCTAGGATTACACGCGTGAGCCACCGGCACCCAGCCAAGAAGATTGTCTTTTAAGGCTAGCCTGAGGGGAAAAAAAAATCATGTGACTCCACCTCAATAGAAAAAGCTGAGCACGGTAGTGTACATTTGTTTTCCAAGCTACATGAAAAGTCTAATGGGCCAGCTTGGGTAAAAAGTGAGACCCTATCTCAAAAAGAATCAGAACAAATGCATACAAGGTGGAGGGGTGGCTGAAGAGGTAGAGCTCCTTCAGCAAGTGTGGGGCCAGTTCAAACCCCAGTAATGATTTAAAAAGAAAACACACACACACACAAAACTACCAAACAAGCAAGGAGATAAGAATGATAAAATATGGAACTTCTAGAGTTGGAAACTATAGTAAATAATAGATGAGAATTTCACTAGACGAGCTCAATGAAAATCTGAACTATCAGAAGAAACAATTGGGGAACTTGTAGATCTATAGAGTGTCCAATAAATAAAAAAAAGAAAAAAAATGAAGAGGAGAAAGGAGTCTCAGAAACCTGTGTGACATCATCAAGCACAGCAAATATGTGCAACGAACTCCAGAAGGTGGAAGATATAAGGCAACTGAGTCGGTCATGAGGGCATGAGAATAAAGAAAGGACAAAAAGAAAACTCAACAGACCAACAGGCTTTATTTGGGAATGAAGTCTGGGAAGGGCGACCAAGTCTCCTTCAGCCTGGCTGAAGGGGAAATGGTGCCACCCCCTTACAACTAAGTCTCTTTCTCTATTAGGCAGAAATAGTGAAGCGAGGGGCAGGTGGAAGCAGGGTGAGGGAGGTGGAGGCAGGGTGGACGAGCAATGTTATGTTGACTGAGGAGTTTCAAAGTCTCCACAGCCTCTGTGTTTGTCAAGAGTTTCAGCATCAGGCCTTGGTCTCAGACTGTCTTCCAAGACTGCTGGTGCATTTGCTTAGGGATACAGGAAAAGGAGATGATTCAGCAGGTTGACAGCGAGGACAGTTCTAAGATGTGGCCATCAGGGGGGAGGGTGAATGCTCTCTGTGAAGTCTTTTTCCATCAGAAGGGACGTAGGGGAGATTTGAAGGAAAAAAATGACTCCCCCCCCCCCCCCACCAAAATTTACTGAAAAAAAATCCACCTCTATATACTCAAACCCAATGAGCTCCAAACAGGATAAACACAAGGAGTCCCCACTGGTGTACAGAAGACACAGAAAGGAGTAAATGGTTAAAACTACAAAGGAAGAATGATTTACCAACCCCCCCCCCTCTTACCCATACCACACACTCACCGGAACAGCTGTAAAGGATGACTTCACATGAAGAGTGCTGGAGGCAAGAAGGCAGGGGCTACAAACTGCGGGTGCAGAGAGGAAATGAAAGGCCAACTAATGATTCTGTTTCCAGCAAAACTTCCCTTTAAGCCAGGCACCAGTTTCTCATGTAATCCTAGCTACTCGGGAGTCTGAGATCTGAGATCATGGTTGGAAGCCAGCCCAGACAAGAAAGCCTGTGAAACTCTTTTTCTTTTTGTCAGTCATGGGGCTTGAACTCTGGGCCTGGGCACTGTCCCTCAGCTTCTTCAGCTCAAGGCTAGTGTTCTACCACTTGAGTCACTGCCACTTCTGGTTTTTTGGTGACATATTGGAGATAGTCTCACAGATGGGGCTGGGAAGGTGGCTCAGTGGTACAGTGCTTGCCTTGCATGCATGAAGCCCTGAGTTCGATTTCTCAACCACCACATAAGTAGAAAAACCTGGAAGTGGAACTGTGGCTCAAGTGGTAGAGTGCTTGTGTTGAGCTGAAGAGCTGAGGGACAGAAACTGCCCCAGAGTTCAAGCCCCACAACTGGCAAAAAAAAAAAAAAAAAGTCTCACAGACTTTCCTGCCTGGGCTGGCTTTGAACCATCATCCTCAGATCTCAGCCTCCTGAGTAGCTAGGATTACAGGGGTGAGCCATGGGCACCCAGCTGAAATTATTATCTCTAATTAACCATCAAAAGAGTTCAAAGTAGAGATGTGGCTCGTGATAGAGTGCCAGCCTGGAGGGGGTCAGGGGGAAGCTCAGGGACAGTGCCCAGGCCTTGACTTTAAGTCCTAGGATCAACACACACACACAACTTTCCTTCAAAACTGAAGGCAACTTTTTCACAGCAGGTTTGCTTGCAGAATGCAGGTGCCATAAAACCACCTCTAAGTCAAAGCCAAAATTGAAAAGGAAAAGACCCTTATCAACATTGTTGTCATTGGCCACCACTGCTGGACATCGGATCTACATTTGTGGTGGTATCCACAAAAGAACAATTGAGAAGTTCGAGAAGGAGGCTAGTGAGATGGGAAAGGGCTCCTTCAAGTATGCCCGGGTCTTGGATAAACTGAAGCCTGAGCACGAGCTTGGTATCACCATTGACATCTCCCTGTGGACATCTGAGACCAGCAAGTGTTATGTGACCATCATTAATGCCCCAGGGAACAGATACTTTATCAAGAACACAATTACAGGTGCTCACCAGGTGGATTGTACTGTCCTGATTGTTGTTGCTGGTATTGGTGAATTTGAAGCTGGTATCTCCAAGAATGGGCAGACCCATGAGCATGCCCTTCTGGCTTACACACTGGGTGTGAAGAGATATGAGGAAATCATTAAAGAAGCCAGCATTGCCAGGTGCCAGTGGCTCATGCCTGTAATCCTAGCCACTCTGGAGGCTGTGATCTGAGGATCTCAAAACCAGCCTGGGCAGAAATATCTGTAACACTGTTATCTCCAATAAACTACCAGAAAACCAGAAGTGGCACTGTAGATCATGTGGTAGAGTGCTTGCCTTGAGCTGAAGGACAGACAGACAGCAACCAGGCCCAGAGTTCAAGCACCACAACTGACCAAAAAAAAAAAAAAAGAACATGTCAGTCAAATGTGTTCGCCTGGGCAATGTTGTTGATGACAGCAAGAATGATAGAATGATCCAGCCATGTAAGCAGCGGGCTTCGCTGCTCTGGGGGGTCATCCTGAACCGTCCAGGCCAGTCCAGTGCTGGCTATGCCCCTGTGCTGGATTGTCACACCACTCACATGGCTTGCAAGTTTGCTGAGCTGAAAGAGAAGATTGAATGCCATTCCAGTAAGAAGCTGGAAGACGATCCTAAATTCCTGAAGTCTGGGGTAGCTGCCATCGTTCATTTGGTTCCAGGCAAGCCCATGAGTGTGGAGAGCTTCTTTGACTATCTTCCCCGGATCGTTTTGCCGTTCATGGTATGAGGCAGACAGTTGCTGTGGGTGTCATCAAAGCTATGGACAAGAAGTCTGCTTGAGCTGGCAAGCTCACCATGTCTGCCCAGAAAGCTCAGAAGGCTAAATAAATATTAGCCCTGACACCTGCCACTTCAGTCTTCAGCAGTGGTGGAAGAACTGTCTCAGAATAGTTTCTCTCAACTGGCCATTTAAGTTGAACAGTAAAAGACTGGTTAATGATAACAATGCATTGTAAAACCTTCAAAAGGAAAGGAAAATGTTTTGTGGACCAGTGTGTGTGTGTGTGTGTGTGTGTGTGTGTGTGTGTGTGTGTGTGTGTGTGTGTGTGTGTGTGTGTGTGTGTGTGTGTGTGTGTGTGTGTGTGTGTGTGTGTGTGTGTGTGTATCTGAGTTTTGAAAATCAGTACTTTTTAATGGAAAGAACATGACCAAAGATCTGTCATGGAATTTTGAGACCCATTAAAAGTTAAGTTTAGGGGCTGAGAAGGTGGCTCAGTGGTAGAGTGCTTGCCTTGCATGCCTGAGGCCCTGGGTTCAATTCCTCAGCACCACATAAGCAAAAAGAAAAAAGCCGGAAGTGGTGCTGTGGCTCAAGTGGTAGAGCGCTAGCCTTGAGCTGAAGAGTGAGGGACAGCGCCCAGGCCCAGAGTTCAGGCCCCACGACCAGACACCCCCCCCCCAAAAAAAACAAAAAACTTAAGTTTAATAAGAAAACAACAGCAACTACTACTACTACTACTGAAGGCAAGATAAATACATTTCCAGATAAACAGGGGCTGAGAGAAGCTGTGGCTAATAAACGTGCCTTCTGAATAGTAAAGAGTGCTGGGGTCATGGCTTAGTGATAGAGCATCTGCCTAGCAAGTTTTGAGGGCTTGAGTTCACACCCTAATACTCCAAAAGAAAGGGGGAGGGGCTGGGAATGTGGCTTAGTGACAGTGCTTGCCTAGCATGCATGAAGCCCTGTGTTCAATTCTTCAGTACTGTATAAACAGAAAGTGCCAGATGTGGTGCTGTGGCTTGAAAGTGGTACAGTTCTAGGTTGAGTAAAAAAGCTCAGGGACAGCACCGAGGTCCTGATTTCAAGCCCATGACTACTCAAAAAAAAAAAAAAAAAAGTGAGGGAGAGAGGGTAATAAAACAATTCATTTGGGCTGGGAAGGTGGCTCAGTGGTAGAGTGCTTGCCTTGCAGGCATGAGGCCCTGGGTTTGATTCCTCAGTACCACATAAACAGAAAAAGCTGAAAGTGGTGCTGTGGCTCAAGTGGTAGAGCGCTAGCCTTGAGCTAAAGAGCCAAGCTAAAGAGCCCAGGCCCAGAGTTCAGACCCCATGACCGACAAAAAAAAAAAAAAAGAATTCATCCAAGTGGCACTGTGGCTCAAGTGATAGAGCATTTGCCTTGACCTGAAGAACCCAGAGACAGCGCCCAGGCCAGAGTACAAGCCCAACCACCAACAAAAACAACAACTACATTCAGCCTGGAAGGAGATGCTTCTACTTTATTTGTTTTGTTCACTTCAAAAACATAGAAATACACTAGAGTACACTGATAATAATGTGGAAAATAGGCGAGGCATGCTTGCATATTATTTATCATTGATATAAATATAAATTGGTTCAAGCCTTATGGAGGTCAATGGAGAAATGTATATCAAGATATTAAATGCATAAACTCCTGCTGAGTTTTATAAGCTTATCAAAATAATTTTTTTTGTCCGGTCCTGGGGCCTGAACTCTGGGCCTGAGTGCTGTCCCTCAGCTCTTCAGCTCAAGGCTAGCGCTCTACCACTTAAGCCACAGAGCCACTTCCGGCTTTTTTCTTTTTGCTTATGTGGAGCTGAGGAATCGAACCCAGGGCCTCAATGCAGGCAAGGCAAGTGCTCTACCACTGAGCCACCTTCCCAGCCCTTAAATTTTAACTCCCACTTTCCCTGGAAACATTGTGAACCTGGCCTTGAGAGTAGATACTTGCTGCATTCCCTTCAGCTCCTAGATTCCCAGGGTGTACTTCCTTTTTGCATGCAATGCTCAAGAATTAAACTAAGCCTCAGTGTGTTTTTATCTTTTAGCAGCAGAGGGCGCTTAATACTTAAAAATATGGTCTGGGAAGGTGGCTCAGTGGTAGAGTGCTTGCCTTGCATGCAAGAGGCCCTGGGTTTGATTCCTCAGCACCACATAAGCAGAAAAAACTGGAAGTGGCGCTGGGGCTCAAGTGGTAGAGTGCTAGCCTTGAACTGACGAGCTGAAGGACAGCAGCCAGGCCCAGAGTTCGGACCCCCCGACTGACAAAAAAAAATCCAACAAAACTTAAAAATATGATGTGGATGTGTGTTATCCTATCCTGTTGTTTAGAGAGCACAGAGTATAATATTTCCATAAATGGACACTGGGTGATCCAAGGTTCATTTGAGTTGCATTCCTTTACCTCTTCTTCTCTTTGTGAATTTCATTCTTCTGTCCATTTTCTTCTGTGTCTGCCTCATTTTGTTTGATGTAGGTGTAATATCCCTTCACATCACTGTATGAAGTCATTGTTCTGTGGCCCCCTGTGGTAGAATCCACAATGTATGATAGAACTACTACAATGTGGCCTGAGCAGTACCTTGAATGGATAGGAGGAAAGGTGCATGCAGAGTGTGGGTGAAGAGGATGGACCTGAGCTGGGAACATCCCAGCAGGAAGGAAGGAAGGCAGACCAGACTATGGCAGGCCAGCTAGTTAGGGGCTTCCTTCTTTAGCATATCTCCTTTCTTTTGCATTTTAACATTGGTTGCAAGAAACTAGGTGACACATTCAACCTTTCCCTGGTATGTCCTTGGTCAGATTACTCAGGTGTTTAAGTAGACTTTCCATTCTCCATGTTACTCTGGTGGACAGCATTGCTAAGCTGTGCCAAGACTGTATACCATGTTGCTCTTTTCTTCTTTCTTATAATAATTTCTTCCTCTCTCTTAAAACCTTCAGTGTCAGTTTTCCCAAAGGCGATCATTAACACACTCCTCAAGATCCTTCCACTTTCCATTCTTTGCCCGATCTCAAAGCACTCCCCACATTTTAATATTTTTGTTAGGATAGCACCCGCATCTAGACACTCATTTTTGCGTTAGGTATCCATTTCTGCATAATTATCCCAAACCCTAGTGGCTTAAACATGCTATCCTCTCACAGTTTGCGTGGGCAGGGACTATTTGTTTGACCCAAGGTCTCACTAATTAGTCCAGCCTGGCCTTGAACTTGTGATCTTCCTGCCTCAGCCCCTCAATCACTGGGATTACATGCCTGTGCCTCATGCCCACTGTGGATAAGGACTTGGGGCTCAGACTCTTTCATGAGGCTGTTTGTGTGCTGTAGTCTCTTGGCGAGGCCTGGAGGACTGTCTTCTAAGGTGGCTCCCCGCTCATGTCCATGTGGGCCTCTCCATGGGGCTATATTTGCATTCTGCTCCAGTGGCAGCTGGCTTCCCTCACTAGGGACAGGACTCTAGTGAGCTAGAGAGCCACCTACTCCCAGGGGCACACAAACACACCCCACTACTGAGAATTAAAAAAGGCCTCTCTGGGTGCTATGTTTACACTCCCTCCCAGCCTAGTCTCCCATAGGATCTTATCCAAGAAACCAAGAAAGAAGTCAGAGTGGCTTTTCTGGTTCTGTCTGGGAAGAGACTATGTGAGAACCAGGAGGTGCATCTCATTACCAGCCATCTTAGTGGCGGACAGCCGCAGAGGAGATGGAATAATCCAGACTGCGGAGGATGTGGTGGAAGCACAAAGCAAGCAAGATGGACCATCACTCACTGGTGCTGACGCTGACTCATAAGCGCCTAGTGTCCCTTGCACAATGTAACACACGGTTGAGATTTTCATAAGATGATGTTAAATCAGCCAGCTGCCGGTGGTTCATGCCGATCATCCTGAGAATTATGGTATGAAGCTAGCTAGACCAGGAAAGTCTGTAAGATTCTTAACTCAAAAAAAAAAAAAAAAAAAGATTCTTAACTCAGGCTAACTACCAAAGAGCTAGACGAGGAGTTTCAGCTCATGTTAAGCACCAGCCTTGAGCAAAAAATGCTGACAGATAGTGCCCCAGGCCCTGAGTTCAAACTCCAGTACTGGCACAACAAATTCATTTTTTATTCATTCTAAAATTAAAAAACATAAAATGTGTCGGGCACCAGTGGCTCACCCCTGTAATCCTAGCTCCTCAGAAGGCTGAGATATGAAGATCATGGTTCAAAATCCACCCAGGCTGGAAAGTCTGTGAGACTCTTATCTCTAATAAACCACCAGAAAACTGGAAGTGGTGCTGTGGCTCAAGTAGTAGAGCACTCACCTTGAGCTGAAGAGTTCAGGGATAGCCCCCAGACCCAAAGTTCAAGCCCCAAGACACACACACACACATTCTTCTGCCCCTCCTTTCTCTACCTAGGGCCTCCACCCCACTCTCCACTATTTGCAACAGCCCGTTGCCTAGAGGCTAGATGAAGTTGAGGGTCTGGGTGGAACTGAGGACCTGTGTGTATGTCTGTGTGTCTGTCTGCCTTGTGTCTTATCTATTTAAAAACACACACACACACACACACACACACATACACACACAAAATCCAGGGGCTGGGAAGATGGCTCAGTGGTAGAGGCTTGCCTTGCATGCCTGAGGCACTGGGTTCAATTCCTCAGCACCACATAAGCAAAAAGAAAAAAGCCGGAAGTGGCCCTGTGGCTCAAGTGGTAGAGCGCTAGCCTTGAGCTGAAGAGCTGAGGGACAGCGCTCAGGCCCAGAGTTCAGGCCCCACCACCGGACCCAAAAAAAAAAAATCCAGGCACTAGTGGCTCATGCCTATAATCCTAGCTACTCAGAAGGTTGAGATTTGAGAATCACAGTTCAAAGCCAGCTTAGGCAAAAAGTCCCTATGAGACTCTTATCTCCACTTAACCTCTCAAAAGCCAGAAGTGGTGCTGTGGCTAAAATGGTAGAGCACTAGCCTTGAGCACAGAGAGGCTCAGACACAGTGCCCAGGCCCTGAGTTCAAGCCTCCCCGACTGACTGACCAAAGAAAAAAAGTATAAAAATTTCCAAACTGGGCACTGGTGGCTCATCCCCATAATCCTAGCTATTCAGGAGGCTGAGATCTGAAGACCATGGTTCAAAGCCAGCCCAGGCAGGAAAGTCTGTGAGATTCCTTTTTTTTTTTTTTTAATCATATAGTACATTAAAAACAACAAAGAAAAACCTCTTGTGTCTGTATCTTGGGGTTTGTGAGACTCTTATCTCCAATTAACCACCAGAAAACTGGAAGTGGCACTGTGGCTCAAGTGGTAGAGCGCTATCCTTGAGATAAAGAGCTGAGGGAGCGCCCAGGCCCAGAGTTCAAGCCCCATGACTGACAAAAAAAAAAATAAATAAAAATAAATAAATTTCCAGAGCACTAAATGTTAATTCCTGACAGTAGTAATTTTGGATAGAGATTGGAGGGACAGTCTTTAGATATCACAGGTGTGTAATTTTTTTGGATTATGGAACAAATCATCTCTCAGATGTATTTCTGTAATATATGCGTGTTAGAATATAGCACAAGTAAATACTATGGCATTAAGAAAACAGGAAATTGTTCTTGATATTTGTAGGAAAGAGGAATTGAAAGCATTATTTCTGAATCAGTCACACCACACGAACTTGACCAACTATGAGTCCAACAAACTGCACATTGCTTTGTATTCATAACCCAGGAGGACTTATGTTTTGGGCAGGCATGGCCATAGGAGGCACAGAACAGATGTTAGCATCATGATCTCATAGATTGGCAAAGTATATCAGATGCATCACCTGACCCAGACCAACCCACACCATCACATGACAGCCAATGTCTGAAAAATGCTTCTGCCAGAGACCAAGAAGTGCTTACTGGCAAAGAAGGAGATGTCAATTGTAGGCATAAACTAAAGTTCTTCCCTAAGACTCAGCAGAGGGGAGACATGTAACTTGTACTCCTAGGGTTGGCTTGAGAGCCATAGACTCTGACTCACACTGATTGCCCCTGAGTGTGTTAGAAACTCAGGAGATATACATATGAGACTTAATGCTATGTCCTGTAAGGCTGATGGTGGGTCTGTGGTGTTTATTTTTCTGTGGTCTCATTGGTGAAACATTTTATAATTATAAAGTAAATGATTTCTAGTAATGCCAGGACATACACTGCAGTGTGATGCTTTAATAGAAGTCCCAGCCAATGCAATAAAAGAAGAAAAAGAAAAACCTTTTACATTGGGGCAAACGAGCCACATACTGTCATAGTATTTGAAAAAAAGAAGAGACTTTTAGGGAGATTTGTGTAAAAGATTTTTTTCTGGTAATGTAGGAACATTTGTTCAGGGGTGGAGATGGGGTAGATACCAGAGCCTCTTCCCTGGCTGATAGGGAGAGGTAAAGTAAGGTGAAAGGAGGTAAGATTCTTAGCAGAAAGCATCTGTACCAAGTAGGATCTGAATCCCTCCAAATGATCTGCACAGCTCCCTCACTGATCCACAGGCTGTCTGCCACTCATTGGCTCAAGTAGCATGTTATTTAGGAGGCTCTGGTTGAACTCAGTGCTTTGCTAATCATTTACTGCTTCCTGTTTTGGACTTTTTAAAATTTCCTTGGCAGTGATCTGACTTTTAAACAAATGCTTGTTGTAGAGAAAGAAGGATTTTTTTAAAAGAAGAACTCTGTTTTCACATTAACTATTTTTAGTTTTGAACCAGTATTAGTTATTGCATACATTCACAAGTGTAGGATAAAGGAATCTTATGACTTTCACCATTCAGGACTGGTTTGAGAAGTCAGGGTTTCCATTATTCTAACTCAAAATAACAGGAGATTTTGCAAATGTCCCTTCAGGCTTGTTAGGGGCTGAAGATCAAAGTGACAAGAGAGAATACTGGTAGTATTTCTTTAGTTTGCCAAAATCTAAAGTTGGAAAAGTAGTTTTATTTGAGAGAGGAAGTACAAGAAAGGAGACAAGAGTGATAACAGGAACTCATTTCAACAGATAACTCTTGGGGTGTGTCTGGAGGTCAGCTGAGATTCACCCCAGAATCTCAGACTCTTTCACCAGTTACAGAGGCCCCTGGGCTGCACACAGGAAATGCTTTGTACTTGTTGCACGCTAGTAGGCACTGTGAATACTTTTTTTTTTCCAGTCCTGGGGCTTGAACTCAGGGCCTGGGCACTGTCCCTGAGCTTCTTTTGCTCAAGGTTAGCACTCTACCACTTGAACCACAGCTTCTGTGGTACTGAGGAATCAAACCCAGGGCTTCATGCATTAAGCCACATTCCCAGCCTAACTGTGAACACTTTAAGGGCTCCATTTCTTTCTTGGTAAAACCAGGATCATAGCTAATATCATTGGCCAAATCATTCCAGTTCTAAAAGTTGAAGGCCGAAAGTCAGAAAGAGATTTCATTGATTCTTGAAAGTCATCAGACGTTGGAGAAAGAAGACGCTTCTGCAACTCAGATTCATTTGCTATTCAGCCAGCATTTGCTAAGTGCTAACAGAGGGACTCAAGAGAAAGCCTGTATCACATCTTTGCTCTGGAATCAAGCAGTGATTTTTTTTTTTTGCACAAGATAGATTTGCAGAAAACAGGAAATCTATCAGGGATTGTGCAGAACAACTCTGTCTTCCTCAACTAGGACTTGGGCAAAGTGTTCTGGAGAACTTTAGTCTGGGGAAAGACCTGGTTTGAAGAACTTGAAAGGAGAATGGGGTTGGTACAGAGAAGAAGGGTCTGTGAAAGGCTTAAGCAGGGTTTTGTTTTGTTTTGTTTTGTTTTTGGTCAGTCATGGGGATTGAACTCTGGGCTTGGGCGCTGTCCCTGAGCTCTTCAGCTCAAGGTGAGTGCTCTACTGCTTGAGCCACAGTACCACTTCCAGTTTTCTAGTCGTTTATTGGAGATAAGAGTCTCACGGACTTTCCTGCCCGGTCTGGCTTTGAACTGCAATCTTCAGATCTCAGCCTCCTGAGTAGCCAGGATTACAGGTGTGAGCCACTGGCGCCCGGCTTTAAGCAGGTTTTTGATTTCATCTCTGGGGCAGCCTATCGCTGTCCTTGAAAGACCACCAGGGTGAGGATAAGAGCAGATGATCCTGTGTCCACTCCAAGTGTTAGCTTGTCCTAGCCTAAGCATCTCTCTCTCTCTCTTTCTCCTTCCTTCCTTCTTTCCTCCTTCCCTTCCTTCTTTCCTCCCTTCCTTCCTTCTTTCCTTCCTTCCTTCCTTCCTTCCTTCCTTCTCTTTCTTTTCTTTTATTTTCTCTTCTTTTGATTTCTTTTCTTTTCTTTTTTTTGCTGGTCCTGGGGCTTGAACTCAGAGCCTAGATGCTGTGTTGCTCAATGCTAGTGCTCCACCACTTGAGCTACTTCCAGCTTTTTGTTACTCTTTTGGAGATAAGAATCTCACAGACTTTCCTCCCCTGGCTGAATTCAAACCTCACATCTCAGCCTCCTGAGTAGCTAGGATTACAAGTATGAGCCATCAATGCCCAGCTTGGAGCTGTCTTTGTGAAATATGGATAGTGGATCTAGGTAACACCATCTTGTCCTCACTGCCATCTTGGTATCTTAATAGATGATGGGGAAGTTTCACCCAGTTCCCAGAACTCTAGAGGTGATATAGGTGTGTTTTTGAACTACAGCTGTGTTGTGGGTGGTTAAGTACTATCCAGGTGATATTCTTCGAATTGCAGATGTGTCATGAGTTGTTTAGCTCTAGGAAAGTTTTGCTCCAGAGAATACTTGCCCTTGTTTTGTAAAGCCGAATTCGGAAATCTTTACCCAAAAGACCACCAGGGACCGTCACCAATGTAAAAGCAAAGGAGTCTTTATTGCAAGCTCGAGCTTAGTCCCCCCACGTACATGGCAGCAGCCCATGACGCTGAGAGGCCCTGAGCCCAGGGTTACAGCACTTTTTATACATTTTTTAGGGAAGGCTGGGGCTTTGCATTCATCATAACTTCTTGTAACAAATGACTACAAACCGCGGGAAAATCATAAAACAACTCTATAGTATGATTGGTGCATTACAAAGTGGGAAAGGACCAGAAACAAGTTGTTGGTTAGATCATGGGGGCTGACTACTTTAAACTGGTTGGCTTGCGCCACAGGGGAGTCTCAAGAGGACAGGTGCTAAACTGCAGGGTGTCTGGGTTAGATAATGGTCACCAGACCCGAGGAGGGGCAGCTCTGGACTTTCAGATACCTTGACCTACTGTCTTGAGAAAACACTATCTGTGGTTCCGAGAATTGTTTGTGCAAGGCTTGCTGCCCTAATTCCTGGCAATGGGGCTGAAGTGGGTCAAGGGTTAAGTTGCAGAACTGAGATGGGGGTCTTAAGTGAAATGGAGTTGCTTAGGTTCCTCAGTTTGTCTTTGATTGTTCCCCCTAGATAGCTTGCTTCTACAGAACAAGCTTTGCTAGTCCCCATACCATATCACTTCTGCCTTGATGTGGGTTTTGCCTTTATAAGCTTTGTAATAACTGCATTCAGGGCTTCAGGTTCTTTGGGACACTAGTCCACTTGCGGTACGTTTCTTTCTAATAAGGAATCCCAATTTGACCTCTCAAAAATGTGACTTCTCTGCAGCTGTGAACGAAGTCCTGTATGACGCTTTTAAAGTTACCCAGCTGGCTCTGGGCAACTCATGCTTCTGTCACAGGCTGGTCCCCAGTTGCCTTCGGGCTCCAGGGTCCCAGATCTCTTTATCCTACCACATCCCTGCAAGGCCTCAAGTGCAGGGCAGGGCAAAATGTTAAAGATTTGTTCATCCAGGATACAGCTGAAGGGGAAATGCTTGGCTTTGTTTGGCTGAACTAATCTAAGTAATTCACCCCACCCAGACTAGCGCACACCATCACATGACAGCCAAAGTCCACGAAACGCATCTGCCAGTGAGTGACCAAGAAGTGCTTACTGGCAAAGGAGTGGGGGAACTAAGGGATCTTCTCCAAGACTCAGCAGGAAGAGGGGACCCGTGACTTGACTCCCTCACCCCTCCACCCCCGCAACCCACCCCCTCCCTTGCCTCCTAAACCACAATCACTGCTTCTCTCTCACGATGGTAAAGACAAAAACTCTCAGGCCCCAGGACAGTCTTGATACTCGGGGATGCACAGAAGAATCAGACCCTTCTGTTTATCACCCAGAGTGGTGCTAGGAAGGATTAAAGGCAGTTTTCAAGGATGCATAATATGGAGACCGATGGAAAGGGGGATGATAATGAAGGTTTTTATTCTCTCTTCTTTTTGCTGGGCCTGGGGCTTGTACTCAGGGCCTGGGCACTGTCCTTGAGCCTCTTTTATGCTCAAGGCTAGAGCTCTACCACTTGGGCCACAATTCCATTTCTGGCTTTTTCTGAGTAGTTTATTAGAGAGAAGAATCTTCTTTTCTGCCCAGGCTGGCTTTGAACTGGGATCCTGAGATCGCAGCCTCCAGAATAGCTAGGATTATAGGCGTGAGCCACTAGCGCCCAGCTGATAATGAAATTTTGTTAATACAGAAGAAGATTTTGTCCTGATTACTTAGGCCAATCTTCTATAGGAAGTATCCAATAGGCCAGGCACAGTAGCTCATGCTTGTAATCCCAACTACTTGAGAGGAAGGCAGAGAACTAGAGGATTGTAGCTTTGAGGATAGGCTGGCCAGAAAGTTCTCAATGCCATATCTCAAGCAACATATTGGTGTGGTGGTATACAACTGTGATCCCAGTTACATAGGAGGAGTTATGTAAGTGGCCAGAGACCAGGGTAGGTGAAAATCTTATCCAAAATATTACAGAAAAAAAGAAAGAGAGAATAATAACATAGCTCAATAGGCAAAGTGCTTGCCTAGCAAGTATGAGGCCTTGAGCTCAAATCTTTATGCCACAAAAACATATTCACCTAATATTTTCATATCTATGAATGTTTCCGTTGCTGCTGCTGCTGTTGCTGCCAGTACTAGGGCTTGAAATCTGGGCCTGGGCTCTGTCTAGGTCTCTATGTTCACGGCTAATGCTTTACCACTTGAGCCACAGCACTGCTTTCAGATTTTTCTGATTAGCTTATTGGAAATAAGAGTCTCCTAGACTTTCCTGCTTGGGCTGGCTTCAAACCTCAATCCTCAGATCTCAGCCTCCTGAGTAGCTAGGATTATAGGCGTGAGCCACTGGTGCTTAGCATAAAGCTTCTTTTAAAGGGATAGCTTTACGAGCTGGGAATGTGGCTCAGTGGTAGGGTGCTTGCTTAGCATACATGAAGCCCTGGGTTTGACTCCTCCAGTACCACATAAACAGAAAAACTTGCAAATGGTGCTGTGGCTCAAGTGGTAGAATGCTAGCCTAGAGCAAAAGATGCTTAGGGACAGTGCCCAGGCCCTAAGTTCAAGCTCCAGGAATTGCAGAAAAAAAAATAAAAAAATAAAGGCACAATCTTATTGGGGTATAGTTCACATGCTTTGAAATTCCATCTTTTTGTTTTTCTTTTTTGGACAGTCGAGGGGCCTGAACTCTGGGCCTGGGCGCTGTCCCTCAGCTCTTCAGCTCAAGGCTAGTGCTCTACCACTGGAGCCACAGCGCCACTTCTGGCTTTTTCTGCTTATGTGGTGCTGAGGAATCGAACTAAGAGCCTCATGCATACAAGGCAAGCGCTCTACCACGGAGCCACTTTCCCAGCCCTGAAATTCAGTCTTTTGAAGAATGCACTGAGCTGTTTTTGTATATTCACAGCTGTGTACCTCGCACTAATAGCAGTCACTGACCATTCTCTCCCAGCCCTGCATTTATTACAGCTGTGAGTCTCATGGATGTCCCTGGCTTCATTCTGCCTGACAGGAAGGTTCATATCCTCATACACTGTCTAAGCCTATGGGATGTACGACACCAAGAGTGGATACTACCTGAGTTGATGATCTGCTCAGTTTTTTTGTGAACCTAAAACTGCTTTTGAAAGAAGCCTATTAAAAGTTGGGAGAAAATGATAGAAGGGGTGACATTGATCAAGATATATTGTACTTATTTAAACTTGGGGAGGGGGAGCACAGGTGCCTCATGCTCACAATCCTAACTATTCAGGAGGATGAGATCCAGAGGATCACAGTTCAAAATTAGTTTAGGCAGGAGTCCCCAAGATCCCATCTTCAAATCAACCACCAAAAAGCCAGGCTGAAGGCATGGCTCAAGTGGTAACACAGCAACAGGACAAGTATGAGCTCTGGACTTCAAATCCTGGTACTGGCAAAAGAAGAAAAAAAGTCTTAGAAAAAAACCAGAAATGAGTTGACCTGTTGAATGGTCAGCTCTTTTTACAACTCCTTAAAGACAATAAAAATAAATAAATAAACCAGAAATGGTGAGCGCAACCAAGAGATGATCTGTAATGTAGACCTGAGTGTGATGTGCATGAGTCGCCATGACCTCAGTGTAGTGGATGCTCTCAGCGGCCGCCCTGGCCCTCTTCACGGCTCTCCACTACACTTTGCCCCTGTTTGCTATGGTGTCAGCTGCTGCAGGCTCCCTGTTTATCCTTCCCCAGGTTGGAGGGAGGGGTCACTTGGTCCAGGGGAGGATTGGGAAATGACACCCTCTTGTATGGCTGCTGGCTGGCTGAGGATTGAACTCAGGGCCTGGGTACTGTCGCTGAGCTCTTTTGTGCAAGGCTAGCACTCTACCACTTGAGCGAAGCACCACTTCTGGCTTTTTCTGTGTATGTGGTACTGAGGAATCAAACCCAGGGCTTCATGCATGCTAGGCAAACACTCTACCACTAAGCCACATTCCCAGCTCAGGGGCTGCTTTTATAATAAGCCCCCCCTCACTATATAACTCACCCACCTCTGAAAAAGAAAACATTAATCCTTTCCTGAGGTCAAAGCCTTCGTGACCTAATGCACTGTGAGGAAGTTCCACTTTTCAAAACTGTGGCATAGGGGACTGAGTTTCCAACATGTGAACTTTAGAGGGTGCATACTGGCCTTCTTCTCTCCTTTTCCCAGGAGTAAGCTGAGAGCCTGCACACTGCTCTGAAAGAGAGGAATAGACATCCCACATTTCCTCTGCTGGCTGGGGCATGTGTTTCTGCAGTTGCTCCTCTGTCTCCTTTAACTCTTATCTGGGTCCTGAGTTTCCATGTTGTAGCAGGGGAAAGGCAGGGAGGGGAGAGAAGGACTTCAAGTGCGAAATCAGAAGCTTCACGGATTCTTCTGTTTAAATCGCTTGCTCTCAGCTGGTTTGGAAAAGTGGCTTCGTCTTGCAGGCCATGTTCCTAGCAGCAGGAACAAGTGGCTGTACTCCAAGGTCTTATCTTTCTCTCTCCTGAGCCTTAGCCAGGTCTGCGGTCCTCAGTGCTGTCTCCGCTCACCTCCCCAAATGAACTGAGAAGCTCTGGCTGACGCGTGTGTGTGTGTGTGTGTGTGTGTGTGTGTTTGTGTGTGTATGTGTGTGTGTGTGTGTGTGTGTGTGAGAGAGAGAGAGAGAGAGAGAAAGAGAGAGAGAGGGAGAGGGAGAGGGAGAGAGAGAGAGAGAGAGACTTCTTTTATAAAAAGCCAATCATGATAGTTTAACTAATTTAGGGTTCATTCTATCATGTGAAGTGTAAGTCTAGAAGTACGAGACTTGGGTCAAATTTGGCAACTCCCCAGAGTCTCAGAGAGCAAAGTTGTGTTTGTCTTTCTGTTGTGTCCATTTCTCATGCATACAAATACAAATGGCCATCACCTCACGTAGGTTCCACTTCTTTTTTCTTTGTTTTGGTCGGTCGTGGGGCTTGACCTCTGTCCCTCAGCCAGTGCTCTACCACTTGAGCCACAGTGCCACTTCCGGTTTTCTGGTGGTTCATTGGAGATAAGAGTCTCAAAACTTTCCTGCCCAGGGTGGCTTTGAACTGTGATCCTCAGATCTCAGCCTCCTGAGTAGCTAGGATTATAGGCACGAGCCACTGGTGCCCAGCTTCTTCTTCTTTTTTCCTTGCCAGTCCTGGGCTTGAACTGAGGGCCTGGGCACTGTCTTTAAGTTTCTTTTTGCTCAAGGCTAGTGCTCTACCACTTGAGCCACAGCACCACTTCTGGCTTTTTTTGTTTCTGTGGTGCTGAGGAATTGAACCCAGGGCTTCATGCATGCTAGGCAAGCACTCTACCACTAAGCCACACTCCCAGCCCTAGTTTTGCTTTTTTGAGTCAGGGTCTTGCTATGTAGCCCAAGTTGGACTTGAACTCACCATTTCCCTGTCTCAGGCTCCCCAGTGCATGCGCTACCAAGCCTAGTTTCCAGGTTTATGTATCTTTCTGTTTTCTTGTTATATTTTTTGCCATATAAGCCAGTGAATAAGCTTAGGGAACTTTGTGAAGAGTCTTTTAGGCAGAAGAAAAAGTCCAGAAATGAGCTCAGAGTGCTCTGAGTTTTAGTAAGAGGCCAGTGTGGCTGCCCAGTGGGAGGCAGGAAACAAAAAGTGGTCAGAGAAGGGAGCAGGAAAGCCAGATGGCATGGTGAACTGTAATCAGGACAGCAAAGTGAGGCAAACATTTAAGACCTAAAATTGTCACTCAGACAGTGGTGAGACTAGATGGGAAATGAATACAATGGCTTGCGGGGGGGGGGGGGGGGGCGTGAAATGAATGAAGAAGAAAAGAAACAATAACTGAGTAGCTCCTATGTGTCTTTTCTGCCTTCAGTTTTTAAATGTTAACTGTTAAAAACGAACTGTTGGCCAGCTACCGGTCACTCATACCTGTAATCCTAGTTACTTAGGGGACTGAGAATCAGAGGATCGTGTTCTCCAAAGCCAGTCTGGGTTGAAAAGTGCATGAGACTCCATCTCCAAAATAATAACAACAACAAAAAAAGCCAGGCTGAAGTCTCTAGTGGCAGAACTCCAGCTAAGCAAGCAAGTTGGGTAAGCACAAGGTGCTGAGTTCAAACCCCAGTATCACTCCAATGTTAACCATTATTTAAATTTGTAAACAAGAACGTCTAGCTGGTAAACAGTTGAACCATGATTCACCTCTGGTCAGTTAGAGCGTATGCTGAAGACCACAGCCCCTGACTATGGGTCTGCTCACCTGAGCTTGCACAGCTCTCCTCTGCTGCACCCATGATAAGACTTCAGAGAAGTTGCTTCACTGTGAATTACAATTCACAAATGGCAGTAGCTTGGGCTCCCCTCTGGAGGCTCTGGGGAAGGGTCCCCTTCTAGCCCCCTTCTAATTGTTGGTTGATTCTGGTCCATTGAGTAGTGGGGCTACTTGCTGGCTAACAGCTAGCAGTTTTCTTTCTTTCTTTCTTCCTTTCTTTCTTTCTTTCTTTCCCTCCCTCCCTCCCTCCCTCCCTCTCTTCCTTCCTTCCTTCCTTTCTTTTTTTATCGGTTGTGAGGCTTGAACTCTGGGCCTGGGCGCTGTCCCTCAGCTCTTTAGCTCAAAGCTAGCATTCTACCACTTGAGCCACAGTGCCACTTCTGGTTTTCTGGTGGTTTATTAGAGGTAAGAGTCTCACGGCCTTTTCTGTTTGAGCTGGCTTTAAACTATAACCTCAGATCTCAGCCTCCTGAGTAGCTACGTGTGAGCCACCGGTGCCATGCTGGATCAGAAATCCTTAAAGTGGGGGCTGAGAAGGTGGCTTAGGGGTATAGTGCTTGCTTTGCATGCATGAGGCCTTGGGTTCAATTCCTCAGCACCACATAAGCAGAAAAAACCAGAAGTGGTGCTATGGCTCAAGTGATAGAGTACTAGTCTTGAGCTGAAGAGCTGAAGGACAGAGCCCAGGCCCAGAGTTCAAGCCCCATGACTGACAAAAAATAAAAAGAAATCCTTAAAGTGCTGTACAGGAGTACAACAAATTGTATCAACCTTCTTAGACCATACCACTTAAGCCTTTTGTTCTGAGGATTGAACCCAGGATTTTGTGCATGCCAGACAAAGGCTTTAGACCTAGTTACATCCCCAATCCTGCCATACCATTTACTCCAATGGATAGAAACTTACTACCTTCTACTCTGACAGCTACTACTTTAGCCATGAAGAAGGGTGTAGAAAATAAATAAGAGCTAGGCATAGTGGCTTAAGCCTATAATTTTAATTACTTGAGAGGTAGAGACTGGCTGATCCTGGTTCAAGGACATCTCAGGTATAGAAATTTTCCCATACTATATTACAAATAATGGCTGGACAAGGTGGTGTGCACCTGTTATCCCAGAAGTAAAAGGAAACACAAATCAGAGGATTGCAGTCCAGGCAAGCCCAGGCATGATAAAGCAAGAGACTATCTTGAAAATAATGCAAAAAAAGGACTGGAGAGAGTTCAAGTATTAGAGTGCCTGCTTAGTACACACGAAGACCCGAGTTCAATCCTCAGGACGACAAAAAGAAAAAGTAAGAAGATGAAATAAGATATGCAGAACCCTTGTCATCAAGCAGTTTACATATTAGTTGCAAGGCATTGAATTGATTTAGACATTCAAAGAATGAAGGCAGGTAGAAGGCTGGACTGATAAAGGTTTGTGTGCTATTTAGGTCACTGGCTCAAGATCGCTGCTGTAAAGAGAAGCTGCCCCTGGGGCCAGCACCAGCTGTTTGACTGAAAGGGGAAGGATTTTGCAGGAAATGAGAGCTTTTGGTACAAAGGAAGGCATGAAGACCCTGCCCAGGTGTGTGGAGTGGACGGGAAATGAGGTCATGGGAACAGGTGGAGCCAGGCCATATTGCCACAGTAAGGTTTTATTCTGGGAAAGCAGGAATGGGTTTTTGAGCTGGAGTTTTGGAAACAGTGGTGTCAATTGCACAGCAATGTGACTGTAATAGAAGCCACTGAACACACACTTAAGATGATTAAAATGGGAAGTGTCAGGTTCTATAGAGTTGCCAAAATTTAAAAAATTAAAAACAGGGGCTGGGAAGGTGGCACAGTGGTAGAGTGCTTGCCTTGCATGCATGAGGCCCTGGCTTCGATCCCTCAGTACCACTGAGTTCGATTCCTCAGTACCACATAAGCAGAAAAAGCTGGAAGTGGCATTGTGGCTCAAGTGGTAGAATGATAGCCTTGAGCTGAAGAGCTCAGAGATAGTGCCCAGGCCCAGAGTTCAGGCCCCACGACCAACCAAAAAAAAAAAAAAGAGCGAGAGAGAGAGAGAGAGAAAGAAGCAGTACTAGAATAAAATGTAAACCAAAGGAGTTAGGAGCAAACACTCAGAGGGAGGCAGAGTAAGAACAATTTTTAAATCCACCTGAAAGGGCCTAAGGGAGACTCTGGGGAGCTGGACAGGCTCAATTTACTGGTAGATGATGGTTCAAGGTCAGTTTAAGCATAAAAGTTCCCCATATTACAACTTTTCTTTGTGCTGGCACTGGGACTTGAAATCAAGGGCTGGACACTGTCCTTTAGCTTTTTGCTTAAGGCTGGCACTCTACCACTTGAGCCATACTTCTGGCTTTTTAGTGATTAATTGGAGATAAGAGTCTCATGAAGCTGGGTGCTGGTGGATCATGCCCATAATCCTAGCTACTCAGGAGGCTGAGATCTGAGGATCATGGTTCAAAGCCAGCCTGGGCAGGAAAGGCCATGCAACTTATCTCCAATTAACCACTAGAAAACCAGAAATGGCATGTGGCTCAAGTGGTAGAGGGCTAGCCTTGAGCTGAAGAACTCAGGTTCAATGCCCAGGCCCAGTGCTCAAGCCCCAAGACCAACAAAAAAGAAAAAAAAAGAACAACCCCCCAAACAAACAAACAAACAAAGCAGAAATAGCTCAGAGACAGTGTCCAGGTCCTGAGCTCAAACCCCATGGCTGACCAAAAAAAAAAAGGTCTTCTGAACTTTCTTTCCTGGGCTGGCATTCAACTATGATCCGAATTACAGGCATGAGCGACCAGTGCTGAGCTGTTGGTTTTACGATCTTAATTTCTCCATCTCTCACCATTAGATTAAAAAAAATCTGCAATGACTCCTCTGTGAATTTTTCTGTAGTGACTCAGTTTGCTGTCACACTGGGTGACAATCCTTGCTCATATCTGGCCTTACCAACCTCTTCTTGTTTAGTCTGGTGGCATGAGCACCAGCCATGGTTTTTTGGAGGCATTTGCTGGGATGTGTATGGTGGTGGTGAAGAGAGTCCTACATACCCAGGGGGCCCTGATGCCAGTCTACCTACCTTGCTGCCACCAGGGGGTGTATAGGTGGCCAGCTGAGCCAATAGGACTTCCCCTGGCACAGCATTTCTTATGCTATGCTGACGTCCCCTCAGAGGGCACCTAGAGCACAGGTGATGCCCAAGGCACAGATTTCCACCTTGTTTTCCTCACTGAAGGGGTTCCCAGAACCTAGGCAGGAACATGAATTTAGGGAGCATTTACTTGGACCTCAGCAATGTGTTAGCAAATAGAATTCTCTTAGCAAATAGAATTCTCAGAGACTACATGAAGTACGTACTGCTTTTCCCACTGGGGAACCCTGGACACAGACAGCAAAGGAAGTTGCCTGGGTCACATGGTTTGTAAATGGAGGAGTAGTCTTGTGCGTCCAGGCCTGTACTCGTCCTCTGCCTCCTTCTTGAGGCTGGACAACCCTAGCCACCCTGCAGCCTCTCCTAACCATCACCATGGCAACCCCCAGCAGCTCCTCCCATTGGTCTCCAATTATAGCCACTTTCCTGGTTGTAAAGTCAGCTCTTAGCCCTCACTGCGGTATGAAGAAGCTGTGGCTGCTCCCAATGTTTTGCCAGGTATCAGGCCCCTACAAGTATTCAACTGTTAAGGCCTAATCAGCCCAAGTCTAGCTTTTATTCCTGGTGAATGAGGGGGTGGTTAAGAACACATTTCTGTCTCTTACTAAACAGCACATTTCTAAGTGGTAGAAATGGAATCCTACTTATCTCAAGCTATTCCCTGCACACATGGGGTGCTTACTGAATGTGTGGCATGACTTTTTTTTTTTCGGGGGGGGGGGGGCGGGTCTGGTCATGGAGCCTGAACTCTGGGCCTGGGCACTGTCCCTCAGCTCTTCAGCTCAAGGCTAGCGCTCTACCACTTGAGCCACAGAGCCACTTCCGGCTTTTTTCTTTTTGCTTATGTGGAGCTGAGGAATCGAACCCAGGGCCTCATGCATGCAAGGCAAGCTCTCTACCACTGAGCCACCTTCCCAGCCCCGTGTGGCATGACTGGATGAATGAACTTGTAGTGCTCTGTACCTTAGAACTGGCTGTGGACTGGGATAGACCTGGGCTTGAGTCCCAAGGTCATTTCCAAACTGTGCTCTTGGTACACATAGCATGTACTTGACTCAGGGCTGGCAAAACTTTTTCTTTCAAGGATGGACCATAAATATTATCAGCTTTGCCAGGTGCTGGTGGCTCATGCCTGTAATCCTAGCTATTCAGGAGGCTGAGATCTGAGAATCATGGTTCAAAGCTAGCCCGGGCAGGAAGGTCTATGAGACTGTTATCTCCAATAAACCACCAGAAAACCAGAAGTGGTGCTGTGACTCAAGTGGTAGAGCGCTTGCCTTGAGCTGAAGACCTCAGGGAAAGTGTCCAGGCCCAGACAGAGCTCAAGCCCCATGATGGACAAAAAATAAGGTAAAATAAATATTTTCAGCTTTATGGGCTATGCAGTCTCTCACATGCAATCTCTTCTACAGCTAGAGAAGACACCCATGGATGCAGCTGTCATCCCATAAACCTTTATTTACAAAAATAGGTGACAGAAGCCAGTATGGTGGTTCATGCCTTTAATCCCAGCTACTTGGGT
Organism: Dipodomys spectabilis; assembly: GCF_019054845.1. Taxonomy (NCBI): domain Eukaryota; kingdom Metazoa; phylum Chordata; class Mammalia; order Rodentia; family Heteromyidae; genus Dipodomys; species Dipodomys spectabilis. The sequence continues at coordinate 5,879,156 of NW_024870834.1, forward strand.
GGCCAAGATTAAGAGGATAGCAGTTTAAGTTCAGCCTGAGCAAAAAAATTAGCAAGATTTCCCCTTCCCTCATTTCCATAAACTAGATGTAGTGGTATGTGCCCGCATCTCAGATGGAGGTGTGGCAAAGAAGATGGGTGAGATACAGAATAATTGAATGACAGAGGAAAGCAGCCATGAATGTCTAAGGAGGCAATGCTGGGGAGTATTGTAAGGTGAGAAGCAAATACTTCTGGCTTTTTACCAAAGCATGGCAGAATTTGACCTCTCACTTAAAATGTATCCTTGTTTTTTTCCACATTGTAAGTCTAAAGGGATATTTAGTGGCACAAAAGGTCCACTAAAGTTGCTGGGAAAATGACGGAAGAGGAAGAGGAAGAAGAGAAGGAGGAGGGCAAATGAAAGCATCGTTTATCTGTCACCTTAGAATAGGGCAGCACCATGATTGATGTGGTATGGCTGTCCTCATTGGGTTTAATTTTAAAATTTGACCATGACCATATTGAAGTCTCAAAGTGCAAAAGTTGCCAAATGCTTACATAACTTGGCCATGGTGATAACTGAAACTGTAGCCAAGTTGCAAACATTAAAAAAATTCTCCTTGCTATTGGTGTGACAAAGCATTTGAAGATGCTCCTGGTATTTTATTGTCAATTGTGAGTGTGTGTGTGTGTGTGTTCCAGTATTAGGGCTTTTATTCTCACTTGACTTTTGTTCACTAAAGTCTTGTATGCCACGACTTGAACTTTTTTCCCCTTGTTAATTGGAGATAAGAGGCTCAAGAACTTTGCTTCCCTGGCTGGGTTTGAACCTTGACCTTCAGGTCTCAGCCTCCTAAGTAGCTAGGATTATAGGCATGAGCCACCAGTGTCAAGTTTTATCTATTTGTAAAGTGATGGTAAGGCTACAGTTATTGGCTAGAAATCCTGAGGTACCAACTGCACTTATCTATAGTTTGTAAAAAGAACAAAACAACGAAGGCTGGTGGTGGGTGGGGGATGTATTTTGTAGGGGCATGGTGTGGTGCACTGTGAGGCTGGAGCTGTTGACACTAGGTTGGGCATCCATTTAGCTTCAGGTTGTCTTGAAGACATAGTGACGTGACATTTTCTGCCATTCTTTTTTAAAAAATTTATTTTATTATTATTTTTTTTGGTCCGGTTGTGGGGCCTGAACTCTGGGCCTGAGCGCTGTCTCTCAGCTCTTCAGCTCAAGGGTAGCGCTCTACCACTTGAGCCACAGCGCCACTTCTGGCTTTGTTCTTTTCGCTCATGTGGTGCTGAGGAATCGAACTCAGGGCCTCATGCATGCAAGGCAAGCACTCTACCACTGAGCCACCTTCCCAGCCCTTTCCTGCCATTCTTAGCTATGGAAAAGAGGGACCCTTAGCTGGTGTGGGAAGTGTTGGATTTCCTTTTTAACTTAGGTGTGGTAGATTTGCAACTTTCAAAGCAAACTGTAGAAATAGTCATTGTCTACAAAGAAGCACTTGGTCAATGAAAATCAAGAGTCCATCTTCACTTATATACAATTTGCAATGTTTGTTATTTTTTGTATGTTTAGAATGCCTTTTTTTTTTTTTTTTTTTTTTTCCAGTCATGGGGCTTGAACTTAGGACTGATCACTGTCCCTGAGCTTCTTTTGCTCAAGGCTACCACTCTACTAACCACAGCGCCTCTTCGGGCTTTTTCTGTTTATGTGGTACTGTAGAATCGAACGCAGGGCTTCACGTATGCTAGGCAAGCGCTCTACCACTGAGCCACTTTCCCAGCCCCGGAAATGTTTTTGAAGTTAAATAAACAGTGTTGCACTAAAAGAAAACACCTGTAACAATACCAACTAAATCCTCTTGGGAAGTAGTATTGTTTAGGGATTGAGAGCAAAGGACTCAGCAATTGGACCACTGAGGTCCCGATTCTGGTCTGACCGCTTAAGACGTATTGTAACCCAGGGAAAACCGATCTCCAGGATCTTGCCCATCTCTCCAAGGGTTGTTGTGTAGGATTAAACGGTTTTGCACACTCGGATCACCTGGTATTCCTTTAGAACTTCTAAAACTCCAGGCACAATCCATAAAGATGACAAGTGCGCTTCACTAAATCTGAAAGATCCCCTGGGTAGTTCCAATCCCATCACCAGGTTGGAAATCAGGAGATCAGCTTGACCTTTCACCTCTCCTGAGTCTGGGTCTGCGCCAGGTAAGGAACCCCAAGTCCGGCCAAAGCCCCAGCCTCCCAGCCGGGGCCCGGGAACACCGCCCCGGGACGCTGGGATTTGTAGTCCTCCTGGCCGGCCTCACTCTCGGTTCCTATTGGTTCTCCCAGGTGCCCCACCCTTCCGTCCCACCAATCACCGCGGAGCAGCAGCGCCAGCGCAGGGAGCGGCGGCGCTGCGGTTCAATCTCAGCCGGGCGGGCGCCGGAGGGTTCTCACGCTCTCGTCGTCCCCGCAGCCGGCGTCACCCGCGCAGGTAACCGCGGGCCGGGAGGGGCGATCGGGGCCCGAGACCCAGGCTCGGGGGTGAGAGGAGGAGATGGAGAGGGCGGGGGGAAGATCGGGACCCGGGCTGCGGGCGAGGCGCCAGCTGCCACCACCCGTGGCCTCGCGTGCGGGGTTTTTTCGCGTTCCCCGACCACTGCTGGACAGGAATCCGAGGATTCCCCGGGGGGAACGTCCCGCCACCTCCCGGCCCTGAGTGCTGCGGGGTAGTGCCGGCGGGGCGGGCTCTCGCGTCGCGCATGCGTGCTTTGACAAAAGGGGAGAAACTGAGGCACACAAGGAAGCCACGCAGGGCTAAGCGCGTCCGGCCTTCCCCCCTCCCCGCCTCCCCGCACTGGGGAGGTGTCGGCCGGGGCCGCTCTCGGGAGAGTTCCGGCGGCGGTGCTTTCAGAGCGGAGGGGGTGGTGGTGGTGGAGGACTGTGGGGCGCACAGCAGAAATGCCCCGGGAGTCCCGCCGGGGGTCCGCGGCGCCCGATCTTCCCGAGTTGCGGCGGTGGGAATTCCAGGAACGCGTCCGGCCTGGCCAGCCCGGCGCTGCCCCGCCTCAGGCCGCCCCAGCCTGGCCCCAGCTGGGGGCTGCTAGGAGGAACTCTGGCTCACGCGCTTTGTCTCCTGGGTGAAAATGGGTGTGCGGGGTTGGAAACTCATCCTGGGGTATCGAGTGACCGGAATGGGCCAGCTCTTCTTACCCCTAGGTCAACAAAGCCAGCTCCCTTTGAGCGTTTCTAAGCTTTTGTTTTTAAGACTTGTTTTCCTAGTCCAGAATGGTCTCGAATTCTCTCCGTCGCCCAGCCTAGCCAGTCACCTGCCTCAGTCTCCTGAGTGCTGGCATGACAGGCATGTGTCACCGTGCCGGGACCTTTGCTGAGTGGAGGTGGAGGGATGGGCAGGAGCTGGTGAGGGTTTCATCCGTGGAGAAACAGCGAGGGGAAGACGCGGAGACCACCCTGCTTTTGTAGCTGCAGTGGTGGAGCCTGTGAAGCGGGTCGGGTGGTGGATGGAGTGTGGGTGCTGTCTTCAATAATGCCCTCGAGGCTGCTTCCAAGGAGCTCTGTGTCTCAGATACTTTGCCGGGTAGAAAAGACAGGGAGCTAGACGCAGTGGTCTCAGGGAGAATGGTGGTGAGTTTTATAGATGGTAGCGGTGGGAAGGGAGAGGAGGGGAGGGGCCGAGAGGGAGGGAGAGGGAGGGCTGATCTGTTGAGGAAGTAGAACAGACCGTGTCCAGTAATGCCGCCATGTGTTACTTAGAGGTAGGTTTGTCCTCCGAGAGGATGTCAGCCTATTTTATTGCTGTGCAAACATCCACAGTTTTTTTTTTTATACTGTCCTAAATGGGACAGGTTCATCCCCATTCACAGCCACTTGATATGATCAAAACATGTAGTACCCAGAGGCACCAGGCTATTTTACAGTGAGGGTTTTTTTTTTTGTTGTTGTTGTTTTGGTGCCTGTACTGGGGCTTCAACCCCGGGGCTGAGTTCTGTCTCTTAGCTTTTTCTTTCAAGGCTTGATCTCTACCACTTGAGCTCCAGCTCTGCTACTTCTGTCTTATGGATTTGTGTGCCTGGGCTGCTTTCAAACCACTATCCTCATATCTCAGCCTCCTGAATAACTAGTATTATAGGTGAGCCTTTGCTGGGTGCTTAGCTCACAGTAAGCATTTTTTTTTGTTAGTTCCTGGCTACTTCCATTTTTTCTGTTTATTTGGTACTTAGAAATTTAACTCAGTGCTTCATGCATGCTAAGCAAGCACTCTACCACTAAGCCACCTTCCCAGCCCAATCCTGGAGATTTCTGCAGAGAAGCAAGTTTGAATTTATTACCACCTTGTTTAAAATAAAGCCTTATCTAGCTATTCATATCTGAGATCTAAAAAGCTGCTAGTGGGGCTATGGCTCCACTAGCCTTGAGCAAAATAGCTAAACAAGAGGCCAAGGCCTTGAGTTCAGGCCTCAGTACTAGTACCATAAAGCAGTGAACACACACGTATGTATGTATGTATGTATTTTATTTTTTGCCAGTCCTGGGGCTTGAACTCAGGGGCCTGGGCACTGTCCCTGAGATTCTTTTTGCTCAAAGCTAGCACTCTACCACTTGAACCACAGTGCCATTTCTGGCCTTTTCTGTTTAGGAATGTAACCGGAGCTTCATGCATGCTAGGCAAGCACTCTACCACTGAGCCACATTCCCAGCCCAAGAAAATCTTTAATATATGTTCACTGGGGGCTGGGAATGTGGCTCAGTGGTAGAGTCCTTGCCTAGCAGGCATGAAGCCTTGGGTTCAATTCCTTAGTACCACAGAAACAGAAAAAGTTGGATGTGGTGCTGTGGCTCAAGTGGTAGAGTGCTAGCCTTGAGCAAAAGAAGTTCAGGGACAGGGCCCAAGCCATAAGTTCAAGCCCTGGGACTTGCCAAAAAAGAAAAAAAGAAAAAAAAGATTTTCTTAACTGTGCATGAGGAAGTTTGGGGAGGCATTGTGGCTTGGTCTGTGCGCCATCCCCTCCTCCTACCCCCCCCCCCCCATGGGTAATTTTGAGTAGAAGTACAAACAGGAGGAAAGCTGGTCTTGGGAAAACAATGCATAGACCACACACAGACTGAATCATTTTCCTGCTGGTAGCCAGGAATTATTTGCATTTGAGACTCAGAACTTAGTTTTTGTGGAACCTGAATCCTGTGGACTTCAAAGGTTTTTAAATCTAGAGTCTAGTTTCCCATTGAATCACTCATTCTCTATCTCTCTCTTAAAAGATAAAGTAACCTAAATCAAATACAAAGATAACTTTGTGAGGAAGTGGTGTTGTGGCTCTTTGTGTTAGCCTTGAGCAAAAAAGCTCAGAGATAGTGCCCAGGCCTTGAGTTCAAGCCCTATGACTGACAAAAAAGAAAGAAAGAAAGAAAGAAAGAAAGAAAGAAAGAAAGAAAGAAAGAAAGAAAGATCTAATCAAATTTTGCTTTGGTTGCATTTTTTTTCCTCCCAGTACTGGGCTTTGTTTTGTTTTATTTTGGGTCCGGTCGTGGGGCCTGAACTCTGGGCCTGGGCGCTGTCCCTCAGCTCTTCAGCTCAGGGCTAGCGCTCTACCACTTGAGCTACAGCACCACTTCTGGCTTTTTTTTTTTTTTTGCTTATGGGTGCTGAGGAATCGAACCCAGGGCCTCAAGCATGCAAGGCAAGCGCTTTACCACTGAGCCACCTTCCCAGCCCCTGGGGCTTGAACTCAGGGCATCCTACTTTAGCTTAGCTTTTTTCACTCAAGGCTGGTGCTCTACTACTTGAGCCACACCTCCACTTCTACCTTTTTTTGCTGGTTAACTGGAGATAAGAGTCTCTTTGATTTGTCTGCCAGTGATGGTTCTGATTTTCAGATCTCAAACTCCTGAGTAGCTGGGACTACAGGTGTGAGCTATAGTGTCCAGCTTGCTTTTCATTCTGTTTAAAGATTTCCCAGCATCCTGTCAAAAGCATCTCATGGCTGATTTGGCTAGGCAACGGCCACTAGTTGTGGGTTTGCTGTTACAAATAGACTTGCTCTTCACATCTTACAGTCTTCTCTATTGAAAAGGAATTCTTCCCCTTTGGTTGTAATCTTCCTTGTCTCTGCCCCACCTTTCTCCATGGCTGTCATTCCCATCTGACAACCTGGCCTGTCCCTTCCCTCTGGAATATCTGCTCAGTCTCTCATTTTCATCTTGTGGCTGACAGCCGTGTGTCTGGGCCACATTGTGTGGTGGATGTTGGGAGGATGGATGCGAGCTGGGGGGTGTTGGGATTGGGCTCATGGATTGTGGCTAGGTTGAAGGCAGTTGTGGGAGCCAGGTGAGCTAGGGCCTCGAACCTCTTCCTCTTTTTTCTTTTTTTTTTTTGGGGGGGGGCCCGGTTGTGGGTCCTGAACTCTGGGCCTAGACGCTGTCCCTCAGCTCTTCAGCTCAAGGCTAGCGCTCTACCACTTGAGCCACAGCGCCACTTCCGGCTTTTTTCTTTTTGCTTATGTGGTGCTGAGGAATCGAACCCAGGGCCTCATGCATGCAGGGCAAGCACTCTACCACTGAGCCACCTTCCCAGCCCGAACCTCTTCCTCTTTAGCTTTTCCCTGTGATTACAAATGAGAGAGTCGTGGGATGCTGCAGGATTACTCATGATGTCATTGGTGCTTTGACTTGGTCATGAAGAATATAATAGCTGATCAGAAAGCTGCTGACCTAGGCCAGCTGCTCTGAGACCAGCTGGTTACTGGCAGTAATGGAATGCGGTGCCTCAGATGTGTGAGCTCTAGCCGGGCGCTGGTGGCTCACGCCTGTAATCCTAGCCACTCGGGAGGCTGAGATCTGAGGTTCGTAGTTCAAAGCCAGCTCTGGCAGGAAAATCCATGAGACTCTGTTCTCCAATTAACCACCAGAAAACCATAAGTTGTGCTGTGGCTCAAGTGGTAGAGTGCTAGCCTTGAGCTGAAGAGCTGAGCAACAGCGCCCAGGCTTCAAGCCCCATGATTGACCAAAAACTAAAAGAATGGGTGAGCTCTGAGTTGGGGGAGAGCTGTGCCACACTCCCGTGGGGTGCTCTGGGACCTCCATGTTTTGTTTCTTGTTCTCTGTGGCCTGGACTCTGGATTGTTTCTTCACACATTCTTCTACATGCCCCTTTTGTAGTTAGTCTTAGAGAGGAACCTGCCTGGTGTGAGACCATCTTTGACCTCATCTTCACTTGTGTCTGGTGAAGTCTACTTTCTTACCTAGAACAACCATAGAAAGCAAATCTGAGGGCCTTTTATGGCAGTTACCCATCCATGGAACTTGCCCTGGGGCTAAAGAACTGTGAATTCTCCAGGAAATGAGAAGTTTTTGTTTCCTTTGTTGCTGTTTTGGTTTTCTTTTTGTCTTCTTTGGTTGCTTATTTGGGAAGGTCCGGGGGCACAGAAATGGAGGGACAAAGGGTGAGCAAATGCAGCCTGGAACTGGCCACTCGGTTGAAAAGGAATATACAACTTGTGTGTGGGGCTGGGAGGGAAAAACTGGGAGAGAGTGAGAGGAGGGGCGACATTGCCCAAAAAGAGATGTCACCCCTTGATACACCTCCTTTATAATAACAATAAAAACACTAAATAAGAAATGTGAATTCAGACCGGGCATGGTGGTCCTGCCGGTAATCCCAGTACTCAGGAGACAGGTGGGAAGATCAGGAGTTCCAGGCCAGTCTGGGCTACATAGTTGGGTCCCTGTCGAACATAAAACACACAAAAAGCAACAACTCCCTCCCCCCACCCCTCCACCCCCCCAACCAAAACCACCAAAAGATGTCAGGTACAACTTAAAAGATGCTTTTGCTGAGTCCTGTGAATTCATGACAAGTTCCCCAACTTTGTATCTGAGCTATTCTCTGCCACAGTCCCTTTGCACTCCCCTTAGGTTCCTGGAATGACCAGACTTGTAAGGCAGGTGGTCCCTCAAACAAGCAATGTCTTATCTTAAAGCCAACAGCCCAAATTCAGGAAACCACCTTGTTTTTGTTCTGTTCTAGTAATAAAGTGAGAACAATTCTCCACAACTCCTCCAAGGACAAAGACTGAGCTAATGGTCAACCAGGATAGACTTTTTTTTGGTGATTCATTGGAGATGAGCCTCTCACAGACTTTCTGGCCCCAGCTGGCTTCCAATCTTGATCCTCTGATCTCAGCCTCCTGAATAGAAGGATTACAGGCTTGAGCCACCTTCTTAAGGTTCTTTGTTCTTCTCAGTCCTTTTTATGTGGCTGTACACTTTGCTTCTCTGACTTTTGCAGTTGGACTCTGGAGGCACAGAATGGCGCGGAGTGCAGTGGTGCTGCTTCTCAGCCTGGTCCTGGGCGCAGGTGCCATTCCTGTGGGCGTGGACGACCCCGAGGACGGGGGCAAGCACTGGGTGGTGATTGTGGCGGGCTCCAATGGCTGGTATAATTACCGGCACCAGGTAAGAATGAGACTCTTCTGCTAATGATGCAGGCAAGGAAGGAACTGACCAGTTGGAACTATGCCTAGTAGAAAAGACTTGGCTTGATTTGAGATGGGGTCTCGGCTATCCTAGAAGGATGCAGAGATTTTTTTTTTTTTTTTTTAATTGTAAAGCTACTATACAGAGGGTTACAGTTACATGAGTGAGGTTATGAGTACACTTCCTCTTGAACATCGTTACCCCCTCCATTGTTTTCCCCCTACCATCCCCTCCCTCCCTCCCTTCCCCGAGGTTCTTTTTTTTTTTTTTTTTGATTGTGATTAAGTGATTACATAATTTCAAAGTCACAAGTTCATTCTAACTTCCCTGGAGCAAATTGTCTACCACAGTCTGTAATATATAACAGTGTTCACATGTTATATACCATATTTGTGATCAGCAGCATGAGGATATTTAGTAGTGGTTCAACCAGATGAGCGGGAGTTCTTTGTTTCTTAAGTCCTGTTAGTTTTGTCGTATCACCTAACATTTTGGATTTAGCATCCACTTATGAGGGAGACCATGTACCGTTTGTCTCTTCGTTCTTGGCTTACCTCGCTCAACATGATTCCTTCTAGCCCCATCCATTTCCCTGCAAATGCCATTATTTTGTCATTTCTAATGGCTGCATAATATTCCATTGTGTATAGATACCACAATTTTTGGATCCATTCATCTGTGGTGGGGCACCTAGGTTGTTTCCATATCCTAGTTATTGCGAACAGTGCTGCAATAAACATGGAGGTGCACGTGTCCTTGTATATTGGTTCCTGTTGTTCAGGGTAGATGCCTAGAAGTGGTATGACTGGGTCGTAAGGGAGGTCAATCTTTAGCTTTCTAAGGACCCTCCAGACGATGCAGAGATTTTTTTCTGTCTCTGCTTCCTGATGGCTGAGATTACAGGCATGCGCTAGAAAAGCCTTCTGCACGCCTGTGGGGCTGGCAGAGTGCTGCGGGTTGGGCAAGGGGGCAGAGAAACGGGAGTGCTCACTCACTGCTGCTATGCCGTGCGTGTCGTAACTTGGTAAATGATCACGTGGCATATTGGAAAGTGTCCCTGTGGGGACAGTGGCAGGTTCTCAGCAGTGCCTGCATCTAACGTGGGCATTCTCTCCTCCCGGTGCTGGTTAGATGTAGGTCATTTTTTTTGCTGCTGGCCTGTGCTGTGCATTGTTAGATGTTTAGCGGCATCTCTGGCCTCTACTGGATATGATATCAGCGTTGCCCATTCATTCCCCAGTGACACCCTAAAACACCTTGACAGGGCCAGAGGTCTCCGACAGCAAACCCAGCTGGGTTGAGACTCAGTGTCGATGGTTTTGTAGAGAAGGTCCGAGACTGAGACCTGGGTAGAGGAGGTGGCCATTGCAGGTGATACAGCATGTCCAGGCTGGTAGGATGGACGCCGCCTAGGGAAATGTGCACTGGTGCAGCCACTCTGGAAGTTCTCTGGCACTTTCTCAAGAGGTGAATTGTGAACTCGCCCTGTGACCCAGCGATTCTTCTCTGAGTTATATGCCCTGTTCATGATTGTTCCTATCAACTTTAGTCCTAATAGCAAGAGACCAGAGCCACTCAAATGCCCATCAACCAATGGGTGGAGAAACCCAAGAAAAGCCATGGAATATTACTCAGCCATCAAAATAGGGATGAAGTCATTATGCTTGCTTTAATATGAATGCACCTTGATGCTAAGAAGGCAGTCCCAGAGACCACTTATTTTATGATTCCATTGCAATGAAAGTTCCAGTTGGAGAAATCTATAGAGATAAAAAGGTTGCTGGGGCTGAGAGTGTATGGCTCAAGGGGAGGGCACCTGACTGGTAATCATGGGCCCTGAGTTCGAAGCCCAGTGCTGCTAATATAGGTATGTCTTCAAAAGTGGCCAAGAATGGGGCAGAATGGGGAATGCTCTGGGATAGTCAGAATGTTCTGGAATTATATATCTCAGTGAAGTGGTTAATTTATTTTGCCAGTCCTGGGGCTTGAATTCAGGGCCTGGGCACTGTCTCTGAGCTTCTTTTGCTCAAGGCTAGCACTCTACCACTTGAGCTTGAGAGTCACTTCTGGCTTTTTCTTTGTATGATACTTAGGAATCGAACCCAGGGTTACATGCATGCTAGGCAAGCACCCTACCACTAAGACACATTCCCAGCTCTGGCTTTGAGTCTTTTTTTTTTTTTTTGGTCGGTCATGGGGCTTGAACTCTGGGCCTGGGCGCTGTCCCTCAGCTCTTCAGCTCAAGGCGAGTGCTCTACCACTTGAGCTACAGCGCCACTTCCTGGCTTTGAGTCTTGATCCTCAGATCTCAGCTTCTTGAGTAGCTAGCATTACAGGAGTGAGCCACTGGTACCTGGTCAAGTAGCTGTGTTTGTATGTTTTTAAAACATTTAAATAAATAAGGTGAAATAAACTGGAAGATCTCATTTAAACTGGGAAGGCCAAACAGGATTTCAACACATCATCAGTATCAACTTAATAATCAGAGGCCTTATGTTCATGGCTCCTGATGAGTCACTGGATTCCGGGGTGTCCGTTTGCATGGCCACATTTGAAGGACTCATGTGCCACAAGGGGCTAGTGGCTGCCATGTTGGACAATGCAGGTGCCAGCTTGTGTCCCTGACCGCCCTGGGGCAGGACGGGGACACCTCCCCCCCCCCCCCCATCTGCTTTCCTGTGAGGGGCAGGAGGTTGATTTCTCTGCTTATACCTCATTTCTTGTGTGGTTTTGGAGTGCTAGCCAAACAGGAAATCTGACTTGAGTAAAAAGTTATTAAGGCAAAGCAATCCTTTTTAAAATTTAATGTTTAACCACAGGCCTGCCCCACAGGGTGAGAAGCAACTTCCAGGGAGAAAGATAAAGACAGGTCACAGGTCATGAACCCACTGATTCATCAGGTCGGCTTTTTTTTTTTTTTGCCAGTCCTAAGGCTTCAACTCAGGACCTGGGCACTGTCCCTGAGCTTCTTTTGCTCAAGGCTAGCACTCTACCACTTGAGCCACAGTGCCACTTCTGGCTTTTTCTGTTTCTGTGGTACTGAGGAATTGAACCCAGGGCTTCATGCATGCTAGGCAAGCGCTCTACCACTGAGCCACCTTCCCAGCTCCAGGTTAGCTTTTAAACAACCAATTTAACCAATCTCAGAGACACAAACAGCGCACATTTTCTCTCACGCAGAAGCTAAATCTAAAGTATAAGGGGACATGGTAAATGATAGAGGACTCTAGACATCACACACAGTGACACCAAAGGAGGACGCTCTTAGGGGAGGAGCCCAAAGATGCAATGCTACGGGCCTCTGATTGTATAAAATAGTACTTACCAAACCAAACTCCAGGAAATGGAAGCAAGAGGTTCTTTTCTTTGTGGCTGTTTTTGTTTTCTTTTCATCTTGTTTGTTTGCTTGTCTTTGGGTGGGTGAGGGGGACACTGAAGTGGAGGGACAAAGCGTGACCAAATGCTGCAGTGGTACTCGCCAGACACTATGTGGAAAATGAACTTGGGGCTGGGGATGGGAGAGAGAAATGAAGACAGCGAGGGAAGGAATGACATTGTCCAAAAAGAAATGTACTCTTTACCTGACTTACATAACTGCAACCCATCTGTCCATCACCTTTATAATAACAATTAAAACACACAAAACCCAACCAACTTAAAAGATATGTCAGTTAAACATTATTATTATTATTACCTAATTGTCCCTTAGCCAGTAGATAAATCCTTGCTACTCAGGAAGACTGAGATCCAGAGGACCATGGTTTGAAACCAGCTTGGGTAGGAAAGCCCCCAAGACTATAGCTCCAATTAACTAGTAAAAAGCCAGACTGGAGGCCTGGCTCAAGTGGAAGAGCACCAGCTGTGAGCAAGAAACCTACTAGTTTATCCAGGCAAGAGGTGAAATGTGCAGAGAGAAAGGAGATGAGTAAGGCACTGGCCACTGACAACCTAGCTTTGTCCCCAGTATGGGAGGATCATAGCACTGTGGCTGTGACGGTGAGCGCGGTGGCTTCGTGACTGTGGGGATAGATGAGCTGTGTGCCGTGTCCCCGCTGACCTGGCTCTGTCCCCAGCCAGCCAGCAGCATGTGCTTTGACTCTGGAGACTTCGTAAGCTCCCCCCGTCCATCAATGTTGCAACTGTGTATTCATTGGTTTCCGTTTGCCGGCCTGCATCAGTGCGGCCTCCATTCCCACAGCCTCTAGTGTTTCTTCTGTCTCCATGGACTTGGCTCACTCTTTTCCATTTGGCTCCCTGACCAAGTAGCGGTGCCTTCTGCGTTAAGTGCCCTGAGCTGAGTCTGGAGGGCATCTCTGTAAGCCCCGGGCTAGGGCGTGGTGGGAGGGGGGAGGCCAGTCTCCATCCTGGAGAATGGGAGCCTGTGGAGCAGGTGCGGCCGAGCTGGACCAGGGCTGGGAAGAGGACACTGGCGCTGGGGGGATGGGGGAGGGGGCTCCTTCCAGAATGAGCCAGGAGCAGCACGCCCCGCCGTGGTCCCCTGGCCGCCCTGGGGTGTGCCTGAGTCTGAGGCTGGGATTGCGGCTCACGCAAGGCGCTGTCTGGTAAAGAACGCTGCTCATGAGCGCTTGCTTATTTTCTCACTTGATCCTCAGAGAATGGCCCCAGCTGCAGACCCATTTTAGAATGGCTAAACTAAGCCACAGAGAGGCTAGGTAGCTTCTTTAAAGTCACACAGCTGTTAAGGGAGGGAGCCTGGATTTGAGCCCTGGCAGTTTGGCTCCACAGTGTGTTCACGTCTGCGCTGGTCCGGGGACACAGGCTTCTGAGCATGACTTTATCAGGTTTTGCTCTCAAATTTCCTTTCTTTACTGTTAAGAAATCCAAGGCTGGTGCTGGTGGCTCATGCCTGTAATCCTAGCTACTTAGGAGGCTGAGATCTGAGGATCATGGTTCAAAGCCAGCCCAGGCAGGAAAGTCCGTGAGACTCTTATCTGCAATAAACCACCAGAAAACCGGAAGTGGCGCTGTGGCTCAAGTGGTAGAGTGCTCACCTTGAACTGAAGAGAGCAGGGACAGCACCCAGGTCCAGAGTTCAAGCCCCATGACCGACAAAAAAAAAAAAAACCAAACCCCCCAAACCCAAAAACCTTGTAGAGGAAAAGAGGCCATCTGTGTATGTTATCTTCCTGCCTCTTTTAATCAGACCCCAAACCTTTTTGCTGGGAGCAAATGGAGGAGGGGGACTTGGCCTCTAGTGTGGCTGGCAAAAATTCCATCACATGGTCATGTTCAAACCAGTTCCTGTTGAGAGAATAGGGATTTCTGACTCAGGGAATCTCCTGATCCTGCTAGAAAGGAAGAAGCCTGTCCCGGGGTAGATGAGGACAGCACGTGGTTCAGATAGCTGGGGATGCAGAGGGAGGTGGGGAGAAGTAGGCTGGAAAGCTGGAGTCAGGAAGGCCTTCATGGTCAGGCTGGGAGCTGACGGCCAGTTAACAGCGCCCCCTTCCTTCCCTTTGAGGGAAGGTAGCCACTCAGAATCCCATAGAGAAGTTGGGCCGCCTCACTGCTGCTGCTTGCCTCAAGATGGGATGAGGCAAACTTCTTTAAAGGGCCATAGGAGGCAGTTGGTGCTCTTGACTGTAGTCCTACCTACCCAAGAGGCTGATCTCTGAGCATCACAGTTCAAAGCCAGTCTGGGCAGGAAAGACCATGAGACTGTTATCTCTAATTACCCACCAAAAAGCTAGAAGTGGTACAGCACCAGCCTTAAAGGAAGAAGTTAAGAGTCAGCTGGGCACTGGTGCTCACATCTATAATCCTAGCTATCCAGGAGGCTGAGATCTGAGGATCAAGGTTCAAAGCCAGTTTGGGCAGGAAAGTCCACAAGACTCTTATCTCCAATAAACCACTAGAAAACTGGAAGTGGCGCTGTGGTTTAAGTGGTAGAGTGCTAGTGTTGAACTGAAGAGCTGCGGGACAGTGCCCAGGCCCAGAGTTCAAATCCCAGGACCAAACACACACACACACACACACACACACACACACACACACACACACACACACACACGACAGTAAATCCTGTGGCTTTGTGGGTGACAGGCTGAAGGTGTGTCATGGGGCAGAGCTGCAGGGGTGCTGCTGGGCTGTTCCCACACCTGCCTGAGGCGGCATGGGATCCCAGAAGGACCAGACTATGGGCTTGTACCACTGCACGTGTCACTGCTGCTCTGCACTTCACCTGCGGGCTTAGAGTGAACAGATGGCATCATCGGTTCACTTTTGTAGGTTGATGACATCATCGGTCTCTGTGGAGCCAGCAGCGGGGGAGGGTGCAGGGATGTGCTGCAGAGCCCCAGCGCCTGACAGCCCCAGCGGCTGGGCACACCGCACGTCTGTCAGGAGGGGAGGGGCTGTGAAGCTTCCCTTCCCTGGACTGGAGCATGCCAGATGTAAGGAGCTTTTGCTCCCAGCCAATTAGCTCCTGGCGCTCCCAGCTGCTGGGGTGGGCATCTGGGGGCTGGAGATGCCCCGGAGAGACTGCCGGACGACTCACTGCAGCCAGGGCAGAGCCATCGCTGCTCACCACCGCCCAGCCCTCGCATAAGGTCTTGCTCAATCCTGTAGCCTTACCTCACAGGGCTCTGCTGATTTCCAGGAGGAAATGCAGGCAGGACAGATGGGAGGCTCTTTGACATAATTTCCCAACTGTCTGAGCTGGTCAAGCTCTACTTTCATTGCATAGTTGACTCAGCACAGAACGCCTTCAGCTTCACATAGGTAAAGGCGCCCCAGTGTCTGGGGCTGGAGAGAGAAGAGCCAGCCTCTTTTGGAGCACTCTGGGTGTGGAGCGAGGGGTGGAAGGCCTGGGGTCGAACCCTCGCCATCCTGAGCTCACACCCCCTGTAAGATGGGCACAAGCCGCTGGCAATGTGGATTATGGAGCGGGAGAACAACACCGCACTAGCTCCCCTTAAACATCTGTCAGTTTAGGGCTGGGTGTGGGGGTGCACACCTGTAATCCCAGCTACTTGGGAGACAGAGGCAGGGGGATCTTGGACTGTGGTTGGCCTAGACAGGAAAGTCCATGAGAAAGCTTCACTGAGTAATAGACTAAAAGGCAAGCGAAAGACACAGCAAACATGAGGCCCTAAGTTCAGTCCTCTTCCCACTTTTTTTAAATTTATTTTTTTATTGTGAAAAAACTGTACAGAGGGGTTACAATTACATGGGCAAGATAATGAGTACATTTCTTATCAAGCATTATAGCCTCCTCCTTTGTTTCCCCTTCCCATCCCTTCCAAGCCTCCCCCCCTTCTCCCCTCCCCCCTTCCCATTTTAAAGAAGCTATTAAATAGTTTCTCCATGTCCGCACTATTTGACATTTGCACAGCAATGGACGAGGTCCTGGTTGTCGGATTCTGTCTGGTTGGGAAGCCAATCTCATTGTGGTTTGAATTTGCATTTCCTTAATGAGTAATGGCATTGAGCATCTTTTTCATGTGCTTCTAGCCACGCATGTCTTAGGAGAAATGCTTATTCAAATCTTCGATTCAGTTGATGCAGTCTTGCTGAGGCGTAAGACTTAACGCATGTCTGGGTACGGGTCCTCTGCCAGATGTGTGCTCTGCAGATCTGCCCTGCTCACCCATTGCTTGTCTTTTCATTCACTACGTGGAGTCCCATTGTCTTCTCTGGTACTGGGAGGTGGGGGGGTCAAACCCAGGCCCTTGCACGTGCCAGGAGAGAGCTCTGCCACTGTAAGCTATACCACCAGTTGATACTGTCTCCGCCCCCCCCTCCCAGTCCTGGGTCCTGGGGCTTGAACTCAGGGCCTAGGCATTGTCTCTGAGCCTCTCTGTGCTCAAGGTTAATGCTCTACCATTTGAGCCACAGTGCTACTTCTGGCTGTTTCTGTTTATGTGATACTGAGGAATCAAACCCAGAGCTTCATACATGCCAGACAAGCATTCTACCACTAAGTCACCTTCCCAGCCCCTCAGTAGTATCTTTGGATGCTCTAGAATTTTACTTTTTTTTTTTTTTTTTTTGTTCATCATGGGTCTTGAACTCTGGGCCTGGGTGCTGTCCCTCAGCTCTTCAGCTCAAGGCCAGCCCTCTACTACTTGAGCCACAGCACAACTTCTGGTTTTCTGGTGGTTAATTAGAGATAAGAGTCTCATGGATGTTCCTACTGGGCTGGCTTTGAACCGTGGTCCTCAGATCTCAGCCTCCTGAGTAGCTAGGATTACAGGGGTGAGCCAGGGGTGCCCAGCGAATTTTACTTTTGATGAGCTCCTCCTAAATTTTACATTTTTGATGAGCTTCTTCTAAAGGGCAAGCTTTTCTTGTCATATCTATGCCATCTTTGAAGTTTATAGTTCTAGATGCCCAAATATTCTCCTTTGTTGTCCTGTGCACGTTTTATTAGCGCCTTTAAGTCCCTGGTCCATTCTGAGGTAGTTTTTGTGTAGGGCATGGGAGGAGAGTCAGCCTCCAACTTTCTGATGATCTAACTTGTCCCATATGGCTCGATCCATCCCTGACCTTTCCCGGCCTTCAGTGAGAGGCCAGCCTTTTCCCGGGGTCATTTTGAAGTCAGGGTGAAAGGGTCCCACCTTTGTTCTTTCTCAAGATGGTTGTACACTTTTGCAATTCCATGTACATGTTTGGATCCTCTTAATTTTCCAAAACAAGCCTGTTCATCGTTTCTTTCATGATCACTTTTATAGTTTTCAATCTCCTGATCCATGAACTTGAGCTCTTTCTGTCTCTAGTACGAAGTACCTGGGATCATTAGCTTATACAAAGAAAAGGTTTTATTCTTTTGCCTTAGTGTTTCTAGAAAGCTCTGGTCCAGGCTGTCTTTCTGACAGGGAGGGGATTCTCCCTTCCCTCCACGCCTCCTCAAGCTTTTGTCCCAGGAAGGACAATGGACTCTATGTGGGCAGAAAGTTAGGCAATGTTTTTTCCCTTTTGTCCTCAAATGATTTCCATGATGTGAAAGGCAGCCAGTGTCATCTCAAACAGGAAAGCAGTGTTTCTCTTTTCTGCCGGCCAGGAACTGTGTGTGTTTTAAATTATTATTTATGTCTTTAGTTCTTAGAAGTATTCAGCTTTGAACTTAGGCCTGGAGATTATCTTTTTTATTTTTTTCAGTAAAGTTACATTTCACACAGGGTGCCGGTGGCTCACCTTGTAATTCTATATACTCTGGAGGCTGAGATCTGAGGACCCCAGTTCAAAGCCAGCCCAGGAAGAAAAGTCCATGAGTCATATCTTTAATTAACCACCCAAAAGTTGGAAGTAGAGCTCAAGTGGTAGAATATCAGTCTTGAACACAAAGCTTAGGGACAGTGCTCAGACCTTGAGTTCAAGCCCTAGGACTGGCACAAAAAAACCCAAAAAAACAGAACATTTTCCATTCCAGCTCCTGAATTGGACCCTTGCCTCAGAGTTTTCAATAGTGTCTGTGGCCGAGGCTGAGGTTCTCTGCTCAGGAGGGGCCGTGGGGTACGGACCGCCCTGCCCAGCTGCTGAGTGTCATTCCGAGTGATTGGTTTTGAGGCCTGCCCCCGTGCTTTCGATTTGTGTGTGGTCTGAAACAAGGGAACAAGTCACTTAGCACTTTCCAAGGGCCAGGCACCTGTGGGTGTGGTAGTAAGTAGCCCATATAGACACCCACTTCCCGTTGGGTAACAGGGTTGGGTGAAGATCTTTTAAGATGGAGGTTAAAGAAACATGAGCCAGGTGCCAGTGGCTCACACCTGTAATACTAGCTACTCAGTAGACTGCGATAATGACAATTGCAGTTCAAAGCCTAGGCAGGAAAGTCTGTAAGATTCTTATCTTTTGGCACCCAGCCAAAAGGCAGAAGTAAGCTGTGGTTCACGTGGTAGAGCACTAGCCTTAAGTGAAAAAAGCTAAGTTTAAGTACCAGTCCTGATACACACACACACACACACACACACACACACACACACACACACACACACACACACACACACACACACAGAGTTCAAAAACTTGACCAGTGAGTCACAGGAGACAGAACCCCAAAGCTTAACACTGCTCTGTGGTTCCTTCCAGGCTGACGCATGCCACGCCTATCAGATCATCCACCGAAATGGGATTCCGGATGAGCAGATCATTGTGATGATGTATGACGACATTGCCAACTCGGAAGAGTAAGTGGGGTGTGCACTGTGAGCTTGCTGTGGGGTTGGAAACCATCTCCGCATCTGGACTCCAGGGACTGTAGATGGCTGATGTTGGGAGAAGGCGGGCCCTCGTGTTGATCGCTATGTCTTGGGGATCGGAGGTTTCATGGCATAGGAAATGCGGGGGAGGTGCCACTAGGCTTGGCCAGGGGCACAGGGCCTGTGCCCAGTAGAGGCTTGTTTGTGTGTAGTAATCTCCTAATGCCATCTTCAAGTTTGTTTGTTTTTTTTTTAAGTCAGATATGGGGCTTGAACTCAGGGCCTGGGCGCTGTCCTGAGCTCTTTTGCCCAAGGCTAGTGCTCTATCATGTTGAGTCACAGTGCCACCTCCAGTTTTCTGGTGGTTACTTGCGAGAGAAGAATGTCACACAGGGTTTCCTGGCCAGGTTGGGCTTTGAACTGTGATCCCCAGATCACAGTTCCCTCTGAGTAGCTGGGATTACAGGTATGAGCCACTGGCACCCAGCCCCTCAGTTGCTTTTTGGCTTGTGCATTTTAGTGTGCAAAGGTTCTCTTGACCTCTCAGCACAGCACTAAGTTTAACCGTTCTATCCCCTGA
Source organism: Dipodomys spectabilis (assembly GCF_019054845.1). NCBI lineage: Eukaryota > Metazoa > Chordata > Mammalia > Rodentia > Heteromyidae > Dipodomys > Dipodomys spectabilis. The sequence goes on from NW_024870834.1 coordinate 5,898,361, forward strand.
TCACGACGTCTCTGCTGAGGTTCTGGGAGGGAGCTGGTCCTGAGATCAAATCTGGGTTCTCCCAGAATTAGTCCTACAGCTTTAGTGCTGTCAGTTGTTTCCTAAGCAAGTATTTCTCCCCTTTCCAGTACTGGCTATTTGTGTGCACGCACACACACACACACACACACACACACATGCTAATATTGGGGCTTGAACTCAGCACCTGGGTGATGGCCCTTAGCTTTTTCTGCTCAAGGGTAGCACTCTCCCACTTGATCCACAGCCCCCTGCCAGCTCTTCGGTGGTTAGTAGGCAGTGAATCTCATGGACTTGTCTTTCCAGGCTGGCTTTGATCCGTGCTCCTCAAACCTCAGCCTCCTGAGTAGCTAGGATGAGTACTGGAGATTGAACTCGGAGCCCCACCCGTGCTAGGCAAGCACTTTAGTCATGCCCCAGTCCTTTTGTTTTTGCCGGGAGTCCATGATTCATGGATTTACCCCATGTGGTTTTGACCAAACATTGCCAAAAAGCTATTTTTCCCGCCGTGTGCAGCGGGCATCTGAGCTTGCATGGGGAGAGGTCAGGCCTGTGTCACTGGCAGCTGCGTGTAAACACAGCACCGCTGTCCTGCTGAGCGTGGGCAGCTGTGTGTGAACACAACACAGCCGTCCTGTTCAGCGTGCCCTTGTCCTTCCTGCCTCCCCAAAACCAACGGTACTCAAAAAGGGGGTGCCGGAGTAGGCGGTCAGAGGAGTCCTCCACACGGCCGTTTGGTTTTGTCCCTCCTCCGCGGGGCGTGTGTGGAAGAGACACTGGGGAGCTCTGCACCCAAGCTGTGTCTTTTCATTCTCAGTAACCCGACCCCGGGCGTCGTGATCAACAGGCCCAATGGCACGGACGTGTACAAGGGCGTGCTGAAGGACTACACGGGAGAGGTGAGCGCCCGCCCGCCCCACCTTCGTGCCCATTCCATTGGTCATTTCCCCCTCTCTCCTACTTGTAGACTCAGAACCTTGCTACTTGGATTTTTGGTCAGTGTTTCTTGTTTATTTGTACTGGGCTTGCACTCCTGGCCTAGCTTTTTTTGTTCAAGACTGAGGCTCTGCTACTTAGCCATATACCTCGACTTTCGGCTTTTTGGGTGGTTAATTGGAGATAAAAATCTTTTGGAGGGTCTAGGAAGGTGGCTCAGTGGTAGAGCGCTTGCCCTGCATGCAGGAGGCCCTGGGTTCGATTCCTCAGCACCACATAAGCAGAAAGAGCCAGAAGTGGCGCTGTCGCTCAAGTGGTAGAGTGCTAGCCTTGAGCTGAAGAGCTGAAGGACAGCGTTCAGGCCCCAGGAACAAGAAAAAAAAAAGAAATCTTTTGGATTTTTCTGCCTGGGCTGGCTTTGAACTAGGATCCTCCAATCTCTACTGCCTGAGTAGCTAGGATTACAGGCATAAGCCTAGTGTTTGATGTTTGGATTTAGATTTTTGGTTGTGGAGTGAATTAGTATTTTGTGAGGGGGACAAGCTAGGGATAGAACCCAGGGCCTCTCCTATTCTAGGTAAGCAATGTACTACAGAGCTACATCTCCAACCCTATTTTTTTTTTGCTGGTTTCGGGGGCTTGAACTCAGGGCCTGCACAGTGTCCCTGAGCCTCTATGCTGGTGCTCTACCACTTGTGCCACAGCAACATTTCTGGCTTTTTCTGTTTATATGGTACTAAGAAATTGAACCCAGGGCTTCAGGAATGCTAGGCAAACACTCTACCACTAAGCCACATTCCCAGCCCATAGCCCTATTATTTTTTTTAAAAGCAGTGTCTCCCTGTATAGCCCAAACTGGTTTCAAATTCCTGGGCTCAAGCATTGGAGGGCTATTAGTACGCATTACCCCTGGATGAATTATAAAAGCTTTGAAAGAAAAGAGAGAAGTTAAAAAGAGAAACTGCTCATAATACATTGACCTTATTGAATTTTAGTTTCTAGCCTTGGCATACTTTAAGCCAGGTAATACAGTTCCTTCCATGACAATCTGATTTTTTTTTTTGGAAGGCGGGGAGGGTCATTTGTGGGGCTTCAACTCAGGGCCTAGGTGCTGTCCCTGAGCTCTTCCATTCAAGGCCAGTACTCTACCACTTGAGCCACAGTGCCACTTCCAGTTTTCTGGTGGTTAATTGGAGTTAAGAATCTCACAGAGGGCTGGGACTGTGGCTTAGTGGTAGAGTGCTTGCCTAGAATGCATCAAGCCCTGAGTTTGATTCCTCAGTACCCACATACACAGAAAAAACCGTAAATGGTGCTGTGGCTAAAGTGGTAGAGTGCTAGATTTGAGCAAAAGAAGCTCAGGAACAGTGCTCAGGCCCTGAGTTCAAGTCCCAGGACTGGCAAAAAAAAAAAAAGTCTCACAGACTTTTCTGCAGGCTGGCTTTGAACTGTGATCCTCAGACCTCAGCCTCCTGAGTAACTAGGATTATAGGTGTGAACCACCGGTGCCTGGCTAGCTCTCTCTTTTTTTTAAATTCTCTCTCTCTCTCTCTCTCTCTCTCTCTCTCTCTCTCTCTCTCTCTCTCTCTCTCTCCTTTTGAGGTATTGTGGTTAACCAGTTTTCTCAGCCCCATTCTGGGTGTGAAATAGTTAGGGTTTTCCTGAACTTCTAAGACTTCTTATCTTCTTACCAGTTGACGGAGACTGATAAGTATTTAACAATACCACAATGTCTTTATACTCAAGATCTCTTAATCTTAGGAGCACTTATCTTTGTGATAAACTTTCATTTATTTTTACTTTGTTTTACTTCATATTAAAAATTTAAATATAATTAAGTTGAATATGTCATCTGTGTAATATAACTGCTTCCTTTTTTAAAAAATAAATACCAGGCTTAAGCTCAAGAACTGAACTTGGCTTTTTGGCTTATATTTGGTGCTCTACCACTTGAACCATATCTCTATCCCAATTTTTTTCTAGTTTATTGGAGATTTAGTCTCATGAACTTTTCTGCCTAGGATGGCTTTTTTTTTTTTTTTTTGCTGGTCGTGTGGCCTGAACTCTGGGCCTGGGCGCTATCCCTCAGCTCTTCAACTCAGGACTAGTGTTCTACCACTTGAGCCACAGTGCCACTTTTTTCTGCTTATGTGGTGCTGAGGAATCAAACCCAGGGCCTCATGCATGCAAGGCAAGCACTCTACCACTAAGCTACCTTCCCAGACCCCTAGGATGGCTTTGAACTGTAATCTTCCAGGTCTTAGTTTCCTGAATAGCTAGTATTACAGGAAGGAGCCATTAGTGCCTGGCAAAAGTCTGCTTCCTCTCTCTCTCTCTCTCTCTCTCTCTTTCTCTCTGTCTTTGGTGGTAGTATTATATTCAGCGCCTTGTGCAAGAGGCAGGAATTTACATGGTACCATTTTGGATGGTTGTTTTTACATTGTCCTTTTTTTTTTTTTTGTCAGTCGTAGGGCTTGAACTCTGAGCCTGGGCGCTGACCCTCAACTCTTGAGCTCAAGGCGAGTGCTCTACCACTTGAGCCACATGCACCACTTCCTGTTTTCTGGTGGTTTATTGGAGATAAGAGTCTTGCAGACTTTCCTGCCCAGGCTGGCTTTGAACTGTGATCCTCAGATCTCAGCCTCCTGAGTGGCCTCCGGCACCAGGCTTTTTTTTAATTGTCTTTTTTGGCATGGCTTTTTTAGTACGAAGGCCTTGAGCTCTCTCTCACCTGGCTTTTTCTTTCAAGGCTGTTGCTCTACCCCTTCAGCCTCAGCTCCACTTCCCTCTTTTTGCTGGTTAATTGGAGATTAGCTTGTCATGGATTTTTCTGCTGGAGCTGGCTTCAAACCGTCGTCCTCAGTTCTCAGTCTCCTGAATAGCTAAAATTACAGGTGTGAGCTACCAGCACCTAGCTTGTGTTGTATTTATATTTATTTATTTATTTATTTTTGCCAGCCCCGGGGCTTGAACTCAAGACCTGGGCACTGTCCTTGAGCTTTTTGCTCAAGGCTAGTGCTCTACCACTTGAACCACAGCACCACTTCGGGCTTTTTGTGTTTATGTGGTACTGAGGAATTGAACCCAGGCTTCATGAATGCGAGGCAAGCACTTTACCACTAACCTACATTCCCAGCCCCTTGTATTGATGGAATATAAATTTCATAAAATCCCCTCTTAAGCACACCGAATGTGCTCAGGACTCAGTGTCTGAGGCAGCAGCTGTGTGTACTGGGCGGCCCACAGCTCCTGGTCTTCCTCCTTCTTTGTGGTCTGAGGGCTTTACCTCTTCCCCTGTGGGTTCCCCAGCTGCCTGTATCTTGGGGTGTCTTCATGGTGCTCAGGAAGGAATGGCAGACTTGCTGAGTTGTCATCTCAGAGCTGGGAATTGTCTGGGGGTTATACACAGGATCCAGGAGCCCCACCCTCCCCGGGGTCCTCCTTGGCTCCCAGGCTTGCTTCAAAGCTTGGACGTGTGTGGCAGGAAGCCTGGGGAGGAAGCAGAGTCTCATCGGATTTTGACTTCTGGGTTTCTTATAGGATGTAACCCCCCAAAACTTCCTTGCCGTGCTGAGGGGTGATGCAGAAGCCGTGAAGGGCAGAGGATCTGGGAAAGTCCTGCAGAGGTAACGTCTGCTTTACGGACATGGAGTGCTCTCAGTAAGCTAGAACCCAGGAAACCTGTAAACCGATGTCATTCTTTGCTCCTGATCACCTGAGAAGTGACAGCATGGGACTGTCCTCACCCGGGAGAGGATGGACAGGGGGAAGTGTCCATGGTAAATCCTGACAGCCCATTTCAAATTAGCCCTGTGATCTGGTGTCCCTTACCATTTCTTTTCTTTTCTTTTTGCTGAGCCTGGGTGCTGTCCCTGAGCTCTTTGTGCTCAAGGCTAGTGCTCTACCAGTTGAGCCACAGTGCCACTTCTGGTTTTTGTTTTTGAGTGGTTTATTGGAGATAGGAGTCTCACAGGGACTTTTCTGCTCTGGCTGGCTTCAGGTGATCTTCAGATCTCAGCCTTCTGAGGAGCTGGGATTACAGGCGTGAGCCACCTGTGCCTGGTGACTATCATCTCATTGCTTTTGTCATTTGTGGCTTGTGGCACTGGTGTGTCCCTACCCTGGGGGGCACAGTGAGGCAGATGTGAGTTCCCACGGGTTAGTCAGGTTGTGGGCTCCCAGCTTGTTGTCAGCCTGTGCCCTGATCCCAGGTCAGCGTCCCAGGAAGGCTAAAGATCATGTTGAAGAACACTCCTCCAGAGTTCCCCCCGCTGGCAGTGGGCAGGTGCTTGTCTGTGCTTATCTCTTAGCCTGTCTCCTTTAGGCTGGAAGCAGCTTGCAGGAGTCAGAGCCGAGGTAGAGCCACACAGGGTGCACTGACTTCTGGTGACTTACTGTGGCCAGGGAGGCGAGCTCTCTGAGGGATCCATGGGAGGGGTGGTAGGGGCATCGGAGGATGGGGCCCACGGGAGGCCGTGGGGTGCCAGGCATCGACTCCTCGGGGCGATCTGGTTGCAGACGGTGGCTCTCATGGGACTCCACGATCCCACTCACACCAGCGTGTGCTCAGGTCACCGACTGCCAGCACCTTGCCAGGGCCCCTTCGTTCCAGCTGTCCTTCGGATTTGAGGGGTTCCGGATGAGTTGCGGTTCAGAGTAACCTTTGGAGCCAGAGGAAGGGGGGGGGGCTGCACCAGCCTTCTCCGTGATCCTCACATATCCTCTTCACTTTTGGGTGAAGAAAACCCTGCAGAGCTGGGTGCCGGTGGCTCACACCTGTAATCCTAGCCACTCAGGAGGCTGAGATTTGAGGATCACGTTTCAAAGCCAGCTGGGCAGGAAAGTCCAGTTATTTCCAATTAACCACCAGAAAACCAGAAGTTGCGCTGTAGCTGAAGTGATAGAGCACTAGCCTTGAGCTGAAGAGCTGAGGGACAGCGCCCAGGCCCAGAGTTCAGGCCCCACGACCGACAAAAAATAAATAAATGGAAAAAAAAGAAAGAAAGGAAACCCTTCAGAAAAAAAAGCAATGGAACTAGAGCTAGAGGCTACCCGCCTCCGTTCTCATTCTCCACTCTTTGTCTCTGCAGTGGGCCCCGGGACCATGTGTTTGTTTACTTCACTGACCATGGTGCTACGGGATTACTGGTTTTTCCTAACGACGATGTGAGTTTTTTCTAACCGTGTTGATCTTTGGGCTTTTTGTGCCAGGGATTAAATGTGGGCTGTAACACATATTAGGTAAATCTTCAAATACTGCAATTATGTCCCCCAATTTTTTTTTTTTTTTCCGTAGCTTTCTTAGTAAGTAGAAAAGATGACGCCTGTGGTGTGTATATTCAAACATCTCACCAGGCTGGGTTTGTTGTGGCACTGGGCTTGGGGACAGGTATGCCAGTGGACAGTCCATCCAAGGATGGCTCTTCTGGTTCTTCATTTCCTGTCATGGGGCCATAACTGTCCAGGGACCAGATGTGTCGGTGTAGACCCAGTAGAAATGAGTGTGTGAGCACGCATGGACCAGCGTGCTGTCTCCCCTTCTAATGAGTGGATGAGACCCCAGGGCTTTGGCTGGGCTGTCCTATGAATTGAGTTTGCCTCTAAGGACGAGTGAAAGGGGATTTATGAAGTGTGGGTGGGTGGGACACAGCAGGTGGCTTCTTTTGGCGAGTTGATCTCAACTGCATGTCCCTCCTTTTCAGCTTCACGTCAAGGACCTGAACGACACCATTCATTATATGCACAAACACAAAATGTACCAGAAGGTATTGTTGGCCTGGGTGGGGGGGGAGGGGGGAATCTGCCAGCAGACCTCACAGCATGTGTACCTGGCCCCGGACCGGTTGGACGGGTTTTCTAGAAAGGGATCCTCCGGTCAGCTCTGATTAACCATGTAGGGGCACTGGCCATTTGATGGAGTTCAGAGAGAGCTTGGGAGGCATGGAGTGTGAATCAGCCCCAGGTGAGACCTGGGGTGGGAAGCCCGGGAGCGGCTGCAGGTCTGGGAGCCACACCTTCATGCTGTTCCCAGGACTATCCTGTTTCAGGGGAACACTCATCCTTGTGTGCACTCTGGATCTCTCCCCTGTCTGGCACCCTTGAGAGGCTGCCCTGGGGGGGGGGGACATAGTGGAGATGCAGAAAGATGGGGTGCCCTGCGGTTTTCCTCTTTGGAAGGAAGATCAGCAGCAGTGGCTGATGAAACTCGTTCTCTTCCTAAGTGTTGTACAGTTCCATCTTTCCTCATGTCACCTGCTAAATCATTTATTCCATTAGCGATCCATACATGGCACGCTTTGTCAAATGGCTTCTGTGGCCTCTGGCAGCAGCCTCTTCTAGCAGCAAGGTCTCCCAAATGCCAGAGTAGAAAGGCTCCAGAAGCATGGGTAGAGGGGGCAGCAGAGCCTCAGGGGCCTTTGCCTGACAGGGCAGGCGCTCACGTGACTCCTCTGCCCCGCAGATGGTGTTCTACATCGAAGCCTGTGAGTCTGGCTCCATGATGAACCACCTGCCTCACGACATCAACGGTACGTAGGGGAGCCTTGAACTGGGATCCTCTGATCTCTGCCTCCAAAGAAGTGAAGGTTGTAGATCTGAAACCACTGTGCTGGCTTCCCTAATCTGAGGGCTGGTGGACAGCAGGGATGGAAGAGCCCAGCTCCAAATGTAGTTCCAGGCTGGGAGACAAGGCACAACTCGAAGGTACCTTTAATTCCTCGTAGTTTATGCGACGACCGCCGCCAACCCCAACGAGTCGTCCTATGCCTGCTACTATGATGACGCGAGGGGCACGTACCTGGGCGACTGGTACAGCGTCAACTGGATGGAGGACTCGGACGTGGTGAGCCCTCGGCGGGGGCCGCCCCCTCACTGCGGGTTCTCCAGGCTCCCGGCCTCTGGACATGTCCGTGTGTTCCTTCTTGCAGGAGGACCTGACCAAAGAGACACTCCACAGGCAGTACCAGCTGGTGAAGTCCCACACCAACACCAGCCACGTCATGCAGTACGGAAACAAGGTGAGCGAGGCCCTGCACGCTTCTGTTCCTCCACGCACCTGGGACACGGCTTGGTGCAGAAAAATGGGATCCAGGTTTGCGAATGGCTGAGGCTTAGAAGGGGCGCAGCCTCGCACGGCCAGTCCAGAGGTCCTGGGGGCTCTCGTCAGGCCCCACTGGGTTCAAGCTTGCAGACTTTGGGTAAGAGACAGAATATCTCTGAACCTACCTCATTCCTGGTGAGAACCATAGCTCTCCTGTAGCTAGGTGCATAGGAGGAAGCCATGTGGGAGAAGCATGCATGCTCTGAGTGTATCACGCCCCTCAGCTTCCTGAAGAGGGGCTGGGCCCACACCTGAACTATGCATTCATTCATTCATTCATTCTCTCTCTCTTTCCTCAGTCCATCTCCTCCATGAAGCTGATGCAGTTTCAGGGCGTGAAGCACAGAGCCAGTTCCCCCATCTCTCTGCCTCCAGTCACACGCCTGGACCTCACCCCAAGCCCCGAGGTGCCCATGGCGATCATGAAGAGGAGGCTGATGGCCACCAACGATTGGGAGCAATCTCGGCGTCTGGTCAAGCAGATCCAGCAGCATCTAGATGTAAGTGTGGTAGAAGGCTCTTCCTGGGCACTGTGCCAGCCGCTGCCCTGGGTGGAGTAGAAGCCAGTGGGCGATGCAGTGCCCATCCTCATCCTTTCTTAGTAAACCTGACCTTGGCTTCGTCAGGTAAGGACTGGGAGCCGTCTCTCCTGTGGCCTTCCAGGTGGACGTGGCATGTGCCATCCCCTCTTTTGCAACCTTGTTGCTTGTACAGTATTTGTATTTGCTGTTTGTTGACGAATCCAGTCCACAAGCCGGACTCTGGGGTCTCACAAGTACCATCCGAGCTGCTCAGGAAGCTGAGATGTAAGGATCACAGTCTGAAGCCAGTCCAGGTAGACAACTCTGGGAGTGTCTTCTTTTTCACCAGCAAAAAGCAGAAGGTGGAGGCATGGATTCAGTGGTAGATCACCAGCTGTGAGTGAAAGGGCTGAGTGAGAGAATGAGGCTCTGTGTTCAAGCCCTCTTATCAGAGCGCATGCACGCGCACACACACACACATATGCGTGCACACATATCCAATCCATAAAGCACTTCTGCTACCTTACGACAGTGATGATCGCAGCTAGAAGTCCCTGCTGAGGTTCCCGGGTAATCCTACTGACCACCGAGCCTGTTTGGTGGTTTAGAATCAGAGTTAGTTTCAAACCACATCTGTGCAGACACTGGCGTGGCAGGAGGTCATCTGTCCTTTCCATCCCCACGGCCCTGGATTAGCACTGGTTCATAAGTGACACTGACACAGGTCACTGGAGTACGGACGGCCCGGACTATCTAGGAGGGATTTCAAACTCCACGTGTTGGCTTCAAATGAGCATCCATCATTATCCCAAGTGCCACACCCCAGGGGAGACCACCTGGTTTGCCAGGACGTGCTTCAAGCTGGTGTCCGACACCACGGTCCTCATGCTTTTTCGGTCGGGGGCCTCCTGACCCTGTCGTTCTTGGTCCCAGAGGGCTTTGTTCTTGGTGGGTTGGGTCTGCTGATGTTACTGCACGCAACATTGAGATGGCACAGAAAGGCATCTTGTCCTTAACCTTCCAAGAGTTCATAGCCATGGAAACCTGGTTTTCTTGGTTGGCTTTAACAGCAGCATGACTCATGCAGGGTTTCTTTTTCTTTCTTTCTTTTTTTTTGGGGGGGGGGGGGGTCAGTCGTGGGGCTTGAACTCTGGGCCTGGGAGCTGTCCCTCAGCTCCTCAGCTCAAGGCTAGCGCTCTACCACTTGAGCCATAGTACCACTTCCGGCTTTTTCTGTTTATGTGGTGCATGAGAGCATCATGCATGCAAGGCAAACGCTCTTACCACTGAGCCACCTTCCCAGCCCCTCACACAGGGTTTCTTTAGTGTCTGCTACAAATTCAAAAATGCTTCCCAAAGCTGGGTGCCGGTGCTTATGCCTGCAATCCTAGCTATTCACAAGGCTGAGATATAAGGGTTAGAAGCCAGCTCAGGCAGGAAAGAGTGAGACTCATCTCCAGTTAACCTTTGCACCACATTTTTATGCAAAATAATTACTTTTAACAAGGAAATCCTAGATTTAAAATCACTCATTCAGAAATAGCCAAAAGAAACTCATTTTGGTTGTATGTGGCATTGCACACCTGTAATCCCAGTCCTGAAGAGACTGAAGCAGGATCTCGAGTTTGAGGCCAGCTTGGGCGACATAGTGAGATCTTATCTTGAAACAACAACAACAAAAATCCTGTAATCCTCGCTACTCAGGAAGCTGAGATCTGAGGATTGGGGTTCGAAGCCAGCCTGGGCAGAAAATCTATGAGACTCTTTATCTCCAATAAACCACCCAGAAAAAGCCAGAAGTGGCACTGTGGCTCAAGTGGTAGAGTGCTAGCCTTGAGCACAAAGAGGCTCAGGGACAGTGCCCAGGCCTTGAGTTCAAGCCCCAGGACCAGCAAAACCAAAAAAATTCAGGTGAAGGAACTGATGACACTGTACGAAAAGAAATGTATTTATTACCTGACATATGTAAATGTAACCCCCTTGTATATCACCTCAGTAAATTTTAAAAAAAAAGCCAGGTACAGGTGTGGCTCATGCCTATAATCCTAACTATTCAGAAGGCTGAGATACGAGGATCAGAGTTAGAAGCCAACTCAGGTAGGAAAGAATGAGCGTCTCATCTCCAGTTAACCAGCAGAGAGCTGGGGTAGAGATGTATGCTCAAGTGGTATAGTACTAGCCTTGGGTGACAAAGCTAAGGGACAAGTGCCCAGGTTCTGAATCCAAGCCCCAGTAGTAGAAACCCCTCACCAAAATAACAGTACCCGCCCCCCCCACAAAAATAACCCCATTTTATGTTCTTGTAATTTGTATGGAAGTGTTGTAAAGTGAATCATCCCAGAAGCCACATTTTGGAATATGGAATAGTGGAGTCTTTTTTAAATTTATTTTTATTTATTTATTTTTTGGGGGGGTCTGGTTGTGGGGCCTGAACTCTGGGCCTGGGCACTGTCCCTCAGCTCTTCAGCTCAAGGCTAGTGCTCTACCACTTGAGCCACAGCACGACTTCTAGCATTTTTTCTTTTTGTTTATGTGGTGCTGAGGAATCGAACCCAGGGCCTCAGGCATGCAAGGCAAGCGCTCTACCACTGAGCCACCTTCCCAGCCCTGGAGTCTTTATTACACAGTTAGCAGGCTGCAGGCTGCCCGCTGTTACAAAGGCCTGCAGCGCCCAAATACACAAAACACAGCTAGGAAACAGGCTAGAGAGGGAAGAAAGAACAAAACAATCCCAACAATCCAAGTCAGCTCCAATGGAGAGCTGAATTGGGATGCCATGATGACTAGAGATGAGCCAGGAGCCAGAACACGGGACAAGGTCAAGGAGACATGCGTGGCGTGGAGTAATGGCGGCTAGGCTGGTCCCGGCCTGAATAGGGTCTGAAGCAGGGGTCAGATCCACAGGAAATTCCCAGTCCCAGGCACTGGACTGACAGATTCAGTAACCTATCAAATGCCCACCCTTGGGCTGGGATGTCATCCACCATGTAGCCAATATGGCGCCAGCCAGACCCAACCCTACTCCAGAAGCCACGTCCCAGCGAGCAGAGCAGCCTTGCTTCCCGCTGCTTCTGTCCTGACTGCCAGCTCTGCTGCTGGGGTGGAAGAAGCCAGCGTCACGCAGATGGGTGGGGAAGGGCCTCGGGACCCCATGTCGCGCGCCACAGGCTGGTCTGCAGGGGACAGAGGAGGGCCGGCACCCCGTGGGATCCCTACAGGGTAGAAGCAGAGCGAGGCGGGGCGGGTGAGGTCGGGTGTGTAGAGCGGTGTCCTCTGGGCCATCTAGCGAGTGCCTGCACCCCAGGGCAGCACGCTGGCCCCAGCGGATGGCAGGGCAGCGCCACGCACCACCGCCGTCTGCCCCGGGACACATTCCACCACTCCCTCCTTAGATCAGTCACAGCACACTGCACACGTACAGACACACCACATGCACACACGTGTACCCCCCCCCACACACCACATACCCACATACCCACACATTCCATACGCACACCACGCAGTGTGCCTTCTCAGATTGCGTTTCTTGGCTTCTCTCTCCACTCACTAGAGGCCATATGAAGACAAGGTTTTTCTGTTTATGTTTTGGTGCCATCCTAGGGCTTGAACTCAAGGCCTGGATACCATCCCTGAGCTTTTTGATTCAAGGTTGGCTCTTTACCTCTTGAACCACCGCTCCATTTCTGGCTTTTGTGTGTGTGTGTGTGGTTCATTGAGGATAGGAGTCTCAAGAACTTTTCTGCCCAGGCTGGCTTTGAACCACAATCCTTGGATCTCAGTTCCTTGAGTAGCTGGGATTACAGGCGTGAGCAGGCACGGCCTGGCTTTGAAGATGCATTTCTATTGCGTTCCTCTCTATCTCTTTCTCCACAGGCCCGACACATCATCGAGAAGTCCGTGCACAAAATCGTCTCCTTGCTGGCAAAATCCGATGCTGCGGTGCAGAGGCTTCTGACCCAGAGAGCCCTGCTCACGGAGCATGCATGCTACCAGAAGGCGGTCACTCACTTCCGCACCCACTGCTTCAACTGGCACTCGTCCACGGTGAGCCCCCAAAGCGAATCCCACCCCGTGCCCCTCGAAAGGGCCATCCCGGCCTGGACTCTTTGTGGGGGGGGGGGCTGAGTTCACTCCCCCCACAGCACTTCCGGTCAGTCCATCCGCTTTCATGGTTGTTTATTTCTCTTCCGGCTGTTGCTGCCCCTGCCAGGCCCCAGCCCTTACCCCAGCCACGCGTGGGCTCTCCCTGCTGGCCCTTCCCCGGCCCACGGAGGAGATGAGAGAATGGGGTTTCTGCAGATTATACAGTGTCTGGAGTTGGCATTTTCTAAAGGCCTGTGATCAGCACAGCGGGGTCGTGCTGAAGGAAAGCTGGCAGACTGTAACCTACAGACAAATGCTGCCTGCAGCCTGGGTCTCCCCCCGCAGCCTGCGTCTCCCCGCAGCCTGCTACTGCATAGAGTTTTCCTGGAACCCAGCCATGCTCTGCTCATCATGTGCTCTCTGTGCTGCTTCCATAGCGTGCCTCAGCATTGGGGGCCAGCTGGGGCCACTGCAGCCTAAGGGCAGACCTAGGGGAGGTCCCGCTGACCAGGCAGGGCCCTTGGGATTCTCTGTCAAGTGTCCTCCTTGGGGCGGAGAGCACAATGGTCTGCTTGTATTGCAGACCTTGGCCTGCAGGCATTTTTCTTGGTAGACACTCAAATGACTGTCACTAGATTATCAAGAGAGCTGGGCATAGTGGCTCATGCCTGTAATCCCAACTACTCAGGAGGCTGAGATCTGAGGATTGCTGTTCCGAGCCAGCTCAGGCAGAAAAGTCTGTGAGATTCTTATTTGCTTTTAACCAGCAAAATGCTGGACTGTGTTCTGGTTCAAGTGGTAGAGTATCAGCTATGAATGAAAAATTAAAGTGAGCACAAGGCCATGAGTTCAAGTCCCAGTAGCAGCAGAAGGCAGGCAGGCAGGAAGGGAGGGGAGGGGAAGGAGAGGGAAGGAGGGAGGAAGGGGCCTGAGGTCCCCAAAAGGTTAAGGAATCCCTGACTGACATCTTTCATTTCTGTGGTGTTTTCTGGAGCTCAGGGTTGATTGGCAGGAGGCAGAGATTGAGAAGATCATAGTTCTAGATCAGCCAGGCAGGAAGCGAGATTCCCGTCCATAGGAGAGGTATAAATAGAGGAGGTTCGATGTCTGAGATTGAGTTGCTAATGAACAAAGCAACACAAAAAGCAAAAAAAAGACCGGGGCATGGTTCAAGTGGTAGAGCACAGGCTTTGTCAGTGCAAAGCCCTGAGCTCCAACTCCAGTACTGCCAAAAAGAATGAGTTGCGTGATGAGATGATAATGCTGATGGTATGCTGATGGTAATGCTGGGCTCGTTTCCTTGCAGTATGAATACGCCTTGAGACACCTGTATGTGCTGGTCAACCTTTGCGAGAAACACTATTCCATTGAGAGGTAAAGCAGCCTGTGGCTACGTTTGGAAAGTGGGGGGGGGGGGTCCCCTGTGGGAGCAGGCAGGGCACGCTGCTGTCCTTCCCTGTGGGTGGCAGGATACTTGCTGGCGGACGTGGGCTTTGCTGAGTCCTCCGTGGCCATGGCTCGGTTGGATTCCTTCTTCGGGGCTGGCCTGGCTCACCACATTCTTCCTGTCCCTTACAGAATAAAGATGTCCATGAACAAGGTGTGCCTTGATCACTACTGAAGAGCTACCTTCTGGAAGCCTCTCCAAGAGGGAATACCATCCACTCCTTAGGATGTGTGCTAGCCAGAGGTTGCAGAAGTGGGGTCAGAGGGCAGCTGTTGCTGGGCCATCCAGTGGGACCTGCCCTGCCACTCTGGTCCTGCTTTTCCGCCCCCTGCAGGCCCTACGTGAAGCTCTAGAGACTACGGCTGGAGTAGCCAAAGTTTTGAGAAACGGGCGTTTGCTTCTTGGGAGTTTTTTTTTGCCATGGGTTTTCAGGAGCAAGAAATTCACTGCGGGGTGGGGAGTGGGGGGGGGGCAGGGGGCTTCTGGGACCAGTGTGGCATTTGTTCTGACAAATTTGCTGTTCAGGCTTTTTTTTTTGGATAAAGCTGTAAGCCCCAAATGGAAAAAATTATTTTTAGAAAATGTTTTAATTTTTGATTGCCTTTCTATTTTATTCTGCGATAACAGATAAGTTGTAAAGAAATAAAAGGTTTCTGAGTGAAGCCTGCTTTCTCTTCTGGCCCTGGCAGTGTGGCTGGGGCTCCGGGAGGACTTCCTCCACCGTCCCGCAGCGCCGCCTCCGGTGCCTTCCCGACTCAGGCGCTCTTGCCTGGATGTCTCCTCACCTTCCAAAGCCGTTCTTCTTCAGCTTTCCCTGATTTCTCTTCCTCCTAGTTACGTTTTGACTATGAAACATGCTCTCTTCCCTTCCTCCTTCCTCTCCCCTCCCCTCATAGGCTGAAAGCTTGGTCCTTATGAAAAGGTGCTCTTCTGAAAAGTGGTGGGCACTTCGTGAAGCCCCCGAGATACTGGTGTGGGCTTTGAAAGTTACTCCCAGTCCCTTCCTCTTTCTACTTCCTGGCCACCATGAGGTGAAGCGTCTCCCCGCCCTCTCCATTTGCCAGTGAACCCCTGGGCCACGGTAAAGAATTCAGTGTTTGGAGACAGTGACAACAGCTGACTCACAGGAAGCCACTTCCCCTACTGCCATCTCCTCCGCCCCTGCAGGTCACAGGTCTAGCAGCAGGCTCAGGGCCTGTCCCTCACCCGGTGTGGGGCAGCGAGGGGACGCTGGAAAAGGTGTTGCTCTACAGC
Source organism: Dipodomys spectabilis (assembly GCF_019054845.1). Lineage (NCBI taxonomy): Eukaryota > Metazoa > Chordata > Mammalia > Rodentia > Heteromyidae > Dipodomys > Dipodomys spectabilis. Next base: position 5,913,719 of record NW_024870834.1, read on the forward strand.
TCCTCTCTGTGTCCTTGGCTTGGCAGCCACCTCCAAGGTCTTCTGATGGGCCTGTTGTGAAGTCAACGCCAACTGTGCCTGCCCTGCGGAATACTGAATGGCAGTGTAAGGGAATGTTGTGTCCTATTTGTTCCAATATTAAAGCACAGCCACACAAGCCCACCCTGTTCCATTTATGGTGAGGTGTCCAGAAGAGCAGATCCACAGATGGAGGGAAGCTTGGAGCTTTCATGGTACTAAGGCCTCGTGAGAGGGAACTAACCAGGAGTGCATGCGCATGACTAGCGGGTCTGCCCTCTCCCCTTCCTCTCTGTTTCCCTTTCTCCTTCCCTCCTTTTCTTTCTAGATTAAATCTTTGCTCTGTGGCTCAGGCTGTCCTTCAAGTGACCCCCCTGCCTTAACTTCCCCAGTCGCTAGGATACAGGTGCTCCTGGCTCAGGTGTAAGGTTTCTTTTCAAGGGTGACGCCTGCCAACCCACAGTCCTTGCATGATACAGGATGGAGCTGTGCACATCTATTTCTATGCAGGTTTGGCGTGGGAGATTTGTGATCACTGGGGAAAATATATAGCTGAACCACATGACTAGAAAATTAAGGTATATAAAGCCAGGTGCCACTGGCTCACACCTATAATCCTAGCTACTTAGGAGGCTGAGATCTGAGGATCACAGTTCAAAGCCAGCCTGGGCAGAAAAGCCCCCAGGAGACTCTTATCTCCAATGAACCACTCAAAAACCAGAAGTGGTGCTGTGGCTCAAGTGGTAGAGCACTAGCCTTGAGCAAAGAGAGGCTCAGGGACAGCTTCCAGGCCCTGAGTTCAAGCCCCACAACCAACAAGAAAACAAAACAAGAAGGTAGGAAGAATGCATAGGATATGTGTAGAGCACAATCTATTTTATCCTTTATACTCATAAAATAGACATGCAGTCTATTTTGAAAAAGTTCAAAGCTGCATCAATGCAGACCATACGTGCATGGAACCGGACATAAGAAGTGGAATCTGATTGGCCACACTGAGCTGCAAGACAGCTTTGCAGCCTCCCGTTGCCATGGTGATGACTGGGCAAGGGCGTCTATACAGGCCCCAGACGACGGTGCACCTCCCCACGAAGCCACGTGCTGCAGTGCTTACCACGTATTGCAGTGCTTACGTGAGCTCTAGTGGTGGTCTGTATTTTCACATATTTAATACACACAATATACAAAGCCTGTGAAAACTAATTTTTGGGGGGCGTCCTGTTGTGGGGCCTGAACTCGGCCTGAACGCTGTCCCTCAGCTCTTCAGCTCAAGGCTAGCACTCTACCACTTGAACCACAGCACCATTTCTGGCGGTTTTCTTTTTGCTTATGTGGTGCTGAGGAATCGAACCCAGGGCTTCAGGCATGCAAGGCAAGCGCTCTACCGCTGAGCCACCTTCCCAGCCCCTCTGTGAAAACTATTTTAGGTCAGCAGTAAGGCCTCTGGTCGGCAGTAGGCTATTGACTGTTAATTTTTTGGAGAGCTGAGAGTTCTACAGGGTGCAGGTATGGTGGTGCACACCCATCATCTCAGCCCTCGGGAAGATGAGGCAGCCCGGGTTTACATTTCGAAAACAAGAAAGAAGAAAAAAAAAGATTAGCTTTGCAGCTGGGTAACTGTCTAGACAGAGGAGGAGGAGTAGGAAGCAAGACAAAAAGCCTAGATTTCTTTCCCAGGGCCACTGTGTGGGTTACACAACGCAGTCCACTACTGCCCAGAATTCAGGTGGAAGGGCGCCATCTGCTGGCCAAGATCAGCCTCTGCCCTGTGGCAGCTCAGCTTCCCGAGACCCCAGACTGCCCGCTCTCTGGGGGCCCCAAGAAGGCTCCCTAGCCTCTCCTGATGGGGTCCTCAGGCAGGGTGTGGGGGGGCGCTGGTGCACTGTAAGAACATACAGATCCTTATAGCAGTTCCCACTGTCCCATCGCCAGCTCTGTCCCCATCCCGGGAGCCACGCATCATCCCAGAGGGCAGAGCTGGTGATCCATTTGCCCTGTGAAGCCCTAATACTACCTTAACACGAGCTTCATCTACTGCTCAGGCCAGAGAGGTCCCTCTGACCTTTACCTGCAGCTGGGGCCTCCCAGTGCCGGCCCCTGGGGGAGAGGCTGCAGGGTGGGGTAGGACAGGGCTGGGAGGGGGCCCTGCCAGGGTTGTCTGTCTGCTTTCTGCCATCAGACCCTGGGACTTCAGGGCTGGCAGCATGCGGCACAGCCCTGATCTATGGATGGAGCCCCGCTTGGGACCATTCACACTGGGGCCCCACAAGAGCTATGGACATTTATCAGCCACTTGATAACTACCTATGCTCAACGTCAAGGACACAGAAGCTTATCACCTCACCTTGATGTTCTGGAAAAAGAAGTACCAACCACAACTGCCATCCCATGGGTGATCTCTCATGCAACTAGCCTGGGGTGTGGGACCATGGATGAGCCCTGTGTGGCTCAAGCTGAGGCACTGCAGGAGCTGGGCTTTGAAGGATGCATAGGAGTTGAGCAGGCATGGACCATAGGAATGGTATTGCTGAAAGAGGAAGAAGCAGGGAGATGAGAGGTGTTCTGGAAATGACCCAGAGCTAGGAATGGCACCCAAGGATGGTGAGAATGGAAAAGACCAGGCCGAGGGCAAAGCAGGACGAGGACCTGAGCCTGCAGGCGGGTGGGCCCTCCTGGAAGGGGGTAGGATGAGAACGGGGTCCTGGGCTGACAGGCAGAGCTCCAGCTCCACTGGAGAAGGAAGTGCCATTTTCAAATGGTCTTTATTAACCCCACAGTGCATCTTCCAGTCATCCCTGCACCCGTCTGTTTCCTCCTGTGGCCGAGGCTGGGTTTGTCCATGCATTGCAGGTGGTGGCTTGGCCTGGTGGCCCCAGTGTGCACATAGCTGCTTGTTGTTGGGCTCGGGTGCCACAAGGGGGCACTGTGGGCACTGGTGGCTGAAGACAGGCCCTGGGCAGGGTGAGGCCTGTCTTCATCTTGAGATGCTCCTGAGATGCGGGGCAGGTCCAGGCCATGCCAGCTCTGTCCTGAGGGGCCTTGGGAGCGGCTGTGGCCAGGGGACCCTTCCTCAGCCAGTCCTGAGCTCAGGCCTTCATCTGGAAAAGACCACAGTGGGGTGGCCAGGGGGCAAGTGGAGGGAATGGCTTGAGGAACTGTGAGAACAGGGGGTGGGCTTGTTGCTGTAGCTGGATGGGGGGGGAGCCTCTTCCCCCTAGGAGTCTGTTTTCCTTTTGTGTAATGAAAAACATGACCTCTCAGGGCTATGACTATGCCTCAGGAAGCGCCCTTGGCTGCTGCTTTATGGTAATTTTGGCTGTTATTGTGCCACATTGGGTCAGGCATGCTTGGTGGCTGGTACACATGTCTGACATGAACGCCAGTGTTGGCTGGTATACGGGGGACCTAAGTGCGAAGTCCCTGCCTTTCCATCTAGCTAGTCTCAGGAAACAAGTGCCATGGCGAGGCCTCACAGGAAGTTGGGCTCCCGCACAACCAGGCAGGGTGGGCTGGCACTGCCCCCGCCACCATCCAGGGGCCGGTACACAAAGTGGAAGTCGCGCTTGGGCTCGCTGCGCAGCAGATAGCCCTTGATGTGGTGGGGCAGCGCCTCATCGGCCAGCTGGAAGCAGCGCCCGTCCACCAGCACGAAGAGCCGGTGGTCCTCTGGCTGCAGCACCTCGAACTTCTCGGCGCACTGTGCGCACAGCACCTGGGCCGCCGTGTCTGCCCGCGAGGCCAGGGTCCGCGACTGCTGCTCAGGCTCCAGGTACGACACACAAATGAAGTCCTGCGGGGCGAGAGGAAAGGGCCTGGCGTCACGGGTGGGGCTGAGCAGAGTTTGGGTGTCACCCCCCACTCCCATGTCCGGCTCAGACCAGTGGTGGGAGCCACTGTGGCCTTGGGAGGGTCTTTGATGTCTTGGAGCCCCAGGCTTCTCTCTGTACAGGGGAGGTGACAGGGCAGCTGTTATGTGGGGAACAGGTGCATGAGCCCCTTCTGACTGCACTGAGCCTGCGGGGCCAGCCTTCCCTCTGGAGTCTCCCTTCCACACTGAGTCCTAGCAGTGAGCAAGTGCACCCCCTGGTGGCCAGGCCACTGACTTCATCCAACATCCATTCATCCATCCATCCATCCACCCAATAGCCATCTGACATCTGTCCATCCACTCACCCAACACCCATCCATCCATGCATCCATCCAACACCCATCCATCCATCCATCCATCCATCCATGCATCCACCCAATAGCCATCTGACATCTGTCCATCCACTCACCCAACACCCATCCATCCATGCATCCACCCAATAGCCATCTGACATCTGTCCATCCACTCACCCAACACCCATCCATCCAACACCCATCCATCCATCCACTCACCCACCCATTGGAGGTTCAGACTCTACCCTAGCAGTTCACGCTGGTGAAACAATTCAGCCCTTTCAGGCCAGAGTTGCCCCTGGGGTTTGGAGGCAGGGCAGAGAGGGGAGTGAAAGCTTAGAGGAAATAGGGAGGGATCTGGGGACAGGGCGGAGACCCAGGACATGTGCAGAGGGATCTTACAAATTGAGGACAGGAGCCCTCACATGCACAAATGCACCCTGTAGACTCGACCCTCCACCAGCCAGGACCTGCCTGGCTCTGCACCTGTTCCCACTCACTGTGTGGCCTTGACCTTTGTCACCCTCTGTGTCCTCAGCTGTGGACCGAGGATTACATCAGTTCTGGCATCATGGCTGTGCATTTGTCCATAAAGGGAGCTTGAACCTGGGACAACCTCTAAGGGCAGGCATCTTGCATCCTGAGGGCAGATGGGAACTGTGTGCGGTGCTGCCCTCTTGTGGACAGAGTGGAAACAGCAGCCAAAAGGGTACAGGGGTGCCAGGCTCCTAGCAAAGGGATTCTTCCAGAAGGAAATTCTAACCCCTCTCTGTGTCTTAGTAGTGTCCTGTGTTCTCCTTGTCCTCCACTAAGCCCCCCAAGGGCCCTTTGTAACTACTGCTGACACAGTCTCTGGACGTTCAGTCTGGGGAAGGGATTTAAGGTGTCAGGTGCAGAGGAAGTACTGAGAGGAGGCAGAGTGTACCCCTCCTAGATCTTCACCCCCATCCTGGGCCTCTCTCCTGTTGCTGGGGCTCATCTCATGGTGCTCTGAGTCAGCAGCAGGAACTACCGAGGAGAAGCAGGAAGTAAAGGGGGAGGGCCAGGCCGAGACCAAGCATGACGGAAGCTCCAGAGCTGTGGAAGGGACACACACTGTGCTGTGTCCCCCCCAAAGCCAGTTACCAGATGCTGTTGATTTGAGAATAGACTCCATACAGCGCATCTGGTTCACACTCTGCCTGCATGGTGAGGGAAACTGAGTCCCAGAGAGGCACCGGGCTCAGTCAGAGTCACACAGCCAGCTAGTGTACGGCTGAGTCCATCCAGGTCTCCTTCCTCACAGACGTGGCCATCTTGCAAATGGGGAGTGGGGTTCAGGACTGGTGGCTTTGGGTGCCATGATAGTGATCTGGATTGCTGTGGACAGCTCTGGATTGCTGCCTGGCTGTTAGACCAACTTCCTCTCTTTTCTATACACTGCAATCCTGGTCTGCACCAGCCCTGGGCTTGGTCTCTGAGACACCTGTGAACCGTGGGTGGTAATCTCTCAGAGGCCACAGCCCACACACAGACTAGAAGATGAGGAGCCATCGCTCTCCACGCCGATGGAGAAGTGGCAGGAGGAAGCGGCATCACCTAGTCTGTGGGGAGGGGGAGGGGGTACCAGGGAGGCCTTCCTGGAGGGGGGCTGTTGGAAACAGAGTGGGCATGGTGTTCCTCCCCTTCTTGAGGACGAGAACCAGGGCGGCCTGAGTGGGGGCTGGGCAGCCAGGGAGCTGAGCCGCGCAGGTTCAGGGAACGGTGGGTGTCTGGATGCCGCCCTGCCCGAGGCCTGTGTGTGGGGATGGAGTGGAGGAGGCGGGAGTCTGGCACTGAATGGCCCGGACGCAGCGTGCATCCAGGGCGCCCCATGGGTCCAGCACGGAGCCGGACACACACTGGCTCTTGTGGCGTGGGAACCCTGCCCACTGCGCCCCTGCGGACAGGCCGGTGGGCAGGAGCGCCCAGTCACTGCCAGAGTCCCCCAGCCCTGCCACCCTGACCCCCAGCATCACCTGCACGGAAGAACGCGAGGCCCGGGCCTTGTTGAGCGTGCGCCGGCGCTCCCAGCGGTGGATGGAGTCCTGCACCTCCACGCTCAGCTGCCGGGTCACCGTGATCTTGTCATAGTTCTTGATGTGCTCCAGGGCCCCGTAGGTGGTGGTCAGGTAGTAGGAGCCTGAGGACCAAAGGCGTGCAGGATGGGGGACGGCATCCCAACTCCTACAGGAGGGAGGCTGGTCCAGGGGGCAGGCCCCGCCCCACCAGACCCCGCCCCAGACACACCCACGTCGCCAGACCCCGCCCCACCCACCAAGCCCCGCCCCCAGCCCACCCGCTGCCACCCCCAGGGGGCGCTCGCACTCCATTCTCTGAGTTCAACCCCAGCCCAACCCAGGTTGGGCCAGGTGCCTGGAGTATCTATTAAAACTGTTTGTTATCTACTTGACCTTAAAGCCTGAATGGCCAGGAAGGCTTTTCCCGTGATTCCAGCCCTGCTCAGGACCGCTGTCTGCTGGGGCCCTATTTTTCCCAGCGACTCCTTCTTTGACTCGGCCATGCAGGGCCTGGTACCACCACTAGGTGGCAGGCAACACCACTCTGAGTTTTGCGTTGAGCCCTGCTCTGGGGTGAGTGCTGGAACTAGCCAAGGCCGGCCCAGCCAGCGGTCAGCCAGCCTGGGGAGGGGCTCCAGCCAAGGAGCTCATGAGACACCTGTCTGGATTCTTGACTGGCTCCAAGCCAGGTACCCAGCAGGGGCCGGGGACTGGTGTTTGTTCAGATTTCCTTGGAAGCAGGGGAGGGTGCAGAGAGCGAGCCGGGCCCGTCAGCCCTCCCTGCTCTCACAGGGAGCTGCTCCTGCTCCAGGTGTGCGCTGCAGAGACGGTGGAACCTAGTGACTAGCCGGCTGCTAGATCAGGCTGCACAGACCTGGCGGGAAGGCCGCAGTGCATACTGGATCTTGCTTGCACACATGCTGGCTTTGCTTTTGTTTTTGGTTTATTTTCTTTTCTTATATTATTTACTTTTCTGGAGGGTGTGGGTCGTGGGGCTTGAGCTCTGGGCCTGGGCGCTGTCCCTCAGCTCTTCAGCTCAAGGCCAGCACTCTACCATTTGAGCCACAGTGCCACTTCTGGTTTTCTGGTGGTTAACTGGAGATAACAGTCTCATGGACTTTCCTACCTGGGCTGGCTTTGAACCCTGGTCCTCAGATCTCAGCCTCCTGAATAGCTAGGATTACAGGCGTGAGCCACAGGTGCCTGGCTTGTTTATTTATTTATTTTTTTCATCAGTATTAGTGCTTAAATTCAGGGTCTGGGCAGTGTCCCTTAACTTTTTTGCTCAAGGCTGGTGCTATCACTTGAGCGACACCTCTACTTCTGGCTTTTTGGTGGTTCATTGGAAACAGGAGTCTCAGACTTTCAGCCCTGGCTGGCGCTCAATCTGTCTTCAGATCTCAGCTTCCTGAGTAACCAAGATTGCAGGCGTGAGCTGCTAGCGCCGCCTTGTGGGCACTTTGTGTATGGCAGAACTGTTATTCCCATGAACCATGAGATGCAGGAAGGTAGAGGCCAACCCTGGCCCTGTTCTGCTTCCATCATCCACAGGTGGTCATCCTCACCGCCCTGGGGAGAGAACTCAGTGGGGTGTCTGGGAGGTGACAAGGTCATGGGATCAGTGGCCTTATGAAGGAGCCGGAGAGCCGCCCTCTTACTGTGGCGGACACAGAGAGAAGGCGCCATCCATTGGAGAGGCCTCACCTAATTTGGCCATGACAGCCAGAAGGGGTGAACACTCAGCCACATCCGCAGAATGCCAGAGCCTCTAACCCAGAGCTACCCTGGCCCCTCCCCCTTCCCAGCCCCGGGCTGCCTTTGATCCCTCCTCTGCCTCCTCCAGTTTCCAAGAACCTCAGGGTTCTAGAAGGTGAGGATTGTGGGGGTGGGCACCGCTGGGGGCCCAGTCCCCTCTTTCCACACCCCTGCAGGCGCCATCCACTGGTCCTGTGCTCCTCAGGGCGGAGCTGGTGGATCCTGGGCAGCCGCATCTGGCGTGGAGGGGGGGCGGCAGTGTGGGGAGACTCAGGAGCTGCTCCCACCTCCCCTCCCCTTGGACATGCTCAGACAGGGTGGAGGCTGTTGAAGGCGAGGCCGCTGTCCAAGCTGAAGACCCCCACGGTCCTGCTGGTGCCAGAGGCTCCAGACCCCCACCGGCAGGCCTGTGCCAGGGGCTGGAGAGGGGCAGGGGAGACACGCAGTCCCAACCCACACCCCGGCTTTGGACTAGGGCAGAGGGAGGTGCAGGAGACTCGGCACCGGTGCCAACACCTCAAGTTCTCGCTGGCCAGGGCTGCTGTCAAGGGTGGCGTTTGGATGTCAGGGCAAGGCTCTGCCCGGCTGCACGCTGCCTGGCAGATACCCCACATTTGCCTTAGAAGTCGCCCCAAGGGAGGTGGATGCTTTGGGGAACACATGGTTAGTGGATGGACGGATGGATGGATGGATGGACGGAGGCTGGCTCAGTGGATGGATGGGTAGATAGGTGGAAGGGTGGATCGTGGAGTAGATGAGTACATAGCTGTGGTGGGGATGGATGGGTGGAAGGTGGCTAGATGTAGGGAGCTAGGTGGATGAGTGAGTGGGGGGCAGGTGGATGGATGGAGGATCCATAGGTGGGTGTGGAGGATACCTGGATAGGTGGATGGTATAGAGATAAACGTAGGGGTGGATAGGTGGATGGATAAGTAGATGGGTGAATGTGTGGATAAGTGGACAAGTAGGTTGGTGGATGGGTGGGTTGGTGGATGGGTGGATGGGTGGGTGGGTAGATTGGTGGATGGGTGGATGGGTGGGTGGGTTGGTGGATGGGTGGTTTGGTGGATAGATGGGTGGATGGGTAGATGGTGGATAGGTAGGTGGGTGGGTGGGTTGGTAGATGAGTGGATGGATGGGTAGGTGGGTGGACTGGTGGATGGGTAGGTTGGTGGATGGGTGGATGGATGGGTAGGTGGATGGATGGGTGGGTGGATGGGTGGGTGGGTAGATTGGTAGATGGGTAGGTTGGTGGATAGGTGGATGGATGGGTGGGTTGGTGGATGGGTGGATGGGTGGGCTGGTGGATGGATGGGTGGATGGATGGGTGGATGGGTGGATGGGTGGGTTGGTGGATGGATGGGTGGATGGATGGGTGGATGGGTGGATGGGTGGGCTGGTGGATGGATGGGTGGATGGATGGGTGGATGGGTGGATGGGTGGATGGCTGGGTAGATGGGTGGATGGGTGGGTTGGTGGATGGGTGGATGGATGGGTGGGTGGATGGGTGGGTGGATGGGTGGGTGGGTAGATTGGTAGATGGGTAGGTTGGTGGATAGGTGGATGGATGGGTAGGTTGGTGGATGGGTGGATGGGTGGGCTGGTGGATGGATGGGTGGATGGATGGGTGGATGGGTGGATGGGTGGGCTGGTGGATGGATGGGTGGATGGATGGGTGGATGGGTGGATGGATGGGTAGGTTGGTGGATGGGTGGATGGGTGGGCTGGTGGATGGATGGGTGGATGGATGGGTGGATGGGTGGGTTGGTGGATGGGTGGATGGGAGCTCAGAGGACAAGTCAGGGGCTCTGGGAGTCCCCCCATAGCCACAGTATCTCAGGGGATTCTTGGTGGAGGCAGCTGAGACTCAGCGGGCAGAGGAAGTGTGGGCAGGAGAAGGGGAAGGGAAACGGAGGTGGGCATAAAAACCACTCTCTCATCTGCCACCAGGGCCTGCAGAGCCTTGACGTCAACCTCCTCCGTGACAGGGGTCCTGGGCTGGGCGGGCTGAGCAGGGCTGAGCAAGGCCTCGGGCCCACCGCTGCTAGCGCGCTCAGGTGCGGCCTGCCCTCAGCCTCTGCTGTCTGACCAGCCCCTGCTGCTCCTGCTACGCAGGACATCTCTCCCTTGTCTCTCTGCTTATCCTTCAGTGCTCGGCCTGGATGTCACCTCCTCCAGAAAGCCCGCTGGATTTCACCATCTGGGCTTCTCCCCCATTCCGGCTGCCAGTGAGCAATGGTAATATCCTCTCTTCCTGGCTTTCCTGGAACAGGAGCGTGGGGTCCCACGTCCCAGAAGGCACTCGTCGGGCCCCTGGTTTCGGGGCCTGTGACTCACCTTCCCCCAGCTGCAGGGCAGGGTCCATGAGCTCCATCATGTACTCCACGTCCAGGAGCATCTCCGTGAGGTTGCTGCGCGCCAGCACGTACATGAGCACGGGCAGGAAGTCGTCCGCCCCGTAGGGCTTTCCTGGAGGAAAAGGAGGAGGAGGAGGCAGTGAGTGCCAGGCTTCCCGGGAGCTGCCCCTGTCAGGGTGTGGTGCCACGGCCACCCCCAGGTCAGCGCTTCCTGACTGCTCATGGAAGGTCATGGAGCACCTGGGCTCTGGCTCTCTGGGAGGCCCAGGCCCAGGGCAGCTTGAGGAACAAGGAAGTTAAAGTGCTCTGGGCAGCTGAGCACCAATGGCTCATGCTTGTCATCCTAGCTACTCAGGAGGCTGAGATCTTAGGATCAGGGTTCAAGGCCAGCCCAGTCAGGAAAGTCCCTGAGACTCTCAGCTCCAATTATCCACCAGAAAACCGGCAGTGCTGTGGCTCAAAATAGTAGAGTACTAGCCTTGAGTGAAAAAGCTCAAGCTGGGCAGAGCCATGAACTGTGATTCAGGAGAACTGGCCCGGGGGCGGGAGGGGGGGGTGTGGGGTGGGGGTGTGGGGTGCTTGCATTCCCGTCTGCTCAGCCTTGTTCAAGCCTGGCATTTGTCGCACTGGAGAGTAAAGCCGCTCTGCTTCTCCAGCCTTTGCATTTTCACAGCAACGGGCCTCCTGGCTTCGCTGGGACATGGCCTACCAAGATGGAAGCTCTATTTCCCGCTTCCCTTGCAGCTAGGTGCAGGCACACACCTCCCAGGCACTGGCTTCTCAGTTGCCCCCACAATCCTCAGAGTCAGGACGCTAATAAACTCCCGCCAGTGCCCACGCCAGTCCCAAGTGCCCCAGGCCAGGGGAATGACTTCCAGCCGAAGGGTGGTGGAGTGGGGCTCTGGCTTAGGAACCCAGAGGCCCCGATCCTGCGGGTGATGAGGGTGAAGCCAGAGGTCCCTCAGGACCTGGATCACTTTGTGTCCTCAAGTGATGCTGGCCGCCCCCTGGGATTACCAGGGACCCCTCTCATCCCACATCGGCCTCTCCAGCCCCCCCGTGAGCACCTCCTCTCCGTGTCCCCTGCACACACACACACGCTGGCACTTTATTAAAGGGGCCCAGGAGGTCGTGCTGGGTGAACAGAGAGTGAAAGAGCCTCCCATAGGACCCCTGAACCCACAGAGCATGTATCAATTTCTCCAGCATTTCCCGGGACACCTCCCCTCCCCCCACTGCAAGCCTTCCGTCCCAAGACGCAAGGCGAGGTCTGCCCTCTGCTCAGGCCTCCTGCATTCACTGTTCTCCAGCCTCATCCCCTAAGCCTCCCCGACCTCGGATCTCCTTAGAGGTCTGATTGTAGGCTGTCCTCCTGTGACTCCCTTCTTCCCAGAGAACCAAGTCCAGTCCACACACACTGTGGAGTTCAAGGTCTTTTGTGACAGAGTCCAGACACCTCCCTGCCCTGCTAACCCCCATCCTGTCCAGATGGACCAGCCAGCTGGCCAGCGGCCCCCGAGCTGGTCCCTGTGCCCCTACCTGAGGCTTTTGCCACATCCCCTCTGCGCGCTGCACCCTCGTGTGTCACACTCGAAAGGTTTTTTTTTTTTTTTTTGGTTGTGGGGCCTGAACTCTGGGCTCTGGGCCTCAGCTCTTCAGCTCAAGGCAAGCGCTCTACCACTTCAGCCACAGCACCACTTCTGGTTTTCTGTGGTTCATTGGAGATAAGAGTCTCACGGACTTTCCTGCCCGGGCTGGCTTTGAACCGGGATCCTCAGATCTCAGCCTCCTGAGTAGCTAGGATTACAGGCGTGAGCCACCAGCGACAAGGCGTCACTGCACCAGTGAATCCTTAAATCAGCTTGGCCAGCGGGGTGCAGCTCGCTTTGTTTGCCTCCCCCAGGAGGAAAGGGAGCCATTGGAATCTGCCTTTTCCTCCCCCACAACCCCAGCTTCCACTACTTTAAGCTCCACCTCCCCCAGGAAGCCCTCCTGGGCTGCCTGGACACCAAAGCTCACTCAGGATGGTGCTTGTCTCCCCGCCTCCCCATCCCCCAGACATCCAACTGCCAGGAGCTCTCAAGCCTCCGTGGGCTCACTGTCCTGTTCACAGGAAGCCTTCCGTCACTCTATGTCAGCTCCCCCTCCCCCCATGCCACCTCCTCCCTGCCTTCCCCTGACCCCCTCTGTCCGCTTGCCCACTCTCATGCACGCTGGGTAATTCCACTCCAACTTCCTCATGTCTGCCCTTCCCTCCTTGCCTGCCTTCCCTCCCCAGGGCAGTGATGGAGGCTGTGTGAGCTGCGGTCAATCTCTGACCCTCTCTGAACTGTAATATCACTGTCCCTCTGTCTTCCAGCTCAGGGCTTGTGCGTGGACCAGCCTTGGGCTGTGGGAGGTGCTCCCCCAGCCCCCCCTCCCCCAGCCCCCAGCTCCCAGGCAGCCCTGCCAGCACAGCCAGTGCTGCATTTTCCTCGTGGAGGCCCAGGGCTCAGCCTGGGCACTGTGGGGCCTCAGGGCGGCTGGGACCCTCCTGGGATCTGTGCGTCTCTCTGGAGAAGCCGGGGCTCCTGCAGGCCTGCGGCACACAGGCCCTGCCAGCTGCAGCCTGCATCTCCCGGTGACCTCCGCTTTCTTCCTCACTGGCCGGGGCCTTCTGCGTGTGTTCTGGGCTGAGACACGGTGGAGAAGGCCACCGCTCTTTCAGAGAAAGCTCTTGACCTGGAAACGAGGAACCCCCCCCTAGGACTGCGGGATCAAGGGTGGCTCAGGAAGCCTCTGGGAGCCTCGATTTCCCCATCTGAACACCCATCGCAGCGTGTTAAGCTGAGGGCTGTTGATGGCTTCAGAGGGGCTGGCATGAGGTCCTCCGGGAAGCATGTCTCAAGGAAGGGTTCATCACTGCTCTCTGCAGGGCGGGCCGGTGGGTATTTTTAGGTTTGCAGAGCATGCAGTTTCTTTCCCAGCACCAGCGGTCGCAGGTACCCAGTAACTGTTCAATAAAACTGCTTCAATAAGACTCCAGGCACCAAATCAGGCTAGCCAGCCCGAGCAGGCGGGAGGCTGTGATCTGCAGACTCCATACTAGAAGGAAAGGATATAGCATTTTGCATCACTACCCACACCCTCTAGTTCTGCTGGTTGGGTTCTTCCGAAAAGTAGGTGGCGGATGCAAATGTCCTGGGGCAGCCTAACCTTCTGTGATTCACTTTTTCCTCTCCATTATGACTCCTGCCTAAAGCAGCTTCCTTTCTCTGGGTGTCCTCCCTGGTAACCCCACAAGACCAGATGTGATGCATTTCCAGTGAGTTCCTGGGTGCCGTCCCTGCAGAGTGAGCTTGGAGAGGTGTTCCCTGCACACTGGCACAGACAGGAGACTCCTGTGACACCCAGATCCTGTCCCCTGCCTTGTAGTAGGTGGCAATGTCCAGCGATGTCTTACGTGTCCACTGATCTTTCCACTGTCTGTTTTCCTACCAACATGTCAGCCTTGCTCAGGATGCGACTTCATCTCACTCAGTCTTTAAAACCAACACCTCAATAGTGCCTGGCTCCTGGGATTTGAACTTGGAGCCTTGTGCTCTTTCTTGCTTGACTTTTCTTTTTTTTTGTTGGTTGTGGGGCCTGAACTGTAGGCCTGTAGGCCTGGGCGCTGTCCCTCAGCTCTTCAGCTCAAGGCTAGCCCTCTACCATTCGAGCCACAGCACCACTTCCAGCTTTTTCTGCTTATGTGGTGCGGAGGAATTGAATCCAGGGCCTCATGCATGCAAGGCAAGCGCTCTACCACTGAGCCACCTTCCCAGCTCAAGTGGCTGTGGATTCTTGATGTGCTCTCTGCTGAGAGGCGGAGGACGCCCTGATCAGAGCCAGCTTCATGGGCATGCTCGAGGGCCTGGACGACACGCAGTCACACGGGACCCCTGCAGGCCTCCACTGGGCCGGCCCACGCCTGTGCCCTGCCACGTAAGTTCCCTTTTGTCCTTTTCTGTTGGTACTGGGGCTTGAACTCAAGGTCTCATGTTCTTGCTTTTTTTCCCCCTCTCACGGCTGGCACTGTCACTTGAGCCACACCTCCATGTGTGGCTTTTTGTTGGTTAATTGGAGATGAGAGTCTCTCAGATTTTTCTGCTCAGGCTGGCTTCAAATCAGGATCCTCAGATCTCAGCCTCCCGATCTGTCTTAGTCTCACTGCAAATGGGCCAGGCAAGCTCGGCCATGGACTGCAAAACTAGAATCATGGCGTCCAAAGAGGCGTGTGGGGGGGACCAGCGCAGGTGTGGGGAGGTGGTGCAGAGGCCCTGCTGTGGGAGCACGGGGTGGGTGTCCTGCAGTGACAGTGCAGGAGGTGGGCAGGTCTTGGGCTATGGAGCTGCCTCCGAGGGGGACACCGAGGCTCCCAGACCCCCGGAGCAAGGCAGCTGGTTTGCCTGAAAGGCCATGGCGGCGCAGGGCTGAGTGCACAGAGCAAATCGCCAACACCAAAGCCACCGGAAATCAGCTCCTCATGCTCCTCATCGGCAAAACATGAAAAACACCAAATGAGGAACTTACTTAAAGGTCAAAGGAGGGGGTGGGGAAGGGGCTGCGCCCTTCAGTCTCAAAAAAGAAAAGGGAGCTAGCTGGGAGCCACTGGCTCACGCCTGTCACCCCAGCTACCCAGAAGGCTGAGATCTGAGGATCAAGGTTCAAAGCCAGCCCGGGCAAGAAAGTCTATGAGACTCTTATCTCCAATTAACCACCAGAAAACTGGAAGTGGGGCTGTTGCTCAAGCAGTAGCCTAGAGCAAAGAAGCTCAGCCACAGAGCCTAGGCCCTGAGTTCAAGGCCAAGTCCCAGTACCTGCACAATAAATAAATAAAAGGCAAGTCTGTGGACGCATTGCAGACTAGAGTTAATACACCCTAGAGACTATAACGCAGCCACAGGTGCAGTCTTCCACTGGATTTGGAATGGAGAAAATGCTCAAAAGATTTGATTCGCCCAGAAACAACCCAGCCATTCAGATTAAAAAAAAACAAAACAAAACCCAAAACCAATTTATGAAATGCACAAAGAAATGTACAGGTCTGCAGTCCTTACACAAAGCATGCAGCGAGGCCTCAAACATTTCACAAGATAAAATGCCCAGGGCAGTGTGTGTGTGTGTGTGTGTGTGTGTGTGTGTGTGTGTGTGTGTGTGTGTGTGTGTGTGTGTGTGTGTGTGTGTGTGTGTGTGTGTGTGTGTGTGTGTGTGTGTGTGTGTGTGTGTGTAAGCAGACGTGTGACTTAATCCATTCAAAACATGGAGCGAGGCAGGGGCACGCAGGTGAAGCGGGAAGTTAATCGTTCAGCGGAGTGCGGTGCCGTTCCTCCCGCAATGCTCTATTTCTGTCCTTGGACTGTGTGCAGTCTGAAGAGATCTCCAAGTGAAAGACTTTTTCAAAAAGCATTTTTATTTCCCATACAATCGCACAGAGAAGCCTGTGTGCAGATGTCCAGCAGGACTGGCTATGGTGAAGTGGCTGGGGCTCAGCTGCCTACTGTCATTTTGGGGGGCCATCAAGGTAGAAACAAGCTGTGGTAATGTGTGGGAGGGTAGAGGCTCAGGTATCCGGGCATCAGAGCCCACACATCCTGGGGCCCTCCCACAGCTGTATTTGTGTAAGTGCATATGCATGTGCATGTGTGTGTGTGTGTGTGTGTGTGCATGCATATGTCTGCTAGTACTGGGGCTTGAACTCAGGGCCTGGGCGCCATCCCTTCACTTTTCCACTCAAGCCTAGTGCTCTACCACTTGAGCCACTCCTCCACTTGCGGCTTTTTGGTGGTTAATTGGAGGTAAGAGTCTTACAGTCTTTCCTGTGCGAGCTGGCTTTGAACTGTGATCCTGATCTCAGCTTTCTGGGTAGCTAGGATTACAGGCATGCGCTGCGGGCCCCAGGCTCCCAGCTGTACTTTATAAATAGGAGAACAGACCTGGGAGAGGGCCTGAGCCCCACTCCGGGGGCTTTGCGTGGCCGTCCTAACAGGCATGCACGGTGTACCCTCATGTTGAGGCCCCGTGACGTTATTGTCTAAGACCAGCATGGAAGCTGGGGTCCAAACCAGGATCACCAATGAGCCTGGAAAGCCAACTCTTGCAGGGGAGCCTGCAGGTGAGGCTGCTGGGCTCCCAGGGGGGTGCTTCTGTCCTCCCCTCTAGGGGCAGAGATGAAGTTGGGAGTCACCGACTTCTGCCCAAGTGATCAGCTGTTGTGGAAGGACTCTACAGCCCCATGAGGCACCCGCTGGGTTCTCTGGGGAATCTGTGCCAAGCCAGGGTCCTGCTGGGATCTTGGTGGTTTAATGTCCCCATGGAGCTGGCCTTGGAGAGCGCGGAGTCACACCTGGCTTCCCTCTGCTCTGAGTCCTCCTGCTGCCCCACCCCTGTGCATGCACCTGCAGTTGGCTCCGCCCCTCAGCCCTAGGCCCAGCTAGGTTTCTAGGAGTCAAATTCATCGACAGTAAAATTCACGGTGTGTGACGGGCAGGCCCTGGGACTGGGTTTTACCAAGACTCCAGGAAGCCAGAGGCTTGTGGGTCGCGGGGATACACCGAGGCTGCGGTATGGGATCCGGCCGCCTGTGGGGTCCCTGTCCTGTCTCGGGGTCTGCAAACCCTTGGCCTTGAGTTTCCAGCCAGCCTGTGGGGGCCCAGGAGGGGAGGATGGCCCCCATTGGAAATGGGGTCATGCAAGGTGAGATCTGTAGTCATGAAGTCCCAGCTGAAGGGGACATGACAGCCTCGCGAGAGCCTGTGCCCACTCACGTGGGGGGAAACTGAGGCCAGGGACGATGGCATATGCATGGTCATGTAGCTGGTCTGCCTCCTGGCTGTCCTGCTTTTCCTCTGAGGTCCCAGGCCGGCTCGGCCCTCTGAGTCTAGCGGAAGGTGCACACGGCTGTGTCCTTTCTGGCTGGACCTCGTTTCTTGGCTGTCCCTCTACCTGCCATACAGGACGGCCCTGGCTGCTGCAGGTGAGAACGTTGCTCCCGCCAGCCCTGCTCCCAGTACATCGTTAGCTTTAGCTCTGCGTGGCAGCTGCCGGGCAAGCCAGGTGTCTTCTCCAGGCTCTGGGCTGTGGTCTGACCATGCTGCCCGCTTTTTTCTTTTTTGGCCGGTCATGGGGCTTGAACTCTGGGCCTCGGCGCTGTCCCTGAGCAATTCAGTTCATGGCAAGCACTCTACCACTTGAGCCACAGAGCCACTTTCGGTTTTCTGGTGGTTTATTGGAGATAAAGAGTGTCACAGACTTTGCTGCCCAGGCTGGCTTTGAACCACTATCCTCATATCTCTGCCTCCTTAGTGGCTAGGATTACAGGCCTAAGCTGTGGGCGCCCAGCTCCACGCTGCCCTCTCTGAGGGCTCTACAGCCTGCCCCCTCTCTCCACCACTTGAGCCATAGCTCTATGGCTTTTTGCTGGTTAACTGGAGATAAGAGTCTCACAGAATTTCCTGTTCCCAACCTCCATCCTCAGACTTCAGGCTCTTGAGTAGCTAGGATTACTGGCGGAAGCCCCCAGTGCCTGGCTGTCTCCTTACTTCTTTGGGGATATTTGAGGAGAGACTCAGTTGCGTTCCCAGCCTGGGCCTGTTGTCAGGACTGCAGACTGCACAAGACACCTCATTTCCACCTACAGCCCACTCCGTCAAGGCCAGCCTTCACGACCCTCTGTTTCCGCGGTAGCCCTGGTTGCTGGTCACAGTCCCACCATGACCACACGAGCCACGGTCTCACCTGTGAGGTGTGCCACTGAGGGCATGTTTCTGTCTCATGAACAGTCGGAGGGCACAACCCAAACCACAGTCCAACCAGAAAGGCGGCGGGGCCGGTGTCAGACCCCCACCCACATCCCTGCGGCGAAACAGGTCCGTTCCTCTGCAGGCAGGATGAGAGGCCCCGCTCCTCAACCAGAGCCCGTGTCATCGAGGGGACACACGCGCTGTGCCCGCACCTCAGGGCCTCTTCCAATGACAAAACACTGTCATCGCAAGTGACAGGCCAGGAATTGGAACCCAATCTGTGTGGAGATGACCATCTTTCTCCTCCCCATGACCATGGCTGCCATGTGCAGGTGGGCAGGTTGCTCATGTCCAGCTGGAGGGTGATTGGGATGAACTTCTCCTGTCTGTCTGTGCTCTGCTTGCTGTGGTACAGGGATTCCTGCTCCTGTCTGCTCAGAGGAGCGCTGGGAGGCCCAATGCAGTGGGTCTCATGTGCAATGTGACTTTGCAGCAGGTCCTATCAACAGTCCCTCCCCCAAAATAAATCCCTGGGCTCCCCTAACGAGCTCAGGCCAGGTCTCCAAGGCTTCCGGCCATGGGCAGAGGCTGCCCTCCTGCTGCCGGAGCCGGCCTCAACCAGCGGCTCCAACTGCACTGAACACAAGCCATTGTGAGCACAGCTGAGGCCTGAATAACTCAGGATCCACTGCTGTCCCGATCGGAGTGACCACTGCTGTCCTGCTCAAAGTGACCACTACCATCCCACTCAGAGTGACCACTGCCATCCCACTTAAGAGTGACTACCACGCTGCTTAGAGTGACTAATGTCACCTCACTGAGTAACTACTGTTCCACTCAGAGTGACCACTGCCTTCCTGCTCAGAGTGACCACTGTCCCTCTCAGAGTGGCCACCGCTGTCCCGCACGCCTGCGTCCACTGCCCACCCTGATTATGGCAGTGTCCCCTTCCCACTCAAAATCTGAAGAGCTGTGACTCAGGCCTAGGAAGGAAGTGACCTCTGTGGAAACGGGGTCAGATCTCACGGGCCAACACCACGGCTCCAGTCCATGTGGGAGGGGAGAGGAGGCCAGTGGCATGCCAAGGCAAAAGGATCAGCTGTGTGCAGACTGGAGTCCTGCAGGCCCAGGAGCTGCCAGAGCCAGCGGGCCCCCGAGGCGGGAGGGCCTTCCCAGCTCCCCAGGGGCCCTCCAGCTCTTAGTCACACTGCTGTGGTTTGAGTCAGCAGGTTCAGAACAGTGTCAGCATCGAACTCCCACACAGCCTGCCCCTGGCACACACAAACAGTGTGGCTTCTCACCTGTCTCTGGGGCAGCGGCAATGGCGCCCTTCCTCCCCAGGGGATCCCAGGCCGCTTACCTGGGTTGCCCAGGGCCATGGAGTCATAGATGAGCTTGCAGGTCTTGAGCAGGGTGGCGATCTTCTTCTCAGGCGAGTAGGCCTTGTGCATGCCGGCCAGCTTCTGCAGGATCTTCTCCATGACGGGCACGTCTGGCACGCTGGTGGTCACGCCCAGGTCAGTGGTGGTGGTGGCTAGGACCACCAGCTGGTTCTCCTTCAGCTGCTGCAGCGAGCCGTCCCTGCTGTGCAGGTCGTGCAGGCTGGCGTGGATGGCCGCCTGGAGCGGCTTCAGGACGCACTTGTACAGGGCCGACTCCACGATGGCTTCTGTGGCGGGCGAGAGCGTAGGGTGAGCGGGCCTGCGGTGGAGGTGCTGCACCCTGCCCTGCCACCGGGTGGCGTGACACTGGCAAGGCATCCCAGGGACCTCATACCACCCGCTGCTGCACTCTAGTGCTGCTCTTGGGCGGGCTCGGGGCAGCCTGCCGTCAGTGCGCAGAGTCACAGTGCTGACCGCACCAAGGTCACGCAGTGTGCCTGGGAAATGACCAGCGGTGACCTCCTCCCATTTCTAAATCCACTTGACTCGAGTCTCGGAAAACAATTGATGTAGAACCTGGCTTCTCATCATTCCCAAAGCCGCTGTGAGGACCTGAGGGGGTGGAAACTCCCGCCCCATGCTGACTTCACTGCCACGCACGCCAGGCGGCAGGGGGGTGGGGCATCAGAGGGGGTTTGGGGGGTGGGCCACTGGATATAGAAAGGAGGGGGTTACGGGGAGGAGACAGAGAAGAGGGCATGCTGCAAAAGATGGCACAGGACACAGCTCTCAGAGTGGAGGAGTGCCCTGGCCTGCCTGAGGAGTCAGGGCTGGCCTGAGGGGAGACCCAGGCTAGCAGAGTACTGCAGAAGAAGCAAACACCTGTAAGAGGCCCACAGAGAGGTGGAGAGGCCCGTGGAGTGGAGAAAGGCCTGCAGAGATCAGAGAGGCCTACGGAGAGGCAGAGAGGCCTGCAGAGATTGGAGAGGCCTGCGGAAAAGGCCTTCGGAGGGCAGAGAGACCTGCAGAGACCAAAGAAGCTCTCTGGGAAGGAGGAAAGGAAGAAGAAACTTGCCCCCCACTTAGAGACTACAGCTGCTCCTAGTTCTGAGGAAACCCAGGACAGGGTTGCAGACCAACTAATAAAACTCCTTTGTCACCTCTAACAGAGCCTCCATGGATTTTCTCCCTCTAGGGTTATTATACTGCCACCCTGGGCAGGGCTGGTCAGGCTACTATCACTCTTTGCTGATGATGT
The DNA here is from genome assembly GCF_019054845.1 of Dipodomys spectabilis. Classification (NCBI taxonomy): domain Eukaryota; kingdom Metazoa; phylum Chordata; class Mammalia; order Rodentia; family Heteromyidae; genus Dipodomys; species Dipodomys spectabilis. Next base: position 5,934,449 of record NW_024870834.1, read on the forward strand.
CAGCAGCCTCTTGCTTTGGCTTAGAGCCCACGGTCAACATAGAACTAGTGTTTGGTAACAACATGTCTGGTCATGACATTCCTCTGCCGTAATGAGTCCCATTCACACTTGGATCTGCCCCAAACCTCTTTCACTCATGCTTTGTTTGTTTGACCCACCCATCTGCTCTATTAGCCTGCCAGGCCTGCTCCTGCCCCAGGACCTTGGTACCTACCATCTTTCTTGCCTCACGGCTTGCCTTCACTACTCAAATGCTATCACTACGTAACAGTTATGATCAACTCATGGATGGGAGTTAGTGAACCTTAATGTCACCATAACTGTGACAAAACCTGTGCTCTGACCCCTGGCTAAGGAGGGACCAACCCACGTGGGCTCTGATAGGGTGAAAGCCATGCCAGGATTCGAACTCACATCTACCCAACTCCAAAGTGACAATTATCTGCTCTGGATAGCAGTAGGAATTTTTTTTTTCTTTTTGTCAGTCATGGTGCTTGAACTCTGGGCCTGGGCGCTGTCCCACAGCTCTTCATCTCAAAGCTAGCACTCTACCAGTTTACCCATAGCACCACTTCTGGTTTTTTGGTGGTTTATTGGAGATAAGAATCTCACAGACTTTCCTGCCAGGGCGGGCTTTGAACTGCAATCCTCGGATCTCAGGCTTCTGAGTAGTTAGGATGACAGGAGTGAGCCACCGGCGCCCGGTTAGCAACAGGAATATTACGCTGCCCTTTGACTATCTCCAGGGAGGGGACCTGGCTACTGGCTCAGTAAGGGAAGGTTCTGTCCTGTGGAGAGAATGGGCCTGCAGGCAGAAACCACCCCACAGTGATCCCACTCAAGGAAAGGGTCGTGCCTTTGCCCCTGCAGAGCAGGGTTGGGGGGGAAATCACAGCTCCTAATGACTAAGGTGAAGGATCTAGAAAAGGGGGTGGCCGGTCAGACCACCTGGCAACAGACAGAGATGGATACACACATCTGGAAAGAGGGGTGAGGGTGGGATGGTCACTGGTGGCCACTGCACAGGACCCTTCCCCTGCCTTTCCCCCCCTCCCCCCCCACGGCCCAGCTCCAAGCCCCCGCTCAGCACTGACCGAGTTCCTCATCCGAGTGCAGGTTGGGGACCACCAGTGCCTTGAGCTCGGTGCTCTGCAGCAGGTAGCTCTTGAGCTGGGTCATCATGGTTCGAATCTCCTGTAGCATCTCCGTGCTGGACGCCTGGCGGCTCATCATCTCCAGGCTGTACACCTTGTAGTCCTGCACCAGGCAGCCGAAGTAGGAGCTCCTGTCCTGAGCCAATTCCACCACCTTCTTGTACAGCTTGCGGTCGTTGGAGAGGAACACACGGAAGACGCTGGCGAAGCTGACCAAGCTGAGGCGGTGGCGCGCCTTGTCTAGGATCATGGACGGCTTCTTCTTCACACTGGGGTTGCTGAAGTCCAGCTCCTCCTCGGTGCTGCTGGTGGAATAGGAGTCCTGCTCGGTGGCCAGGGCAGGGACCCCCAGGCTGTCCGAGAGTGAGGGCAAGGAGCCTGTGAACTCTGGCGTGCTCTGAGGACAGACGGAGGCCTGGACATGGAGGTTCTGTGTCAGAGGCTGGGAGGCAGGACTCCCGTCTTCTCTGTTTGCATCAGGTGTCGCCTTTTCAGAGGTCGCCTCCTTCGGGGGGTGCTTTGAGCTCTCCAGGGCAGCCAGGAGGGCAGGGGCCACCTGCCTGGAGACCCGTTTCTTCCTGGGGGGAGGGACTGGGGGTTGTTTGGTCTTCCTGGAAGGTTCTGGCATGCTGCCCAGATCCCTGGCTTTGGTCTCTGTTTCCTGGCCTTGCTCTGTGGTGCCCTGAGGTCTGTCCTTAGGGTTGTCTGAGGTCCCCTGAGGTGGCAGGCAGAGAGAAGCGGCCCTGGAAAGGCCCAGATGGTTCCTCTGTGCCGCTGGTCCGGCACTCTGCTCTTCGAGGGACAGTCTCCCAGAGATTCGCCGTCTGGGAGGAGGAAGGGGAAGGCTCTTCTTCTTCATAGGCAGAGGAGGCGCTGGGGCCAGGGCCGGCTGCCCGGGACTGGGGGCTGTCCCCAGCTTCACGTCTTCCTCCCCGAGGGGGCCCAGGGAGCCAGGGGCATGGGGTGCAGATGCTGTTGGGGGGCCAGGCAAAGGACCAGCGGGTGCAGGGAGCTCCAGAGGCTGGGCGGGGCCGCAGGGTGGCAGGGCAGGCACTGGGGGTGGGGGAGGTGGGCGTCGTGGGGCCCACCTGGAGGGGAGTGAGGTAGCATCCGAGGTGGCAGGCTCCGGGCAGCTGTCCGCAGGCGGTGAGTCAGTGGGAAGTACACAGTCCTCGATGAAAATGGGATTCACAAACCACAGGTGGTTATTTCCTATGGACAGCTCGATTTCACAGGAACAGCTGGCTGGATGGGCAATGGGACTGAGGCTGGAGGTTATGGGGGTTCCGGGGGCTGAGCCTCTGGGCGGCTCCCCGCTGGCTGCTCGTTGGGGATTCTGTGAGAAGTCCCAGAAGCCTGTAGAAAGCAGAGAGGCCTTGGTGTGATGGGGGAAGGGGCCTGCCAGCCCCTCCCACTGCTTCCTGAGCTGGGGGAAGCCCCAGAGCCGCCCTCCCCAGCAGGGAGGGGCTGTGAGGAGCCCGCCCACTGTGCAGGGCACAGGTGCCGCTGGCCGGCTCAGGGCCAAGGAAGCTGCACACTTGTATGGGGAGGACACAGGGGAGGAAGAGGACATGGTTCCTGAAGCTGCCCTAGTATCCACATCACAGGGTGCAAAGCGGTCACCCTGCCATACCAGGAAAGGGGCTTGGGCCCAATCTGGCCACCATGGCTGTGACCTGCAGGAAGAATGAAGGACAGATGGATTATGGCCATTGACTCAGTCCTGATTGTCCCTGGGGGCCCTTGTCACGGCAAGCAGCCCAAGTTTGGATGCTCAATGTTAACACGAAGGAGCTGCAGCTGGGATGTGGTGAGGGGCACAGGGGTGCAGCAAACTGAGGCTCCTGCTGAGCCGAGTCCTGCACGGCTGACCGCTGACCGGTCCTCCTGGTCTCGGCTGTGGCGGAGCCGGACCACCAGGGCAGGTCTGGCTCTGGGATTCTTGGCTGCTGGGGATCACACTGTACCACATGCCAAAAGATGCTTAGGGGCCTCCAACATGGCACAGGGACTGGGCATCTGGATGACAGGCCGCTCTTGAGCTCACTTGAGAAGCTAATTTTTTTACCTGCTAATTTTAGGGGTATACGAAGCATCAGCCAGGCTGGGGAAGAAAGAGTTCTTCATGCAAAGCAGAAACGGCCTCCTACCCAGAGCTCCTCCCTTCACGGGGAGGAAAACTACAAGGGGTGCCAGGAACCAGCACTCATGGGGCTCTGCCACGTGCCAGCCTGTGAGTGCCAGACTTCACCTGGCCTGGCCCTTGAGACCTGATCATAGGCCTTGCCCTTGATGGAGACCAGAGGCTCTGAGAAGAAGGCCCTCGCCCGAGGCCACAGGATGGCAAGGGCAGGTGCTGGGGTTTGAACGGGGTCAAGTTAGCTCCCAGGTTTGTGTTTTGTACTCAATTTAGGGCCTCCCCTCAGAGGAACTTGCGCCATTTCCTACTTCGATTGCTGTCTCGGAGTCGGGGGGGGGGGGGGGCAGGTGGCTTGCCCTAAACCGGAAATGTAGCAAGACCAAAATAGGCTCTTGATGGCAGAAAGGAGGTATTGCAAGAAGGTGAGGGCAGCCAAGTATGTGCCCATTCCAGGGAGACGGGATCCAGGAAGGGGGTGGAGTTCACCCTCAGGCCTGCCCTGGGTCTGGAAGCCAGCTGAACAGCCGGCTGTGCCCACAATAACAAGATGGTAAGATTTCATGTGTCTCTCTCGTATGCAAAGCTCCACACAACCATAGAGATCCAGGCCAGGGCACGTCCTTGGAGGGCTCTCCCACGCCCTGGGACCTGCCAGGCCATGGCATCCCTCCTTGGGCAGCTACTGATCTGAACATACCAGACTCGCTGCCTGGCACTGAGCTTACAGATTCTCTGGCCCCATGGTGTGAGCGAGCCCTGAGTCCGTGTCTTCACCTGCCCCATAAGGTTTCCAGTCTGGGAGATGTCCTGGTGAGGAGCACTAGGCAGCCATTCTGGCTCGAAGGAGCAATGGCAAGGTGCTCAGCCCAGTGTTCCCCGTCAGGGTCCCACAGACATCCTTTATGTGAAAGAAGTCATGGGGTAGATACCATCCGGAACTGAATGCCCAGCGGGGCCTGGGCACTCTTACTATTGCTTGTTCTTACTATTGCTTCGATTGTTCACAGCCTGTGCCATCCGGCTCCAGACATCTCTTCTAGAATTATCTACTGAGTCTCCTCCCTGCTCCATGTGCTACTTACTTCTTCCTGTCTATGCCAGGTGCCACCCACCTCCAGATCTTGCCTGTGCCATTCCTGCAACTTGGAACTCTTTTCCACCCTCCCCACTGGCCAAGCTCTTACTTATGCTCTGTTTGGTGGAAGGTGCCCAGTGCCTCTGGGCTGCTCCTGTGTCCCTATCTCTATAGTGTCCACGGTTGGAGTTGTAATTCTCCCTTTTTGTCTGATTCTCCAGCAGACTCTGGGCTTCTATTCGGCAGCCCCAATTCCTCACCCATCTCTGAACCTCCAGCCCCCAAGGCAGGACTCTGCACCAGACAGCTGCCCAGAGTCAGGGCGAGTACCGTGAGGATCGGCCCAGCCAGGCTGGAGACAGCGTCTGGGAGGGTTCAGTGCAACCCCAGCTTGGCTGGCCAGGAGGGGACAGCCTGAGGGGTAAGGGGGCGAGGAGAGGATCCGGGAGGAAGGCTAAGGGAGGGCACACAGGAAGGACCGCCATTCACAGAACCATTTGGATTCTTACAGAAGTAGAGCAGACCCTGGGGTTCAGCCCAAGATGCTGCATCCGTGCCCCCAACTCAGCCTGGGTAGTGGTCCCCTCAGGGAAGCTAGGTATTAGGGGCTTCACTGTCGGATGTGGGGAGGGGGTGTTAGGAAAGCATAGGAGCAGTGTTTTCTGCTAAAAAGAAGAAGAAGAAAAAAAAAGGAAGTAGAAGTAGAGCAGGCTGCAGAATGTCAAGGCCGGAGGAGAAATGAAATGTGTCACGCAATCCCAGCGGTTAGCAGAGGCCTGGGTGCCCATGCTGGGTGGGTGGCACCACGCCAAGCCTCGGCTTGGTTCCTCTCAGGTTCCCATAAAGAAGGGTCTGTCCCTCCATCGCTCTGTCTGTGTGCACTGGCCCTGTGGCCTCCTGAGCCTCCACAAGGGATGTTGCCTGCTAGGATGCCTCACATTCTGAGAGCCTGGACCCTGCCAGGTGCTGGGCTGGCGGTGATCCTGAGTGAAAACTAACATTCCATCACAGGAGATCTGGGCTGACCACAGAGTAGAAAGGGGACAAGGAAATACAGTAGAGGGCTGGGAATGGGGCTTAGTGGTAGAGCGCTTGTCTAGCATGTATGAAGCCCTGGGTTTAATTCCTCAGTACTACATACACAGAAAAAGCTAGAAGGAAGTGGAGCTGTAGCTCAAGTGGTAGAGTGCTAGCCTTGAGCAAAAGCAGCTCAGGGACGGTGCCCAGGCCGAGTCCAAGCCCCAGGACTGGTCAAAAAGAAAAAAAAAAGGAAACATAGTAAAGTGCCATGCTGTATGGAATCAGCTCACGTATCTAGAGACTCCTGGAGATCTGTGTATGGATGATTCCGAACATGGGCTAGTGGATAGTCAATCCAAATCAACTTTCCAATGCTGCCTAATAAGTGGGGGGAATTCACACTGTATACTGTAAAGGGAAAAAGCTACTGGCAAATCTGGAAGCGCTGTGGAGCACATGCCTTTCCTAAAAATGCCATTAAAAATATTAACCATGGGGGTGGGAGTGGGGAGAGTGGACCATGACTGTAATCCTAGCAACTCAGGAGGCTAAGATCTAAGGATCATGGTTCGAAGCCGGTCCTGTCAGGAAAGTACACAAGACACTTATCTCCAATTAACCAGCAAAAAGCCAAAAGTGGAGGTGTGGCTCCAGTGGTAGAGCACCAGCCTTGAATGATAAAGCTAAAGTATAATAAATAGGCTGTGAGTTCAAATACCAGTACTAGTGTATGCACATGTGCACACACACACACACACACACACACACACACAGAAATTCACACAGGGAATGGTGAGGAGGGTAGGGCTTGCTCCCCAGCCCCAGTCCAAGCTCAGGTCTCCTCAGCACATATTGTTTCCCACTGGAGGCCAGGCCAGGTGAGGAAAGGGGCAGGGGGTAGCATGGTCACCAGGACTGGCAGTGCATACAGACACAGGACACAAGTTCCAGTTCAGCCAACCCCAAGTGTGAATCTCAATTGTGTCTATCCCAGTGTGGGCAGTCCTGAATCCATTGCTCTCTGTGTAATTGTTTTATCAACATACCAATTCCCTTAATTCACCCGCTAAAAAAAAGCAGAAACAAAAACTACTTCCCCAACTACTTTTAGTAGCTGTAAAGTTGTGTTAACTGTCACTATAATCCGTGTTAGAGCATTCTGATCAGCCGCAAGAGAAACCCCACACCTATTAGCAGTCACCCCCCTCCCTCTGTGCCTCTAAGCTGCTTTCTGACTCTGCACACTGGCCTCTTCTGATCGCTTTATACAAATGTAACCATTCATTGAGTAGCTAGGATTCCAGGCATGAAACAAACCCATGCTCTACAATGATGCTTAGAAGTGTCATGCCTGCTGTTTAAGGCCTTGGGAAAGGCTATCTGAACTATGTACTTGACAAAAACAGTCACCTGTCCTAACTCAAGCTCCTGAGAGGGCATAAGTCCAACATCTAAAGCACCAGGCCTTAGGCAGCTCTTGCACTGTGCCGAGGGCCTGCATGGTGAGGCACAGTCCAGTGTCAAAGTTATCAAGCCCTGCGGAGCACTCAGGGTCACCTGATACACAGGAAGCAGCCAATCAACATGAGCACGTGCAATGATGAAGAAAGTAGGGGGGTTGGGAAGGTGGCTCAGTGGTAGAGTGCTTTCCTTGCATGCCATGAGGCCCTGAGTTCGATTCCTCAGTACCACGTAAGCAGAGAAAGCTGGAAGTGGTGCAGTGGCTCAAGTGGTAGAGTGCTAGCCTTGAGCTGAAGAGCTGAGGGACAGCAGGCCTAGAGTTCAGGCCCCACGACTGACCAACAACAACAACAAAAATGAGGTGGGGGGATGCTGAGCACCTCTGCCCCCAACTCATTCTTCTTTCCTCTTCCTTCCTTGTCGTCCAAAAGCTGAGGGTCTGTGCTTAGGAATCATTATTAGTTGGGCAGGGAATTAGGAAAGGGGGTGAGTGGCCACTCCAATCCAGTCATACCCATGATGCATATCTCCTGGGAGCCAGGGCTGTGGCAGCTGCTGGGCCAACTCTCCGGCCCCCCATCCTGAACAGTCTCATTGGCCCTGCTTCCTCAGAGCCCCAGCCTGATGCAGTCATTCTTTCTGAGCTTTCAACAAAGAGACTGCGCTTTAGGATCTCTGGGTTCCTGCGACTGAAAATTGCCCAGGTATAGCAGCCTGGGCCAGGGCAGAGTAGGATCCATCAGAAGGCTCATCAGAGAGGCCCTTTGTTCTGAATAGGCTCCGGGGGAACAGCCCTTGAGCCGTACTTCCTCAAGCCCCCCTGCTCCATGCTCCCGCTGAGAGGACTTACCCAGGCCCAGTTTGGAGATGGTCTCCAGGTCTGAGAGGCTCCTGGAGTCTAGGATGGCCTGGGGCAGGCGCAGCGTGAAGGGCAGTAAATCTCTGTGAAGACACGAAGGGAGTGGTCAAGGCTGGGAGAGGTGCTCTGAGCCATGCCCAGACCCGCAGCCCGCAGCCCGTATGGGAAGGGCCTCCTCCCACGGCGACTCCGTTCTTCCACAAAGACTAGAAACGTCCCTGGAGCTGGGGGCAAGGACTGAGGCTGAGGGAGGTTTGGATGATATCTAGGTCAGCATCCGCACCAGGGACCCCCAAGATGCATGAGAGCCCTTGGAGTGGACAGAGTCACGGCTTCAGGCTTCTCCTGGCCTGCCAGGCCCAGGCTTCCTCCAAGGCACTGTTTAGCATCCCACCCACTCCGCACTCTGACCTGCACTGTTCTGCATGGGGACACGCAGGATGCACAGTCAGGTGCTCGGGTGCACCCACAGCCAAACCCGGGGTTTACAGCGCCCTCCGGGGATCGCAAGAAATGATGCAAAGAGGAAACTGAGGCCCAGAGAAGGAAAAGGAAGATGTTCTGGCCCTGTGGTGGGCCGTGGACAGAATATTCTGGGCCTCAGTCCTCCTCACTTGCAGCCCAGGGTGGGTGGTTCTGGCTCTATGCCTCATCCTGGCGTTGCAGGCCTGATAAGCCCTTCCCTGCCATTCCTCCTGGCCCTCCTCGGTGTGCGGCTGCCCCTGCTCAGCCCACTTCCTCCCCAGAGAGCGTCTTCTCTGATGAGAAGACCCAGGGATCACCAATAGGAGACCTTAAAGCTGTCAGGACCACATAGATACAGATCTGCTCCCTCATTCCCTCATTCCCTGTGCCCTCCCTGCCCGCCAGCACCCCCCTCCCCCCGCCCAGTTCCAAGTGCTCAAATCCCACCTGTGCTGAAAGCCCTGGGGCCCTGGGCAGGGCTACGTGCTTCCTTGTCATTCCTCCTGTCCATGGAATCCTAGACTGGGGCCCTCCAGCTCCTGGCAGGAGCTGGCAGCATTTCCAGGTCTCGGTAAAGGTCACTGATGGGCAGGGCTGATGCAAGTGCCCCACCCTCTGCTTGGGAAACACTCCCCTGGGGGGAGGAAGAGCACCCAGAGGGGCACTAAGCCTCGGGGCGTGGCCTTTGCCGTCCCTACCGTCTACTGGGTGGGACTGCCAGCTGATCTTAGGTTGTCCTGCCAGTCTCCTGTGAACCCAAGGCCATCTGGAGCTGCCTGGCTGCCCCCCCAGGCAGGAGTGGCTGGGCCCCAGGCTGGACAGGCTCTCACCTCAGGTCTCCCCTCCCCGCCACTACCCCAGTCTCTAGCTTTGAGGGGCTGCCCTGTGGGTGGGTTTTCAAATGGTTTGTTACCAGCAGACCAGTCCAGATGCTATGCCAATCTCCCCACACCTGTCCCTCCACCCTGTCATTTTCAAGACACTGCAGGGGACAGCAGGGGAGCAAGTCCTGGCCACGCCCACCTCCCAGGCGGGTCCCTGCACTGCCTGTCCAGCTCGCTTCCCTCACGGGTCCCGCACATCCTTCCCCATTCAGGATCTCCCGCGTTGTCCTGCGGTCCTGGACACACGTGTGTGCAGCTACCGCCACACGTCTACTTACACTCCACACAGCCCTCGCCTTCCAAGGCCACACCCCCTCACCTGGCACCCACCCAGGGGTGCCTCTTCCCAGCCAAGGAAACCACACACAAGATGGGAGGTTTGCTGACTGTCTGTATTATTATTATTACTATTATTGTTATTATTGTGTGATGGTGCAGCAGCTCTGTAATAAGATGTTAATTCCTGTTTTACAGATGATGGCAAAGAGGCTCAGGGGTTAAAAGATTTGCTAAGACCATCCAGCTAATGCAATACCTTCAGATACTTGCTCTGTATATGTGTGTGTGTGTGTGTGTGTGTGTGTGTGTGTGTGTGTGTGTGTGTGTGTGTGTGTGTGTGTGTGTGTGTGTGTGTGTGTGTGTGTGTGTGTGTGTGTGTGTTCACGCATGCGCACAAGCATGCGCGCTGGTATTGTAACTTGAACTTAGGGATTTCGTGGTGTTCCTTAGCTTTTTCCATTTAAGGTTGGTGCTCTACCACATGAACCACACCTACACATATGGCTTTTTACTGGTAACTGGAGATAAGAATCTCACACTTTCCTGCCTGGGCTAGCTTTGAACCTCACCCCTAAGACTTCAGCATCCTGAGCAACTAAGATTACAGGTATAAGCTTGTATTTTTGGAACCTTTTCTCCTACCTAATCTTTACAATAACACTGGGGTATAAGAACTATGCTCTTTCAATTTTTTGGTCATGGGACTTGAACTCAGGACCTGGGCACTGTCCCTAAGCATTTTTGCTCAAGGCTAGCACTTACCACTTGAACCATGCTTCCATTTCTGGCTTTTTGGTGGTTAATTGGAGATAACTAGACTTTCCTGCCCTGGGTAGCTTTGAACCACAATCCTCAGATCTCAGTCTCCGGATTAGCTGTGATTATAGGTATGACTTACTAGTACTGACAATAGATTATTTCTTCTTAAAAAATGTATTTCCAAATTTCAGTTGGATCAAACAATGCAAAGAACAATCCTCACACTTAACCTTTCTGTCCTCAGCTAGAATTTGTCAGATAGAATCCTCAATGAGAGTCTGTTGGGCATCACAAGAGTTAATTCCACCTACACCAGACACTTTCTGAAAACTTCTAGTCCGATTCACTATTTCATTGTTTTAAAAAGCCATTTTACAACCCTCCCTCAGAAGGATTCTCCAACACCAGCTCCTAGCTGTCCAATCTTAGAGACCGAGCGAGCATCTAACAGTTCATCATGAGTCAAGCTTGAGTCCGACAGCAGATTTTGAGGCTCAGTCAGTCCTTTGAGACCACCCCAATTTCAACATCAGCAACCAGTCCCAGCTCGCCTGAACTTCTGAGAGCCCCAGATCAGAGCTCTCTGGGCACAACAGAGCTGGACAGCAGCTACTTTTAAAGATGAGGCTGACCCGCACCGTGGCTTCCTGGAATCTCACAAATGTGAACCAGGGGGTTTGAGTGGTGCCAAGGCCCAGCTCTGTGGCTTTAACTTGAGATGACTTTAAGGTCTGCTCCCATGCTCCTGGGCTGCCTATGGGAGCTAGGGAAAGCTGGAGCCCCACCATCTCCCTGCCCTGCTCCCCTTCCTTGCCCTTACTCAACCCTTGCATCTGAATTCTGCCCTGGGAGCCCATCCTGGGAAACCCCTGTGTGTTAATCCCTGGATGAAGTTTCCAAACCCTGGGCTGTGGATCCATTGCTTATAAATTGGTTATTAATATAGATTCCTGGGCTCATCTGATACACACAGAGTCAGGACCTAGAGCCCTCACCCAGCCTAGAGTGTCGGGTTCGAGGTGAGCACCCTCTTTTCTATTTCTGGGCGTGGGCTGCTGTTGAGCCCTGAACACAGCCTCTGTGGAGCACAGGGCAGGAAGGACCAGGCTTTCTGAGGAAGTCACCACCACACACTGGGCCAGGGCTGGTCATGCTGTCCTGGCAATGTCTCCATGAGCAGCCTCCGGCTCAGGCCAGCAGGGCCCCCAGTGCCCTGTGGGGAGCAGGCTCCAGGAGGAAGAGGGGGGCGGGTGGACTTGCTCAGGGCCAGGCCTGGGCTTGCTGTAGGGTTGGGGACACAGCTCTATGTAACGGTGAGCACTGACCAGCATATCAAAGCACCCCTCTGGAGGGGACGCCAGGCATATGAAGTGTCTTGGGAGCAGGTCTAGCTGCCTTCAGGCATGAGGTTCTGCAGGAGCCTGCACATCCATCTGCACATCCACAGTGCCAGCTGGGGCAGGTGTCTGCTCTGGGGTCACAGCTGCAGGAGATGGGTTCTGAGCTCCCAGCCTGGGCATCTTCCCACTAGGACATTTCACTCCTGAGAAGCTCAGAAACTCAGGGACTCCCATCTTTCTGGTCAGGCCAGTCTGTGTCCTGTGGGTGCCCCCCAGGGGCCTTTGGAATCTGAGGGCAAAGTAAACTGTCACCTGCTCTCCTGGAGCATTGAAAATGGGAAAAACTCAGGAGGTGACATCACTGAGCTCTGGTGATCCCAGCTCCTGGATGCAAAGAAGCCCGCAGCCCAGCAGACTCCCAACCTGTTGGGCAATTGGGCACTGCACCATCTCTTCCTGTGCATTACCAAATTCCCTGCTGCAGCCCTGATGGGACTGGCATCGTTCCCATTTCATGGATGAGGACGGTGGGGATCAGAGAGATGAAGTGACAGCTCCAGATCTGAGCCTTGCAATTATGCCTTCCTTCTTTCCTTCCTTCCTTCCTTCATCCATAGTGACTGGCATATGCCAAACACTACACTGGGCTCCTATTTCTGAGGGGAAAACTTCTTGGAATAGGAAAAGTGTGTCTCCTAAGAGCCTTGCACATCTTAACACATACAGGGCCAGGGGCCTCTTCAGTGTAGCCTGGGGCACACACGGGCCATGCCAGCTCACTGGCACTGTTACAGGATGTACACAGTGGGCAGCAGTGCAAACAGCTGAGCTTTAGAGCCAGATCTCAGTTTGAATCCTGCCCTGCTGTTTACCAGCTGTGTGACTGCTCTGTCTGGGCTTCCTCAATAAGGAGCCAGGATCACTACAGGGCACCTCATGGAGTTGTTGGAAAGACCTGTATGGGTGCAAAATTCTGCATGCTAGACCCTGGTGGCTCATGCCTGCAATCCTAGCTGCTTAGGAGGCTGAAAGAGGATTGTAGTTCAAAGCCAGCCCTAACAGGAAAGTCTATGAGACTCTTAGCCCCACTAAACTACCAAAAAAGCTGGAAGTAGAACAGTGCTCAAGTGGTCGAGTGCTAGCCTTGAGCAAAAAGAGGCTCAGGGACAGAACCTACACCCTGAGTTCAAGTCTCAGGAGTAGCACGCGTGCATACACACACACACACACACACACACACACACACACACACACACACACACACACACACACACACACACACACTTGGTGCAGAGTAGGGCTGGGCTGCTAAGGCATGGGCTATGGTAATTAGCTCTGCCATGCCCGCCCACCAGGACACCTTACCCATACTGGCTAAACACCTCCAACTTAAGCCACTGGCTTATAGCACCAAAATATATTTTTAAATTCTTGTTGATCTGAAACCAGTTCTGAATGAATGGACCGGGGCAGAGGCTGGTTGCAGATGCCTGCTCCACCCAGAAGCCACTGAGCCATCATGGGGGCTCCCACCCACGGAGCCCCAGAAGCCTCTCTTGCTGCCCCTGCTGGAAATTCCTTCTGGAATCCCTGCTATAGGCATGGTCAGGGTACACAGGGCCCCAAAGCTGTCTGTGATACGGGTCATGCAGGAAGTTGGGGGACAGGTGGGGGTGGGGGTTGGGGTCTTACCCCTGGTCAGGAAGCCCGTGAGCCAACACCTCTCCTATGGTTACCAGAGCAAAGCCAAGGGACATGGCAGCCAGAGGCATCTCTGCATCTCCGCATCTCTGTGCTGCTGTTTCTGACCTCCCCACAGCCACCAGTGATGTCCGTAACAACAAACTGATGGACGTCTGTCCCCAGCCATTCCTGGAGCCACCCACTCACCTACTGACACAGTAGAACGCGATCAGTCTGAAGATGTCCTCAAACACAAGAACAGAGCCTTCCACGTACAATACTGTGGAGAGACAAGAGAGGCCCCAGGTTAGTATACCCCAAACACAAGGGAGCAGGCGACGGCTCCTGAGGGCTGGTGGGGCATGACTGCCACCATGGTCATGCTGGCTGGCACAGCTCCAAGCAAACCACTGCCACCAAGACCTGAGGTGAGCCCCGCACTGGTGGATCACAGCTGTCACCCTAGCTACTCAGGAGGCTGAGATCTGAGGATCAAGGTTCAAAGCCAGCCTGGGCAGGAAAGTCTGTGAGATTCTTACCTCCAATTAACCACCAGAAACCTGGAAGTGGTGCTGTGGTAGAGCGCTCGCCTTGAGCTGAAGAGCTCAGGGACAGCACTGAGGCCCAGAGTTCAAGCCCCACGACTGACCCCCCCGCCCCCCCAAAAGACCTGAGGTGAATGAGAAATGGAATTTTTTTTTTTTTTTATTATTTTATTTTTTTATTGTAAAGCTACTATACAGAGGGTCACAGTTACATGAGTGAGGTTATGAGTACACTTCCTCTTGAACATTGTTACCCCCTCCATTGTTTTCCCCCTACCATCCCCTCCCTCCCTCCCTTCCCCGAGGTTCTTTTTTTTTTTTTTTTTGATTGTGATTAAATGATTACATAATTTCAAAGTCACAAGTTCATTCTAACTTCCCTGGAGCAAATTGTCTACCACAGTCTGTAATATATAACAGTGTTCACATGTTATATACCATATTTGTGATCAGCAGCATGAGGATATTTAGTAGTGGTTCAACCAGATGAGCGGGAGTTCTTTGTTTCTTAAGTCCTGTTAGTTTTGTCGTATCACTAACCTTTTGGATTTAGCATCCACTTATGAGGGAGACCATGTACCGTTTGTCTCTTCGTTCTTGGCTTACCTCGCTCAACATGATTCCTTCTAGCTCCATCCATTTCCCTGCAAATGCCATTATTTTGTCATTTCTAATGGCTGCATAATATTCCATTGTGTATAGATACCACAATTTTTGGATCCATTCATCTGTGGTGGGGCACCTAGGTTGTTTCCATATCCTAGCTATTGCGAACAGTGCTGCAATAAACATGGAGGTGCACGTGTCCTTGTATATTGGTTCCTGTTGTTCAGGGTAGATGCCTAGAAGTGGTATGACTGGGTCGTAAGGGAGGTCAATCTTTAGCTTTCTAAGGACCCTCCAGACTGCTTTCCAAAGTGGTTGTATAAGTGTACATTCCCACCAGCAGTGTAATAGGGTTCCTCTTTCTCCACATCCCCTCCAGCATTTGTCGTTGGCTGATTTGTGGATGTGGGACATTCTGACTGGGGTAAGGTGGTATCTCAGGGTTGTCTTTATTTGCATTTCCTTCACCACCAGGGATGATGAACATTTCCTCATGTGTTTCTTTGCCATTTTTATTTCTTCATTTGAGAAGTCCCTCTTTAGTTCCCTTGCCCATTTAGTAATTGGTTTGTTAGGTTTGGGAGGGATTAGTTTCTTGAGTTCCCTGTATATACAGGATGTTAACCCCTTGTCTGATATATTGCTGGTAAATATTTTTTCCCAATTAGTTGGTTGTCTTTCTAGCTTAGTTGCGATAGATTTAGCTGTGCAGAAGCTTTTTATTTTAAGGTAGTCCCATTTGTCGAGTCTCTCTCCAACTTGTTGTGACCCTGGGACTCTGTTCAGGAAGTTCCTTCCTGTGCCTATTAGTTCAAGTGTCTCTCCTACTCTGTCCTGCAGAGAAATGGAATTTTGAGGGTGTCAATGCCCTGAGAGTTTAGGGAGTAACATAGCTTGCCTTAATGAATACACACATTATTATTTTAGCAAATGAACACAGAGGATTCTAGGTATAAGGAAAACCAACCATGTCAAGGTAGAGCATGGTTGCTCATGCCTGTAATCCTAGCTATTCAGGCGGCAGAGATTGAGGAGGATCATGGCTGGAGATAAGCCCAGGCACAAAGTTGCCAAGGCTGCATCTTCACCAACAAGCAGGATACAGCAGGGTGCACCTGTGATCGCAGCTCTGCCTGAGGGTGTGAGTTATAGGATCTCGGTCTGAGGTGGGCTCCAGGCAAAAACACCTGCAAGATGACTGCGGCAGAAAGGACTGAGCGTGTGGCTCAAGTGATAGAAAGAATGTCTAGGAACTGAGGCCTGTAGTTCAGACAGATCAGAATAAAAAGGAGTGTGTGAGATCACACTAATCTTAAGTCTTACCATTCAGTAACCTGGGGACCGGGAAGGGTCAGTGGGAGGAAGGGCCCAGCCCTGCCTCTAGGAGGCGCCCTGTGAAGAACCAGGCTCTGGACTACATGCGGCCAGGGGCACAGGGCAGCCTGGTCAGTGGTGGGAGGACCCCAGTTCATCCAGCTCCTGTCGCCGTTCATCTACCTCCTCATCCCATGCAGGCAAAGCTCCCTGAGCTCAGGTGCCCACAGGCTTTCCAGGCATTAGTGGGGAAGGGGGTGCCATGTGAACAGCACAGCTGAGCCCCAGTTTCCATGTGATGGGGGAGAGAAGAGGGCGGGCCCTGGGTGCAGGGGCCCGACTGACACTGGAATGGATGAAGCGGGCCTCAGTGTGACCATCACCCAGTGTCCAAAGCCCAGGATAGCTCTCCACCACCCAGAACCACACACTGTATGCCAATGACTCTGATTTCTATTTGCCTTAGATTCTAAGCACCAGGCTCAATAGTTCCTAAGAATATGTATATTTATCTGTGGCAAAGAGATGGGGGCTTCTCATGAGGTCAGATTTAAAAAATGAGTTTCAAGAAAAATAAGTAGAGAGAGAAAGAACTGGGTGGAGGAACTGGGTGGAGGTTCACACAGATGTGAGATAAACTCCAGCCCACAGTCATTTCCAGCTTCTGAGTGTTCCCCATGGGGCCCCAGGGGGGGCGGGGGCACGGGGGAGGTGGAAGAGGTGGGCAATGGGGGTCAAGCTCCACCTAGGGCCTGAATTCAGCACAGCACCATCTTGCCACAAAGAGGTGGGGGGGGGGGGGGGGGAGGTAACAGCAGGAATAGAGACCCTGGACCACACAATCAGAGGGAGAAGGAAGTTGGACCTCACCCATCCCTGTGGGTGATGCCAGGAGATCACACCTGTGAACCTTGCTACTCCAGGAGGCTGAGATCTGAAGATTAAGTGTTCAAAGCCAGCCTAGGCAGGAGAGCTTGGGAGAGTCTGTGTGGTTCAAGTGGTAGAGTGCCAGCCTTGAGTGAAAAGGCTAAGGGAGTACTTGAGGCCCTGAGTTCAAGCCACACTCACGCGTGTGCACACAGAAACCCAGCCTGGCATTCTGGACTACCTCACAGTGAGCAGCTCTCCTTTCTTGGTGTTGGTTGTATGGTAATTCGATATGTTCAGCAAACTATCAAAATATATCTCAAAGCAGCAGGGCTATTTTATTTTTTGTCGGTTGTGGAGCTTGAACTCTGGGCCTGGGCGCTGTGCCTCAGCAATTCAGCTCAAAGCTAGCACTCTACCACTCAAGCCACAGCGCCACTTCCCACTTTCTGGTGGTTTATTGGAGATAAGAGACTTTCCTGCCCAGGCTGCCTTTGAACCACAATCTTCAGATCTCAGCCTCCTGAGTAGCTAGGTTTACAGGTGTGAGCCACTGGCACCTGGCTGTTAATATTCTTTAGACACTTTTTCTATAGAAGTTCTCAAAGTCAGGCATGCCTGATGTAATTACCACAAATTTCCAGTGGATAAGGTGAATTCATATTCACCCAACGAGAACTTTATCATGCCTTCTACATACAGAGAATGGCCACTGAACCTGAATTCTTCAGGTTCTGATTTAGCTCGGCCAACAAATAAAGGGTAGTAAATCTGAATCCAGGCCTCACTGGACTTTGAGGAGAAAAGGACCACTGTATGAGAATTCAGCTTCCAAGTGTTAGCTCTGCTTACAATAACTCTTGTCTCCCCTGGGCCGGAAGTGGGCGGCCCCTCACCTACTGCGCAGGCCCTGTCTTCGTGGGTGGAGATTGGTCTGCGAGGGGGGCGTTTCCTTACACCAAGGGCTATGGGTGAAGCCCACGAACACTAACTCAACCTTCCACAGGAGCAAACAGCTTTGACAACCCTGGAATCTCTCACTTCTTACACATTTTGATCAACAGTCCAAATTCCCTTTTTTTTTGGGTGGCATTAGAATTTGCTAGGCTAGCATCAAATTTGGTAGGCTGGCATTCCACCATTTGAGTCACGCCTCCAGCCCTGCTTTTGGCTGGCTAGTGTAAATCTAGAACCTAGTGAACAATTCCTCTCTCATACTATGATCCTCCTGATCTCAGCTTCTTCTGGAGCTAAGATCACAGGTGTGAGCCACCAGCACCCAACTAACAATCCTTTTTAGTTCACTTTTCCACTTGTGGCGCTCATGTGAAGGCTGTGCTCAGGGCTACTCTCTGGCTGGGCATTTATCCTATGCATTATTTCATTAGCAAGTGATTATTGCGTTCATGCTCTGGGGCGATGAGGCGATGGATATGGTAGCAGACAGGAAGCCCACAGGGTTTTTTTTTCCATTGGCCCTGGCCAGGGCACTTCTCTGGAATTCCTTCCTGGGGGCAGAGGTTCAAAACATTCAGCGCAATCTCTTTAGATGAGTGAAAAGTAGGTTGATAGTGGGAAAAATGCTCAGACTGAGGTCTCACTACACACATGCAAGAGAGAAACCTGGTAGATTAGAAGCCAAAGGAGGCTGGGCTCTGGTGGCTCACTCCTGTAATCCTAATCAGGAGGCTGAGATCTGAGGATCAAGGTTCAAAGCCAGGACAGGCAGGAAAGTCCGTGAGACTCTTATCTGCAATTAACTACCAGAAAACTGGAAGTGGTGCTGTGGCTCAAGTGGCAGAGTGCTCACCCTCAGCTGAAGAGCTCAGGGTCAGAGCCCAGGCCCAGAGTTCAATCCCTGCAACTGACCAAAAAGAAAAAAAGCCAAAGGGACTCCAGGTAGGGTGGACATCCTGTCCCTGAGGACGGGCAGAGTGGACTGACCTTGGCGGGGTTCAATGCTTGGAGAGGAGGACCCACCAAACCAGAGCACAACAAGCAGCCTTTACTCCAAGGTCCTTGTTACACCCGAGACAAGAACCTTTTAATCTCCCTGCCACCCCAAAAGGCTGGGAACACTGGATCCTGAGAGGTGCTTGCCCACCCACCCCCGTTCCTAAGCAACAATTGATCTGAGCTGGGCCCCTGACTGGAAAGAGGGGGGTACAGACACAGCGTTAAAACGTCAGAGTGACAGGGGGCTGGGGAGCCGCTTCAGGGCCTCGTGTAGGAAAGGGGATGGCGTCCCCTCTTCTAGGGGATGTCCCCCCTACCACCATCACCAGGGGATCCCCTGTAAGCCACTGGAAGATTGGGCTCCTTCCCCATTTTGCAGGTCACAGCTGCTTTGTGGTAGAGGCCAGTCGCACTGTAGTTGCCATGGGAACCACGACTTGGCTGGTGTGTGGTGAAGGAATGTCCGCCATGACCACAAGGCCCAGCCAAAGGCCTCATTTTCTGAAACATGCCACCTGCGTCCCTTGTCCCCAGGAGTGACAGCTGGGGGAAGAGAGAGGGCTTCTTGGAGGCCCAGGGCCCCACCCACCCAGGGACCCAAGCCAGTATTCTTTCAGATGCTCACTACCAAGGCCCACAGACAGCTCTGGTCCGTTCCACCGCACAGATGGGTAAACTGAGGTCCAGGGATGGTATATCCTCATCTTGCACGTTGGCAGCCTGAGAACTTTCCAGTTTGGTTCTGTCTGGTGCTGCTTTGGGGAGTTTATAAGTTTTTATTCTTTGTTGTTGTTGTGATACTGGAACTTGAACTCAGGGCCTTGTATCTGCTAGGCAACCAACTGAACCACTTACTCTGAACCACTGGGTCCTTTTTGCTTTAGTTTGTCAGAGAGGGTCTTGCTTTGTGCCAAGGTTGGCCTTAAACCATGATGCTCCAGTATCTGCTTCCCATGGCTAGAGTTACAGATGTGTATCATGATACCCAGGTTATTGGGTAACTCTGTCTAGGCTGACCTCAACACTCAATCCTCCTATCTCTATCTTCTGCATAGCTGGGCTTACAGGAATGAACCACAGTGTCCAGCCCTGATTTTGTTTTTTTGACCGTCTCCTTTTCTCAGCTGGCCAGTGCTAACCCATGGACAGATTTGAGGAGTTACAGGTTTTAATAATCATGCCAGGCTCTGGATTTTTCATCCTTCTAATTTCTAATCAGTCTCACTCTCTATTTTATAGAGGAGGAGGCTAACCCTAAAATACATTAAGTTACCGTGACCAAGTCATGACCAGACAGATGCCAGCACCTTCCCACAACCAGGGCCCTGGCAAGGCACGGCAGCTTCTATCCAGAGCACCAGTCACCTGTGGTGCAGAAGAGCAGCGCAGGATGGAGGGCGGAGCCTGGGCTTCTTACTGGGGTTCAGGCCACAGTCCTATTTTACAGACAGAAGATGCCTTCCCTGATGACAACCCTAGAGGGCAGCTCTTGTGGGTTGAACTATGGCCCTGCTCCCTGGCTTGGGCCCTGGGAACCCCTGAAAGCCAATGCTGTGACTCCCACCATGATGTGGTCACGGGCCCCACTCAGACCCAGAACGCAGCTCTTTTCACAGCCCCAGGTCTAGAACTTTCTTGGCCATGTACTGTGTGTGCTAGGGCCTGGGTTTTCTGAGAGCATTGTCTGTGAACTCCACACAGGCAGTGGAACTGCGGTGACGCTTTACTATGCTGTTCGGAATAACATAAAAGACCCCCTTTTTTTTGGAATGTCCTTCCTGTTGAGCAAGCGTGAACGTGCGACTTCAGAGTGTGAGAAGCGCACACAGGAGGAGCTGTCACTGTGCAGATGGGGACTTTGTCTGGCAACTATTTATAGGCTCAGATGCCAAAACACAAGGGGGACAATAGACAGATTTGCCAGTTGCTGTGTGTCAGGAAAAACTAAATAAAGATCTAATGGCAGGTGTGGGGAGAAGGAGCAGGCAGGGGAAGGGGCAGGGCAGAGGTGCCAGCCCAGGGAGCTGGGACCTAGGAGACACCACTTCCCCTCTTTGCTCCCACACAGGCCAGGGCATGTCTGTGAAGGGATCCACTGAGAAAACGCTGCTGTCAGGAAGCAGAGGATGATGGATAGGGGGAAGGCAGGTTATTCTGGGGACCACAGCCCCAAGTGCCATGGGACACTCTCTACCCCCCTCCCCATGAACTGCTTCGCCATCAGGATCCTTCAAAGTCCCTCCCACATTGCATTTGGGAACCTCAATTCTAGGTCTAGGAAAACCTGACTGGCACTCAGAAGAGCTGGAGACCTGGAAGCGGGGACCAGAAGGGGCAGCTTGGTCACAGATCTAGAGTGTCAAGATGTAGAACGTGGGTTGGAAGAGTCCAACTCCTCTATCTGTGGCCTGGACTGCTGGTCTAGGCCACACAGTCCACGAGGAATAGAATATGGGACACACAGGCAATTAATGGTGATGTCATTCCACATAGGGCCCAAGGCCCTGGGCTCCATTCTCATACATTAGGGTGATAGTCTATACAGGGTATAGGATCAGGAATCTGAGACAACTCAGGAGATAGTGTGACTGCCACCTAGTGGTTAGAGGCCAGGGATGCTGCAGACATCCTGCCCTGCTCTGCCCTGCTCTGTCCTGCCCAGTCAGCCTCCTGCAACAGGGAAATGGATGATGGCCTCCAAATGAGTGGGAATCCATGTTGTGTACCTGGTAGATGCCTGGCAGGGGGCCGGGAGCACCATGGAAGCCAGCCCTGGCTGTCTTTGGCTGGTATTCCCCTTCTTTGCTTGACCTCATCCATGAGGACATACCCAGCATTGTGCCACTTGTCCAAATAAGACATTTCTATTCACCCAAAGGACAATCCACCCCTCAGAGACACTCCCAAGTCACACCCACTCACCGGTGTTGGGGGTGCTTTGCCTTAGTGCCACAAAATCCTCACCATCTGAACACACCCATCTCCACACCCCTATGCCTGCTGTCCTCAAACCCAGCAAATGAATAAACAAATGTCAATGGAATCCTCTAATTAATATTTTCCCGAGGGCATATTCTCAATGCAAGAGCAGCAACACAGTGCTAGGAACATGTGTTTGGAGCCTGGTTTCTGGGGTCTACATCCTGGCGCTGCCGCTTGCTAACATGTGACTCTGAGGAAGCTAACAAGCTTTTCTCCGTGCCTCAGTTTCTCTCAAGTGGGGGTTCTGATTGCTTTGGCTATCTATTATATTGCTGTGGGTAAACATTACTTGAAACACTTTCTGGCTTCAAATAACAACCACCTAAGTGCAGCCATGAGCTGTGAGCGAGGAATCCGGGCAGGGCTCAGCTGGATGACTTCCATTCCTTGGAACACTCATGCGTCACTCAGTGGCATGCAGCTGGTGGCTGGTCTGGTCTGGAGGGTTCAAGACATTTTTGTGCAAAGCTGGGAATGCTCAGACTGGATGCAGCCAACCCCATTTCCATCCTGCGTTTCCATCTGTTCCAGAAAGTCTCTAGGTCCTTGTCTTCAGGATGGAGGAGAGCTCTCACAGTCGAAGCAGAACTCTGGCTCCCTTAAAACCTATGTGGAACTGGCACGGCTCACTTCTGCCTCAGTTAGCTGGTCAAAGAAACCACAGCCTAGCCCAGATTCATGGGCAGGAGCTATAGATCACAACTGTCAAAAATACACAGAAGGAAGGGGTGACATTTCCAAAAAGAAACGTACTCATTACCCGACTTAGGAAACTGGAACCCCTATGTATGTCACCCTTATAAATAAACATAAAAATTAAAAAAATATATAAAATACAAGTTATCTCATTCATACCAAGAGCCTGATGTGATGTGTATCTGTTATCCGTGCTACACAGGAGGCTGAGATGGAAAGGATCATAGTTCAAGGCCATGAAACATGAAACTCCATCTTAATGGAGACCCTGGGCATGCTGGCACCTGCTGTCCCAGCTATAGCAGAAGCAGGGGGTGGGGACACGGATTGCAGTCCAGGCATGTAGATAGCGATTAGACGCTGTCTCAAAAATAACCAGAGGGCTAGAGGTATGGCTCATGAAAAACGAATGTATATATGAACAAATGAATTCATAAAAAAGGCTTAACAAATGACTCATTATTGTTCTACTTCTTTATCCTCTCTCCCTACACCCAGCCCAGGCCCAATACCTGCCAAATGTCAGCACATATTTTGTGTCATGATTCAGTAAAAGAAGAGGCATGTGAAGAACATTCTTGGTTGGGCTACATAGAGGAATTTTCCTTCCTTCCTTCCTTCTTCCTTCCTTCCTTCCTTCCTCCCTCTTACCCTCCCCCACCTCTCTTTCTTTCTGGAAATACTGGAGTTTGAATTCGGGCCTTGTGCTTGCGAGGCAGGTGCTCTACCACATATTTATGTTATGATTCAGTAGAGGGAGAGGCATATGAAGAATGTTCTAAGTTGGGCTATATAGAAGAAGTTTCTTTTCTTTTTTTTGAAGTACTGGAGTTTGAATTCAGGCCTTGTACTTGCCAGGCAGGTGGTATACCACTTGACCCACCTTAAACCCATTTTGCTTTTGCTCATTTCAGTTAGTGTGTGTGTGTGTGTGTGTGTGTGTGTGTGTGTGTGGTGTGTGTGTGTGTGTGTGTGTGTGTGTGTGTGTGTGTGTGTGTGTGTGTGTGTGTGTGTGTGTGTGTGTGTGTGTGTGTGTGTGTGTGTGTGTGTGTGTGTGTGTGTGTGTGTGTGTGTGTGTGTGTGTGTTTAGCCTGGGTTGTCCTGGGATATGATTCTCACAGGGGCATGA
Organism: Dipodomys spectabilis; assembly: GCF_019054845.1. Lineage (NCBI taxonomy): Eukaryota > Metazoa > Chordata > Mammalia > Rodentia > Heteromyidae > Dipodomys > Dipodomys spectabilis. The sequence goes on from NW_024870834.1 coordinate 5,957,663, forward strand.
ACTTTCTTTTTTTTTTTTAACACATAGTTTTCCCTTCTCTAGGTCTTCCCCAGAGCCTATCAGAGGGTTTTACAAGTGAGGAGAGTGAGCTTAAAGAAGGCTCAGGAGCTTGCCCAAGTTCAACAAGACAGGAAATGACCCACTGACATGAAATCTGTCTGCCTGGATGCTGGCTCTTCTTTTCTGACACATTTTGCTTGTCTATTCCTCTAACAGCTTCCTTGGAGGTATTGTGGGGCTCCTCATTGGCAGAGAGAAATGGGGATGAGAAGTCAAATAACTTGCTTTAGTTCCCAGAGCTAGTCAACTGAAAGAACTGAATATGAAACCAAGTTTTATTCTTTTCTAATGTATTCATCCAATGAATGCTATTGATTTCCCTCTAGATCTGCCCTCTGTTGCCCTCCTTCCCCAATTTGAATGTATGCATTGTTGTTGTTGGCTGAAGCACCTTACAAATAGTCTGGTTCCTCCTATCAGAGGTGGCAGCATCCAGTTTAAGTGTGTCCTTGCTGATTTTCTGCTACTTGGATCTGTCCACATCTGACAGAAGGGGTTTGAAGTCTCCAAATTGCAGTGGATCTCTCTAGTTCTCCTTCAAGGTCTATCTGTCTTTGTCTCTAGATTTTGCTGTTCTGTTATTAGACACATACACACTGAGGATTATTAGGTTCTTCTCTTGAACTGATCCTATATCAGTATTTAACAGCTCTCTTTGTCCTGGGCTGAAGTCTAATATAGCTACTTCTATTTTCTTTCAATTAATGCAAACAAGGAATACCTTCTCCTCTGTGTTTATATTCAGAGTGTGTTTATATTCAGCACATAGGTATTGTTTCTTGACCCACTGGGACAGGCCACTGTTCTAGACCACTGACATTCAGTCATTATGGATGTATGAAGTATCTACCAGAAAGCCTCCAGTGTTGAAAGCTTAGTTCCTAGCTGGCAGCACTATTCAGAGGTGACTGGGTCACAAGGATGCTAACTTTATCAATGGATTAATCCATTGATGAGTTCCTAGCTGACTAGGCTATTAGAAGTTGGAGTCTGGCCTGAGGAAGTAGGTCCCTGTGGGCGTGCCTTGAAGGGTATCTTATGCCAGCTCCTCCCTTACTGTCACTCTCTGCTTCCTGGCTGCCATGAGGTGAGCAGCTCTGCTACACTACACCACTGCATGTTCTCCATCATGATGCTCGGCTTCCACACAGGCCTACAGTGACTCACCAAGAGACCATTGAGCCTGAGCTCGATCAAACCTTTCCTCCTCCTCCTCCTCCTCCTCCTCCTCCCCTTCCCCATCCTCCCCCTCCTCCTCCAATATTTTTTTGCTGGTCCTAGGGCTTAGACTCAGCCTGGGTGCTGTCCCTGAGCCTCTCTGGGCTCAAGGCTAGTACTCTTATCAATGAGCCATAGTGCCACTTCCAGCTTTTTCTGAGTAGTATATTGGAGATAAGAGTCTCACAGACTTTCCTGCCCAGCCTGGTTTCAAACTAAGATCCTCAGATATCAGCTTCTTGAGTAGCTAGGATTACAGGTGTGAACCATAGGCATCCAGCTAAACCTTCCCTTCATAAGTTGTTTATATCAGGTAGTTTGTTACAGTAGCCACAAGCTGACTACTGATGTCTACCATATTTGTTACTGTTTTCAAATTGCTTTCTTACGTTGGGTCTAATTTTTATCTTCTGTTCTCTCTCTCTCCTTCTCTCTCTCTCTCTCTCTGCCTTTCAGATTTTACCTGAATTCTTCTTTTTTCCCTTCCTTAGTGTTAGCTACATATAATAATAATTATTATTAAATTAAATTCATTTTTATTAATTTTTTGCAGCACTTGGCATTGAATCCAGGGTCTTGCATATGTCAGGCAAGTACTGGACCACTGAGCTACATTCCTAGCCCTTTTCATTTTTTTGGGGGGGGTCCGGTCATGGGGCCTGAACTCTGGGCCTGGGCACTGTCCCTCAGCTCTTCAGCTCAAGGCTAGTGCTCTACCACTTGAGCCACAGCGCCACTTCCGGCTTTTTTCTTTTTGCTTATGTGGTGCTGAGGAATCGAACCCAGGGCCTTGAGCATGCAAGGCAAGCGCTCTACCACTGAGCCACCTTCCCAGCCCCACCCTTTTCATTTTTATCTTGAGACAGTGTCTGGCTAAGTTGCCAGACTCAGCAGGATTTGAACTTACTTTGTAACCCAGGCAGGCCATAAACTTTTTTTTTTTTTGGGGTCCGGTCATTGGGCCTGAACTCTGGGCCTGGGCGCTGTCCCTCAGCTCTTCAGCTCAAGGCTAGCGCTCTACCACTTGAGCCACAGCGCCACTTTCTGGCTTTTTTCTTTTTGCTTATGTGGTGCTGAGGAATCGAACCCAGGGCCTCAAGCATTCAAGGCAAGCGCTCTACCACTGAGCCACCTTCCCAGCCCAAGGCCATAAACTTTTTATCCTTCTACCTCAGTCTCCAAGTAGCTGGGATTATAGACATGTATCACAATGCCTTGAAGGTACAATTACTTTTGAACTTCTTCTTAGTGATTAGGAAATGCCTTAGAGTTTACAATTTATATTTACAAAAAGTCAATGTGTTTTCAGATAGCATTACAATGTTTCGCAGGTAGTAGGAGTACATTTTAATAACAAAACAATCCTAATTTCTCCTTCCTATCCCCGTAGCATTGCTGACACTTGGACATCCCTGTAGATCTTTAATGGAGCACATTGCTGCTGTAATTACTTTGGACAAACTGTTACCTGTTAGTAAGAAAAGAAATATTTCACCTTCACTTATTCTTTCTCTGATGTGCTTCCTTTCTAGATAGAGTCAACGTTCTGATCTTTATCATTTTTCTTCTCTCTAAAAAAATCTTAACACTTGAAAGTCAGGTCTGTCAGCAACAAATCCCTCACTTCTTGTTTGTCTGAGAAAGTCTTTACTTATCCTTCGTTTTTAGGATAATTTCACAGGATGCAGAATTGTCATTTGGTGGATTTTTAAAAAATAATTAAAATATTTTATTCTTTCCTGTTTTGCTTCTATGGTCCCTTTCTTCCCTCCCTCCCTCCCGCCCTCCCTCCCTGGTTTTCCATCACATGTATGCTATACTCTGTAATCATCACAGTTATTGAATATTCTGTTCTTTTCCCCCAGTCTTTATTCTCTTTTCTCTGCAGTGCTTGTGAGTTTCTTCTCAGCCATGTCTAGTCAACCAATAAGTCCAGCCCAGGCCCTCTTCAATTGGGTCCCTGTGGTTCTGATCTCTAGCACCTCTTTTAGGCTTTTTCTTGCTGTGTCTATTCTATCCATCAGCACCTTCCACATCTTGATCATACTTGTTAATTCTTGGTCTGGTAATTCCCATAGATGAGTATTAAATCTAACGTTGAGTCAGTTTCTTCAACCTGTGGATTTTTTTTTTTTTTTGGTCAGACAGGTCCTTATGTTCTCTTGTTTGCTTGTTCAGAGCTGGTGGTCTACCACTTGAGCCTTGTCTCTAGTTCAGCTTTATGCTTGTTAAATGGAGATGGAATATCTTGTACTTGTCTTCCTGGGTTAGCTTCAAACCATGATCCTCTAGATCTTAGCCTCCTAAGTAGTTAGAATTACAGGTATAAGCCATCAGTGCCTCGCCACCCCATGTTTTGGCTTCTTATTTTTCTGATAGCCTGATGGTATACTAGGTGAGAGAGAGCACTATGAGCAGACTTGTGGGGAGGGCAGAGGCCTGCAGTCCTGTGAGGAGGTCTCCATTGCTTAGTGACCCTGGGCCTCTGACCCCCTGACCTCTACCCGGGCCTCTCACTGTCCTCCCCTGGGATGGGATGGCCACTGTGGACTGCAGTTGGGTAGGTTAGGCTCTGATAAAACCCCAGCTTGAGGTCAGATCTTGTTAAAGAACACAAGGTTCTGCATATTTACATAACAGTCCATCCCCCTGCTGGAACTCTGCCTGTCACTGTGAGGACTTGGCAGGGTTCCTGGTGGTGAAGCTGGAAGACCCGAGGGTCCTCTGTGCACAGCCGTCGCCCAGTCCTTACCTGCCACTCTCACACCTGCCTTGGGGAGCTAGCCAGCTGCGTGAGGTTTCCCTACCCCGCTGGGTCCTGTGGAAGTCTGCGCCTATGGCTTTCTGCTCTGGGCATTTGCCTGTCATGGCTCTAGTGTGGGGAGCAGTGGGTTTCCCTGGGTTCCTACCACTCTGATGAATCTAGAAAAATGGCTGATATCTCCATTCATTCAGCTTTTAACCTGTTGCTAGGGCAGAAGGGATACTTTTGTCTGCTTATATGCCAGACATGACCAAACCTGGGCCACCCCCCCCTTTTTTTTTTGAAGTACTGAGTCTGGACCTTTGTTCTTTGCTTAGGCAAGCAAACTGCCACTTGAGCCACACTTCTTGTCTCTCTGCTTTTAGTTTATCTTTCAAATAGAGTCTAACACTGTTTGCTCTATGCTGAACTTGGAACTATGATCTTCCCACCTCCAATGTAGCTGGGATTACAGGTGTGCATCACCATGCCCAGCCAAACCCAAATTTACTAACTCTAAGACCTATGCCACATGGGAAGAGAGCAGTTAGGGATGAGGAAGACACAAGTTAATTTGTGTATGTGTGTGTGTGTGTGTGTGTATGTAGGAACACACACACATAGTAGTGCAGAGAGAGCCTTTCATATACTACAGACACATTCTACCATTAAGCCACACCCTTGGGCCATACAAGTAACCATCATGAGCATCACCGGAGTGCTAGGTACTCATTCACAAACCCAGACACAAACTCCATGCTGAGAGGTCTGGAGGTAGAGAGCAAGCCAGGCATACTGGAGGCAGTGGGAATGAGGCATGTGGTTGTAGACAGGGATGTACAGGTGATCGCTCTTCCAGGAGCCCCTGCTCGGTGAGGAAATGGCTCTGAACGTACAAGAACATGAAGGAAATGTGCAACCCTACCACTGGTTTAAGACGCCTTGTAGGGAAGACAGGCAGGGGGGAGGGGATGCGGTCAGCCTGATACAGCACAAGTGCCCCCTGCTCTGCCCGCCCCTCTGCCACTGTAGCTATAGTGCCTTTCACTGCTGTTACAATGCACACGCTCCTTTCAGGGAACCCGATTTTATGATGACGTTAGTCTTTTACCTGCTAGTATAAATCTGTTTCATGAGTGAAGAATCTTCAGAGTATTGGCTTTTTATGAAGCACAGTAGAGGGTGGTAGAAATAGCTGGTAGGGTTAAGTGGATGGCCCAGATGCAAATGTGATCTCCTTTCCATGTTGCAGTGGTGTGAATACCGGTAATCCCTGCTTCTGCCCCCAATTCATCTGTGGTAGCCCAAGAAACTAACCCATATTGCAACAGGATTAAGAGGTAGGGTCCTAGGAGGTGAGGAGGTGGTAAGTCACGGGAAGCTACCTTCAGAAGTGGGATTAGTGTCCTCATTAAAGAGTGCCGGTCTATGTGGGGTGGGGTCTTTAAGGGCATTGGGCCATACAGGTTCCTCTTTTGGGAAAAGGATTAAGTCATTTATTTGTTTGTGTTAGTTTGTTTAATAGTACTGGGATTAGAACCCCAGCCCCCTGCATGGTAGGCAGGTGCTTTGTCACTAAACTATATCCTTAGCCCCAAGGTCCTTATGAAAGAGGACACTGTGATCCACCTCTCCACAGGGTGGCACCATCTTGGTGCAGAGACCAGTCCTCACCAGACACTGGAATGGAATCTTGGTCTTCCCCGCTTCCAGTAGATATAAATTTCTCATCTCTGTCAATTGTCCAATCCCGGGTGTTTTGTTATAGCTGCACACATGGATTCATGCTGAGAGCTATGACAACCCATGCCTATGACAAGAAACCCAGGGCACCAGGCCCGGCCCTCCTGTCAGCCCTCAAGAGAAAGGGACTCTCCCCCCAAACAGTGGGGCCCTGTAGGTGGCAGTCCATGTGCACAAAAGCCCAGGCCACCGGTGACACCAACCAACCCACTTCCTCCTCTGGCCTCCAAGGGCCTGGGCTTGGAGATGGGCCTTCTCCATGTCTGTGAGCCTCCTTCCCAGTCCACTTCCTCCGAGAAGAACCTACTCCTCCACCAGAACTCTGCCCACAAGTCCTGGAGAGGTACTGCTGCACCTGGCTTCTTACCCAGGGGGCTCCCTGTCCTGTCCTGTCCTCCTGTCCTGTCCTGTCCTCCTGTCCTGTCCTGTCCTCTTGTCCTATCCTGTCCTGTGGCTGCTGCAGAGCCTGCCCCTCTCCTTAGCTCTCAACCCCCATTCCTGGGCAGCCACCATGCCATCAGCCAAGGCAAGTTTCTGCAGTCCCTCCCTCCTCGGCCTCTGTCCTGGCAGTCTTGGTCACCTTCCATGCAGTGTTTCTGAGCTGTCAATCTCACGGGCTACTTCCTGTTCCAAACCTTTGTGTAAGGTGATTGTCACAGCCCTTGGCGAGTTGGCGAATCCTTCAATTCCAGCCTCCTCTTCCACTGCCTCACCCCTAACAGACCTGGGCCCTGTCCACGTCCTCCGGCCTGCCTCTGAGCTCTGAGGCAGGCTGACGTTTCAGCTTCCCAAGCTGCTCCTCTTGCACCACTTGCTTGCTCTTCATCCTAATGATTCTCAACTTCCAAGGCCCAAAGGAGCCCTGGGTTTATTGCCCTTTCAATCAGTCTGGTGAGGGGGTGCGCTTTTTTGTTTGTTTTGAGACAAGGTCTCATTCTGTAGACAAGATGGCTTTGCATTTACAATCCCATTGCCTTAGCCTCCCCTCATACCTGGATGACAAGCATGCACCTTGACACCTGGCTTGAGTCATGAGCTGTCATGCCCCAAGCACACACTCATAGTCAAGCAATTTGGACAGTCTTCCCTACAGGGATTAAATACATGTGTGTCTTGTTACTCTGCTGAGTCAATGCCAGGGGTCCTGTCTCAGAGAGGCCGTCATAAGTACCTTCCCTGAAAAGCCATTCAGCACATACTTAATGGCAACAAAGACTTTGGAATGTTTCATTGTTAGAGAAAGTTCATACCAAAAGTTTTAAGTGGATGAAGGAGGACTGAAAAATGACTATGATTCAAAATCTATTTAGAAAACTTTACCAAGGCCAAGTACCAGTGGCTCACCCCTGTAATCCTAGCTACTCAGGAGGCTGAGATCTAAGAACTGCAGTCTGAAGCCAGACTGGGCAGGAAAATGACACTCTTATCTCCAATTAACCACCAAAAAGACAGAAGTGGAGCTGAGGCTGAAGTGGTATAGAGTGTCAGCCTTGAGCAAAAAGCTGAGTGTACAGCCTTAGTACAGGCACATACAGAGAGGAAGTTTGCCAAAATTTTACAAGAAAGATTTTGGAGTGAGTTGTCTCCTCCTCTCCCCTCAATCCAACTTCAGGTTTGCATGGTAAAAAAAAGAGAATGGTGAAATCAGAAGGAAGTGAACTATGGCTATTTTTGCCCATCCCTCCATGGGTAATGGGCTATAAGAAATGTACTGGTTTCTTGGGCTGGGCAGGGCAGGAAGTGAGGCTGGGAGGTGTGATCTGCATGTTAATTCTAGCTGCTAATGTGAATTCAGCATTCATTACACTTGGGCTGGAATAGCTGTTGCAACCTGCAGCTCCTGTCTATGTCCACATGCAGGCAAGGGGGGCCCAAGCCTTGTGCATGCTAAGTGATTGGTTCCTCTTCATCATCCCATCTCACAGATTGGCAGCCTGCTGAATATTCCAAGAAAAGCCCAGAACTGTCTGTCTTTGCAGCACTGTCCATCTTTCCAAAGCTCATGTTCTTTTTTTGTTTTTGGTTAGTCGTGGGGCTTGAGCTCTGGGCCTGGGTACTGTCCCTGAGCTCTTCAGCTCAAGGCGAGTGCTCTACTACTTGAGCCACAGCGCTACTGCTGGTTTCCTGGTGGTTCATTGGAGATAAGAGTCTCATGGACTTTCCTGCCTGGGCTGGCTTTGAACCGTGATCCTCAGACCTCAGCCACGTGAGTAGCTAGGATTACAGGCGTGAGCCACTGGTACCTGGCTCAAAGCTCATGTTCTTAAAAACAAGGTTTGCAGCCAGGTATTGGTACTTGTAATCCTAGATACTTAGGAGGCTGAGGTCTGAGCCTCACAGTTTGAAGCCAGCCTGGGCAGGTAAATCTGTGAGATTCTTAACTTCAGTAAACTACCAAAGAGTTAAAAGTTGAACTCTGCCTCAAGTGGTAGATCATTAGCTTTGAGGAAAAAGAAAAAAAAAAAGCTCAGGGGCAGCCTCCAGACCCCGAGTTCTAGCCCCAGGATTGGCACACAAACAAAATAAAACATAAATAGGGTTTGCATTGATCAAATGCAAGATCCACAAAGATCCAATTGACAATACTGCTTCCAGCTAAAAGGTTAAGGCTACCTTCTCTATACCAACCTTTCCTTTATGAATAATGGTTATTATTCAGCAGACTAAATCTGTTGATAGGCTTGGTCCATCTTGATTCAAACACAGATTAAATGTCATTCCAGTAACTCAGGAGCACCAAGAGAAATCCAAGGCATCCTGGGGACACTCTGCCCTAGCTATATACTCTACTGCCCAGGAGGACGCACCTACAATCTTTCCCTTGCTTGGGTTAAAAGTCCTGCTACAGGACTTCCTGCTACAGTGGTGGTGATCACCAGCCAAAGAGTATGAAGGGGTCACCATACTTGCCCTGGAGACAGTACCCACATCAATGACTTGATCTAAAGTCACACACCCAAGAGTGGGAAATTTGGTCAGGTGAGGAGACATCCTACCTGAGCTAGCCAGGTAGGTGCTTTGGAAGCCAGGAGTCAGGGAGATGGAGGGAACAGCAGGGAGTGAAGTGGGCTGAGGCTCTGACAGTGAATGCCAGGTGGTGGCACTTCCTGCATGGGCCATACCACACCACTCCGTCATCACTGCCTCCGGATTCCTCTTCCAGAGAGGGGCTAACTGTTCATCCTCATCCTCCCTCCTCCCCTTCCTCTTCCTTCCCACCCTTTCTCCTCATTTCTTTCTTTCTTTTTTTAACAGCCATCAGGAAAATGGCATCCATAAATATGCCATTGTAACCACCTTCTAAGCACATTAACAAAAAAGTAGGTACAAGTTGAACACCCCCAACTGGAAACTGGAATACTCCCAAATCTCAAACTTTTAGAGCCAACACAAGTACAGCTGACAAACTGCAGTCAGAAGGCTAAAGTGCCAAAACATTCTAAGAGTTAACCTTCAGGCTATGTGCCTAAGATACATCTTGAACATACGGGACAATGAATGTTTTGTGTTTATGAATGTTTTGTGTTTAGACTTGGATCCTGTTTCCCATAGTATCTCTCATTAAGTATACATAAGTATTCCAACCCCCCAAAAAATCCCTATGTCCAAAATACTTTTGATTCCAAGCATTTTCGGTAAGGGGTACTTTTGTTGTAGTCTTCTCCTGGCAAGATGGCCTATTTCAGACACCAAGGGGGCAGGGCTGCTACCCAGAGGCCTGGAAACCCTCATCCATTGCTGTCTGGCTTCATTACATATGCCTTTTGCCCAGCCTCTTCTGTTGGTTCCCATTCCTCATGCACTTCTTGTTCAGAAGAGAGTTACTTTCTCTCCATGCTGGATGCACATATACACAGAAGGATTATATATATATATTCCGTCCCATTGGTGGCTGACCTGGCCATGTGACTTGGTTTAGCCAATGAGATGCTCAGGGAAGTGGTGGCTGCCGTTTCTAAGTGGAACCTTCCAGAGCTATCATGAAATTCTGCTTTCTCTCTCCTCTCTCTCTCTCTCTCCCTCCCTCCCTCCCCCAGGTTCTCTCTTTCTCTCTCCCTTCCCCAACCTATGTTGCTCTTCTAGTTGCACTAAAGCATAAAGACATTATTGTTAAAAGCCTCAGCCGGCCTATCACACAAGTGAGAGATATACTCATGTTGCTTTGGGTACACAGGTCACATACATACATGCACACTGGTACATCCAAGTTATTTCTGTGCGAGCCACTGGGGTGTAAGGTTGTTTGTTATGGCAGCAAGACTGACTGCCCTGAACTGACTGGCTCAGTGTTTTTCAAAGAAACTACAGAACACTCCAAGCTCCCAGAAACACAGAAGTGGTCAAAGGGAATGTTTGGTGTGGGGCCTCAGCGGAGGCTGACCACTCACTTTCGGGGCACCCCCTTATCTCATCCCCTTCCTCTGCTCTGGGTGGGGAACCCCAGTGTAGGCTCCAGGTCCAGGCCTGGGCCTTCCCCTGACCACTTCCTCTTCAACCTACCCCTCCCCCGCCCTGGCCACAGTGGCTCAAGTCTCAGGCACTCTGGACACATTGGCTCCTTCCAGAACTCTCTGAGGGAGGCCATCTTTGTCCTCACAGACAAGGACTTGGAGCCTGAAGAGGCGCCGTCCCATGCCCTGGTCACATAGGAAGACTCAGCGCTGGGACTGAACAGGCTCTGTGGCTTCCACAGACTGTGTTCTTCCCACATGGTTATGGGTATGGGACAGAACAGAGAGAGTGCAGGTTGGAGCAGTGAGTGACAGACCACTTGCTGGCTCCTTGACACTGTCTGGCCTTTGCTCTAGTGGTAGGCCCCAGGGAATGGAAGTATGGGACAGAGCAGACAAAAAGCACAGGCAGCCGGGAGCCAGTGGCTCACACCTATAATCCTAGCTACTAAGGAGGCTGAGATCTGAGGATCACGGTTCAAAGCCAGCCCCGGGCAGGAAAGTCCGTGAGACTCTTATCTCCAATGAACCACCAGGAAACCAGAAGTGGCGCTGTGGCTCAAGTGCTAGAGTGCTAGCCTTGAGATGAAGAGCTACGGGACAATGCCCAGGCCCAAAGTTCAAGCCCCATGACCAACCAAAAATAAAAAATAAAAAGCACAGGCACGCTTAATGGATGTTTATGGACAATGTGCTCAAACAAGGATTGATTAGAAAAGTTAGGTTACATGAAATTTTTTGTTTGTATTTTGGTTTTGGGGTGTGTGTGTGTGTGTGTGTGTGTGTGTGTGTGTGTGTGTGTGTGTGTGTGTGTTGTTCTTGGGGCTTGAACTCAAGGCACTATCCCTGAGCTTTTTTGGGGCTTGAACTCAAGACACTATCCCTGAGCTTTTTTGCTCAAGGTTGGTGTTCTTCCACATGAGCCACACCTCCACTTCCAGCCCCTCCCCTTTTTTTGGTGGTTAATTGGAGGAAAGAATCTCATGGACTGTCCTAACCAGGCTAGCTTCAAACCGTGGTCCTCAGATCTTAGCCTCCACAGTAGCTAGGATTACAGGTATGAGCCAACAGTGCTCAGCCTGAATTCTTAAGTTTTAAAATGGAAAGTGAAATTCTACCAGGAGGTAGAATTCTACTGGTCTGGGAGGAAGACAGGACTCAGGGACATAAGCTCTTTCCTTCCTGAAAGTTCTGGTGTGTCTTGGGATTCATGGAATTTTTTCCTTTTTACCATATCAAACTTTACTCAGGTCCCTGGACTTTCTCCTAAGTTACTTTGTGTGCTTTCTTGTAAAAATCCAGTTTTAGCAAGACCATCCTACCCCTGCTATCTGACTGACCTCAATATCAGACCAAGTGTTTCATCTACTGGAAGTCAGGTGGTGTCTGTCCATCTTGGCCTGTCTTCAGTGAGAATGTCATTAGGTCAGAATGACCTAAGAATGACTCCTTACCCTCTCAGCTTCCCCCGAGTTATTTTCCATCCCCCAACCCAACTGTTCCTTGGTCATCAACTCCCACTTGCCCATGCTGCATTCCAGATTGGGCCAGTTTTAAACTGAAGTTCTTTTTACACCCATTTTTAGCCTGTTAACTACTGCCCAATTCTGGTTTTTCTTTCATGAGCTATTAATTGGAAATGAGTCATGAAATCAGATACAGTCTCCTGGACCTGTGTTGTATTTGGGGTGCAAAGACCTAGAAATGATGGTGGAGGCGGGGATGGCAATGTGGGAAGGGCACAGGCCCAAAGGAGAAAAGCAGAACCAGACAGGGCGCTGGTTTGGCTTATTTCCCCTCTTGATTTTTTTCAAGAAACTTTGGGTCCCTGCCCTTGAGCAACACTCCCTCCTCTGGTCCTAGAAACACCTACAGACAATACCTGCTGCTGGCCACATAAGAAAGAACTCAGGTTCGTGGAGAACAGTACATGTACCTTCCTTCCCCCAAACAACCTCATCTATAGTTACCATAAGACACTAAGTACTTGGTCTGCGGAAATATAACAGTCCTATCCCTCTTAGAGAACCCTACTTTCTTTACCACTCCTTCTTTACCCCTCACCTCTAGACTCTACTCATTTAAGTTGGCTATACACATGCCTATATAAATGAACAGCCTGTCCCAGTTCTACTCTATCTGCCCCAAAGCACGCCCCCCCCACCCCCCCCCCCCCCCCCACACACACAGGGGGCAGAATCCTGGCAGCTCATGAAAATCTAGGTTGTCTGCTTTTTCTTAAGTACGTGTGTGGACTACATTTCCCAGGCTTCCTTGCAAGTAAGTTTGATCAGGTGATTGAGAGTTCCTGCCAATAAAATGTGAGCAAAAGGGGCACACCCACTCCAAGCCTGGACAGTAAGACCTACCCTCAAGGCTCCTCCAGGATCTTTTCCCTTCTAGCATGTAGGATGCACTAAGCCCTAAGAAACTGGAGGCCACATGCTGAATGTGCCAGAGCCTTTGTCACCCACAGGTTCCTGTCGAAAAGGAATCTTGCATATGCGCAGAAGGTAGCGTCTTCTGGGTGAAAGTCCTTACACCCAGCAAATGAAGCTTCTGTATGTCCATGTTCCCCCACCATGACTCTCCACCTGACATTGCTGTCACTTCTCATCATCTGCTTCAAATTATAGTCCTCCCAATCTCTACGTCCTGAGCAGAGCCAGGACGTAGGCAGAGCCACTGGCTGTGAATATTTAAAGAGACTTCTTTAATGTGACTGTGCTTCTGACTGGGCAACATGACTTCTCAGAGGATGCCAGCAATGTTTAGAACATTCCATGGATTTCTCTGTTAACACCTGGTATACACAGGCTTGGTCATGAGAGGAGGAAGGGACTGGTTGATGCTGAACCCAGAAGTCTAGAGAGGCCCAAATCTGAAAATCTTATCCATCAGCAAAACCCCACCCCAGCACCGGAGACCCCACACAGCTTTCCATCAAGGCCCAGGCCTCCTTTGTACACACACATAGCGCATTTGCCTTTCAGCCTGCACTTGAACCTCACAAAGCTTGGAGACACACATAGGCACGGGGACTGTATGTCCATTGGACAGAAGGGGATGCTGAGGCTCCACAGAACCAAAGGACTTGTCTTGTCACCATTTGTTTTTTTTTGTTTGTTTGTTTGTTTTTGGGTCCGGTCATGGGGCCTGAACTCTGGGCCTGGGCACTGTCCCTCAGCTCTTCAGCTCAAGGCTAGCGCTCTACCACTTGAGCCACAGTGTCACTTCTGGCTTTTTTTTCTTTTTGCTTATGTGGTGCTGGGAATCGAACCCAGGGCCTCAGGCATGCAAGGCAAGCGCTCTACCATTGAGCCACCTTCCCAGCCCCTCTTATCACCATTTGTGTGTAGGCTAAGATGTCACTGGGACCAGGGGTGGGGAAGGCAGACATTTTCTTTTCCCCTCTTTTCTTCCCTCTCTCTAGCACTCAGGTCTGGCCAAGGAGCATCAGCAGGCTGAACGAATTTTCATTCTTTGACTTTTAAACACAGTGGGTGTAGAGAGGAGAGGCTGTGGTTATTATGGGTTATTATGGCTGCTGCTGCTGCTGAGAGGGGGAAGTGAGCTGGAGGGGGAAGAGGGGAGGACGAGGACTTACTGGATCTTTCTTCTCTTATGGTGTACTCCAGCACCTCAGAGGAGCTGTCATCCAGACAGTGGAAGTGAACACACAACACCAGGTGCTTCGAGCCGCTGTCTCGGCGGACGAGGAACGTCTGAAATGGAAGAAACAGAGTCAGCTCCTGAGTCAGACTTGGGTGGAGGCTAGAAAGACCACAGTAAGGTGGAAGTCAGCTGGAAGGTTCCTGAAACAAGGTGGGGGGGCAGCCAAGCACCCCTGAAGACCACCCGGGGCTGCCACTTGGACCTGGCTCACAGCCACATGGAGGTTCCTTGAGTCTTTTTCTCATTGGCTTGCCTAATGTGTCAATCACAAGGCACTGCAGATAAGGGAGTCTGGGCAGGGAGGGAGGCTCAGCATTCAGGACCTCCACCTAAGATGCTGGCTCTACACTGTGGGGCTGGCTTTGAAGTGGGGGTTCAAGGGGTCCAGAAAGGCCTGGGACTACAGGACACTGGTTTGCCTCACCAGGGTTGACTATACATAAGGAAGTGAGCTGGGGTTCAGGCTATTGAATTTGGGCCTGTTATGCTTTAAGGTCTCTCCTTATGGACTGCAAGTTCTGCTTGATGAGGCTCTGCTGCTGGGCCTCTCTCTACACTGACAGAAAGACGCCTGCCTCTAGGTCAGGATGCACTTGTGCTTTAGTAAGCAAGGGTCATGCCAGATGGTGGCTCTAAAGGGCCTGGGCATTAGTTCTGCATCAGGAGGTGTTGGGGGGTGGGGGGGGGGCAGTAGCCTCCAGGGCTGATCTCTGGACGGGCCTCTCCCTGTCTGCCACTACCTCTGCTGTTTTACAATGCCCTCTTCAGTCTCTAGTGGTCCTGCCCAAGCTTACCCCTCCTCCTCTTGTGATGCCTTCTGGAATGTCCCCAGCTACCTGCAGCACAGATACTCAAGGACAGAAGGGCTGAGTCACTTTCCCCATTTCTCTCAACCCATCCTCCCAACATACACCGCACCTCTGGAGTCTGAGGTCCCCCTGCTCGGTCCCCAAGCCTATGGCTGGAGTATGACCCAGTCCCTGAAGGCAGGGACACGGTCCCCATGTGGGCAACTCTGGAAGAACACTTCCCGTTAGGCTCCAAATCCTGCTGCTGGCTACTAGTGATAGAGTGAGATCATTGTAATTGTTACTAAGATGTATGGATGACACCTTCCCCGCCCTGGCTGCCCCACGCCCGAACACCAGAGCACTGGGTCTCATGATCCCACTGGCTTCTGTAGCGATTCCTGTTTTACAGATGGGGAAACTGAGGAAGAATGTGGCAAGAAATACTTCTGACCACTGTGTAGAGTATAGTGCTGGAGCTGGGTTTGAGCTCAGGCCCTTAAGACTCTAGAGCCTGGACATTGGACCTCTACCCCCATTCCTTGCCTTTCTCTCCAGGTCTTGGGCTCTGTGAGTGTGTGAGGGCATTGGAGGAGTGGTAAGGGTGAGTCTATTAGTCCCTGCCTGTGGCTGTGTTGGGAAAGGAGGTTAGTTAGCCCTCTCCACAAGCAGGGGAGAGTCACGAGAGCATAGGACCAGGTGCGGGCAGAGGGAGCCAGGAAGGGGAGATGCCAGCCTGGGAGGAGCCCTCCTGCGGGCTGGGGGCCAGCTGGCGCTCTTCTACTTCTCCCAGCCCTGCCCTGGGCTCAGAGGAAGCACTCGGCTCCCATCCTTTCTTCTGCTTAGGCTACACAGACCTGAACTTGAACTGCCCTTCAGGCATGGCTTGTTTTGTCTCTTTTCTAAAGGTTCAAGGCCCAGTGCCTCCTCATCCATCAAACCCATGGAGAGTGGTGGGACAGGCGCCAGGGTGTGAGCGACAGCAAGCAAATGGGTATGATAAAACGTGGCTGCTCTTTGTGCTTGACTCCTGGCACAGCACTGTGAACCCCTGGGGCTTTCCTGAGAGCCAGGGCAGGACTCATTCATAAGGAGGCCTTGTGAGAGCCCCCAAGATAACACCGACGGGTGACTCCCGGGAAGAAGCTGGTCCCAGGGAACAAGCAGGATTAGAGCACTGCACCTCTCGGCCACACCCTAACACTGCGGAGGGGAGCAGGCTGGAGACAGTTCCCCCATAGAGCCCATGATTTAGTCAGCGATGATGAGGACATCCAACCTCTGATGTGGGAGCTCAGGGGCTCCTTGGCTGGTGACAGGGAGAGAGAGAGAGAGAGCGCTGCACCCAGCTTCTCAGAGCAGGGGAGCTTTGTACCCGACCTTCCCCAGATCTCACCCCACATCTCCCTTCCATTTGGTACTTCCTGAGTTCTATGCTTTGTAATAAAGCTGTCATCGGATCATCAACCTTTCAGGGGGCTCTGTGAGATGCCCTGTCACACTTGAACAGCTGCCCTGGGAGCCCTCAAATTGCAAGCCATGTTGGACCGAAGTGTGGGTGGCCTGGGACCCCACGTTAACTGAGGGACCCGGTGTTCTCTGGATGGGGTCAGAGGTCCCAGTTGCCACCAGGAGCTCACACACAGGGCAGGGCTCCCCTTCTTCTCCACGGGGTCATGAATCACACCAGAAGCAAGGATACCAGGTTCCAAACTCTGGATCACATCCATTAGGGTGAATTGATCAGCAAGGTTTATTTTTTCCCCCAAATTAAAATAAAACAGATGAAAATAGAAGACCCTTGCCTACCATAAGGAGGGCTTATTATTAGCAAGAGAAACCTGTATCATGGGCCAGGACCCCAGTGTAACAGGTGCTGTATTTCTACCCCGAGACTTACCTTTGCCCCTTTGTATTTGGTCTCCCTCCCCACCCCCAGCCATTGATTGTCATCTAATTGGCTCATTCACTCCCATTACATAACTACTTCTAGAACTTTCCACCTTAGCCACAGCTAATCATGACTATCCTGCTCACCTCTGCCAGCCTTCCTCACAGTTAGAGGGGTCCAATAAAGCACATGGAAGAACATTTATTCTCTAATAAAAAGACAGAGAAGAAAGCACATTAACTCCTCTCTGAATGGGTGAGAGGTCTGGAGCAGTCTTGGCCATTCTGTAACCATGAGGAAACGAATCTGGAGATCAAAAGCTAACATCTTGATGATGGGGGGCAGAAGGGCAGAAAGAACTTGGAACGGAAGCCATCACTGAGTTTCTTTGGGCTCAACCTCTGGATTTCTCCTTGGGTAGGGAAGAGTACCCGATGGCTGACACTACCGTCATGCCATGCTGTGGTTTGAAGCCCCGGCATTGTTCCCACCCACGGCATTCTGGGAGCACGCCATGCCTGTGCCGCACCGAGCTGACAACAGAGTCAGCCCCCCTCTGTCCTCTTCACCCCTTTTCTCCCTCTGTCAACTTCTTCCTCCCACCACAGCCTGACCTAGGAACTATCAGAAAGCACAACTCGCTGTCTGCATCTGTGCCAACTCCTGGTGCCACGCCCACTCCGAGGTCCAACTTTCTTCAAAGCTAGGTAGGCTTCCTCCATCCATCTCCCCCCAAAAGCCCAGCGGGAGGCTGGCAAGAGCTCTGGGTCGTGAGCAGAGGAATGTATGCCCTCTCCATTTCTGAGCGAGTCTGTTCTGTGTCCCTTAGCAGGTCACTGGCTCTCTCTCAAGCTGGCTTTTTCTAGGCTGTACAGAAGGAGAAAGGCTGATGAGACACGAGTCTCCTTCCTTCTAGAAAGTGCTCTTCTAGATGTACCGCTCTTGGAGTGTTTCACACACACACCCCCGATCAGAGCTGTACATTGAGGCACTCCCAGAGGGACTAGATTCCTTCCCTGTCTGCCTTGGTCCAGTGTGAGTTTTAAAGGCCCAAAATGTCAGCCACAGCTGGGACAGAATTTGCTTGGGCAGAGAATTCTGTAGCGACCTCACCCTCCCCATCCCCCGTGCATTAAAAACCCAAAGTGAAATAAATGCACTATAAATGGTTTGGGCTTTAACCATCCATATTTTGGCCGGCACAATCAGAACCGTCTGCTTTTCTACTTTCGCTATTTTAAGACTATTTTTCCAGTTGTACGGGGAAATTTCCCACCATGCCATTAAAGCAGGGACAGAGGTGGTCAGTTTTTCAAGACTGCAGAGCTGTGCGGTGGAGGTGGGTGGCTGTAGCCAAACAAAGCCTACAGGACACACATGGACATGGTAGCCACCCTTGAAGTAAAGGCCTTACCAGAGCCCGCAGAGCTGCCAGGATCTCTGAGGCCTGGAACTGGGAAGATAGGATACATTGCTCTTCTCGCTCAGTCTCTAATTTTTAACCTGGGGGAGCTGAGGCTCACCTTTCCAATCCTTTAGAAGGGAGCTGGAGCAGGGTGCTGAGCTGTTTCTCAACGCTGGTTGTTGATCTCAATTACCCAGAGAACTTTCAAAACACACTACTGGCTTTTCTTACTGAAAGTGCAAGCAATCGCTGGCTTCAGATGGGAGAATTAACGTCTCTGGTCCAAGAACGGAAGGCAGGTTGGGTGTGGTGTCACATGCCTGTAATCCCAGCACTCAGAAAGCCGAGGCAGAACTGGGAATTCAAGGCCAGCTTCGGCTACAAAAGTGAGATTCTATCTCTTTTTAAAAAAATGGAAGGAGAAGGAGAGATCCGAATACTCAAAGCCAAAAGTACAGATCTACACAAGAGTAGGAGGGGCATGGTGGGTATTCTGACTCACAAGCCCAGGGCTCCTGTAATTCCCAGCAGGTGGTTTTGTTTTGTTTTGTCTTTTGGCTTCAGGTGGGAGATTTACAAATTATAGCTTGTAAAGCCAAACCCACAGGACGCTCACTGCTCACCTGGAGCTTGGCTACACATAGCAAAGCTCAACCAAAGAAGTACTGACTTCTAGGTATAAAGCTGAGATACTGCTTTGGAGGGTTTGTTTGTTTGGTTTTTTTTTTTTGGTTGTTATTGTTTGTTTTGGTGGTATTGAGGTTTGAACTCTGGGCTTCAAACTTGTTATGCAGGTGCTCTATCACTTGAGCCCTGCTCCCAGCCCCTTTCTTGATTTTGTTAGTTTTTCGATAATGTCTTGAGTTATTTTTTGCTAGGGCTGGCTTGGGTTCTGTCAATGACATTATAGACACATATTATGTATGTCTAACTTGTCTGAATTAGGGTTCTCACTAACTTTTTGCCTATCGTTGGCTTCAAAGTGTGATTTTTTCCCCCCAGTCTCTACTTCTCAAGTAGCTGGGATTGTAGGCATGCACTGCCACACTAGGCCTGATAATGTTTTTGTTTCTTTGTTTTGTAGGTAGGAACTTGAGCTAGACCTCTAGTCAATATTGGCTTATAAAAGTCCCTGTAGAGCCAGGCACCAGTGGCTCACGCCCGTAATCCTAACTACTCAGGAGGCTGAGATCTGAGGGTCACAGTTCAAAGCCAGGGTGGGCAGGAAAGTCCATGAAACTCTTATCTCCAAGAAACCACCGGAAAATCAGAAGTGGCGCTGTGCCTCAAAGTCATAAAGCACTCGCCTTGAACACGAAAGCTCAGGGACTTAAACTCAGGCCCCTGAGTTCAAGCCCCAGTACTGGCACCCTGAAGGCAGTCAGTTGTGAATTGAAGACAAGGCTTCACAACATGGTGGCCAGATTACTCATGGCAGGCCCCTCCTCATCACCGGCTGGGTGACCTCACTGCAAATGGAGATGGGGCCTCTGCCATGCATGCTTCCTACGCACCCAGCTATCCTGCAGCAGCGATAGCACCTCGTCCCCTGGCCTGGGCACTGGGAAGGGAGCAAGACAAGGCCTCACCAAATACACTTGTCAAACGAATAATATTGGAGTTAGTGTTCCTTGCAGGAAGGAGACTGTGAGCCTCCTGCATGCTGGGCATGGGGAGATTAACACAGCACAGCTTGGGGAGGGGAAGAGGTGTCTATGAGGGTGTTTCCGAAGGTATCAGATATAAGGGCTCTGAGCTAAGACTGTTGGGAGGCCTAGTTGGAGGAAGTGGGCAGCTGGGGCGCCCTTACAGGGTGTGTCTTGGCTTTCCCGCCTACCTCTTAACTCCTATCTGCTTCCTGGCTGCCAGGAGGCGCGTAGTTTTCCTCTGTCAGGCCTTTCCACCACGCTCTGTCTCACACAGGCCCAAAAGCAATGCAGCCTGCTGACCATGGATTGAAACCTGTGAGACTATGAACCAATGTAAGTCTCTCCACTGGGCACCGGTGGTTCATGCTAGAATCTGAGTTACTCAGGAGGCTGAGATATGAGGATTAAGGTTCAAAGCCAGCTGGGGCAAGGAAGTCCAAGGGACTCTTATCTTCAACTAACCACCAAAAAGCCAGCAGTAAAGCTGTAGCCCAAGTGGTAGAGTGCTAGCTTTGAGCAAAAATAAAGCTCAGAAGCAGCACCCAGCCCCAATACTAGCGCCCCAATACTAGCACCCCAATACTAGCATACACACACACAAATCTTTCCACTTTATTGTTTCTCTTAGGCATTTGCCATAGTAACAAAAAGTCTGACTATCACACTTCATAAGACTATTCTCCAATAAAAGGAAACAACTGTCCTTGGAAAAGTGGCTGACTCCCAGACTAGGGCTGGTAGAAAGACAAGGTACTCACATCAATCCACAAACAAAGGCCCAGACACACACACATTCGCATGCATACACATACATGCACACTCACTGGCAAGCCACTTGAAAGATTCCCAGTGATCAAAGATAGAGCAACTTAAACAACCACACAAAGTGGAATAGTATTATAACCCCAAGTGTCAAGTAAGAATCCACAGTTCCATGGTGATGCCAGCAAGTGACTGGATAAATAAACAGGTGAAGAAGAAGAGACAGATGCCTTAAGCAGAAGAATGAATCTCAAGTCACTTAGGTGGCTATCTAACCCAGGAGACAGGGTAAAACCTGCCATTCCCCCTGGGGTAGGGGGAGGCTAAGCGGGGTCTATACAGGAGGGACCCGGTATGGATCACACAAAATGATCAATATAGGCAGAGCATCAATATAGCCCAGAGCATCCATTAAGAAGCATATGAGAGCTAGACACTGGTGGGTCTGTCATCCTAGCTGCTCAGGAGTCTCAGATCTGAGATTGTGGTTTGAAGCCAGCTGGGGCAAGAAAAGTCCATGAGATTTATCTCCAATTATCCAATTAACCACCAAAAACCAGAAGTGGAGCTGTGGCTTAGAGTGGTGGAGTGCTAGCCTTGAGCACTAAAACTCAGGAACAGTGCCCAAACCCTGACTTCAAGCCCCAGATCTGACATGCACATACACACATACAGAAGGAGGAGGGGGAGAAGGAGGGGCAGGAGGAAAGAAGCAGCATATGAGAATTATTTGTGTCTGTCCCATCACGAACCAAATGATTGTTCTGACTCTGTACAACCCTTGGCCTGGCCATCTGTCATCCTGTTGGGAGGCCAGTATGGAAGGAGGAGGAAAAGGTAAACGACAAGGTGGAAAACCCCACGAGCAGCAGCTCAGCAGTTGAGCAAGTCCAGCACCTCCTGGGAAAGCTGTTTTGACACTAGTACCTTCCATCCTAAATGACTAGAATGGCCCTCACCTGTAGGTCCTTCTGTGAGTCCATCCAAACCCATCCAAACCACTGCACAAATCCTACCGAGCCTGGCTGCTCCTCGGGAAAGTCTGAGAAACTGTCCCAACGCAGAGGAAGCTAAGGAGACACGATGACTTCGTGGAATGTGTGTCCGAGATGGAGTTGGGAGGAGGTGGGGGAGATAAACAGGGCCTTAGGTCAAATCTGATGGCATCTGAAGGAAGTAGGCTTCAGTTAACTCCAGGGACCAAGGAAGTTCAATGACTGGAGGCCACAGTTGCATAGTTTGATGATTTGTTCGCACAGATTCAAAGCTAGTGGGGGCAGGAAAGTCCAGGAGAGGCTGCACGTGAAGATCAGGGAAAAAACACTCTGCTCTGTCTTTGCAGCTTCTCTATTATGCTAGAAATAGCCTAAAAAGTTAGCAAATCAAACAAAGGTAGCATTCGATGACCTTGTTGCTAGATACACACAATTTTTTTTTAAATGCTCCTGTGTTCCCACATCCTTATCAGAGAACAGGCTGCAGGGAAGGGAGGCAGGGACTGGGGAAGGAGGTGGGATGTGGTCAAGGTCACTGGTTCAAGGCCTGCTCTGCCTCTCCAGGTACCACGTGCTGTCATAGCTCAGGTCTCCCAGGGTCCTGTATCTTTCAAAATGATGATGTCATGGCCCCGATGGGAATTCCACAGTTTTGTAGAAAGGCTCCTACACAGCAAAACCTGACTTCAGGTAAGTGAGTGACCATCTCTGACCTGGAATTGGGGACATTAATTACATCTACCTGTGAGGATGAAATAAAATTCCACATGCTATCCATCTTGATCTGTGTAAATACACTCTATCATGTTAGTACAATGGGAACAAAGAAGCCCAGTGATGCATTGTTCAGCACAGCTCTGTCATTAAGCAACGCAACTATATTTGGACATAAATGACTTCCTCTTGTAGACTCAATATCAAAAAAACCCATGTAACTGCTGCATAAACAGTTGTTATGCTGTTTAAAGAATAAAATCTCTACACATGCAAGCACATATGCAATCTCCTTCAAATATTTCCCATCTATGGTTGGCTGGATTTGTGGGTGCTGATATGGAGGCCCAACTTCATTTCCGTTTCTTTCCCGTGGCTGGCTCCCTTGTGGAGGGCTGTTTGGCCTAGCTAAGACCAAACTCCAATTTCAGCCCTGCAATTCACTAGTCATGTGGTCCAGCGGACCCGACCTCCCTCCCATCCTGAGGACTGTACCTTTGACTAAGTGATCACAACTCACATACACCCCAGCTTGTCCCAGAGCCCCTGAATGCTCCTCACTGGCCCAGACCCACCCCCACACAGAGTCTAGACACATACCTTCATATGGCCAAGGAAAGCTGGCCTGCTTCTTGGGCCTGTTTCTAGATAGCAGGGGATAAGCATCCCCTCAGAACCTCCCAGAGGAGTAATAGCTGGCTGGACTGCCACCTGGGCCTGCTGAGGATACTGGCTGTGCAGATCCAATAAAACTGAGCACAGCCATCTTAGTTTGTGTTAAGTCCATTCTATGAATAAGGCACCAACTCACCATCTGAAGCCTCCCTTCCTGCAAAGCTCTGGCAATAACATCAACAGCAAGGCTTCTCTCCGTACTACACCCTTGCCTCCCTTTCCTTCCTGCCACTCACCCCTCCAGAAAACTGACCTAGCGGCCAGCTTGGCCCAAGACAACTGTCTGCCTTTACCCAGGAGGCCTCGTGCCACCTTTCCCCCTACAGCCCCAAGCTCCATGGCCAGACTCTGTGCCAGGGGAGGCTGGGACTTTGCCAGAGACCCAAGCGTTTCAGTCATTCCAGGTTGCAGGTACAACTTCCGACTCAAAGAATTTAACCTAGTCTGGGGTGAACGAGTCTGCCCTGCACCTAGAACCCCCACACATATCTGATCATGGGCTCCTTGCAGGATAAACCAGCACCTAGGGGAGAGCAGGTGTGAGACAGGAGTCCAAGTGTCAAACCAGACACAGTGTGCACTAGGGCACGGGAGCACCCAGACAGCTGGGGTTCAAGTCCCAGCTCTGCCAGTGGCTCACTGAGTCCCTCTGCAGCGAGACCTTGGTCATAGGGGTGCTGTGGGCATACCTGGGCTAGCTCACGAGCAGGACAAGAAGCAAGCCCGGAACACAGGGGGTACGTCCCAAGCAAGCCCAGCACACAGGGGGTACGTCCCAAGCGCAGTGGCAAAGTGGGCAGCATGGACTAATGGAGAGGAGGCTTTCTTTTGGAGAAAGAAACGGCCCTGGAACTGGAGGAGGTGGCGTCTGCTCAACACCGTGATGGTACAAAAACGCCACCACCATGAACATGTGAAGTGTTGTTTTTCTGTGATGCAAATTTCATCTCAGTTTTAAAAATAAGCCTTCTGGGAAGTGGGCTGGGTTACAGTAGGTGGAAATGACATTTATGAGGCTTATTCACTTCTGTCCAGCTTGGGTAATGGACATATAGATGTACCACTTTTATAATTAAGCAAATTAAATTGCTCTTTAGGAAAGGGAATAACATAAAAGAAAACGTGTATGGGGATGAAAGTAACACATGAGGAGCTCTGGTTCATGTTTTATCATCGATCATCTATTTTTTCCCATCTATTTGTTATGTCTATCATCGATCTGTCTGTCTGTCTATCATCTACACATCCACCTACCATCCATCCTTCTATCACCATCCATCTTTTACTTATCCATCATCTGTCTGCCCATCTCTTTATCCATCCATGTCTCTTTCTAGGAGCATAGGCACTCCTGGGAGGAGTGTTAAAGCCCCATTATGTGACCAAAATAAGGCTCAGAAGACTTGAACCCAGCATCCATAGCCTGACTCCAAAGCATTTTAAAATTATACTTTTATTCTCTTTAAGTAGTTGCATAAAAGAATGACCATTCATTCCCCAAACATTTCTGTCTACCACACCACCTCTAACCTGTGTTAAGTATTATCGGTGGGTCTAAACCATGTTGGCTCTGACATTCTGTGGTCTCCAACACCAGACCCAGCTCTCCAAGCCAGAGCAGGCTGGCATGGGCCTCCTCACAGGACCAGTCTTACCTCCTAGGTGCTAGATGCCAAGAAAGCCCTTATCAAACCATCCCTGTTCCCCAAGCAGAAACCAGTTGGCCCACAGTTGCCACTGTTGATTCTGGGAAAATACTGTGGCCAAGTTGCAGATCGAGGAGGGAAAAGAAAACAGACAGTTAGTGCTGTGGAGGCAGCTGCTTCCTTACGAGGAGCATGGGAGCCCCTGGCAGCTGCAGGGGAGGAGAGTGCACTCACCCCAGCCGCCTCCCGCTGCAGGATCCTGGCTGCCTCCTCCTGGCTCAGCCTCATCTGCAGCCACACGGGACAGGTTTTCACTAGCTTCTCCAGGATGCTGATACCTCGGTGAGGCCGGGGACTCTTCAAGGTAGATGACCGAGGGAGCCCCGTGCTGTCTTCCTCTTTCTTTTCCTCTCCTTCTCCTTTGCCAACATCTGGAATAGGACTGAGAAACAAGATCAAATGACCAGCTCGTCCAGCAACTGGCTGAATAAGGGGGTGCAACAAAACGATGAAATTCAGCTCCCTGTGCTTACTTATTCTATGTGTGCCCAGCCAAGGGGGTCAGGGAATACAGAACGAATACCTTGTTTTATGGTGGTCATCAGAAAGCAGATGGAACAGCATAAAGAAGGACTAGATTGGGAATGCAGTGCCAGGGGTAGTTCAGGAATGCACAGGTGGCATTGAGTAGAGCCTGGAAGAAGGGCATGTGTGTGTGTGTGTGTGTGTGTGTGTGTGTGTGTGTGTGTGTACTGGTATGGGGGGCTTGAACTCAGGGCCTGAGCAACTGTCCATGAAGCTGTCTTGTTCAAAAATGGTGCTCTACCACCTGAGCCACACCTCCACTTCCAGCTTTTCTTGGGTGGGGTTGGTTAATTCGAGATAAGAGTCTCACAGACTTTCTTTCCCAGGCTTGCCTTTGAATCTCAATTTTCAGATCTCAGTCTCCAAGTAGCTAGGATTAAAAGTATGAGCCACAGGTGCCTGGCTAAGAAGAACACTTTTAAAACTTCTTAATTGGCCAAGTGCCAATTAAGTGCCGGTGGCTCACACTTGTAATCCTAGCTACTCAGGAAACTGAGCACTGAGGATCTCAGTTTGAAGCTGGCCCGGCCAGTTCTTTGAGACTCCTATTAACTCCCTTCCTGCAAAAAAATAAAATAAAAATGGAGCTGTAGCTCAAATGGTAGAGTCCTAACCTTGAGCAAAAAAGTCAGAGACTGGGCCCAGGCCCTGAGTTCAAGCCTCAGTAAGGACACACACACACAAAAAACCCCACCCACCACCATCAACAGCAATTACAACAAAAACCCTTCCAAAATTCTTAACTGTCAGGCAGTGAAATGCACCCTGACCACATCTTTACAAGTCTGTACTCCCATATCTACCACCCAGACTAAGAGACCTGTGCTGCCCATGCTGCAGCTATTGGCTCTTAAACACAGATGGTCTGTACAGAAAGGAATAATTTTTTTCTATTATATATAATACATGCATAATACATTACATATATATACAATAACAAAATAGTTAATTATATATTATATTTATATGTTGAAATATTATCTTAGGTACGATTAAGTACAACTTATTAAAATCAATTTTAATGTGGGCATTAGAAAATTCTAAATTACTATGTGGTTTGCATTATACGACTATGGTCAAAGACTATGGACAATGATGGCATGGAAGATTTCCAGAAGGTTCCTTTGTATTCCTCCCAATACAACAGTCTGTACTCTCACCCCTAGGATGTGTTACCATGTCAGAGTGGGGAGAGGAAGAGGATTCTAGACTCAATAAACAGCAAAACTAAACTACTTCCTATTGTCCCTCCCTGTGCTGGTTTAAGAGATTTGGACTGGGGAACCAAGACACCCCCTCCCACAAGACCCCCTCCCTACACAGAGCTGGGAAGGAGACCTCTTGGGCCCTCGGATCCTAGGATGGGCTATGAGTTGTTTGCACTCATTCTCCCCGTGGAACCAAGTCTCTCCCTGAACCTGCAGGCTGGAAAACCTAATCACACAGAGCTGGCACCAACAAACCCAGGAAGGAAGAACAGTGCCCCTGTGTGTTAAGAGTCTCTGTGACGTTGCCCAGGGGTGACACCCCTTCTAGAAGCATTCAAGGCATTTGTTGTAAGGACCAGCTTGAAGGTAGGGAAGGGACAATGGAGCCTGGATGAGCCCAGTTGAAGAACACAGGACAATGGATGGGTGATAGGACCCAGAAATCCAGACTGAGGAGACCACACTTCCCGCAGGGGAGGGAGGGGCCCGGAAGTGCTGGGTCAACAGGTCCAGCTGTGTCCTATTAAGAGGCTGTTTTGCAGGGGCCTGACAGGAAGGCATGGGGGTGGAGGTGGGAAGGACTTGTGAAGAAGAGTGTGAGCTTGTGTGCAGGGGGTGTGAGGAGGTCTCCACATACAGCCTGTGGCCGCAGTAGGTGTGTCACTCAGCACTGGCGTCCACAGCCTGGGCTCCATGCAGAAGCAAGAGCTGGAGCACTAGGAAAATAGGGGGTCCCAGGAAATGGCGGGAGTCAGAGGGCAGAGTGGGCATGCCTGCTTGTCCAGGACTGTGGACTGGCCAAGTATCATCTGGAGGTCAAGACGGGGGTGGCCCAGCTGGCACTGACCTGGCTCTCCAGTCCCAGCACTTCCTCTGGGAAGGCAATGGAAAAGAGGAAGACCAGAATTACCCAGCAAAGAGGCATCCTGGGGCCATTAGGCTCCTCCAGCCCCACCTGGAAACACGGCAATGTGGAGGGCACAAAGCGCCTTTCAATCAACATCCTGGCTCTGCTCTAGGCCTTCCCCAGAGGCTAGGCAAGATCCTGTTCCAGCTAGCCTGCGCCATTTTCTCAGTTACTAACAAGTCTGATCCTCTCAGGGCCTTGGCTTCTTCATCAATATGATGGTGTGTGTGTGTGTGTGTGT
Source organism: Dipodomys spectabilis (assembly GCF_019054845.1). Taxonomy (NCBI): domain Eukaryota; kingdom Metazoa; phylum Chordata; class Mammalia; order Rodentia; family Heteromyidae; genus Dipodomys; species Dipodomys spectabilis. Next base: position 5,985,019 of record NW_024870834.1, read on the forward strand.
GTGTGTGTGTGTGTGTGTGTGTGTGTGTGTGTGTGTGTGTGTGTGTGTGTGTGTGTGTGTGTGTGTGTGTGTGTGTGTGTGTGTGTGTGTGTGTGTGTATGTGTGTGTGTGTGTGTGTGGAGGGGGAGGGGGATAGGGATGAGAAGATTCTATCATCTGCTGAGTAGTCCTTGGTAGGCCCTGCACTCTTCCCAGGTTTCTCCTGTAGAATCTGAGGGGCGGGGGGCGATGAGGGAGTTCACCTGAGTCACTCCTGCCACAACCAGCTTCCCAGGACCTACAGGTGTAGCTTCCAGGCATGAACACAATGAAATGAAATGAAGGAAAAGAGGAGACCACTCCCTCCCAAAAACCTTCATGACATTTCCATTCCGCGAGAGAGGTACTGCCGAGGGAAAAAGAAGGACCAGGGAAGTGGGGAAAGCCTCCCCCTAGAAGGTGAGTTTAGTGAACTAGACATCTGGATAGAGGTATCTGGGGGAGGACGTCCTGGCAGAAGGAAGGGCAATCTCCCAGACCTTGAGTGACTCCACGGGGGGGGGGGGGGGGGGGGGAGGGGGGGGGTGAGAGGGGCTAAGACTAGAGGGGAAGAGGCCGGCCCAGCAGTCTCAGGAACCAGTGGAAAGTTGGCTCTTAAGTTTCTGTATTCAAGCAACTTCCTCAGAACCCAGAAAGGGCTGGGCCTCTGGCTTGCTCACTGGCCCCTACAGCAGACCTTGGGCTTCCTGAGCCTAGGAAACCTGGGGTGCTTGCTGGGTCTTTGAGGATCCCAAAAGTGAAGCCACGCCCTCTCCCCCACAGCTTGGTGAGATACCAGGTGCTGCTACTCAGCATGACCAATGGAAACTGCCAGGCTCCAGTGTGAGTCACTCCCCCAGACTGTGTTATTGTACTTGTTTGTGATCGTGTCCCTTTCTTGTTCTAGAAATCTCCATGGCTCCCACTGCCTGAAAAATCCAGATCAGTTTCCTGATATTTAAGGCATTCTCTTTATAAGCCCCCATTTCCATGGCTCCTCTGTCCATCACCTCTAACAAACTCTGCACTTCCCCTCCCCTCATTCTACCCTGTCACTTGCAGACTGGGGGGAGGGGCTGGTTCTTCCCCCAAGATCCTCTCCAAACAGTAGGCAAAAGTATTAGACCAAACATGAAAAGCAATAGCATAAAGGAAGATATCAATTAGAATGCACCATCTTTTCAGACTTCTGTGTATTGGGCTGGGGGAAAATACAAAAATATCTATTTAGCAATGTTAATTTTCCCATACATGGAGATAATAAAACTATCCTTCCTCTAGAAAAAAAAAACTATTTAACAGAAGACAAGTAAATCATTTTTTTTTTAAAAAGGGTGAGGACAAATGATTGGAACAGATTCTGCAAAGAAGACTTACAAATGGGGCTGGCAAGGTGGCTCAGTGGCAGAGCGCTTGCCTTGCATGCCTGAGGCCCTGGGTTCGATTCCTCAGCACCACATAAGCAAAATGAAAAAAGCCGGAAGTGGCGCTGTGGCTCAAGTGGTAGAGTGCTAGCCTTGAGCTGAAGAGCTGAGGGACAGCGCCCAGGCCCAGAGTTCAGGCCCCACGACCGGACCCAAAAAAAAAAAAGAAGACTTACAAATGGGCTAATAAGTGGGTTAAGGACTCAAAATTCACGTTCTTTAGAGACATGCAAATTTAAACCACAATACAGCAACCAATACAGCCACAAAAATAGCTAAAATTAAAAAGACTGATGATACCACAGGTTGGTGAGAAGAGGCCACCCTCAGAACTCCCATGGAGCTGTCCCTAAAGGTCCATGCAGATGGAGCCTGCCTGCTGTTCTCAGAGCCCCTAGGTTTGCTTCTAGCCAGTGTGATCCCTGCTCTCGGCTCTGGTTTAACCATTTGTGTATATATGTCTTTGCTTAATAGGCTAACTGTGAAAAATGAGCACAGTGTCTGTTAAGGACTTAGAATATGCAATGCAGTAAATGTTAGCCAATGTTTTTCTATTCCTCTACTTCCCCAGTTGAAGTTCTCTTTCTGCTACAAACTTTGATGTTAGGTGTGACTCAGGCACATATCTGTGGTCTGCTTGTGTCAAGATAACATCTTAAGTTCAAGTACACAGGAAACATGTAGACTGGCATGAACATAGACACAATCACCAAGAAAAGCCAATTTTCTTGGCAGTGTACCAACCAGCAGGAGGCCATCCCCCCACTCCCTCCCCCATGCATGCCTTGAACCCAGCTGGTGGCCACAAAAAGACACCAGCTAAGACTGAGGTCACCCCAGACACCTGGCAGGGATGAGCCTCCACACTGTGCTTTCCAGGAATGGCCAGCACCTGCTACATGACAAAGTGGTGGCTCTTAGGACCAGGAGGAATCTGTAAGAAGTCAAAAGCTGCAGCCCAACCTGGTGCTGGTAGCTCATGCCTGTAATCCAAGCTATTTTGGAGGCTGAGATCTAAGGATCAAAGTTCAAAATCATCCCAGCAGGAAAGTTCATGAGACTTATCTCCAATTCACCACCAGAAAACTGGAAGTGGCACTGTGGCTCAAAGTGGTAGAGCGCTTGTCTTGAGCAAAAGAGCTCAGGGACAGCACCCAGGCCCTGAGTTCAAGCCCCATGGCCAAAAGAAAAAAAGTTGCAGCCCCTGGCCTCCAAGCAAGGTCTAGATGAAAGAGGAGCAGCTGAGGCTGGGGCTGGTCTGGATCTTCAATTAGGTTGAAGAAGTGGCAGAGCTTCCAGAAACCAGCTCCAAGGCACCTGCCCTGGAAGACTAAGGAAAGACAACAGAGCAAGGTATCTGCCTTAAGATGCCGCCAAGGATGGCCGGGAGCAGCCAGAAGCGAGGAATTGCAGCCAACTGTGCCACACTTGTTTTTCCAGCTGTGATTATTGCTGTCAACCAGGCCTGCTATGCCAGCTCCTCCTATGAGCTAGGCTACCAGGCACAGGGCCTGCTATCCATTCTCCAGATCCTGCCTCTCCGGGGCCAAGCTCCGGCTCTGCTGAGGGCTCTGCCAAGGCAGGGCCTTGGCATTGATGCCTAGTCACCAACAGTGCTGTGTAAGCAAAGTAACCAGCTTCAGGAGTTTTCCACAGCTCCAGAGCAAGAAGCCCTTGCATGGCAGGCTAGGCATGACCTGAGCAGTGAGTGCCGATGGCCCGGGCAGCCCTCTCATTCCCAGCTGTCCATGTACCCAGCTGTCCTTGCTGGATCCACAGGTGCAGCACGGGGGCAGGTGCTCTAGGGCTTTTCTCAGCAGCAAAGCATGGGAGGGAGGGAAGGAGGAAAGAAGGGAGAAAGGGAGGGAGGGAGGAAATGAGGAAACAGGAAGGGAGGAAGGGAAAGAGGAAGAAAAGGAGGGAGGAAGGGAGAGAGGAAGGAAAGGAAGGAGGAAGGAAAAGAAAGAGGAAGAATAAAGGAAGGGAAGAGAGAAGGAAGGAAGAGAGGGAGGAAGGAAGGAAAAAGTTGGCCTACTCAAAGAGAGGAAGGTGGTACATGAGGCTGTGAAGGCTGATGGAACCCCCATTGGGGCGGGAGGTGGACCAGAGTAGGTTTGAGGGCGGACCTGGAGGCAGGCCCGCACAATCAATCAACCATACTCCAAAGCCTGTTGTTTAGTGTGTGGTTTGCATGGTGCAAAGTCTCCCTCGCTGATGTCCAGCTGCCATTGGCTGAATGATTTACTTGCAAAGCTTCTGGATACCGTAGGCCAGGCCTCTGAGATACAGCCTGCTGAAGCCCAGCCCTGCATGTCAGCTGCCCTGGCTCTCAGATGCTCCCTTAGAACTCGAGTCCCTGCTGACCATCACTAGCAAGTAGTCCTATCTGTCTGAAGTCCTCCAAGGATGGAAGCTCCCTGCCACACGGGGCAACCTCATCCCTGATCCAGGAAGCAAGCACTTCTCAATTTCTGTCTAACTGAAATCTGTCCCCGTTTCCTCCCCCTGCCCCCACCCCCACCCCTTTTCCTCTGTTTCCTTTTGCTTTTTCTACACTTCACAGAGCTTCAGGGACAGGCTCCTCCCCCTACCAAGCACCTCTCCCAGCTATGGGGCTCAGACATCATCCACTTTCCCACAAAGCCACCCAGAGGTCAACTTTACCAGCTGCTTCCCCTCCCCCATGCCCTCTGAGCTAGGAGTTTACATTCATGTATCAGAAATTTCTTTTATTTCCTCTTTTCTTTCTTTCTTTCTTTCCTTCCTTCCTTCCTTCCTTTTTTCCTTCCTTTCTCTCTTTCTTTCTGCCAGTTCTGGGGCTTGAACTCAGGGCCTGGGTACTGCCCTGAACTTTTATTGCTCAAAGCAAGTGCTCTACCACTTGAACTACAGCTATCCTTCTGGCTTTTTTGGTAGTTTACTGGAGTCTCATGGACTTTCCTGTCCAGCCTGGTTTCAAATCACTGTTCTCAGATCTCAGCCTACTGAATAGCTAGGATTTTCCTTTTTTAATAACACCTGGAAGAATCTCATATAACGGCTTTTAGTATAAACATAGTTGCATAACCATCCCGGCAATCAACAGTTTTAGAACACCCCCAAAATAAAATTCCTTAGTCATTCCCTGTGACCAGTGACCCCACACTCTGGCCCTACTAATGTGCTCATTATCTTTATAGATTTTGCCTATTCTGGATATTCCCTATAAATAGAAGCATACAAGATATGAGCTTTAAACCTTAAAAACAAACAAACAAACCAAGACAGTGTAGCCCAGGTTGACTTCAAACTCAAGATCCTTCTGTTTCAGCCTCCCAAGTATTGGGAATATGAATGTGTAATCACCATGCCCAGCAGAAATATGTGTCCTTTTGTGTTTCTTTTCACTTGACATAATGTTTCCAAGTGTCATCTATGTTGCAGCAGCTAATAGAATGTATCAGTGTTTCACTTCTCTTAACCCATAAATAACAGTCCAGTGTATAGACATGCCACATTTGACCTATTCATCCAATAGTTGGTAAATATTTGTGTTTCCACTTGTGGGACATTACCAATAACACTGCTAATATTCACATGCAAGTTCCTGTATGGAATGCTTGTTTTCCATTCTCTCCAGCGGATACGTAGGAGTGGAACTTCATGGTCATAAGGGAGCTTTATGGGGGGCATTCTGAGGAGCTGCCTCCCTGTTTCCCAAGGTGACTGTGGGCACTGGCCTTCTCACCAGCAGGCCACCGGAGCTCTGGTTTCCCCACCACCTCTCCAACACTGTTACTGTCTGTCTGTCTTGTTGGTTACAGTCATGATGGTGCGGAAGGGTCTCCTATGGATTTCATTTGCATGTCCCATGCGGTAGTTGAGATCAGTCAATCACCTGTGCATTATATGGCCAAAATTGTGGTTCTTCACTGTTTATAGATCTTGTCTATTTTTTTTATTTACTCTTGGGGCTTGAACTCAGGGCCTGGGCACTGTCCCTGGGCTGCTTTTTGCTCAAGGCTAGCACTCTACTACATGAGCCACAGCGTCTCTTCCTGCTCTTTCTGTTTATGTAGTCCTGAGGAATCAAACCTAGGGCTTCATGCATGCTAGGCAAGCACTCTACCCCGAAGCCACATTTCCAACCTGTGTGATTTTTGTAATTGGCTATTTAGACAGTTAATTAGTGTTGGCACTGGAGCTTGAACTCAGTGCCTCACCCTGTTTCTTGTTTTTTTGCTTAATGCTGGTGCTTGAGCATACTACCTGAGTCACAGCTCTACTTGTGGATTTCTTTTAGTGGTTAATCAGTGAAAAGAGTCTCCGACTTTCCTGCCCAGGCTGCTTTGAATCGTCATCCTCAGCCTCGTGAGGAGAGAAGCTGGCAGGAGTGATCAGCACCCTACCTGACTCATTTTAAAAGAAAAGTTCTCACTGTGTAACTCATCATGACCTCAAACTTACACTCCTACTCCTCAACCTCTAATCTGAGGTGACAAAAACTCCAGCTTTCTTCTAAGGGTTTTGTAGTTTTAGCTCTTCCATTCAGGTCTGTGTGTGGGCCATTTTGAGTGCATTTTTATGTATGGTGTGAGATAGGAGTCCAATCTTATTCTCTGCACATGAGTGTGAAGCTGTCTAAGCACCATGTATTGAAGACAAAGTCTTCAAGTCTTGTTGGCCTAATCAACCATCGGGGGCCATTCATTATGAAGTATTTTTGAGCCTCCTCATAATACTTTAAAAGTATTCTGATTATCTGTCTGTCTGTGCACCTCTGATGTATACAGTCATACAGGGAAAGAATCAATCCCCTAGAATTGTAACTATCACCTTCCTCCATCTAGTTACTCTACTCCTATTAATAAGACCTAAGATGGCATTGGTTTTTCTGTAGCTTCTCAGAAACTGTGGGAAATTAGAGTTCTGAGGGCAGGAGCACACTTGTGGAAATGGGGGAGCTAGCAAGGGCTTAGGGGGTGAGCAGCACTGTAACAGGCGCTAAGACTCCCCGGGACATAAGGGACAGGCATTGAGCTTGCTCAGACCATGGACTGGTTCCAGGCTCAGTGGTCTCTTCAGGAGAAAGGAAATGTTGGACTAAACCTGGAATGGCCAGTAGGCTGAACTTCCACGTGAACTCCAGCTGCCTGGTAGCAACTGTTTGAACTGTGAATGCTGAAGGCTGAAGAGAGAGTACAGGGATCTACTAGGGATGTTAGGGCTCCATATAGAAGAGGAACAGACACGTTACATGCCTACTGGGCCAAGGAACAGGCCAAGGACTGGGGTTCCTTCCAGCACTGTGAATTCCATGGGTCTGTGGCTCAGCTGACCCTTGGCTGGGGGCCACCTGACAGCTTTTCTTTCCTAGCCAGGCTGACCCTGCCCAGCAGATAGGTGAGAGAAGGCAGGCAACCATGCTAGATTTTCATAGCTTTCTCTTGCCAGATCTTTTTCCTGAGTGTGTAAAGCTGGGCCTCCACTGCTGCCTTGGCTACCCCTGGCCCAGGCTTTGGTGCCTAAAGGCCCACGGCTCTAGGCTGATCACGGGCATCATGATGATGGAAGAGAAGGAGCCAGTTTTCAGAAGTGTCTCTCACAAACACTCAACAAATGCTTGCGGCCAGGTTCCCGGGGAAGAACTGCACAAGGTTCTGGCCAAACACAGTGTCGGGAAACTCTGCTCTGAGGAGCTTTCCTAGGTTTCTCCTCACCCAGAAAATGACCAGGCCTTGTATGATGATGTGGGGCCCCTGACACCCTGTGGCTGAGCCCAAGAGCCCGGGCCAGCTCCCAGGCCTACCCACAGGCTGTCAGAGGGGAAGTTAGTCTTCCGGCCCCCGGAAGTGCTGAGAGCAGGTCAGGCTGCCTTGCCTCGCAGCCCACATCAAGGGGTCTGGCAGGGCAAAGGTCTTCAAGCTTTCCGTTTCTGCATGCTGCAGGTCCCTGCCCCTCTAGGTGTGTCTGGCACTACCTGGTTCTCATCACTGCCTTCCTGCTGGTCCCTTCCAGGCCTTCCCTGCCCACACTGGGCACCACATGGCCCCCATAGAACCAGCTTCAGTGCGGAGGGCCTTCTGTGTCTGCCTGCCCTTGGCCAGGTCTGCCCTTTGACTCAGTCCTCAGATGCCCAGTGGTTCACAGCTTCTATCCCCAGCTGCTCTGCCTTCACCTGCGGTTCTCCTCTCAGCCTCCTGGCAGCCTGAGCTGAGCTCTACCACCTCCTTCTAGAACCTTCTCTGCCTCATGGATTCCAGCCGCTTGCCGCCCAAACTAGATCTGACTAGGCCTGACCCGCTAACCTCTTTGCTCCTGTGCATGGTGTTACACATGCACATTGGGATGAGCTGATCCAAGGACAGAGAGAACGGGGCCAAGTACCACCTGGAGGGGCAGGAAGGCTGGTGATGGGTGGGGGAGCGTCTCCCTGAAGCCTTTTCTGCCTTCTGAGTTCAGATCATGTGTCTATACTGCCATTCAAGGAATAAGAGCAATGACTGGAAATTGAAAGGCCAAGAAGGATTTATTGCATGTAGCAGAGAGGGGCTCTCTGAATGCCTGGTGGCAGACTGCTGCTCTTCTGTTTGGCTAAGACTACCATGGTAGGCCCTTTACCTTCTTGAACCTACTCTGAAGAGTTATCCTTGAAGGCAAACAAAGCTCAGTGGACAAAGATGTCCACTGCGATGAGACTCGCGGTTGTGGAACACTGGACAGGAATGGCGAAGGACATCCTTCCCCCATGCTCAGCCCCTTCCCTCTCAGATTCTGTTTCAGGGTCAGGAGGACTTGGCTCTGTGTGCTCAGGCCACGGAATAGTGGTTGAAGAGGAAAATACTTAACAATGGTGTAGGTAAGGAAATATTAGTACCACAGGCAACTTTGGTCCTACGAAGAAGGCAATTTTAGCCGTTCCACTCCTGCAGACTCTGAAATAATACACAGCCATGAAAAATGCTCCCTAAAACACTCTCTGATAAGGTGGGCAGGCACATCAGTGAATACAGCCTTCATCAAGGGCTACTTAGCAATTGGGAATACACCTGCACATGCACATGCATTCTGACCCAGCAGCTGTGGAAGCATCCTTCCAGACACAGAAGAGAGTACAGAAGAGTACAGAAAGACCCACGGGCACCTGGACTCACTGGGGCTCACTGGAGCATTGTCTGAAGTGGAGCAATGACTGGAAACAACCTAAAAGCACCATCCACGAAGGAGGGACTAGCTAAGTAAACAATACAGGGCAACTGAAAACAATGAGGATTTTCTTTATGCTGCTGTGGAAACTCTCCAAGATAAGTGATTAGGTACAAAAGCACAGCATTGTATGGCCTGTGCTGCCTTGTTAGACAAAAAAAAGAAAAGAAAAGAATTATTTGTGATCATCTAAAACAAACTGTGGAGCTGGGTGCCAGTAGCTTACACCTGTAACCCTAGCTTCTCAGGAGGCTGAGATCTGAGGACTGAGGTTTGAAAGCCAGCCTAGGCAGGAAAGTCCATAAGACTCTAATTTCCAATTAACCAGCAAAATGCTGGAAGTGGAGCTGTGGCGCAAATGGTAGAGGCAGCATAAAGCAGAGCCGCTCCTTTATAGGCTAGATGACACAGTTGCAGATAGGCTGTCTTGACTTAAGGCAGGGGGCAGAACAAACCTGTAGGAGCAGAGAAGGGGCTCCTACCCCGCCTGTGTGTCTCTATGTTACTTCTGAGATAGGAAATGCCCCTTCCTCAGCCCCAGTCCTGATGCACAATATTAAAAGGCAGCCCCTTTGCAAAGTGACTGGACCACAAGGGCTCTGACCTCAGCCATGAATTAACCAATTTGTAGATTCACAGCTTAGCAGTTTTCAGAGAAGGCACTCCATTATATAAAGCCAGCTCTTCTCCCTCTGCTGCCTGCCCACCACTTCTGCTACCTGTTCTACCACATGCTCCCACTAGGATGTGAGCTCAGGATCCGCACAGGCCTAGGGACCATGGAGCCCAGTGACCATGCACTGAGATCTCTGGAACAAAAATAAACCTTTCTTTCTTTAAGTTGATTACCTCAGGTGTTTTGCCATAGCCATGGAAAGCTGACTAACACAGTCAGGGAACAATTCTCATATCCACACTCTTACTCATATCCTATCTGGTATCCACAGAGCCAAGAACTGGGCAGATCTGAAGGAACTGTAAACATGGAGGTTATATAAACTCAGGAATGTTGTCTCTATGGATATCATGCTCGTGTCAATACATAAAACAGTTGCAAAGGGAACAGACTGATTCCTAAATTTACTTTTGGCTGGCAATAGGTTTTCATAAGTTCATAGTCTAGCCGTGTTGTCATGGAATATTCTAGATCTGTACCATCCAATGTAGTCACCATTTACCAGTCACGTGTATCTCTGGAGCACTTGTAACAATGTGGTTACTGGAAATGCATTCATCCCAGTTAATTTCATTGAATTTGTTAAGTGGCTACGTGTGGCTAGTGGCTACTGCATTGGACAAATGCAGATCTAGACTTTTCTATGGTTTCAATCTTTCTGGAGTATGTGTGAATTCAGGAACTGCTTGCAAACTTGGTTTTTCAATGCAAAGAAAAGAAAAAAAGGAATTTTAAGAGGAAAACTACACGCGTGCAGTGTTATTACCACGAGTCATAGCTCCCGTCTTAGTGTTCTTGGAGGAAATGAAATTCCAGTCCTAGGCCATCTGTCCTAGTGTCTGTCCATCCTGGTGTCTGTCGGTCCTGCTCTCATCAAGCCCTAGGCTTCCAATGACCCCAGCCCTGTCCTTCCTTCTCTCAGGGATCCCACTGGAGAGAGAGGAGCAAGGAGGCTGAGGCCTACTGGCTGCCCCTCTGCCTGGGGCCCCAGACCACTTGGCACCCCACACAGCCCACCACCACCCCACAAATGGACAAGGAGCTTCTTGTCCTCACTCAGTAACTGACCGCACTATGACTGGCCTTTCCAGTCTTAGTGGTGATCAACTGGAAAGGTTGGGTCAGCAGGAAGATATCTGGAGCTGAGCCAGTCAGGGTTTATTCTAGCCTGTGCCATGGGCTTGCTGTGTGACCTGGGAAAAATCTCCATCTGTCTCTGGGCCTCAGTTTTCTCAGCAGTAAAACAAGTGAAAGGGGCTGGGCACTGGTGGCTCATGCCAGTCTTTCTACTCAGGAGCCCGAGGTCTGAGGATCATGGTTCAAAGCCAGCCTGGGCAGGAACATCTGAGACTCTTACCTCTAATTAACTACCAAAAAAAGCCAGAAGTGGAGCTGTGGCTCAAGTGGTAGAGTGCTAGCCTTGAGCAAAAGGAGCTCAGTGACAGGACCTAGGCCCTGAGTTCAAGCCCCAGGACTGGCCAGAGAGAAAGAGAAAGACAGAGACAGAGACAAACAGAGAGAGGCTATTTTCCCCCACCTACTTCATGACCAAGTGAACCCCCATTTCTGAAGTAAAAGGGGCTCAGAATGCAACACAGATGCTTGGTAGCTGCCCTCACACAAGACACTGCCAGCCCTGACCAGCACCTTGCAGAAACTACTGCAGTCGGTACCTCATATCCTCGTCACGGGTGACGCTGGGCCGGCCTGCAGCCCACGAGCGGCCGCTGCAACCACATTTCCTCTGCCAGGAACAAGCATGTCTGTGATGTCCTGGAGCGGGGGGGGGGGGGGGGGGGAGCGGGAGGGGAGGGGGCGCGTGCCTCTCAGGCCCAGGCCACCTCGCGCATGCTGCCTCCGTGGCCTGCAGGCCCGCCCTGTGGTTTTGCCCGCATGCCACCCAGCCCACCTGGGGAGATGGGGAGATTTTGAGTGGGAAGATGGAGGAAGCCAGGCACTCGCTGCACAGACTGAATGTGTGTATCCTTCCTGACAGGCATGAGCTGGTAAACCCTCACCCTTCCCACCCCGAGTGAAGGGGTTAGCACATGGTGATTAGGGGTGATTAGGTCTTGAGGGTGTGCCCGTGAGGAGTTAGTGCCCTTCTAAAGGAGGCCACTGCCAGACTTTCTGCCTCATGAGGACTAAGGCAGTGGGCTGAGGACCAGGATGAGGCCTTGAGCTGAGACGTCCAGCCTCCAGGGTGTAGAGAAGAGAATCTCCCTAGGCTGCCTGGACTAAGGCATGTGGCTGGAGTAGCCCAAGCAAAGACACTGGCTATTGACTTCCGAGGAAGCAGGGAGGCCCTGGGACAGGGAAACCTCAGAGACACAAGTAAGGAAGAGCCTCACCCAGGTTCAAATGTGCCCCCTCCTGACTCCAAGAACAGGGACTTTGCTAGCAGATGCCACAGGAGACTTGGGTAGACTTGGGCCCTTCTTGACTTCTTCCCTTGTCTACAGGGAGTCAGGTGGGGAGAGGGTGAGGCCACCCCTCCTGGGTGGGGCTCTTAAGGTGGGAAGAGACAGCAGGAGTCCAGCCTTGAGCCAGGCATCACTGGACTTAGACCACAGGCCCAGAGCCTCGGGCAGCACAGGGGTGAGGGGCTGGGGGGAGGCAGCATACACTCCATGCTGGGCCTGGATAGAGTTGCGGCTCTGCCACTCACTGCTGAGGGCTTCTCTTGTGTTTCCTGCTGTGTCTCACCTGTCAACTGAGCCTGGAGACCTCAGTTCAAGAAGCAAAAGGTTGCTGGGTGTCAGTGGCTCACATTTATAATCCTAGCTACTCGGGAGGCTGAGATCTGAGAGCTGCAGTTCAAAGCCAACCCAGGCAGGAAAGACCGTGAGACTTTTATCTCCAATGAACCACCTGAAAACCGGAAGTGGTGCTGTGGCTCAAGTGATAGAGCGCTCACCTTGAGCTGAAGAGCTGAGGGACTGCGCCCAGGCCCATTGTTCAAGCACCATGATCAAAAAAAAAAAAGGCAAAATGTCTGAAGTCAGTGCAGAGGATACAAGCAGTGAAGGTGTCTGGTAGAGATCTATCTGTGAACTCCAAGAGTCCCTGTCCTTTATCTGCCTTGATTCACTCATAAATACCCCTCCCCAAGAATTGTTCCATTAGAATCACAGAAGATGAGCCACTAAGGCTGGCCACTGTCCTCCATGGACATGGTCCTTTCCAACCTTCAGATATCACCCGAGGAGGGAGAGGACCACAGCCCTGAGACCAGAGGGACAGGACGCAGCCCAGACACCCAGACACACCCAGACACACACACACACACACACACACACACACACACGAGGCCCAAGCAGTGGAGAGGTACAATCCAGACACACACACACACACACACACACACACACACACACACACACACACACACACACACACACACACACACACACACACACACTCCCAGATAAGACGATCTTGACTCGGAGGCCCAAGCAGTGGAGAGGTACAATCGCACCTGTAGTAAAGACTTTATTAGGGCTTAGGCTCCTGGGAGTCTCTGGGCATTGGCTCAGTAGGCAGCCCTGTTTTCCGTGTGTTTCTGTCTAGAGGCCTTGCACTGACTATGCGTGGCTGGTGTCGTGAGAGCGAGCACAACGCAGGACTGGCGAAGCTTTATGTAGTGCAAGTTTTCTCTAAGGCACAGGACAGCCACCTTACACCTATGAATATCATATTCCAGCACTCTGCTCCGATCTACTGGAAATGATATCTCCAACACAAAAATACCAAGCTGCAGAGACTCAGCTGTGACAAGGACATGTGCTTGCAGGAGCCGGAGGGGCACAGACTGTTGAGCTAGGCCCAGCCCCAGCCGGACTGCTGTGGCATATCATCAGAGGGAGATACAGAACACTGGCCCCTAGAAGAGAGCACTGTGGACCTAAAGCCCCGTGAGCGATGTCTAGCCCAGTGAAAGGAAGCACAAGACAGAATATACTGTCTGAAGCTTCCAGTGAAATCTAAAATGCACAAATACTCAACCTGGAAAAAATGTTTGCAATGCAGTCCTTAAGGCAGGAAGAGCCTTAGTGAGTGTACACCTGCCTCCCCTCTCCCCGCCCTCCTCCCTGACTCCCCTAGTAAAGGGAAGGAGGAAGGATGGAGCCCTGTAAAGTAGCTTTCTATTTTCTTTCTGGCACAAAAATCTGGTGTTATGGATAAGACACAAGACTCTTAGTCTGGATCAAGCAGGTGACAGAAATCTCAAGAAATAGCGATTTAAATGAGATAAAGATGTATTCTTCTCACATATAAAATTCTGGGGCAAGCAGTCCTGAGCGACAATGATATTTCAACATGTGTGACTCCCGCCCTGCATAGTTTTGATTCTCAAGGTTTACGTCAGTGTTCAAATGGTTGCCTCAGTCCCAGCCATCACAGCTGCATTTCAGACAATAAAAAAAGAGGAAAGACACCCCCCCCCCACTTTAAGGGCACCTCTAAGCAAACTGCACCCTTTACTAAGACTTCTCTGTCCTGAACTTAAATCAGATGACCACATCTAGTTGCAAGGAAATTGGGAAATATGTGGTTAAAACTTATACCCAAGTAAAATTCAGGGTCCTAATCAACAAGCTCTGTTTCACCCTCAAACTCAAAGATTCCAGGATGGTGACCAATTCCACAGAAGTGGACCCTAAACCCAAACCCACAGAGGTTTTAGGGGGGTCATTTAACACAGAATAGAAGTGGGACAAAGTCAAGTCAGTACAAGCCAATTCTGCCTATTAAAATGGCACTTATGGGTTGAGCCACAAAATCCGGGGGGCATAGATCCATGACGGGGTGTGTGTGGGGTAACACATGTCCAATGCACAGGAAGTAGTAACCCTCTGTGTAAAATGAGGAACTCAAATCAACATGCACTCATGGATTTAAAGTATACAACTGGCCAGGCACACGTGTTTCATGCCAGTAATCCTGGCTACTCAGGAGGCTGAGACCTGACGATCAAGGTTCAAAGCTAGCCTGGCAGGTAAATCTGCAAGACTTCTATTTCTAATTAACCAGTAGAAAGCCAGCAGTGGAGGTGTGGATAAGCGGTGGAAAGCCAACCTTGAATGAAAAAATTAAGCAAAAGTGTGAGACCCTGAATTCAAGACTCAGTATTGGTGTGTTCTTTCTGCCTGTCTCTGTCTCTCCCCACACACCCCGTTCAAAAAAAGGGAGACAATTGTGTGTTTTTAGTGGGTACAGATTCTACTAAGTATGTGTTTGATGTTTTCAACTTCACTATTTCTCGTTGTTGGTTTTTGACTTTTTTTTCCCCCTTGACTCTGATACTGAAGCTTGAACTCAGGGCCTGAGCACTGTCCCTGAGCTTTTATGCTCAAAGCTAGTGCTCTACCACTTGAGCCACAACTGTACTTCTGGCTTTTTGCTGGTTCATTGGAGATAAGAGTCTCCAGTATTTTTCTGCCTGGGCTGGTTTTGCACCGCTATCCTCAAATCTCTGGTGGAGCTAGGATTACAAGTGTTAGCCATAGGCTTCGTGCTTGCATTTGAACTTTTTGAAGTGTATAATAAAAATTGATGTTGAAAAATCAACAGTACACATACAAGTCACAGTCCCCAACAGCCTCAAATCCAAAAAGAACATCATCTCATGTAACCATGACAACACCCGCGGAGGTGGGGTCCTCGCTTTTGCAGAAGGGGAAGAAAAGGTTCAAATGGCGGCATCTTGCCCAGGCTGGCTGAGCTACTAAGTGGAGGAGCAGGCCTGTGGAAAATAAGAGTCACACTCTTCCACAGAGCCAAGTCACCACACGCAGCACCCCGCCAACACCCCCACACCGGGCTGCTCGGGGCTCTGTGCACTTGACCTGTCCCACTGTCCCACCCAGGGTCAACTCCCCTCTCCATATGCCAGTCTCAGTGGCTAAAACCCCACTTGTCCTTCAAGGCCCAACTCAAACGCTGCTATAGTCTATCTATTCTGTTACAGTCACCTGTAGTACAGCCTCAACCTTTTAGATAGGACCCTATACCCATGTGTAAATTTGTCTTATTTTCTTTCGTAGATAAACTGACAACTCTTGGATGTTCAAGTATTTTACACACACACACACACACAGCACAACACTCTTAAATTCCTCATTTCTAGCTGGGCCCTGGTGGCTCATGCTTGTAATCTTAGCTACTCAGGAGGGTGGTTCAAAGCTAGCCCAGGTAGGAAAGTCCTTGAGACTCTTATTTCCAATGAGCCACCAGAAAACCGGAAGTGGTTCTGTGGCTCAAGTGATAGAGTGCTTGCTTTGAGCTGAAGAGCTGAGGGACAGCGCCCAGGCCCAGAGCTCAAGCCCCATGACTGACCAAAAAAAAGAAAAAAAAAATCTCATTTCTTGGGGGTACAGAAAAGTTAAATTCGGTACCCTTTCTGAGGCAGCCAGAGTGCCCCAGGCCCCCTCTACGCTACCTGAGAGAGTCCTCCACAGATAGAGAGTGGCCGTCCAGTGTCTGCCAGCCAGCCAGAACCATGTCACCAAAAACAGTCATGGTGAGGGGTGGGGCGGAGTAGCAGCTCAGAAAATCCGTTGAAGTTGTGCCCTTCACCTTCAGCTCCACTCTTATGGGGACCTCCTCATTTTAGATCCTCCAGGGAGACCGGAGAAGAGAGACTTCCTAGATCTCAATACTTCTAGAAAGTTCTAAAGCTGGCCAGATAAGCCATGGCCCCTCCAGTCCTTCTAAACTGACCATCTAAGAGAGGAAGGTAGCAGGGCAAACAGGAAGTGAAGGTTCTCAGGGCTACTTCCCTTAGGTTGGGGCTCTTGCTGGGCATACAGCCCCCCTCAAGTCATTAGAATAACCAGGAGAGCACTCTTTGTGCCCTGCTCCGTTTCCATCCATCTCTCCCTGGCCAAAGTCTTTGTCTCCCCGTTAATGCTTATTATCTGGTATATGTTATACTCAAGTACCTCTCGGGTACACAGAAGTCTGGCCCGGCCTCACCCCACTTTTGCGCTATGCTGACCAGCTCCAAGCCTGTGCTCTGGCCCTCCCTCCCTGAGGTATGGCTGTCTGTCTGCTCTGTTCTGCTCATTTGTCCCCATCTAGAGAGGGGTGACTCACCTCACTGGCCGTGATAGGGGGAGGAGAGGGCCAAGGAAAGAAGCTGCAGTCACTGGTCAGCCGTCGGCTGCTGTTCACTCTGGCCTGTGGCTGGGGCTCTGTGGCCAGCGTGGTGTGCGAACAACAGTTGCAGAGAGGGCCGGCATGGTATAGAGGGCTGTGGTGTCCTTTAATTTCTTTCTTTCTTTGGTCATGGGGATGGAACTCTGCGCCTGGGCAGCTCTTCAGCTCAAGGCGAGTGCTCTACCACTTGAGCCACAGCGCCACTTCTGGTTTTCTGAGTGGTTTATTGGAGATAAGAGTCTTATGGCCTTTCCTTCCCAGGCTAGCTTTGAACCACGATCCTCAGATCTCAGCCTCCTGGGTAGCTAGGATCACAGGCGTGCGCCATGGGCACCTGGCTGGCCTTCAATTTCCAGCACACACCATTCTTGCTGGGTTTCACGGCATCTTCTGTGCTGGAGCACAAGGGTCCCGGGACATTTTTAAGCTTTTATCACGCTGCTTTCTGGGACCCAGGCCCAGGGCAGGGAGCCACCAAAGGAGGCTACAATGGGCGGGAGGCAAGGAGGGTGTGAGGGGGGAATGTGCCCAGGCTCTCCCAGCCTGCACTCCCCAGGGCTCCTGGCACCCAGGAGCACAGACCTGAGCTGGGAAGGGACCCCAGGGGTCTGTTAGGGCCAGGAAGGGCAGAGCTGGTGCTCTAGGGACCACCAGGAAGAGATCCCTGCCACACAGCCTTGGTGGCTGAGGGCATCAAGGTTACACTCAAGTACCTCTTGGGTACACAGAAGTCCAGAATACAATTCTTTCTCACATGAAATTGTGTGTGTGTGCATGAGTGCACACACATGTGCACACCTCTACTGGGACTTGAACTCAGGGGCCTGGGTGCTGTCCCTTAAGCTTTTCTTTCTCTCAAAACTGGCGCTCTACCACACTTCCACTCTGACTTTTTGCTGGGCAATTGGAGATAAAAGAGTCTTAACAGTCTTTCCTGTGCAGACTGACTTTGAAGAGTGATCCTCAGATCTCAATCTCCTGAATAGCTGGGATTACAGGCATGAGCCACAGAGGCCTGGCTCAAAGGAAATCTTAAACCCTCAAGAGTAAGCGTGTTGTCTGCTAGGCTGCCCCCCCCCTACACCAGCCCCCACTTATGGCTCTAATGGGCTCTGAGAAATGTCATTCTCAGGTATGCCCACCCCTTGGTGGTGTCAGCCTTACTTAAGTTCCCCTCTTTCTCTTCGTCTTTCTCTCCATCTCAATTCAACCCAACAGCAAACCCTGTCTGCACTGCCGACCCCAGCATCCTGGCACCAAAAGGGCCCCCTCAGGTCTCCCTGCCTCCACTGCTTCTGTCTTCAATCTATCATTTCTCTGCACAAAGCCATGCTGGGTGCTGGCCCTGCTGAGACTCACCCAAGCCCGATCTGCTGTCCCGTTGCCCACAGCTAACCACATCCCCGCCACGATAGCTCCTGGTCCCCGTTTCCGTCCGGCCTCTGCTCAATGTCTTCTCCTCGAGTGTCACCCTCAGACCACCTGACCAGAAGAACACCCTGTGCGTCTCCTCACCTCCTGCCCTGACTTGTTCCTTCTCCTGGGACATGAGATGCTAGTGGCCAGGGCTTGATTTGTGGGGTGATGAATGAACCTTGAGTAAATGGCAGAGTTCTGAACAGCAGAAGATAAAGGGTCTGGGTCCAGCGTGCCAGGTGAACAAGAAGCAGACAGAGGCAGGGGGTGCAGCTCAACTGGTAAAGCACCTGCCTAGTCCTGAGTTCAAGCCTCATTACTACCACCACCCCTCCCCCCCCCACACACACACAAAGCAGAGCTTGCTTGTGAAGACCTTTAGCCAGGGGAGCCAGGATATACTGGCCCAGGACTCAGACCCAGTTGGTGGCCAGCAGGAGCTGGGGTAGACACACAGCCCAGGAGCTATGGTGCACCTGCAAAGTGCCCTGTAGATTTTTTGTTGTTGGTGGTGGTGGTGGGGCTTGAACTCTGGGCCTGGGTGCTGTCTCTGAGCTCTTCAGCTCAAGGCTAGCGTTCTACCACTTGAACCACACTGCCACTTCTGGGTTTTAGGTGGCTAATTGGAGATAAGAGTCTCTTGAATGTTCCTGCCTGAGCTGGCTTTGAACCGTGATCCTCAGATCTCAGCCTCCTGAGTAGCTAAGATGACAGGCGTGAGCCACCAGCTCAGTCCTGTATTTCTTGAGGGTGCAGAGGGAGGGGGCCCCTGAGGGAAAACCAGGGCCTCCACAAACAAAAGTCAGACCAGCCAGGCTGAAACTCAAGTCTCACAGGCTTCTGCTGGCCAGAGGTTCGGCCACACCGGGGTGAGGGTGAGCAGCACGCCAGCCCAGACAGTGTCCTCAGGAGAGTCCCTCCTCCTGGCCAGCCTGGGGCAGATGCTGTCTAGGAACTCCCTGTCCCAAAGGTGCTCTACCCTGAAATGCAAACCAATACTCTCTGAGCCCTTGCTAGCCCAGCTCTATTCCACCTGAGGCGGGGAGCCGGGTCAGAATTCGAAGCTGCTTGGGGCAGGCGGTCCCCAAAACAACCTCATGACAGCAGGTGGCACCCGTACCCCCAGGTTACAGGTGGAAGCAGAGGCCAAGGTCACAAGTGCTAATGTAACGGTAATAATGACTACTCGGGGTTTCCCTTCTAGGCCAAGGTAGTGAACGCTTTACAACTTGTTCGCAGTTCATAGGTAAGTAACCGGAGGCACCCCTTCCCCCCCTTAAATAACTGGTCCAGTCATGAATAAACAAAGGGGTCAGGCCGGGTCATCCCTGGGAAAATGGGAAGTAGGTGAGCTCAGCCACCGGCCCCTCCACCTTCCTGCGTCGCCCCCGCCCCCCTCTTCCTAGCCAGCTACAATCCCAGGGTGTGGCAGATTGAAATCAGACACCCCAGTTTCTCCCGGAGGGTGTAAGGCTGCAGCCAAGGAGGTGCTCTTATATCACGGCCCGCCCCCCCCCCCCACAGTCCCCTCTAGCTGCCCCCAATCCAGGGCCGTGCCAGCCAGCTCTGCCAACCGCCCGGCCTTACCGGGTGGAGCTTCCCCCCACCCCGGGCTCCCGGGCCCCCCAGGAGGTGAGGTCAGGAAAAGCCGGGGGCGTCTACCGCAAAACAGGCCCGGGACTTTTTAAACTCTATCAGCTGTGCAGCCCGGGAAGGCGGCAGAGGCTTTCCCAGGAATCCTGGGGGACCCCGGGCGAACCCCCCCCCAGATCTGTATCTCCCCGGGCTGCCCCGGGGGCTGGGCGGAACCTGGGGGGAGGGAGGCGCAACTCCGGCTGCGCCCCCCCCCCCCAGCGCTGCCCTGCCCAAGGCGGGGCGGGGGTCCCCAGACTACACCCGGGGACCCCATTTGGAAGCCGGTCCCCAGGCCGTCGGGCTCACCTCTCCCCACCCCGCCCCGCGGCGTCTACGGTCCCGGGGATCCCCACGCGCGCGCGCGCAAGCCCGGGACCCTCTCCAAAGCCGAGGGTCACCGTCAGGCCCAGGCCGGACCGCCGGGGAGGGGGTCGCGGGGAGCCCTCCGTCCATCCAGGGTTCAGGCACCTGAAGTTTCGAGGGGTCCCCTAGCTCCATTCCCAGGGCGCCCACGGGGACCCCAGGCAGGGCGGGAAGGCGGAGCCGAGGGGTGGGCTGCGTGCGGAGCCTGGGGTCCCCGCGCGCCCCGAGGCGCCGGGAGGAGAGCGGGCGGCGAGGGCGCGGGCGCCCGGACTTACCCCGCGGGGTCCCCGCGCCCGGGCGCCCCGACGCTGCGGATCATGCCGGGCGCGGGGCGCGGGGCGCGCGGCTCGCAGGCTCAGGCGCGCGGTGGCCGGGGCGGCGGTGGCCGGGGCGTCCGCATGGCCCCGGGGAGGAGCCGGGGCGGCCGCCGCCGCGCGCCGGGGCGCTCGCTCCCGTCCACTTCCTGCGTCGGGGCGCGCGGGGCTGGGAGGAAGAGGCCGGCCTTGGTGGTCCACGGGGCTCCGGCCACAACGCCATTCGGCGGCGGCTGGTGATCCCGAGCCCCGGGGGGCGCACGGAAGCCGCGGGGCGCGGGCGGGCGGGCGGCCGCGCCCCCGGGGCCGGGCCTGACAGCGGGCGGTGCCGGGCCCGAGCGTCCCGTCCTGTCCCTCCCCGAGGTGCCATTTCCCCCACCCCCCCAACCCCCCTGCGGGCCGGGTCCCCTGAAGGGGAAGCTCAGGCCTGGCCCGAGTCAGGGCCGGCAGGTGGGGAGGCCCAGAGCTCCCCGACCTCCCTCCCTGCCCCAGGGTCCATTGACCCGACCTGGAGCCCCAGACCTCCCTCTGGAGACCTCCTCCTCCTCAGGCCTGGCTGCCTCCCTTGGATACCTTGCGAGCTCACCACCTATCAGTCTGCTCGGCATCCATCAGGCCTGACATCCAATCCACTGGGGCTGGGTACAGAGCAAAACCACCAGAGCCACCCAGGTGGGACTGGAAGGCCGGCCTCCTCTCCTCCTCTCGGGCGCTCAGAACTGCCCCCGGAACATGTTGCAGAGAGACTGCGTCTCAGCCAACACTAGCCCACCCCAACCTAATGCAGTCTAATGCACCCCAGGCGCTGGATTTCATTTTGGGGGGCTGTTCTGTGCGCAGTAGGGTGTGTGGCAGCACTCACATCCCTCCCCTCTCCCCACCCTCTCCTCCCGACAATCCTACATGCCTTCAGGTGTTGACCAAACCCACCTGGGATTCTAAACCACATCCGGCAAAAACTAGTACACGATTGTTCCTATCAGTCCTATTCATAACAGACATCAGGTGGGAACAACCCACTGTCCTCAACAGTGGGGTGGAGAAACACAATGTGGTATGGACACGCAGTAGAATATTACATGGCCATGAAAAAGGCACACGCACCGACATGGGCTGTGTTGTGGATGAACCTTGAAATCATGCTAAGTGAAAGAAGCAAGTCATACAGGACCACATTCCACTGATATGAAATGTTCAGAATAGACAAGTGAACAAAGACAGAAAGTTAATCAGTGGTTGCCAGAAGCTTGAGGGAGAAGAGAGTGGAGAATAACTGGTAATGGTGACAGGGTTTCTTTGGGGGTAAGGAAAATGTTCTAAAATTGATTGTGGTGATGGTTGCACAATTCCATGGCTTGACTAAAAACCATTGAATTACACGCTTTAAGTGGGTGAATGGGTATGTGAATTGTATTTCAATAAGACTATTTTTTAAAATAAACAACACCAAAACACAGCCTCCAGAGGCCACCCTGGCTGTTCCGGTTCACACCACTCCCCCTCTGTGGCCCAGATTCCTGCAGGACCCCCTCCCAGGTCACGACGGGATCCCACAGGCTTCTCTGCTCCAGAGACTAAACCATCTTCTGAATGGATGGCGATCAACGTGTCCACCTTCGGTCTCCCCAGGGCTGTAAGCTTCCTGCTTGAAATGTGGGGAGAGAGGACCTCCTGCAAACTCAACCCAGGGTCCCTAGCTGCTGGGTTCTGAGCAAGGGAGCCTCAGTTTGCTCACTTGTAAAAGACAAGAGTACAAAAGAGGGGGGCGGGAGGGCGCCCCCTGCAGGACACCGTCATTACTCCTTTGCTGTGCCTCCAACAAGTCTGCAGGGCCATTTCAGCAGGTTCCATGCTTCTGCACAGAAAGTACTTAGACCACGTTCACCCTCCTGTGCCCTCTCCATCACCCTCCTCCCCCCTGCTGACACCCACTCCACAAAAGCCTGTTTTACTTTTCTCCCTCCTCCTCCCGCTCCTCCCCCTCTTCCTCCTCCTCCTCCCCATCCTCCTCCCCTTCCTCCTCCCTCCCTTCCTCCTCTTCCTTCTCCTCCTCTCCTCCTGTGGAGGTAAGTCCCAATGCAATGGTAGAAGCAGCTTGTGATTCTAGTCTGACCAATCACAGCCCTGATTGTCACAGATTGGCTCATAGATGAACATATGACACAGCTGAGCCAGTAAGAGCCTTCCCTGGGAGTTTTGCTGTACTACAATTCTACTTGGTAGAAAGCTGAGATGTAGGAATTACGTGCAGACAGACACTCTGTCCTAGTGATTATTTTTTTTTGGGGGGGGTCGGTCGTGGGGCTTGAACTTGGGGCCTGAGCGCTGTCCCTCAGCCCTTCAGATCAAGGCAAGTGCTCCAGTTTTCTGGTGGTTAATTGGAGATAAGAGTCTCATGGACTTTCCTGCCTGGGCTGGCTTTAAACGGTGATCCTCAGATCTCAGCCTCCTGAATAGCTAGGATTATTGGCGTGAACTACTGGTGCCTGGCCCCTAGTGACATCTTTTAAGGCCTAGATTCTAATTTGTTTAAAGCCAGCTATACAGTTGGAGATCTCAGTCAAAAGAACTAACAACGTCCTTTTTGTTTGTTTCTTAAAACTTCAAACTCATTTTAGGCTCCCACCCAATATCTAGCATCTTCCATTCCCTAGCTGGGTCCTTGAGGTGGTTGAGCTGCTGGGAGAACTATAGGAAGAAGGATATCACCGATTGCTCAAGAGCTCCTTGAGCACCATCGGCTAGCAGCCTTGGTTTCTTGCTGGCTGTAGGCCAAAGGACTCTTGGTACCTTGCCATGTGGGAATCTCCAACAAGGTCCCTTTATTTCTCAGTGTGTGAGCTAGGAAGTGGCACAGGTCACAGGTTTTGCTCATACTCGAAGGAAGTGAGTTTCACACAGACATGGAACAGGAAGGAGCAGCCATTGGCAGCCATCTTGGAGGCTCCCTGCTCTAGGCACAATGCACGTGTAAAGAATCAGGGATTCCATGCTGCCGTCTATCACTGAGATGTGGTCCTGTTCTGTGTTCCAACCACCTCATTGTTAACTTTATCCTAAGGCTAGTCGTCCAGTGGTTCCAAGACAGGCCCCATTGGCAGTCAGGATCTCCAGTGTGGATCCATCTTGAAGGAAAGGGGGAAATAGAAGTATGTGCAGCATGACCAGCTGGCTTTGGTCACACATCTGCCCTGGCCACCAGGAGAAGGCCATGCATTGATTTATCTAGGTTAGTAAGGATCCATACTTGGCTGGAGGACGGGGGAGGGATTCTCTCCTGGATCATCTTGGGGAGGAGTTGAAACCTGATCAGAATTATGACTGTTAGAAAGGAAGACCAGAACATGAATACTCGCATTAGAATACAGCATGGCCTACTCCATCTGTATACAAATGACCACGAGCCAGGGTGCTGGTGGCTCAGGCCTGTAATCCTAGCTACTCAGGAGAATGAGATAGGAGGACTGAGGTTCGAAGCCAGCCAGACTCTTATCTCCAAGTTGCCTAAGCTGAAAGTAGAGCTGTGGTTCAAGCACCAACCTTGAGCAGAAAAACTCAGGGCTAGCACCTAGACCTTAGTTCAGGCCCGAGTACCAAAACCGAAACAGAACAAAACAGAAATGATCATAGACTTGAGGCCACATGCACGGACACTTTGGGGTTTAGAGCTACCTGCTTGTGGTGATGGAGTTTTGTCTATGTATATACATAGAAACATAAAACTGTATGCTTAAAGTTGTGCAATGTCAATCCCAACTTCAAAGAAGCTGCTTTGGGTCTTTTTGTTGTTGTTATTCTTCTTTTTCATTTTTCTTTGGCTTGGAGGAGGTACTGAGGTTTGAACTCAGCACTTTGCACATGCTAGGCTAGACCTCTACCCCTTGAGCCACACCCCAGCCCCCTTATTGTTCAGATAAGGTCTCAAATTATTGCCCAAGGCCAGCTTCGGATTATGATTTCCTAATTATGCCCCTCATAGCTGGGATCACATACACATGACACCATATCCAGCTTTTTGTTGAGATGAGGGTCTTAATAAACCTCTAGTCCCTACGTTAGCCTTGAATCATGATCCTCCTGATGTTCGCCTCCTGAGTAGCTGAGATGAGAGGT
This sequence comes from Dipodomys spectabilis, assembly GCF_019054845.1. Lineage (NCBI taxonomy): Eukaryota > Metazoa > Chordata > Mammalia > Rodentia > Heteromyidae > Dipodomys > Dipodomys spectabilis. The sequence goes on from NW_024870834.1 coordinate 6,009,321, forward strand.
ATGTATCGCCACACCTGGCCCAAGAGGCTGGAAGCCCTTCAGCCCGTGAGGTTATGAAAAACACAAGAAGCAAAACAATGACAGCTTTTTTTTTTTTCTGTCGGTTGTGGGGCTTGAACTCTGGGCCTGAGCGCTGTCCCTCAGCTCTTCAGCTCAAGGCGAGCGCTCTACCACTTGAGTTACAGCGCCACTTCCGGTTTTCTGAGTGTTTATTGGAGATAAGAGTTACACAGACTTTCCTGCCCGGGATGGCTTTGAACCGCGATCCTCAGATCTCAGCCTCCTGAGTAGCTAGGATTACAGGCGAGAGCCACCGGTGCCCGGCTAACAATGACAGTTTTGAAAGAAAAAAGTTTTCAAAAGCACAGTCACTTAGTCACTCAAGAATGGGAGAAGGTGTGACTGTGTCTATTCCGTTTGCTTTCTTCTCAGCCATTCCATGTAAATAACAATGTGCTCCCTTCCAACATTCTTGTCATTCATGTGCAAACACAGGTTGATGACTCATAGAAGAGGTTGTCAAAAATCAGTGTGAACATCTTCAAACATGCTCTGTGGAATTTACAATGATGTATACAATGTACGTTATGATTCTAGGGGAAAACTAAGTCCACAAGTGAAGGTGCTGACAACATGGCTCATAAAAGTCAGCCATGAGGGAATGTGGTATTTTGTTGTTGGTGGTGGCCATCGGGCTTGAACTCAGGGCCTGGGCACTGTTACTGAGCTCTTCTTACTCTACCACTTTGAGCCACAGCACCACTTCCTGTTTTCTGGTCGTTAGTTGGAGATAAGAGTCTCACAGACTTTCCTGCCAGGCTGGCTTTGAACTTTGATCCTCAGATCTCAGCCTCCTGAGTAGCTAGGATAACACAGTAGCTAGGACTTGAGCCACCGGCGCCTGGCTGGGAGTGATTTTTCTAGAAGATTGATTCCCGGCTCCCTACTATCCAATGGTGAACAATCCTGACGTTCTAAAGAGGAAGTGGTCTGGAGGAGGCCTAGCCGTGGGCAAGGGCAGGCGGCTGGCCTGGGGAAGGCCCTCTCCAGCTGGGCTAGCCTGTCCTTCCTCTTGGCAGCCTTCGGAGTGAGGGAATGGAAAGAGACTTTGGAACAGTGACCTCGAGAAACAAAGCCACATTTTTGACCAGAGGCCAGTGGTTAAGCATTAGCAGCTCATCAGCTGTGAGCCAGTTCATCTGCCAGGAGGCAAGCAAGCGGGAAAGCGTTTCTCTGGAGAGCAGCGCTCCTGTGTCCCACTGGGCCCAAAGGTCCAGGGAGGGCTACAAGGATGGGAAACACCATCTCTGCCCATTTCTCCAGGATCTTCAGGGCAGGTAGTTCATCTTTGTTTGCTAAGGTTGGAGCCCAGGGTAGTTGAGTACAAGGAAAAGCCTGGGTACACAGCTATCATTCACGCATAACAAATCACCTCGACCCATTAACAGCTTAAAAAAACCCAAAAAACATGAGCTTTTATTTTCCTTTCATGTTAACACAGTTTGGGTGAATTAAGAATGGGAGGGTAGATAGCTCTGTTTAAATTCTTTAGATCTGGCTCAGGATCACTCCTGAGGTTGCGGCCAAGATGAAGTTGGCAGCTGTTTTGGACTGTGAGGCAGAAGCCGCAGGCATAGGCAAGCAAAGCAGCCCCAGAGGAGGTTGAGGGCTGGCCTCTGAGGACCAGGCCCGACACCCGCACCCACAGGAAAGAGAACAGCATCCTGCTTTGACCTCTATTGTTTGGTGGTGGTGGTGGGGGAGTTTCTGGAGCAGGATTTCAACAGGTAAGGGAAGAGCATCCTGGGGGAATGAGCTGCTATGAAGAAAGGTCTAGAAACAGGGTTTACATGCCAGGCTAGTGAGGGCACAAAGATGAGCTATGGCCTAGGGCAGCTTGATGTTCAAAGGCACTGTGGTAGGCGAGACTTGCTGATCCTCTTTCCCTCCCCTCCTTTTCTTCCTCTCCCCTCCTCTTCCTTCCCCCCTCCCTCCCCTTTTCTTCCCTTCCCTTCCTCTCCCCGCTCCCCACCATACTAATCTCCCCTCCCCTCTCCTTCCTCCTTTTCCTTCTTTCACTTAAGTCTCCTCTTCCTCTTCCTTCTCCTCCTCCTCCTCATTTTCCCCTTCTCTCCCTTCTCCTCCTCCCTCTTTCTTTCTCCTCCTTTCTCTTCCCGCATCTCCTCCCTCTTTCTACTCCCTTCTCTTCCCCCTCCTCTTTCCTTCTCTTCTTCCCTTTCTCCTCCCTTCTCTTTTCCCCATTCTTGCTCCTCATGCTTTCCTCTCTTTCTCCCTCCTCCTCCCACATGGACCTTCTGCTCCTTCACATCCTCCCCCCTCCTCCTTTTCTGCCCTGGGGGCCAGGACTGCTTACCCATTTTTGTTCCTTGAAAACATGGATGTTCCATAATTGCTTGGGATGAGATGTGATCTGTTTCTATTTCACTTCTCCCCTCAGAAAATATCCACTTCCCCTACCTCAGGCCTGGGGGGGGGGGCAGGGCTTGGTAAATGTCAGTTTCCTTTTATGATTTTCATTTTCTTGTTGTATTGGATTTGAACTCAAGGCAGGTCCTCTGCCCCTTGAGCGCTAACCCAGTCCTTTTTGCTTTAGTTTGTTTTTGATAGGGTCTCATGCTTTTGCCCAGGCTGGCTTCAGTCCTCTACCTTCCTACCTCTATCTCCAAGATTAGGATTACCCCAACTATTGATTTCCACTCCATGGGCATCTGTGAGATTTTCAGCTCTGGGGAAGAGGGCTCTAGTGGTGGCTGAGACTGAGATCTGTTGGATCATCCTTGCTTCAAGGTCCCAGAATGCCAACTAGATCCAGGGCATGAGGTGCTCAGACCTTGAACACAGGCCAGCAGAAGTTCCAGAGCCTGAACACCAAGGCTAAGTGCTTCATGTATCACTTTATCAACCTTAGACAGGAGCCGGTTCAAAGGAGAGGATGCTGACCAGTTCTTGCCTGAAAGTCTCAAGCCATCTGTGGGAAGACTATTGAAAAAATTCATTCATTATAGACTGCGTTTATCAATGACACTAAAGATACTAGAAAAAGTGCAACGAAAATTAGATTCAGACAAAATAGCTCCACTGCCACCCATGTTCATTCTCTTTCATATTCTCCCTTGCTTTGTTCTTCCTCAGCACTGGTGCTCTACCTCTTGAGCCACAGTTGTACTTATGGATTTTTGCTAGTTAGAGTCTCAAGGGCTTTCCTGTCTAGACTGGCTTCAAACCATGGGCCTCAGATCTCAGCCTCCCGAGTAGGATTACAGCTATAAGTCTCCTGTGCCTGGATGAACAGTTGTTTTTGAATAGATTATCCGCGCCTCACATGTATAGAGAAGTTCCAAAGGGCTCCCAGGGCAAGGGGAGAATTCAGGACAATGTCTTGCAGAATAAAGGAATTCACTCAAACCTCTGACTGGTAGCCTCAACGTTGTATTACATCAGAATTGACGGCAGGAGACTTCTTCCTGATAAGCATACAATTGCAGTATACAATTTGCAGTGTCCGGTACAAAATAAAAAATATAGGTTTGGTGGATTATGCCTGTAATCTGAAGCAGGAGGTTCACAAGTTTGAAGCCAACCTGGGCTATAGCGTAAAACCCTATCTCAAGCACACAAATGAACAGCAACAATAAAGAGCTCATTAAGCATTTGAGAGCCGGTGACCAGCTTGCCAGAGCTCTTCTGAAGTGGGTGGTGACCGCACAGGTCACGTGATGCCTGTGAAGATGACCAGGTAGCAAAGGGTTGGGTCATTCCGGTGACTCCTGCTAGCCTAGATACATGATAAACATTCTCCTTTGCTTTATTCATTACCAATCACTATAATTAAAAGCTACAACCTCTCATCTCACTTTTGAAATTTATTTTTTTCAATATGCAAATATAAATGCTTTCCAATGGCTGTTATTCCAGTGTAATTCTTTAAAAAAAATACAAGTCTGAGTCTATGGAAACGTGAATGGAGGCTCTACATAAAGTCAACTTGTGCTCATTCATTTTATTGACAGAGTACAGATTCTTGATATATTGCGTTACAATACTGACTGCTAGATTTCTTATAAAGATTTAGTTCAGATTTATTCTAGATTTTTTTTAATCTTCACAATAAAAAATAAACACATGCCAGTGTTGAAGAACCAATAATATCGATTCATTCAAATTTTAATAACAGTTTTATGAAACTAAGAATCTCATATCACAGAGCATTCACAGTGCAGGAGGTCACAATTATTGAAAAAATAAATAGCGGCATAAATATATTTATTATTTACAACTTTCCCAACCCACTGTTCCCGCTCTGCCTGTTAGAACAAATGAACAAATATGGCGGTATTCACCCCAGCATGCTAGAAACGTCTGTGGGGCCTCAGATGGCGAATGGAAAGCTCCAGAAGTTCTTGGTTTGGGTTGTTTATAAGGAGGTTCTTTCAGGACACAATACTCCTCTGATCCCACATGTTGGTAAGTCAAGGCCTGGGATGATCCAAACACACTGGCAAAACCGTGCCCAGCCTGCCTGCGCATTCTGGATGCATCTGCGGCCTCTCCATACTCGGCCCTCGCATTGGCAGTCCTTGGGCCTGGCCGCTGACTGGCTTCTTTCTTTGCTAGGTAATCAAAGCTTTCTGTGTCCTTGGTGTACCATCAAGGACTCCTTGATGAATGGAAGACACAGAGAGGACCCCGTCAGGGTGTGAGTGCTTTGAATGGGGGACTCGGCTTCACGGACTAGCAGCGCCGCCCTGGGCATCCCCAAGGTCCAGCCACAGCAGCTCAGCCACTTCTGTGTCTGCTGGGCTTCCAAGTGTCCCTGGGCAAGTTGCACATAAGAAACCAGAACGGTCCTCACAGCCACAGCCCAGAGGATCAGGAATGAATGAAGAGGCCTGTGGTCGGAGACAGCCTGCTAGAAGATATGTTTTGTGCCAGTGCTGGTGCTTGAAATCAGGGCTTTTTACCCTAGTACTCCACCACTTGAGCCACAGCGCTACTTTGAGCTTTTTGGGTGATTAATCGGAGATAAGGATCTCACAGACTTTCCTGCCCAGGTTAGCTTTTAACCATGATCCTCAGATCTCAGTCCTTTAACTAGCTAGGATGATAGGCATGAGCTGCCTTGCTTACATCTAGCCATTTTGAGGAAGAGGAAAACCTTACTCCTGTTGAAAGAGGACTGCGTGTCTGCTCTGGGAGCTGCCCTGCTGGGAATTCTGGAGTGGCGGTGGGTGGCAGGAAAGGGGGTTCTGTGGCCTTCCCTTTGTACACAGAGGCGGATCACACCAAACCGGGCATCTAAGAATCAAAAGCTGCAGCCATCTCTCCATAGCTTAAAAATAAATGGTGTTTCCCAGCCCCCCCCCCCCCCCCCCCAGTGATAGAATGAGGAGGGCACACTCTTTCTCCAGGATTGAGGGCTTTATTGGCCTTGTAAAATGGAAACGTCCTAGCCAACATGGGGCATAGGGAGCGACTGTTCAAATTCTGGCAATAGCATGGGAATAGGTGTGGGTTGTGCTGGCATTTGTCACTGGGTTTTAATAAAATGTAGCCAGTCTCCAGCCATGTAAATGTAACGGATGGAAAAGCCACAGAGCCAAGGCCTTGACCTTCACAGAGATGGAGTGTTTTCAACTGCAAGATTCTTCCTGGAGCCCCAGTACTATGCCAGCCATTCAGACTAGAAGAAAGCCTGTTTGCAATCCCTGCTAGAAGTGGGAGGAAGATATACAATGTGGACAACTGGACACTGACAGCATTGAAGAGACTCAGAGCCACACAGGGAAAACGGACCCAAAGCAGTGCTTGTACTCATGCGATGTACCTCTAGATAGTTAAGGATTTAAGCAAAGTGAATGGAACCTGGCAGTTGTCTGAAAAGTTGAGTGTGTGTGTGTGTGTGTGTGTGTGTGTGTAGGTAGCTACTAGTGCTTGAACTCAGGGCCTGAGCATTGTCCCTTAGGTTTTTCTCTCAGGCTCTACCACTTGAGCCACACCTCGATTTGTGGCTCTTTGGTAGTTAGAGATAAGAGTCTCAAGACTTGCCTGCTTGGGGCAGGCTTTGAACCTCAATCCTCAGATCTCAGCTTCCTGAGTAGTGAGGATTACTGGTGTGAGCTACTGGGATGTTGGCTTTGAAAAGTTGGAAAGGTAAAAACCTCCTTTGCGTAATTAAAGCTTTTTGCCCTGTGTGGGTGACAGAATTAGAGAAGTACGTCTCTTGGCCTGGTTGCATACCAGCCCCGTATGCCTGATTGGGCAGTGCTGTGTCCAGCATTTGTGTTCCAGCCTCCGGAGGAAGCACAAAAGTAGCATCCAGCCAAACCAAGAACCTAAATCAAAACACCATTTTAAATCTGCAGCATGCCCACCAGGGCGCAGTTTGTTCCCTACAGCAAGGTGAAGATCCTGCACAAGCCAGGCTGGCAGGAGACGGTGTTTGAAGGAAACCCAGAGTGCCACGCCCTGTGCCCTTTGGGCCAGGCCCAAGAAAGGCATGCTCTCCTGTTCCCATAGGAACACAGCAAGGGAGACCTACCCAAAGAGCATACTTTTGAGATGTGTGTTCGCCATGCCTTGAGAGGCCTTTACCTTTGAGGGCTCAGGACAAGCTGTAGAGACCAGAAAACCCAAGAGTTAAGTGTTTATACCTGGCGCGGAATTCTCTTTGGTAACTCCATAGGGAGAGACAGGGTCAGGGAGTCCGTGCGTTTGATCTAGAATGGGTGGGGATGATGGCCTTCCTGCCACCCAAGAGCTAAGCAGAGGATACTTCTAGAAATTTCTAGAAGTTTCTATGGGTAACATAGCGCATCTGAAGCGCTGCCTCCTCTGGGTTCTGGATGCGCTGCTAGCTGCCTCCAGAGAAGGATCGTGTTTGGAGGATACAAGAGAACCCCGGTACATGTTTAAAGTGTGGTTGACTGGCGCAATCTGATGATCAATTTTTAAACAACCAAGTTCTTTGTTATTCATGCGACAAGCATTTGTTGCAAACCTGTCATTTCCAGCCAGGGCGGAACAAGACCTACAGGGAGGAAAAGGCAGGTGGGAGAGGGGAGACCAAATCCTCCCTAGGAGGCTGGGCAGTGTGGAGACACAGCACCAGGGGACATGAGCAAACTCATGGGGGGCGGGGAGTGGTGGTGGAAATCTCTGCTTGCCAGCTGCTGGCTCCCAGGGGAGAACCCTGCATGAGGGAGGCGGAGCCCTGCTGACCAAGGGCCTCAAGCCCTATCAGCTCATCTTGCATCGGTGCCAGGATGGGGATGGGGTGAGGAAAAGGCAGCCTCAGCTGCTGGGCTGGCCTTCTCCCTCACTTTATCTCAGGAATGATCCAACTCTGTCATTCTAGTACTGCTGAGTCCTGTCCTGCTGGGGGCCTTGCACTCTGAGCATGCGCGGTTGCCCCCTCTCCTCCCCTGCCCCCCGGGTCTCACAAGGCCTCCTCTCCAGGGAAAAGCATGCTTAGACCCCTGGAGCCCGGGAGGAGAGCACTGGAAGCATCAACAGCACTGCTTTTGCAGGGGTGCACACCCTACAGGGCTGAACCTGGCTCAGGAGAGGAAGGCTGGAGCTTGAGACCATTACAAAAGCAAGAAAACAGGGGGCTGGGAAGGTGACTCAGTGGTAGAGCGCTTGCCTTGCATGCATGAGGCCCTGGGTTTGATTCCTCAGCACCACATAAGCAGAAAAAAAAAAGCTGGAAGTGGTGCTGTGGCTCAAGTGGTAGAGCGCTAGCCTTGAGCTGAAGAGCTGAGGGACAGTGCCCAGGCCCAGAGTTCAGGCCCCACAACCAACAACAACAACAAAAAAAGGCAAGAAAACAGGTCTTACAGGTAGGGAACAGGGCAAACACACCAGGGCTGCCAGGTAGAGACACAGGGGCCAGGGGTAGAAGCAGGGACACACGTGTGACCAGTTGACCACAGAGGATGAGCTGCTGGACGGATAGGCTAGGGAAGGGCAGAAGGGGGCAGGGAGGGCTCATGGCAACCCACCCACAGTTTCTGACCACAGCTCACCTAGAACCTTCCTCCAGGGGATCCGGTTCCTAAGATACTACCTACTGCTCACCCCAGTGCTCAGGCTGGCAAAGGCAAATCAGGCGTGGTCAGGGATTGGGTCTCTGCCTTCTACAGACATCTTCTAGTGGAGCTCAAAGACTCCTCCTTCTTTTCTGTCCCCAGTGATTAGAACTAAATGCATTTCTTTAAATTGTCTATTTCCGTAGCAGAAGTAATCGCCCCATAGTAATTAGCTTTGGGGATAAATAAAAGGTACCCTATCTAGGGATGAAAGCATTCACTTGATTTTAAAAAAAGAGAAGAAGAAAACAAGGCCGACATTATCAAGCCATTCTTTAAACTTGTGATGGATGGAAAAATAATCTGTGAAAAACAGAGAATGTTGTATCTAAGGTATACATGCTTTCCTAGTATAACAACTTCAGAGAGCTTAACTTTAAGGAAGTTCATTGGCACATTAAAGTCCAAAGAAAACTACACAAAGAGGAGCCCACTCTGTATTGAAGATGAAGTTTGCTAAGTCTCTAACTGCAGTATGCCTTACAGCCTGACATGGAGTCTGTGGAGGAAGAAGAGGGTTGTGAGGATATGTTCTCTGAAAGATGTGTGCTGGACACCCCCGCCCCCCCCCCCCCAGAGCTATCTTCAGAGGCCATTTGGCTTGTGACTATAAAATATATATATTTTTTTTTCAGTAAAAATGTAGGGACATTGGACCAGGGTAGACACTAAGATCTGATCTGGAGAAAGGAGATCAATTAAGTGTTTGAACAATAAAAGCAAACTAACTATAAGGGCAAAGTCATAGCCAGGCCACTGCCCCAGGCTGGTCACCATGGCCAGCCACATGTCCTGGGCAGGGCACTGGTTGCTGCCTGGCCCCAGTGGTACCACTTACTGGTTACTAAACTAGAAATGCTCCACTGCTCCAAGACTAAATTGCCTATTAAAGCCCTATGTACCTCTCATAGGGCAATTAGGAAAATAAAAACAGAAATAGAAACACTTGGAGTCTGGGTAAGTTTGTGAAACTGTGTGTGTGTGAGTGTGTGTGTGTGTGTGTGTCTGCGTGCATGCACATGAACTAAGATGAACTAACCTAATAGGATACAGAACAGCTCTGAAAGCCCTTGTAGGCTAAGTTTATATGCATAAACCTATGGGCCCCTTCCTCTTCTGCTGGGATTTCTTAGGAAAATCATTTTCGTCTCGATTTGAACTATCCCAAGCCCACTATGTAGGAAGAGAAAAGCGAAACCTTGCCTTGGTGTATCTACTAATACTGAAGTGGACCCCAACAGAAGCTCAGTACTAGGAGCGAGGTCCCACAGGAGTTCATACTTAAAGGAACTGAAGGGACATAAGCTGAAACATTTCCTCCTTTGACATCTTCGAGGCCTTAAAGAAAACAGTCATAAATTCCAATATGACTCATGAGCTCTGTGTCCCCAGTAGAGAGACTAGCCACTGGAGCTAGACTCATTACCAAGTTTAAAACGATCTCTAGAGAATCGCTAAAAAACTTTCTTCCTACTCCCTTTTGGGTCATCTTCATACCTTCCACTGTGCAAAATGGTCTCAATATTCAAAGTGCATCACATCTGATAAGATTTTGCAATAGAAACATTAAAAAAATAAAGGAAATCCCACTCTATATAGAATAAATGTGTTTTCTTTTTTGCATAACCCAAGAATGGTTTGTGTTCATAGCTCTGTGAAATATCTATTTCGAGCTACGAAGCAGTCAAATACGCATTCATCTTTCCTGTTTTTTTCATCCATCTCTCATGTCCAACTTTTCATGTGAAACACCCTAAAGGTCTAAGAACTTAGCTCTAAAGCGTCCAAGACCTCGCGTTTCACACACCTGGCTCCAGCGAACCTGAGAGCAATGCAGGAAATTGCTCTTCTTGTCATGAACCAGCACTTCTCAAATTTGTTGGAGCAACTGTGCAATATTAACGGGCGGTTTTGAAACCAGAGCATCAGCAAAGCCATGACACACCTGAGTCGGCGGTGCCTTGGCTCACACAGCATGGAAACCTCGTCCCCCACCCCACCCCCCACCGTGGCTATGAGTAGCACCTGTTTCCCCATGGCCTTTGACCTTTTCCCATATTCCAAAGCAAGTATCTTAGGGCCAGTGCAAGATGACATATACACACAGGATCCATTCTCCACAAGGGTTACCTTTTGGGGGGGGGGGTTCCCCTTCATGATCCTTTTGTGTAGAATGACATTTTGTTCAAGTATGATGGTCTCTATGACATTTTATTTTTCATATTTCAGTGCTCATTCTCTGAATGCATCAATAAAAAGGATAAAAGTAGTCTCTCTTCTGCTGTGAAGACCTGTTTCCATTCTTCCAATTTTTCCAGAAAAAAGGGGGGGGGTGGTGGAATGTCTGCTGTCATTCTCTCAAATCCCCCCAAGGTTGATGCCCCTGTCTTCGCCAAGCTCTGGGGGCTTCCAGCGGAGACAGAGGCTCTTGGTGGCATGAGCTGCCTAGGAATGGATCTCACTCCTCTGGCCCAGAGGTGACACTTGCAAATAACACCCCGATTTTGTACTTGCCCTGGGAGATCTTCTGCGCAGACACCCCATTTCCACAGAAAGACAATCTGCACCTGAAGTCCTTTCGACTAAAGCGTGTAGCAGAGGGGTGAGACACTCCAACACATCCCCGGGGTCGAGGGATGCTGCTCAAGGAATGGAGAGCCCCGTTCAGCAGGGGCGGGGCCTCCGAGGAGGAGGAGGCGGGCACCTAGCAGCCCGGCCTGTGGTCAGACAATGACCATGCTGGCCCTTCCTTCCAGCTCATGAGCGAACAGATGGTGGCTGCGGAGGCAGGAGAGATCTGTGGTGGGGAAGGAGAGAGAGAGAGGGGACGCTGGTGTCACAGGGGAGGCCACAACAGCTCCCGGGACAGCAGCTCAGCGTTAGTCATCTTCTCGGCACATGGGCAAGTTGACGAAGGTAAAGACGTTAAATTCTATCATGATGGAGAAGCACAGGAAGACGGCATAAAGAACCAGCACGTAGATGCCCAGCTTCCGGTCCAGACGCCACTTGTTGAGGTGAATGCCGAGGACCTGGTAGGAGAGAGTGGAGAGACAAGGGACACAAAAGCCAACACCTAAGTGATACATTCCAGAACCTTGTGCAGGATGCAGGCAAGCCCAAATGGGCACTTCCAGGCTTACCCTTGATTTGAGGAGAATCAGCTCTGCAGGGTTTAGATTTTTCCAATGACCTGTCCCACTGACTCCAAGATAGACAGTGGCCACCTGCATGGCAGACCCTCCCCAAGGTCCCAGGCCTTCTCCTCAAGATGCACATGACTTTATTGGCCCAGGCCTCTACCCCATAGCCCTAATTATGGACAAATGAGTCTTTCCCCTTGGCTATGGATGCTAGGGGCAGCCAAGCTCTCTCTCTCTCTCTCTCTCTCTCGCTCTCTCTCTCTTTTCCTTTTCTGTCTCTCATCATGTATCTGTGCCTACATGCCTGTCTCTGTCTCTATGTCTGTATATGCATGTCTCTCTTTCTTCTGTCTCTCACTATGTGTCTGTGCCCGCCTGCTTTTCTGTCTCTTTCTGTTTCTGTGTGTGTGTGTGTGTGTGTGTGTGTGTGTGTGTGTTTGGGTGGAGGAGGGGAGGACATACTTCCCACTTCCCCCATTGCCTTCCTCTTCTCCCTGAATCAAGGTTTCCAAGGGAGGGGGGGGGGAGTCCAGGTACTGTCACACAGCACAGAGCTTTATAAAGAAAAATCAACCTGGATTTGCCACTTCCCTACTCAGAAACCACGAGCAAGCTTTAGAACAAACTGCTGAGCTTCTAGTTCCTTTAAAAACCCCTGAGCCTCCATTTGCTTTCAGAACTCTTGAGCCTCCATTTCCTTTCAGATCCTATGCCAATGGGAATACTATCAATCCCTCCCATCAGTGGCCGTGAGGATGGAAGAAAGTTGTGCAGACCCAGCCCGAGGAGCAGGGAGGACCTGGCTGTCACTGTGAGTTGTCCCGAGGCCTGTCATATCCCCACCTGTCAGCGTGGGGTGGGTCAGGACCTCTCTCCCACTGTCCCTAGAGAGGACACCAGCTGTGGCAGCAAGAAGCCAGAAGCACGATTCTAGCCCCTGTGGCATATCTCAGGAAGTGTAGTGATGGCTGCGAGTGCTCTTGGCAAATATTGAGATTGGTGAATCTGAATGCACACATGTCCCTGGCCAGCAAGAGTTCTTCTGATGCAGAATCGTATGATATAAAGCATTCAAAGCCAAGTGCTACTGGCTCATGCCTAAAATCCTAGCTACTCAGAAGGCTGAGATCTAAGGATGTGGTTAGAAGCCAGCCTGGGCAAAAAGCCTGTGAGACTTTTATTTCCAATTAACCAGCTAAAAAGCTGGAAGTGGAGGTATGGCTCAAGTAGTAGAGCACCTACCTGTCTCGAGTGAAAAAGTCAAGCCAAGCTCATGAGTTGAGTCCAAGTCCTAGCATACGCACATGCGTGCATGCCCGCGAATGCACGTGTGCATGCACACATACACGTTCTTAAGGGTTCTATTTTGGAATTGTAAAAACTCACAGTGAGAGCAACAGAGCCCAGCAACAGCACCACAGAGTAGACTAGACCCCGGCTGTTGATCTTCACCTGAAAAACAAACACAAACGCATCTTTATTCTAAAAGCCCAGGATGCTCTGGGTGCTCGAGGAAACACGTGGCCATAGATGACCAGGACGCCCATGGCAAAGGGAGAGCTTGGGGTTCAAATGTGGGCTGGGAGGGGGACAGGTGCTGGTCAGCTGAGATAAAAGATAAAAGGCACTGACAAACACATGGCCAACACTGGCTCCCTCCAGTATCTACCTCTGGACTATTCCAGAAGCTGTCCAAGAAAGTGGGTGCTCAGGAGAAAGGACAGCACATCTCCTGAAGACCTGGGCTGGAACAGAAGGAATGCCATTATCCTCTTCAAGACCTCCACCTCCTACCTTGGGAGAGGAACTTACCGTGGATCCATAATTAACAACCATGGTCTGCAGGCCCCACGGAATGCCAAGCCCCACCAGGATGTCAAACACGTTGCTCCCTATGGTGTTAGACACCGCCATGTCTCCCAGGCCTGTGGGGACAAACAACACAGTTCTTCCATCAAGCGCAGGTCACATGAAACATGATTTCTTTCTCATTCTGGTTCAGTTGGTGCCATTCCCTACGAAACGATGTCTCCTTCATGGGCCCGCATTTTTTTTTTTTTTTGGTTGTTTGTAGGGTTTGAACTCAGGACCTAGCTGCTGTCCTTGAGCTTTTCTGCTCCAAGCTAGCACTCTACCACTTAAGCCACAGTGCCACTTCTGGTTTTCTGGTGGTTAGTTGGAGATAAGAGTCTTGCAGACGTTCCTACCTAGTCTGGCTTTGAACCGAGATCCTCAGGATTACAGGTGTTGAGTCACCAGCACCTGGCATTCTCAGACCACTTGCATGGAGTCCAAAGGATCCCATTATGGGTTGGATTCCAAACCCCCAGTACATCAGGGCACCACTTTATTGGGAGGCACTGCCTTTGATGAGGTCACAAGTCAGATGAGGTCAGTATAGGTTAGGATGAGTCCAACTTGAGATGTCCCTGTAAATATGAGGGGCGTGGGCAGGGACAGCACATGGGGACAGCACATGGGGATGAGGAGGAGAGGAGTCCGGATAAGGCTTGGGAAAGCCTCACCCCCATAGCTCAGAAGGAACCCACCCAGCCCACTGTTACTTTGGCTTTCAGGCCTCTGAGAGGATAAATCTCGGTTGTTTAAGCCATCCAGCCTGTGGTTATGTCAACCCTGACAAATAAACACAGGCTTTCCTTCCATTATTTCTCTCATAGTGCTCAACGGAGTTCCCACGATGGCTGCTTGTTGAATACAACCATGACACTGCAGTGTTCAGGAAGACCCCATTCTCATGTGACAGAGGCTCAAGAGCACATAACATGGGAGCAGTCTAGCTCAGGACACCTGCCCAGCATCCTTCACACAGCCACAGTACACGCTTGTGCCTAGGGAACAGCATCAAGACCTTGGCAGGGAAGTTAGGACAGCAAATCGTATGTTCTGGTGGTTTCTGAGGAGGAACTTCCCCCAACCAGACCAGAAGCATATCAGAGAGACTTGGGCCCTGTTATTGTTCTTTTCCTGTACAGCTGTATAGTATCATGCTGTCTCACAAGCTGAGGGGATTCAGGTAAAAAGACTTGTATAAGCCGAGCGCTGGTGGCTTAATCCTGTAATCCTAGCTACTCTGGAGGTTGAGATCTGAGGATCGTGGTTCAAAGCCAGCAGGGGCAAGAAGGTCTGTGAAGCTCTGACCTCCAATTAATCACAGAAAAAGCTGGAAGTAGCACTATAGCTCAAGTGGTAGAGGGCTAGCCTTGAGCAAAAGGAGCTCAGGGACAAGTGCTCAGGCCCAGAATTCAAGCCTCAGGATGGAGGGAGGGAGAGAAGACTTAGCGTGGGTGACATCAGAGTGTGGGTGGCTTAGTCCTGTGAGGAACCTGACCTCTGGGATTCTGGCTTTCCAGCCTCCCAGCCTCTGGCCAATATAGGAATATGCACTGACCTGCCACCAACAGCCTCCCCCACTTCCAGCCAGCTACTCGGACCTTCCTCCCGTCTTAGAGAAACTAACCATCTTGTCCTTCTTTCATAATGCTCTCTTCCCATCTTTGGAGACAGCTTTCCACAATTTCCCCTGCTTTGCCTCTGGAGTGTGTGTGTGTGTGTGTGTGTGTGTGTGTGTGTGTGTGTGTGTGTGTGTGTGTGTGTGTGTGTGTGTGTGTGTGTGTGTGTGTGTGTGTGTGTGTGTGTGTGTGTGTGTGTGTGTGTGTGTGTGTGTGTGTGTGTGTGTGTTACTAGAGTTTGAACTCTTTATTTGCTACAGAGGTACTCTACGGATGAGCCACACCGCTGAGCCTTTTTTTTTCTTTGCACTGAGTTAGATTTCCACTCTTTCCTCTGGCCTGTGACAGTGATCCTCCTATTTTATGCTTCCCACTATAGCTGAGATGACAGGCCTGTGCCACTGCACCCGGCTTCTTCTTATGAGATAGAATTTTGTGAGCTTTTTTGCCCAGGCTGATCTAGGCAAAGAAAATCATGACTCGGAACCATCATCCTCCCTGATCCCTGCCTTTTATATAGGTGGGATGATAGGTATGCACTACTATATCTAGCTATTGGTTGAGAGGAGTCCCATGAGATTGTCCTGATCTCAGCTTCTCCTGTAGTTAGGATTACAGGCCTGAGCCACTGCAGCAGGTCTCTCCTGGACTTTCAAACTCAGGTTTATCTGGAAGTCCTGTGAAGTCCACTCTGCAACGCTATCTCACTGGCAGCAAAGGAGCAGAAAATCAAGGGCAGACTTTGCAGGTCTTTTGTTCTGCCATTAAACCTCACATCACTCATCTTATTCAATCTGTTCACTTGGTGCCTGTGTTGTCTTCCTGGAAGGGAGGTTAGAGGGCCTAAGAGGGGAGGGCCCCGGCACCAGGCATACCTTGTCTCGCCACGATCAAGCTGGCCATGCAGTCAGGAACACTCGTGCCAGCTGCCAGGAAGGTGATGCCCATGATGACGTCAGGGATCCCAAGCGTGTATCCAATAATAGTCACCTGAGGAAGAGGTGGGGGAGGGATGAACACTCTCAGAAAGCCCTGGAAACTCTTTTTACCCTGTGTGCTTTTAACTTGAGCGTGACGTGACTGTAGCCAGTGGAAAAGTCTCTTTTTTAATATTTATTTAAAATGTTTTTGTGTGCTGGGGTTGGGGCTTGCAACTCAGGGCTAGGCTCTGTCCTTTAGCTTTGTCGCTCAGGACTGCAGCTCTGTTACTCAAACCACAAGTCCATTCCTGGCTTTCTCGTGGTTCATTGAAGGTAAATGTCTCGTGGCCTTTGCCTGCCTGGGCTGGCTTCAGAGTACAATCCTCAGATCTCAGCCTTCCGAGTAGCAAGGATCATAGGAGTGAGTCTCTGGCACCGGGCTTCAGAGAAGTCATTTAAATGGATGCAGACGTGCAGACCAGTTTGAGGCAGCCCCCCACACGATTGGAGAGTTAGTTGATTCCTTTGTTCTCACAAAAACACTGTAAATGACAATATTTACTTAACCCTGCTGTTTTCCAGGTGTCTTACTTTCATAATGTCCCTTGCTGTTACCACTGGCTGATAGGAGGAGGAAGGAGAGAAGGGGGGAGGGCAGCTTCTGGGAGACCCCAGAGCAAAGGGCAGGATGCTGCATCGCCTGGCCCAGCTGCATCCAGTCAGCTGTCGCCTGCGGCCAGATGAGCCACGTCAAGCTGCTAAATAGCTGTCCATCAGCCTTGGGAGCCCCAGGGGTCCGGTGGGCGGCAGTTCAGACTGGGGCTGAAGGCAAGACTCGGAAGGCCCAGGACCAGGTTCTAATTCCATGGTGAGCACGAGCGACTCATGTAACCAGGGGCAAATTCTCAGACCCTATGCTCCCTATGTGTAAAACAAGGGCAGGAAAAACACCTGTCTGGTGGGCTCGTTATGAAGAGAGAAGTTTGCATAAAGTGTTTCAGCCAATGGCAGGCAGACAGGAAAGAGCCAGGGAGATCTGGCAGGGTCATCTATACCCACCATCATCTTCCACTGAAGGAGATGACCTTCCCCAGTCTCCATCCTTCCCACACTCCCCTGGGAACCTGATCGCGTGCCATGAGGCTGTCACGTGACTGCCACGTGATTCCACCCACCCAGGGGAGCCGCCTCTCTCAGGCTGTGGGGTACCATCCCTCTTTGCTAAAGATGCCTTTTACTGAGAATGAAGCAGTGGTGAGCGAAGCCAGCCCTGGCTAGCACAGCCATGTCCCCTGCCCTTGTGCGGCAGTGGTTCCCCGCTCCCACTGCACTCACCAGCCACACCATGAGGTAGGAGAACACGGCGATCCACAGCGTGGCCGTGAGGAAGGTGACCATGAAGAACCTCTCCCAGCGGGGCTTGCTGCAGTTGGGGATGGTGATGCACAGGAGGAAGATGAGCGGCCAGGTGAACACCCACTTGGCTTTGTCCCCTTTCGACTCTGCATGGCACACAGGGTGGGTGGGGCAGGAAGGGAGCGGGAGGGAAGATGCAGGGTTACTGACCTGCTAGGCTATCTGCTGGATCCCTGCCGCCAAGAAAAGGACTGAAATCACTCAGCTCTATAACCTCCCCCTGGACTCCTCAAGACAATTCAGAACATGTTCATTGGTGAGTCATTTTAGTTCCCTTCCTTCCTTCCTTCCTCCCTCCCTCCCTTCCTTCCTTCCTTCCTTCCTTCCTCCCTCCCTCCCTCCCTCCCTTCCTTCCTTCCTCCCTCCCTCCCTCTCTCCCTCCCGCCCTTCCTTCCTTCCTTCCTTCCTTCCTTCCTTTCTTGTACCTGGTTCTGGATTGAAGGCCTCACGCTTGCTTGGCATGCTTATTTTGACTGGCGCTCAACCACTTGAGTCACACCTCCAGTCCAGGTTTTTCTTTTTTCTTTTTAGATTTTATCTTTTTGAAGTAGTTGTACAGAGTGGTTTCAATTACACAAGTCAGATGATGAGTGCAATACCTTTTGATCAATGTCCCCCCTTCCATCTTTTTTTTTTTTTTTTTTGTGAGAATACTGTACAGAGGAGTTACAATTACATGGGCAAGATAACGAGTACGTTTCTTATCAAGCATTGTTGCCTCCTCTTTGTTTCTCCTTCCCATCCCTTCCCATACTCCCTTCCCCCCCACTCCATCCTCCCCCCACCCCCTCCCCACCTTCCCCTGCATTCCTACCCTCGAGTTATATAGTTCAAATTTGTAAACTGAATATGACTATATCTTCGATTCCTGTGTCCCCATCCATGAGCCCCACCCCCCAACAACAAAACATTTTCAGCTTCCTGGTATTCATTTTGTTAAACAGTTCTTAGTTGTTCAGAGGCATTACACCATTGGACTCCTTCTCTGGGTATACTATCTGCTAGTCAATTTGTATGTGTGTATGTGTGTGTATATACACATATATGTTCTCATACATGCTTGTATTTTAGATCAAACTTCTACATATGAGAGAAAACATATACCACATACATGTTTCTCTGGGCCTGACTTAAACTTCATTTAACATAATTCTCCTAGGTCTGATGGACCTTTTGCTGGTGATTTTGGAGATGGAGTCTCTCAGCCTTCTTTGCTCAGGCTGGCTTTGAACCGTGATCCTCTGGATCTCAGCCTCCTGAGTGGCTAGGATGAAAGGCATGAACCACTGGGGGATAATTAATTTTAGTCCTTCTAATCATCCCCTTGACAGAGTAAGGAAGGTGAGATCCAGAGCAGGGATGAGCTGGAGTAGAATGTGGACTAGAATAGGCTTTGGGAGTAGATACTTAGGCTGGAATTCAAAGGATGGTTACGCAATCCCTTCAACTCCACTTCCTCCTCTGGGGATCAGGCCACAGTAGGTCAACAACGGCATAAGAACACACAACAAAATTGCCTGCCAGGGGCAGCAGTGTGGTGCTGTGCGCTTTGCATCTCATTTGCTTCTTCATCTCTTCGCCATGACATTAGCGCTATCTTGATGGTGGATGATGCAATGCTGTGGACCTAAACCATACAGGGTTTCCTGCATACACAGTAGGTGCTCTGTAAATCTCAGCTCCTTTGTGGGCCCGAGTCAGGTGTAAGACTAAACCCTGAGTATCTTGGATGACAATTCCCATCCCACAGAAGACACATGCCATTCCACTGAAGACAAGTGACCTCAATAAGCCACAGTGAATAAGCAGAGTGTCTTTGACACTCATGCCACAAAGAATGGACACAGGCAGGCTTAAAACCCATTTGCTGGTGAGGGTGATAAAAGTAAAGAAAGTCCTAGCTACTTAGGAATCTGAGATCTAGAGGATCATAGTTTGAAGCCAGCCTAGGCAGAAAAGTCCACAAGACTCTATCTCCAATCAACATGCAAAAAGGCAGACTGATGATATGGCTTGCATACGTACACACACAAGCACACACACACACACACACACACACACACACAGGAGCATGAACCTTTGAAAACTCTTCTTTGTAAAAGCAACGGGGACAATGGTAAAAATGACAAGAATCTCCATTTCCTGAACTCTGGAAATCAGCCAAGGTTTGTAGCAAATCCCCAAAGGGGACAGTTATGGCTGGCAAAGTAGCTCAGTAGTAAAGCACTTGCCTAGTATACACAAGGTCCTAGGTGCCATTCCCAGCATCAAAAGAAAGAAAAGTAAATCAGCTGGATCTCAGCAAGAACTCCTTGAACTCCAAGGAGCTGTCACACTCCCTATTTCTGTTTTCTCTGCCTGCTGTATCTGGCTCACCCCAGCAAAGCAGCGACCACCCAGCTGTCAGAGAAGCAGGTAAGATTACTTCTGACTCATGTCATCAAATGCTCAATCCACAGAAACTTCACGAAGTACTTTAGAAGTCCTTCCCCACAGGATTACAAGAATTTGATGTAGCCGGGCACTGGTGACTCACGCCTGTAATCCTAGCTACTTAGGAGGCTGAGATCTCAGGATCGTGGTTCAAACCAGCCCAGGGCTGGAAAGTCCGTGAAACTCTTATCTCCAATAAAACACCAGAAAACAGGAAGTAGCGCTGTAGCTCAAGTGGTAGAGCACTCGCCTTGAGTTGAAGAGCTGAGGGACAGTGTCCAAGCCCAGAGTTCAAGCCCCATGACTGACAAAATAATAATAATAATTTGATGTTTCTGGTGGCTTTCTGACCATCTTTCTGTTTTACTAGAAGGAGAGCTTACCCCAGGAGAAGAATCTTTTCTTGGGGGTCACTTATCAAAACCCACCAGAAGCAGCTGTTAAATCATGCTTCCTTAAGGTGATGGATAAGGGGTGGGATAAACAGTAGGTTCATTGAAGAAGTTTAAAAGGGAAACTGGGGAATGAGCTACTAACCAGACATGCCAAGTTCTTAATGTTCCTGCGGATCTGCCAGGCCTGTGTGCACATGAGGCTGTGCCTACCTGGCACGTGTGCAGGAGTGGCCCAGCACTTGCCCAGGGCAGGCTCAGCACATGCGCAGGGGAGGCCCAGCACTTGCCCAGGGCAGGCCCAGCTGTGCGCAGGGGAGGCCTGACAGTACCCTCCCTCACTCGGTTGGCCTTTGAGGCTCTACAGCAGCCAAGGCAGGGGCTACTGTAAAGTTCTACAGTGCCTGCCTCAGGGCTGCAGGAGTCTTCCAAACACACACAGGGGCAAACCAGGGCACTTAAAAGGTATCTCTGTCCAGCCATCAACGACGGTGGGCAGAGACCCATCAGTCTTTAGTAGCTGCCTACTTAACAGATAATACAGATCTTTACTTTTAACAAGTCACTAAACAAGTAACAACAACAATAAACAGCAGCAGTGTTTTTTTTTATAAAACTCTAGGAAGGAGAAGAATCTGATTTCTAGCATGTCACATTATCTTAGTTATGTATTTTGCAGTGATGGGTTTGGAACCTAAGGACTTGCAGGTCTGAGGCAAGTGCTCCACCACTGAACTAGTTCACCAGCCCCAGGCAGGACGTGGTGGCTCACGCATGCAATCCCCACTACTTGCAAAGTGGCAATCAGAAGGATCCTTGTTCACAACCAGCCTGGGCAAAATGTTTGTGACACCCTGCTCAATCACTTTGCTAACTGTGGTGGTGTATTATCCCAGCTACTTGGGAGGCTGCATGTGGGAGGAAAGTGATTTCAGGTTGGTTTTGGGCAAAAACACAAGACTCTATCTAAAAAAATAAAAAAAGGAGCATGGGACATGGACCAAGTGGTAGAGCACCTGTTTAGCAAGCAAGCAGGTAGTCTTGAGTTCAAACTCTCAGTACCACTCTCCCTAAAAGCTCAGGTTTCAGTAACAATAGCAAAAGTTTATGAGACATGCAAAATCAAGAGCATTCGCATTATAGGAAAAATACAACAGAAACTATCACTAAAGAAATCAAGATACTGGATTTATTAGAAAAGAACTATTTTTTTTTGTCAGTACCAGGTTTGAACTCATAATCTCATATACTTGCTAGGAAGGCATTCTACCACTTGAGCCATGTTGCCAGCTGACAAAAAGCTTAAAATGACCCACTTAAAATATATATACAAAAGCTGGGTGCTGGCGGCTGATGCCTGTAATCCTAGCTATTCAGGAGGCTGAGATCTGAGGATCATAGTACAAAGCAAGCCCTGGCAGGGAAGTCCATGAAACTACCAGAAAACCAGAAATGGTGCTGTGGCTCAAGTGGTAGAGCACTAGCCTTGAGCTGAAGAGCTCAGGGACAGCACCCAGGCCCAGAGTTCAAGCCCCACAACCGTCCTCCCCCCACAAAAAATATATATACATACACAAACAAGTTTTTAAAAATATCTATGAACCTCAAGGAGAGTAGGAAAGTGAATTCCCATCAGAAAATACCAATAAAGAAAAAGGACTTAAAAAGTTAGGTATGGCTGAGCACTGGTGCCTCACGCCTGTAATCCTAGCTATTTAGGAGGCTGAGATCTGAGGATTGTGGTTCAAAGCCAACCTGCACAGGAAAGTCCATGAGACTCTTATCTCCAATTAACTACCAGAAAACAGGAAGGAGAGCTGTGGCTCAAAGTGGCAGAGTGCTAGCCTTGAGCAAAAAGAGCTCAGGGGTAGAGCCCAGCTCTGAGTTCAGGCGCTACAACCAACAACAAAAAAAAAAAAAAGAAAAAGAAAAGAAAAGAAATTCTGAAATTGGGAAATACAACAACTATAATGAAAAAAAAAATGCTCTGGACCACTTCAATATGAGTCTTTTTTTGAGTGTTCTAGTCTTGGAGCATGAGTTCAAAGTTCAGGCCCTGCCTGACGCGGTCCTTAAGCTTTTTTTGCTTTTTGGTGGTTAGTTGGAGATAAGAGGCTCCTAGACTTTCCCGTGTGGGCTGGCTTTGAACCTTAATCTTCAGATTTCAGCCTCCTGAGTAACTAGGATTATAGGTGTGAGCCACTGGTGCTGGAGCAACAGGATATTTTAGTAGACCTAAAACAATTAACAACTTCAAAGATGGTTTAGCTGAGATGATGTCACCCCGTGAACAAAAGGAAAAATAAATAGGGAAAAAAAAGAACTGTACAGACTATGATTATGACAAAGCAAACCAAATCTGCATAATGGGGCTACAAGAAGAAGAGGGAAGCATTGGTGTGTGTGTACTGAAATATAGGTGCACACAGAATGTTCTCCAGCACAGACCTGAGGTGATGCAAAGTGTGTTTTCCAACAACAATGGAATGGAATTAGAAATCAATAACAGAAAGAAGAGTAGAAGCTTTGCAAATATGTGGAAGTTACATAATAAACTTCTAAGTAACTAATGGGTCAGAGAAGAAATCACAAGGGAAATTAGCAAATACTTTGAGAGGAATGAAAACTAAACTGCAAAATACCAAAAGTTAGGGCATGCAATAGAAACGGTGCCTAGAGGGAAATTTTTAGCCATAAATACCTGTTAAGAAGGACTAGAATTAGGCTGGATGAGTGGGATTCAAGAAGGAAAGCACTTGTTTAAAAATGCCTGAAGGGCTGGGAAGGTGGCTCAGTGGTAGAGCACTTGCCTTGCATGCCTGAGGCCCTGGGTTCGATTCCTCAGCACCACATAAGCAAAAAGAAAAAAAGCCGGAAGTGGCGCTGTGGCTCAAGTGGTAGAGCGCTAGCTTTGAGCTGAAGAGCTGAGGGACAGTGCCCAGGCCCAGAGTTCAGGCCCCACGACCGGACCCAAAAAAAATAAAAATGCCTGAAACAGCCAGGAACTAGTGACTTACACCTGTAGTCGTAGCCATCAGAGGTCAGGATCTGGAAAAGCACAGTTTAAAGTCAGCCTGAGCAGAAAAGTCTACAAGACTCAATCTCCAAAATAACCAGCAAAAACCCTGCTTGATGGTGTGGCATGAGTGGTAGAGTACAGCTAAGCAAGCTACATAAGCATAAGACCTTGGGTTTAAACTTAAGTACTAGCAAAATAAATAAATAAATGAACAAACAAACCGACACCATGAGGCAGTCTCCAATACAGAAAAAAAGAGAGGAATATTTCTTAATGACCTACCATTCCTTCTGTTTCTTTTTTGGTACCCAGGACATTGTACTTGCTAGTACTTTGCCACTAAGCTATATCTTAGCCCCTACCCTTCCTTCTTAATAAAAGAAAAAGGACATATTAAAAAAAAGTCCAAGAGCTGGGAAGATAGCTCAGTGGTAGAGCGCTTGCCTTGCATGCCTGAGGCCCTGGGTTCAATTCCTCAGTACCACATAAGCAAAATGAAAAAAGCCGGAAGTGGCGCTGTGGCTCAAGTGGTAGAGCACTAGCCTTGAGCTGAAGAGTTGAGGGACAGCGCCCAGGCCCTGAGTTCAGGCCCCACGACCGGACCCAAAAAAAAAAAAAAAAAAAAAGTCCAAGAAAGCACAAGCAAAGAGATAATCAAGATGAAAGTGGAACTAAATAAAGTAGAAAAATTTTTTACATAGACTTGGGCTGGGAATATGGCTTAGTGGTAGAGTGCTTGCCTTGCATGCATGAAGCCCTGGGTTTGAGTTCTCAGTACCACATAAACAAAAAGCTGAAAGTAGAGGTGTGGCTCAAGTGATAGATGCTAGCCTTGAAAAAAAGAAGCTCAGGGACAGTGCTCCGGCCCACTGTGAGCCACTGGCACCTGGCTTACAACAGTAATTTTTTGTACGTTTTTTATTGTAAAAATGCTGTGCAGAGGGGTTATAGTTACATGAGCAAGGTAATGAGTATATTTCCTACTGAGCACTGTTGCCTCCAACAGTAATTTTTTAAGATTGCCTTAAAGCCAAGACAAGATGGCTTCATGATGGTTTCCATCAAATTCTTGAAGAACTAAATCTACCAAACAAACAAACAAAAAAAGCGATAATAAGAAACATGTTCCAATGAATTCTGTGAAGCCAGTATTACTCTGATATTAAAGCCCAAGAGATACATCAAGAGATAAGAAAACCGAACACCAACATTGTTTATACACAGAGACTTAGAATCCTTACCATATTAGCAAACTGAATCTGGCAACATATCAAACACATTATATACCATGACCAAGTAAGACATCCTAGGAACACAAACTTGGTTCACCAGACGGCATTCAATCAATGAAACAGACTTTGTTAATAGAATAATGAACAAAGCAATTATCTCCAGGGAGGCAGAAAAAGCACTGGACAAAATCCAATATCCTTTTATGATTAAACAAAACAAAAATGGCTAGGATACCGATGGTGGCTGGTGTCTATAATTCTGGCCACTCAGGAGGCTGAGATCTGAGGCTTGCAGTTCAAAGTCAGTTTGAGCTGACAATAAAGAGTCTCTTCAATTAACCAGCAAAAAGCTTGGATTGAAGTTGTGGTGGCTCAAGTAGACCCCAGGGTATTGATTTCAAGCCCCAACACAAATACAAAGCAAAATATAACCACATATTCAACAAAGTAGGAACAGAAAGGAACTCCCTCTATCTGATAATGAATATTTACACAAAACAATCAAGCAGTGCTTGTGTTTAGTGGCAAAAGACTATCAGGAATTAGATGAGGATGGCTGCTCTTACCTTTTCTTTTTCTCTCTCTTTTTTTTTTTTTTTTGGTCATGGGGCTTGAACTCTGGGCCTGGGCACTGTCCCACATCTCTTCAGCTCAAGGTTAGTGCTCTACTACATGAGCCACAGCGCCCTTCTGGCTTTTTCTGTTTGTGTGGTGCTGAGAAACAGAATTCAGGGCCTCATATACGTGAGGCAAGCACTCTACCACTGAGCCACCTTCCCAGCCCCCTGCTCTTACAGTTTCTATTCAGTGTTATAGTACAGAATTTAGTCAAGGAGATTAGGCAAGAAAAATAAACAAAAATAATTCAAGTCAAAAAGGAAGACAAAAAACTACTCTTACTTGTAGATGACATGATCTTATATACAGAAATTCTGAAGAACACACACACACACACACACACACACACACATACACACCCTCCACACATTTAATAATAAAGTTCAGCTAGATTGGTCAATCCAAAATTAGAACAAAAAACAAAAATCAACTACATGTGTAATATCATAATAAAAACCGAACAACTACACTTACATTTATGTAAAAAAAAAAAAAGTAAGCTTAAAACTAATAGGCCTACATAAATGGAAAG
This sequence comes from Dipodomys spectabilis, assembly GCF_019054845.1. NCBI lineage: Eukaryota > Metazoa > Chordata > Mammalia > Rodentia > Heteromyidae > Dipodomys > Dipodomys spectabilis. The sequence goes on from NW_024870834.1 coordinate 6,034,604, forward strand.
GCTTTCTATTTATGGATTGAAAGATTAAATATTAAGATGGCAATATTTCCCAAAGTGATTTACAGGTTCAAGGCAGTCCCTCTCAATAATCCAGCTGACTTTTCTGCTGAATTTGGAAAACTGATCAGAAAATTCATATGGAAATACAAAGGACCCAGAAGAGTCAAAACAATCTTGGAAAAACAATTACAAAAAAGAGCAAAGTTAGTGAATTCATATACTCTGATTTCAAAATTGAGAACAAAGTTAGAATACCCAGTTATAGTATGCTATTGATATAAAGATGAAACAGAATTTAGAATACTGAAATAAACCCACACTTTTAAGGTCAATTGATATTTGAGAAGAGGGCCAAGACAGTTCACTAGAGAAAGAATGAGATTTTCAAGAAATGGTTCAGAGAAAGCTGGATACCCACATGCAAAAGGATGAAATGGGATCCCAGTCTCACACCATACATAAATATTAAATAAAAAATGATCAAAGAGTAACATAATAACCACAACTACAAAACTTTCAAGAGAAAACACCATGGGGCTGGGAAGGTGGCTCAGTGGTAGAGTGCTTGCCTTGCATGCATGAGGCCCTGGGTTCGATTCCTCAGCACCACATAAGCAAAAAAAAGAAAAAAAGCAGGAAGTGGCGCTGTGGCTCAAGTGGTAGAGCGCTAGCCTTGAGCTGAAGAGCTGAGGGACAGCGCCCAGGCCCAGAGTTCAGACCCCATGACAGGACACCCTCCCCCCCCCAAAAAAACAAGAGAAAACACGAGCACAATTCTCTATGACCTTAGATTAGGGAATAGTTTCTCAAATGGCAGCAAAACACATGTAAAAAAATAACAAAAAATGAAAAATAAGAAGCCAAGAGCCAAAGGCTCACAGCTGTAATCCTAACTACTCTGGAGGCTGAGATCTGAGGATCACAGCTTAAAGCTGTAAGGTCTGAACAGAGACACCTCACTCCCTCTTGACTAAGTTTCCACCCAGTATCTGTTACCTAGGTAACTGGCAGACCTGGAAGCTGTCACTTTCCCCTCCTGCTACGTCACATCCTGGGCCACCTCTGGTCACATGCCTCTCATCTGACCTTAGGAGGGTCCCAGACCCTGAGGTCACATCCAGATCCAGTGTGGCCACACCTTCCCCCCACCTGGCTACACCTCTTCCTGTGCCTGGCCTAGATAAGTCCTGGCCCAGGAGTGGTTTGCCCCTCCCCATGAACTGTCTCCCTCACCTCCTTTCCTTTTCAGCCATGCTTCTCCACCATGCATGGTGGGGGGGCAGCAGTTCGGTAAATAAACTTCTTTTCCTGCCTGAATAGTGCGTGGTGTTCTCTTCATTCGCTACCTAAGGAAACCTACCTATTTAATACACCTTACAAAAGCCAGCGTGGGCAGCAAAGTCAGTGAGGCTCTTATCTCCAATTAATTTCCAAAAAAAACAACCAAACAAACAAAAAAGCTGGAATTGAACCTGTGGCTCTGTTGGTAGAATGCTAACATTGAGCTTAAGAGCTCAGGACAGGACCAGTACAAAAACAACAACTAGATTTTGTTCAACTTTAAAGACCTCAGTGGCTTATGGATGTTAACAAAAAGTGAAAAGAGGGGGAAAAAAAGCCTGGCTAGAAGGCAAAATATTTGCAAGTCATATCTGATAAGGATTGTATGTCAAAGATACAGAAAAGTGATTGCAATTTGCTTCAGAATGAGAAGTGCTCAGTGTACCTTGTCCCCTAGGGAGAATTCTAGAAAACAACAACAAAATAAAAGGATGATTGTATAAGAGTACTCTGAAATAACTTGTTTTTCTGTGTCATTGTGTATCTGTTGTTCCGTGTCTATGAAGATTCTCTGCAGCTGACTCTTGTTTTAGGCATCAAGATAAAACTGGAACAAAATGAGTCCTAAAAGAAGTACAGTGGGCACAACTTAATCTGCTCCTAAAATTCTGAGACATAACTAAGTAATGTACTTGTGAAGTTTTGCACTTTCTTAAGCTCCTTTTTATGTGTGCTTCAGTGTGGGTGTGTCTAATTTAAAGCTTTTCGTAAGTATGTATATGTATGTGAAAGTCATTAGTATAATCTTTTTTTTTTTTTGGTGCTAGTCCTGGGGCTTGAACTCAGGGCCTGGCTGCTGTCCCTGAGTTTCTTTTGCTCAAAGCTAGTACTCTACGACTTGAGCCACAGTGCTACTTCTGACTTTTTCTGTTTATGTGGTACTGAGGAATCGAACCCAGGCTTCATGTATGCTAGGCGAGCACTCTACCATGAAGCCACGTTTCCAATCCTTAATAGAGTTAATGCCTCCTCTCAACTAGGCAGGCATTCAGGATTTCCCACCTTATCACAGAAGGATTTTAGGGAGAGTTATCATAATCTACTTCAATCTATTTAATGTATAATTTAGATTCTTTTACAACAGGTGTATCCATAACAAATGTGTTTTCATAAAAATTTTAAAACAGATTGCATTTCCCCCTGCATCTGCATTGGAATGTGAGACTTTTTAGAGGGTTTAAATCTACTGGAAAAAATGTACGATTTTGTCTGAATTAAAAAATATTTGTAAAAGTGATTTCAAAATGTAAATGACAAATGTAAAATAAAATTAACAAATAGGAAAATGATATAAGGAAGGCATAGACATATTTTTGAGCAGGAAGTTCAAGGGAGAAGAAAATGCTTTTCAGTGAGAGAGCTTATTTCAGAATATTGTTCCAAAATTGTGGGGGGAAGGGAATTCCAAAGGTGCAAAAAGTTGCAAAATAAAAGTGAGTAAATCTTTTTAAGAGATGGACTAAATTGTGTAAGATGGAGCTTATGAAAAATTTATGCTCATGATTACATTGGTTATAATTTAAGGGCCATCAAATCATTTCCCGTGGTTAAAAATTAATGCACTGAAATAAAACTAAACTGTAAGAATATTGTTCTGCTCTTAGCAACATTTGAGTAAACAAACCAACCTAGCTTAAAGGAGATTTTGTTTTACCAAACTTTTGTTATCAAACTTTTGACTACTTAGGAAATGGAGACTTAACTGAATCAGAGTAAACAGAAGTCATGTAGGTCTTTTAAGTGACTACCTTGTAACTATGGCAAACAGCTATCATTTTTTTTTTTTTTGGAGGGGGGGGTTTGGTCGTGGGGCCTGAACTCTGGGCCTGGGCGCTGTCCCTCAGCTCTTCAGCTCAAGGCTAGTGCTCTACCACTTGAGCCATAGCACCACTTCTGGCTTTTTTTTTTCTTTTTGCTTATGTGGTACTGAGGAATCGAACCCAGGGCTTCATGCATACAAGGCAAGCGCTCTACCACTGAGCCACCTTCCAAGCCCGAAACAGCTATCATTTTAAGTGATTCTATTATATTTAATTCCCTTTATGTCTGTGAGAAGTAGAACTGTATGTGTGAACTTTTGTGTGAATGTTGCAATGTTTACAGATTTTTAAACGTAAAAATGACCAAAATGCACTGCCTCTGAACCTTTAACACCTTTTTTTCTTAATTAAATAAGCATTATTATATATATGAAGTATACCTATACATTAGGAAATGAGGCTGAGGAAGTGGCACTGTGGTTCAAGTGGTAGAGCACTCGTCTTGAGCTGAAGAAATGAGAGACAGTGCCCAGGCCAAGAGTTCAAGCCCCACGACTGACAAAAGAAAAAAAAAAAAAGTAAATAAAATAAAAAGAGCAAAGGAAATGAGGCTGAGATCATGGGCGCTGCTCCTATCTTGTAAGAGAAGCTTTGACTTTTGTCAGTGTTGCATACTTCTCCAAAGATAAAAATGAAATTACTAGGTGTATGTGACACCTGTGCAGGCTGAGCTTCGTGGCAGGCTCCTTCAGAGGGGAAATTTATACACGTTCCCCAAGGAGATAATCCTTGTAAACACAAAGCTTAGGAAAACACCTTACCTCTTCCAAATTAAAACTGTGAGGGATGGCAGCCTTTGCTAGGCTTGTGTCCATGTGTTCCTGATTTTCTAACAAGGCGAGCCTAAGGATGTTGATGTGATGCTGTCAGTCGTAATTAGTATCCTAAAATGCAGTGGAAATAGCTAGACTGGTTTTCAAATGTTTAACTATGGCTATTCTAAGTGTTTTATTTTTGTCATCTATAGTTTGATCCTTCTCTAAAACACTTGCAATTGGGCTCATAGATGATGACTTATTTTGCAAATAAGTTAGCTTTTTAAATATTTGGAGATTTTTGTTTGTTTTTGTACTTTTCTCATATAACTTTGCCTGTTGGCTGCTTCCATTCTGCAGAAATACAACTTCTAATAAGAGCAGTGTTTTTGAGATGCTAGGAATCACCTACAGGACTGATAGGAATGAACTCCAAGGCTAGCACCAGTGGTTCACACCTGTAAACCTAGCTGCTCAGGAGGCTGAGATCTGAGGATTGCAGTTGGAGGCCAGCCTGGGTAGGTTGTCCAGGAGACTCTGATCTCTAACCATTAAAAAGTTGAAAGTGGAGCTGTGGTTCAAGTAGTAGAGTGCTAGCCTTCAGCACAAAAGCTCAGGGATAGCACCCAAGCCTTGAATTCAAGCCCCAGGACCAGAACAACAACAAAAAAAAAAAAAAAAGAAAGAAAGAAAGAAAAGAAGAATGAATTACAGGTTGGGAATGGGCTTAGTGGTAGAGTGCTTGACTAATATGCATGAAGCCCAGGGTTTGATTTCTGAGTACCCCATAAACAGAAAGAGCCAGTCTAAAGACCACTCCTTCTAAACCTCTTAGTTGCCTAAATCTGCCACAAGGGTCTTCCTGGCACTGAGTCCCACCTGATTTATCTGTCGCCTCCCCTCTCACAGGGGACCAGACCAGACCATCTGTGAGAAAACTTACTGCTGTGGTGGTGAACTTTGACCATGAAAGCCAAACCACAAAGAGGCTAAGCAGTGGACTTGGGAGAAAACCGTTCGGACAAAAGGAAAAGTTGTCAAGATTTAAAGGGAGTCATGTGCCAATTCTTCCAGAAGGAGTGAGGCTGCGAAGCTGAGGTAGCTCTCAAGCCTGGCAACTCTTACAAAGGCAAACTCCTATCTCTGGAGGAGGCCTTTTTTTTTTTTCCGGTCATGGGGGCTTGAACTCTGGGCCTGGGCGCTGTCCCTGAACTCTTTAGCTCAAGGCGAGCGCTCTACCACTTGAGCCACAGCACCACTTCTGTTTTTCTGGAGGTTAATTGAAGATAAGAGTCTCACAGACTTTCTGCCCTGGCTGGCTTTGAACTGTGATCCTTAGATCTCAGCCTCCTGAGAAGCTAGGATTACAGGTGGGAGTCACTGGTGCCCAATAGGTAAAGGCCTTATCTTTAAGTAGAGACAAGAAGGACTATTTCCACTGGACCCCAAACAAATCCTTTCATGGAGCTGTTCAAGAAATAGGATATCCTCACACTATTTATTTAATTGGATGTCTCTTGTATTCTGCTTTAGAATAGCATTTCTACTTTCACAGTGGGTTCTTCTGACTTACATTCTCTTAACTATTAGAACACGTCTCTCCTTGTGTGCTAGTTTTTCACTAGCCAGGAAACTGTAGCTAAGTTGGCCAACACCAACACTGAGGAATGTTCCCACATAACAGGGAACTAGGACCCGTCCTACTGCTGTTTCAAAAAAACAGAATGCCTTACTTGGACCCAGGAATGAAGAAAAAGCAGGAAAAAGAGCCTCAGGACAAACCACTAGGAAAACGGAGTTTTGATCAGACTGCTCCTTTCCTCTTTGACGTAATTATATATTGGTAATGCGTTTTGAGAATAAAGTAAGAAAATACTGAATTATACTATCCATAAGGGTGAACTTTATGGCAGATGAATTATATGTTTTTTTTTTAATATGAAAAAAGTAGATCGGAACTAGTTGCTTTAACTTCATACCTGTGTGCTTTTTATCTTCCTAAATAATGAAAAGTATGTTTCCCAAGAGGTAGCCAGCATGGTTATAATAATGGGTGGGGTGAATAAGCTTTGTTCCAAACCAGCAAGTCGACCTGTGTGTCCACCCAGATGCTGCACCTAGGAAACCACCTGTCAACCAGATGTTAACATGAACCTCTTCTATGCACCTGCTTGACCCCACAGGATGGGCAGAAATGCTTCCTGCTCGATTGGTTGGTCCCAAATTCCAGGCTCTGCTCTTGTCAAGCCCCATCCTGCCTCATTTGAGTGGGGAAGGGAGGGTGTGGTCTCCGTAGCCTTCACCTTCAACTCTCTGAAAGGAGGAATTCCCTTTGGGGAATTGTGCTCCTGCACACATTGATGGTTGGAGCCTGTTTACAGATAGTTACAAATGTCACCAATGGGTGTCTTATTTTACAGACACAGGTCTTGTACTAGGTACTTGTCTTTTGGCCTGGTAGGAGTTTTGCATCTGGCTCAACTATCCATCTCCACCTTGGCCCTGCTCAGGTGATCAACATCACGACCCGCCATGGTTTCCAAAGAAACAAGGTTCAATGCTCACTGCTGGAGAAGCTCCACAGAGGGCCTGGAAACCAAGTTAGTGGAGGGAAAGCATCATTTTCTTAGAAAGAAATAGAAAATGTTGGAATTGCATATAATAAATGTTAACTATTAGTCAATAAAACACATTTGGGGTGTGTGTGTGTGTGTGTGTGTGTGTGTGTGTGTGTGTGTGTGTGTGTGTCTGTGTGTGTGTGTGTGTGTGTGTGTGTGTGTGTGTGTGTTGGTATTGGCTTAAACTAGGGCCTCAGGCTTTTGTTTAGTTTTTTTTCACTCAATGCTGGTATTTTCCACTTGAGCCATACCTCCACTTCTGGCTTCTTCCTGGTTATCTGGAGATGAGCATCTCAAGGACTTTCCTGCCTTGGGTAGCTTCGAACCATGATCTTCAAATCTCACCCTTTTGAGTAACTAGCCTTACACACATGAGCATCTGACACCCAGCTTAGTGAGAGTTTTAATGGCAGAAGGTTAGTACCTTGTGGACTGGGACCAGTGGATTCTTCCAGAGCTATGGAAGAGAGCAGAACCTTCAGCCCAGCCCCTGCCCGGCCCGCTGCAGAACTCAACACTAATTAAATGCATGGGGAGGGGCGGGGCTACACGCCCTCAGAATGTGAGGACAAGATCAGGAAGAGATCATCTTGAAATGGAAACACATGTAAAATAAGCACACGTATTAGAGATGATGGCATTTGAGAGCTTATTCCCAACAAAGCATTCCTACACTATCATGGGGATGAAGTCAGACATTTCCTGAACTGCTGCCAAGGGATCGACCATCAGCAGGAAACAGAGAAAACGAGTTGCGCTTGACAGAGGAAAGGAGTTACGGAGAGGCTGGAAGACACTGTCCCGGCCCTTCCTGGGGCCGGCTGCAGAGCAAGGTGCAGGATTTGGACTGGACGTGAATTCCTGGATGGCTCTGGCAGGGCTCACCCTGCTCTGTGGATCGAGGAATATCTTCTCACAGCCACATCTGCACTCTGCCTGTGGAAGGCCTCCGAGAATTCTAACAGACTGAGTTCACTCAAGTCTGTTCCAGAGGCTGGAGTCAATCGTATTGTGTAGTTAGGATTGTAAAATTGGGGGTATGTGGGTAGAGGAAGTGGTCAGAGGGTCAAGAGATGAAGGAAGGGACAGAGATGAGATGGGGTCTTGGTTACAGTTGGTCCTGATGCACATATAGAGTGCTTTTAAGAAATACTTCTGGGGCTGGGAAGGTGGCTCAGTGGTAGAGTGCTTGCCTTGCATGTATGAGGCCCTGGGTTCAATTCCTCAGCACCACATAAGCAAAAAAGAAAAAAGCCAGAAGTGGCACTGTGGCTCAAGTGGTAGAGCGCTAGCCTTGAGCTGAAGAGCTGAGGGACAGTGCCCAGGCCCAGAGTTCAGGCCCCACAATCGAAGGAAGAAAGAAAAAAAAAAAAAAGAAATACTTCTGGCTAAGTATGCTGGCTCAGCCTATAATCCTAGATATTTGGTAAGTGGAGATCAGAGGATTGTGATTGGAAGCCAGCCCAGGCATAAAGTTCAGAAGACTTCATCTCCATCCATGGCTGAGCTACCAGGGAAGTACAGTAAAAGGAACACAGCCCAGGCAGCCAGAGCCAAAGCAAGATCCTACTTGGAAAACAACCAGCATAAAATGGGGATAGAGGTGTGGTTCAAGTGGCAGAATGCCTGCCTAGCAATCACAAAGCTCGGAGTTCAATCCCCAGTATCAGTACACACAGGTACATATGCATACACACACACAAACACTTCTGTAATTTTTTTTCCTGTTTAAGCCAAATCTGGTTGCTGCTAAGTTCTTACTTGTAACCAAACAGTGCCAAGTAAAAGAGTTATGAAGACAGAGAAAGCTAAGAGTAAGAGTGTGCGTGCATGCATGTGTGTGTGTGCTTTCCATCTGCCAACTTTACCCAGAGCATCTCACTTTGTTTGTTTGAGTAGTCACCATGCAACCTCCAGCTCCAGGATTTGCTCTCCTGAGCAGACCTTACCGCGAGGCTGGACTTTGGCCTCCTCATCCAAAAAAGGAGAGATGGAGTCTACCGTGAGATGTTCTCAAAACTAGCTGGACCTCACATGCACCGGGGGCTCCGAACACACAGATTTCTGAGTCCTGCTAAAATTCTAGACTCTGCTTTCAGGCCACCGAGGGGAGCTCAGGGTTTGAGGTTGTTTTCAAATGCATCTGTCTTGCCAAACCCACTTCTAATGTGTCTTAATCAGGCCTGGGAAGAAACCCAGACCCAGAAGTGACCAGCATGGAGGAAGCTATGTTTATGTTCCAGATACCTGGGAGCTGGGGTCATAGCACCCCATATAGACACAAGGGGATTTCCGGGGCTGATCAGAAGGCCGAAGGCTGGGAAGTATCAGAGCCTTGACTGTGGATTCAGGAGGCAAAGCAGAGAACAGAATCAGCCTTAAAAGGGGGTATTCTAAGCTGGGCACCGGTGGCTTATACCTGTCATCCTAGCTACTCAGGAGGCTGGTATCTGAGGATCATGGTTTGAAGCCAGCCAGAGTAGGAAAGTGCATGCGACTCAAATCTCCAATGAACCACCAGAAAAGCAGAAGTGATGCTGTGGCTCAAGTGGCAGAATGCTAGCCTTGAGCAAGAGCTCAGGGACAGTGTCCAGGCCCTGAGTTCGTGCCCCATGACCACCACCACCACCAACAACAAGAGCAAAAAGTGAGTATTTCAGTGAGCTCCAGGCCATTAGGTGCTATTTTTCTTAGACAATAAGTCTGCCTCTAAAACCTTAGCTTCTCAGGCTTCCTGGTTGGTAGGTCGGCCATGGACAGATGGAAGTAGAGGAAGTTGTGTCTCCTGCCCTGTCCCTCCTTGCAGGAATAGGGACACCAGAGCTGAAGGCACACCACAACCTTGAAGATGAGCCCCAGAAATGTCACATCGAGGAGAGCTGGGAACCTCAAGACTTTTTGTGACATAGAAAACATGAAGCTTAAAATGCCTGAACTAGGGAATTCTCTAATCTTAGATGCCCAAGCTAGTTCAAATAGGATATTGAAGGACATGGGCAAACCAGTTCAGCCAGCTTTCCCCTCCACAGCCCCCCCCCCCCCCAGGCGGCTGCCACCCAGGACAGGGCCTTGGGTCCTGCCACGTCTCAGGCCACCTTTCTGAGACCACCACCCAGGAGAGGGTGTGGCCTGTTTCAAACAAACCAATCATAGTCTGGCAATGCCTGAAGGGAGGAAAGAAATGGGGAGGAGAGAGACAACATAAAACTCTTCTGAGTGGTCTTTACTTCACTAAACTCTTTAAAACTCTGTTATTCTTTCCTGGTATTATTTTGGTACTACTGGAGAACAAGAACTCACCATGCTTGTCTCGTGTCTTGTGCATCAACATGATAAAGTTGCAGAGGTCCAGGAAGTAATGGGATGATGTCCTGTCCAGGGGCCAGGCACCCCGAGGCACCTCTCCCAGCCCCCCTCCAGCACCTCTGTGTGACAGCACAGACTCCAGCAGGCGGGAGACGGACTGCCAATGCTTCTTTGCCAAACACTCAGATTTCTCTCATGGAGTAAAACATTACAATGACAAAAGTCTTCAAGACAAACTAAGGAAACAGATGGTTCATCACGCCGGAGGGGAAAGAACAGATGTAATTGCGGATAAAATCTCAGATTCATTTGGATGGTTAGCTAATTAGACACTCCAAGGAACAGGCTGGTGAACTTGTGGTATTGAGGATGCTGGCGTCATTGGCTGAGCCCTGGAGCTGAAAGCATTCACTCTACCTAAGGAACGAAGCTCACAGCCCTGTGCTTCTCAAGCTTTGTGTAAATCAGGATCCCCTAGAGCTGAGGATCTGGAAGATCTGGACTGGGGATCAGAAGACCTTCCCAGTCTTAAAAGAGAAGGAAGGTCTTGCTTTGTAGCCCAGCCTGATTTCAAAGTCCTGAGCTCCCATCACCCATCCTCTGGGAGTAGCTGAGACTACAGGCATTGGCCACTGACCAGGTCAAGAATTTAAATCTCTAACAAGTTCCCAAGGACTTCTCAGGCTAGTCGCCAGACTAAACTCTGAGAACCACAGCTCTAGAGGAACTCCATGTGAAAATAACCAAGATATAATGACCAAATCACAGATTCCCCCCCCCCCCCCCCCAGACAGTAAACAATTAGGTAGCTTTGAGTGCATTCAAAAGCTGTAAGTATCACAACTGGAACCTTCAATAGAAACCTAACACTTGGCTGCCATTCTGTTTTCCTTCCAGCCTCGAATCCCCTAGTTTTCTGTCTACAGATTTGACTCTCCTGGGCATTCTATGGGCACAGAATGGTAACACGTGGCTAGGTGTCTGGCTTCTTTCATTTAGTAGGATGTTCCCAAAGTGCATCCAGGTTGTAGTTGTACTATATTCCCCCTTTTCTTCCTTTGGTCAGTCATGGGATTTGAACTCACGACCTGGGCACTGTCCCTGAGCTCTTCAGCTCAAGGCTAGCACTCTACTACTTTGAGCCTCAGCACCACTTCCAGTTTTCTGGTGGTTAATTGGAGATGAGTCTCATGGACTTTCCTGCCCAGGTTGGCTTTGAACCTTGGTCCTCAGGTCTCAGCCTCTTCAACAGCTAGGATTACAGGCATGAGCCACCAGTGCCCAGCTTTCTTCCTTCTCCCCTACCCACTCTGGATGAAAAGTCTTCCATGCTATGGCTATACTTTATTTATTTTTTTAGTGCTGGGGATGGAACCTAGGGCCTTGGACATACCATGCAAGCACTCTACCATTGGCATCATATCCTACCCCTGAATATAATATTTTGCTTATCCATCCATCCAGCATTTTGGCTATTATGAATAGCACTATGAAATTTGAATATAAGTGTTAGTATGGGCATATGATTTCATTTCTCTTGGGGACATAATGGGGAATAGAGTTGTTGAGTCACCTGGTAACTGTTTAACTCTGAGGGCTGTTTTCCAAAGTGGCCACAGCTCCACTTCCAGCTTTTTGGTGTATTGAGATAAAGACTCTCATGGACTTTCCTTCCTTGGCTGAGATCCTCTGATCTCAGCCTCATGAGTAGCTAGAAATATGAGTGTGAGCCACCAGTGCCTGGCTATTTATTAGCTTTTATTGGCGTGCGTGCGTGTGTGTGTGTGTGTGTGTGTGTTTAAGATCACATCATCAGTAAATGCAGGACATTTTATCTTTCTCTTTCCAATCATGCCTTTTTTTTTTTTTTTTGCTTCAGTCAGAGCCTGCAGCACAATGCTGGATCGAAGTGGTGTGAACATCTTTTGCCTTGTTTCTGATCTCAGGGGAAAACTTGCAGTCTTTAGTTACTAAGCATGATACTAGTGGTAAGTTTTTCCCTGACTCCAGGATGTTGCTAGGCTGGTGGCTCTCAGCAGCCCCAACTGCAGCTGATGATTGGCTAAACAAAGTATGGTGTATATGGACGCAACGGAGTATTATTCAGCCATAAAGAAGAATAAAATTATGTTATTTGCAAGAAAATAAATGGAACTAGAAATAATTATGTGAGTAAAGTAAGCCAGACGGAGAAAGACAAATATCATGCATTCTCTGTCACATGTAGAATCTACTTAAAAATCAAGGACAGGAATATATTCAGGGTGATACCGGTATGGGGGAGGAAAGGTGCAAAAGGAGAGAATATGGAGGGAGCAGGATGAACATAGCTAAAGTATTGTGTGTCTACACAGACACACACACACACACACACACACACACACACACACACACACACACACGTATGAAAATAGAACGGTCCAAAGTATCCAAAACCTATTAGAGTTGTTTTAATATGCAGAAGGGAAATAAGAGGAGCTATTCAGAAGGAAGGAATTTGATCAAAGCACATTATACACATACATGAGAATATGATAGGGAAAGTCTTTTGTATAACTAATCTACACTAATAAAAATGTTGAAGGCAAGCAAGCAAGCAAGCATTCTGTTGTGCTCTGTGCCTGGCGTACATCAGGTCCCCAGTTGCTGTTGGCGGATGTAATAGTGGGCAGGAAGGCCAGCTTCCTGGTCAGCACAATGAAGTTTCCTTACTGTGGGGGAGAAAAGAGCCAGGGTGTGGCCTCGGGGGACGCATGGAGCCCCTCTTCCTGCAGACTTCCAGCCAGCCACCGTGGTACCAGGACTTTTCCCAGCAGGCTGGGGTTCAGGGCCACCTGTGACCACTTCCGGGCAGAGTTGGGCTGAGATTGTGGTGATGGGAGACAAAGCTCCTTCTTTTTCCTGGGAAGCACAATTCCCAGGCTCTGAGCACCCCAGCATCAGGTTAGGAGCCCCAAACTTGGGGAAGAGTGGGAGTTCCTGGCTCTGCCTCAGAGAGGATGCGCAGCTGGAGCCCCTGCCTCCTCCTCTTCCTCCCATGGGGCAGGAGGCCATGTGCCAGGCCCATGGCACAGTCATCTGCTTGCCTTTGTCCTGTGAGCCATGAAGCTCTTAGGGGCCAGGGACCATGGCTGCCCTTCTCTTTTCTGGATCCCTAGAGCCAGGACAAACCCTGGTTTCCAGATATTTACTAACTTAGAGGTTCTTTGCCTGCTAAGTACCTGCAGCCCAGTGCTTGGCACACTGTACATACCTAGTTCAGGCTAGCTCCTTCTTTTTTTGTTGTTATTGTTGGCCATGGGGCTTGAGCTCTGGGCCTGGGCACTGTCCCTGAGCTCTTGAGCCACAGTATCACTTCCGGTTTTCTGATGGTTAATTGGAGATAAGAGTCTCACAGATTTTCCTAGCCCTGGTTAGCTTTGAACCACGATGATCCTCAGATCTCAGCCTCCTGAGTAGCTAGGATTACAAGCCTGAGCCACGGGCACCCAGCTGGCTCCTTTTGTTTTTTTTCTTCTTTTTTTGGTTGGTCGTGGGGGCCTGAACTCTGGGCCTGGGCGCTGTCCCTCAGCTCTTCAGCTCAAGGCTAGTGCTCTACAACTAGAGCCACAGCTCTACTTCCGGCTTTTTCTGCTTATGTGGTGCTGAGGAATCGAACCCAGGGCCTCATGCATACAAGGCAAACACTCTACCACTGAGCCACCTTCCCAGCCCCTGGCTCCCTCTTTTTGACTGTTGGAATGACTAACAGTCCCAGGATTCCAGAAATGCTCGCTCCTTTCTAGATCATCGCTTGTGATCCAAGCAGGAGCCCAGGACAGCCACACGCTAAGACACACCATAGTCCACAGGAACATTCATTGAGCACCTACTGTGTACAAGGCACAGAGACCTTGACCGTGTTACTAAAGTTACTATTTAGACCAACCCCAGAAGGCCGGAGTCAGCACCCTATTACAAGGATGTGGATGAGGAACGAAGCGGGTGTGTGGGGGCAGGGGCTAGACAGCAGCTAGCCCAGGATCCTGGTGATAGTGACTAATAGAACCAAGTTTCATATCTAGGACTTCTGGACTTCAGTGCTACCTTCTCCCTACCACACAGAAGAGCCACCATTGGTCTGACTTCCTGGTTCTATGCTGACACCCATCTGGTCTAGGGGTCAGCTTCTTTCCTTTCCCTTGACTTCTGCCTTTGTCCTTCCAGGAGACTGATGGACAGGAAGAACAGCTCATGCAGGCCTCCAGAGCAGCCCAGAGCCACCCTTGGACCCCAGGCCAGAACTAGAAGGGAGCTGAGAGGAGGTGAGGTCAGCCCAGCCCAGCCCAGCGGGCCCGGTTCCGGTTGTTCTGTGCATGGGGATGGGAAGGAAGACTAGGGAGGCACTGGTGGTTTCCAAGGGCAACCCTGAAACATCAGTGGGATACAGAGCGGGTTTTCCCTGGACACAGGAAGCTGAGCTTGCTCTGGAGGAAGGGAGGCAGCCTTGAGAGGAAGCAGAGGAAAACCTTCGCTCTTGACTCAACTGGGGCGTGGCCCAGGGGGATCAGGCTGGAGGCAAGTGGACAGGCTACAGTAGGAAGGCTAGCCCCAAAGGGTCAAGCTCCCAGGGTGGAGGCCATTTGCACAAGAAGGCCAGGAGCCCTGGGGTCTCCAGTCCTGGTATCACACATGCAAGTGACTCACTAAGAGACTCCTTCCCTACCCCCGACTAGCCATGTCTCTGAGGATCACCAGATCCCTGGACAAGGATGTGGGTCCGGGTCCTGAGGCCTCTCATCCACGCTTGCCTCTCACTAGAAATCAACCCTGCCTGCCCTGCCCTGATTTTCCTGCAGCCCCTGCATGTTGATAGCGATGGGACAGGAATGAGTTAGAGCAGCACATGGAGGGTCTCTGGGGCCCCCATCAGGCCTGTAAAATGGGGTCACCCACACCTACCTCATAGAGCCAGAGATCCCCAAGTGGCATCCCACTCCCGCTCCATCTGTGGCTCTGAGGCCCTTTCCTCTGCCCCAGGTAGACCCAAAGAGAACCTGGGCTGGTGATGGGATGAGCTGGGGTTGTAGAGGGCATCCAAGGTCAAACCCAAGGATTGCCTTTCAGACCTCTTAGGACCGTGGGCCCTGGAGCCGCTCCCTGGGTCAACACACTGCTTTCCCAGGATCCTGGCTTGTAGGAAGCTCCCATTGCCCGAGTGACCAAACAACCTATCTCAATACAGTTTGGAGGAGACCCGTGATGCTTAGGGTCCTGCACCGCCCAAGGCCAACTCCCAGACAAGGGAATAGCTTTAACTGGCTGGCGGAATGAGCTCTGAGTCCTGGCAGACACCACGATCCTGGGCCTTTGGGTGGGCCATGGGAGGACTAGGGAAGCTGATCCTCAGGCCCAGCTCCCCTGAGACCTGGGTCAGGGGACAAATTCAATTTTCTGGGTGTGCTCTGGATGGAATAAAGGCTGGGAGATGCTGACTAGGTATTAGAAATCCTAACCAGCCAGGGAGCTGGGAAAACAAAGCTTCTTGCCCCAGGTTTAGGAATGTCCAGGTTCAGAGGGAGGCCATGAATTTTGGGACGAGCCCCCATGCCATGTGCGTTTGTAGAGGGAGAGGGGGGATAGTGGCTCTGAAGCACATGCCCCTGAGATGCTCCAACCCACAAACCCCAGGGAAGCCTGGGGACCCCCCCTCCTCCCCCAAGAGAGCTGCATCTGGAGGCACAGCAGCAGTACCCAGGCTATAGGTCCGTGCCTTGGACTTGGAGGCCAGAAAATTGGTGCCAAGATAGGGCAAAGGTCAGCCAGCTTATGTCAT
This sequence comes from Dipodomys spectabilis, assembly GCF_019054845.1. NCBI lineage: Eukaryota > Metazoa > Chordata > Mammalia > Rodentia > Heteromyidae > Dipodomys > Dipodomys spectabilis. The sequence continues at coordinate 6,050,259 of NW_024870834.1, forward strand.
TCCAGGGCCCCTGACCAAGTCAGCTACTTGCTTGGTCTGATATTAAACATAGATTGTTTTTTTCTCCCCCAGAGAAATAGCAAGTTCTAGGTTTGAAAGTTCTGAAGTTGTGGAATTCCACTGCCTCTCAGGATGGCAGACCCCAGGAAAGGACTCCTACGACAGGAGCTCAGGGGCTTAGGCATCCCATCTGGGATAGCAGAGTCCTCATGGAAGGTTGATGATGTAAACCCAGGCAGGCTACGGGGGAGGCCTGGGGTCCTCTTAGATGTGAACTCCTGAGTTCATCCAGATAGCAGATTACGGAGCTAGGAAGGTGGCTCAGTGGTAGAGCGCTTGCCTTGCATACATGAGGCCTTGGGTTCAATTCCTCAGCACCACATAAGCAAAAAGAAAAAAGCTGGAAGTGGCGTTGTGGCTCAAGTGGTAGAGCGCTAGCCTTGAGCTGAAGAGCTGAGGGACAGTGTCCAGGCCCAGAGTTCAGGCCCCACAACTGGACCCAAAAAAAAAAAAAAAAAAAAGAACCAGGTAGCAGATTTCTACTAAGGACCTACTCTGTGCAGGAATGCACTGTGGATAGACAGAAGCCTGTCTGTGAAGATGACTTGGTTTTTGTGTGCCAGTTCTGGGGCTTGAACTCAGGGACTGGGCACTGGTAAACTAGTGCTCTACCTTCAGCCTTGAGCCACAGTGCTATTTCCAGACCTAAGGTGGTCTGGGAAAACACACTGCTATGCTGACACTTCCACAGAGACCTTGACAAGGCAAGGGAGCAAGTCACGTGGATAGTGGGGTAAAGTACATTTCAGCAAAGGGCAGCGCCAAGGTCCTAAGCTAGGAGCGTACCTGATTTCCTCTAAGAATAGGGGGAGGAAGCAAGTGTGACTACAGCAGAGGGTCAAAGAGAGATAAGAATGAGAGAAGCCAGGTGCCAGAGGTTCATGCCTGAAATCCTAGCTACTCCAGCAGTCTGAGATCTGAGGATTGAGGTTCAAAGCCAGCCTGGGCAGGAAGGTCTGTGAGAATCTACAATTAAATACCAAAAAGAAGCTGTGTGGAGTTGTGGTTCAAGTGGCAGAGTGCTAGCCTTGAGCAAAAGAAGCTCAGGACAGTGCTCAGGGCCTGAGTTCAAGCCCAGGACTGGCACCAAACAATAACAACAAAAAACAAGATAAAAGAAAAAGAAAAGAACAAATGAGAGACAAGGATGCAGCAGTCAGATGACACTGGACCTACAGGCCAGATTCCATGTGAGAGAGGAGGACATCAGAGGGCTTAGGGCAGAGTTGTGGTCTGATCTGTGTGTGTGTGTGTGTGTGAGCTGTGTGTGTGTGTGTGTGTGTGTGTGTGCGTGCTTAGGGCAGAGTTGTGGTCTCTGGGTGTGTGTGTGTGTGTGTGTGTGTGTGTGTGTGTGTGTGTGTGCTGGGTGTGTGTGTGTGTGTGTGTGTGTGCGCTTAGGGCAGAGTTGTGGTCTGATCTGTGTGTGTGTATGTGTGTGTGTGTGTGTGTGTGTCTTGAACTCTGGGCCTGAGCACTGTCCCTGAGCTCTTCAGCTCAAGGCAAGCACATGATCTTATTTATACAGTTTATACAGATGTTTAAACTATATTTGTGTAGGATTCACCATAGCTCTAGAATATTCCATCCTAGCAATTAAGCAATGCTTGGCCTGCCTAGAGGAGCAAAGGTGAGGAGTCTGACATGTCTGTACATATGCATCACAGGTTGCTTTTCTGCATTGCAAAGGAAACATCAACTGCCCTGCATATCAACTTTCCTCTCTGCCTTCAGAGTCTAGTCACATCCAGCAGTGCCTGCATCCCGGACAGCGCTTACCCATCATCCCAATGATGTGTTTATCAGCAGCAGCACCTAGATGATGGAGTGTCAATCATTCACACCACGCCTCCACCACCCTGTCTTTGGAGACCTGAGCTTGGTCTAGCTAGAGCTCATGGAAGCCTGGCTTGAGAGCCAGCGCCCCCTAAACTCACCAGGCAGGGAGAAGGGGGACAGGAAGACGGTCTCTATGGGCTCGGGCTCTGGGGGAGGAGGTGGCTGTGGGGGCGGCTGCTGGCCCTGGTCCTGCTGAGCATCCTCGGGGTTCTCCACAGGGACGTTTCCGTTCTCGATGTTCTCAGGTCTCCCGTTCTGAAGCGGCTTGCTGCTCACTCCGTTAGCGGCATTGATCAGTCTCTGGCGCTGTGGGAACCCCCCGACCACAAAGACAACAAGGCAGGTGAGAAAGGGTAGCTAGACTCCACCCAGCCCTCTCAGCTTTCTAGAACAACGACCCTTTGTTGCTTCTCATCTTTGCCAACACTTAGTATTATCAGACCTTTTCATTTTCGCCATTCTGTCTAGTGGGTGTATGCTAACATCCAATCATGGTTTTAGCTCACATTGTCCCCAGTGATGAATGCTACTCAGAGTCTTCCTGGGTTGTTGGCCACTGAGGTGGCCGTTGGGTGGCCTCTCCATATTTCTAGGGAACTATGTGCCTCTGCTCTGCTAACCTTAATCAAGTTCCAAAACATTTATGGATTTGCTTAAGGCCTGTGGGTCAAGGACTGGTTGCACCATGGATAAAGAGATCTTGTCCAATATTGACCCGGAACCCAGGGACAGGAGGACTGCCCCCAGAGAATGCTCTGTCCCTGGACCCAATCCCTATCCTGGTAATGCACCTGCCCTGGACACATACCAGTCCTGGTCATCATGGGGGCTGGCAAGAACCATGATCATGCCAAAGGAAGTATACTATTCTAAATGATGATGATGATGATGATGATGATGATGATAGTAATAATAGATAATAATAATAGTAATAATAAGTAATAATAAGTTGGGTTCAGGTGGCTTATGCCTGTAATCCTAGCTAGTCAGGAGGCTGAGCTCTGACGCTAGCAGTTCAAAGCCAACCTGGGCAGGAAAGTCTGTGAGACTCTTATCTCTAATTAACCACCAGAAAAACCAGAAGTGGTGCTGTGGCTCAAGTGGTAGAGTGCTAACCTTATGCAAAAGAGCTCAGGGCCAGCGCCCAGGCCCTGAGTTCAAGCTCCACTACCAGCAAAAAAAAAATAAAAATAAAAATAAATAATAAAAGATCTATTGACCCCTGAACTAACTTTCCGCCTGTCAGTGTTAGGTATGGATTCCTAACTCAGTTAAGTCTAGGCTGGGGAAACAGTAGAGGGTTGCTGATCTGAAGCTGGCCCTGGTCAAACGCATGAGACCTATCTGAGAAAGAACTAAAGCAAAAGGGCTAGAGACAAGATACAAGAGGTATAGCACCTGACAAGCAAGCAGTAGACCCCAAGTTCAAATCCTAGTGCCACCAACTGCTTCCTTCCAACCTCCAAATTTGTTATTTTCCTGATGAATAAAAATGTCACGAAAGAGATAGAGTAAACCTTCATCCCCCGGTCCTCTAGAATGGTTAATAGCCATCCCAGCACCCAGTACAGTTAAGTTTAGGAAAGACAGACAGGTTTCAATAAAATTTCATCGATACAATACTTCACTGCTTTGGACCAAAAAGATTCAAAACTTGGAACAGTGTAACCGTTTTCTTTGTGTGTGCGCATGTGCTGGTACAAGGGCTCGAACTTAGCCTGTGAGCCCTGGTCTTAGCACGTTTACTCCTGGCTGGTGCTCTACCATTTAAGCCACAGCTCTACTTCTAGCTTTTTGATGGTAAATTGGAGATAAGAGTCTCACAGACGTTTTTGTCTGGACTGACTTCCATGATCCTCCAAATCTTAGCCTCCTGAGTGGCTAGGATTACAGGCGTGAGCTATCGGCAACTGGCTGCCTATTTCTTAATACATTTTCTACAGAAATATGCACAGGGAAGCACAGATGTTCAAAACAATGAACTTTTAAGCACTGGCAAATACGATTCTTGTGTCCAGTGGTGTGCTGACTGTGGCTACTAGAATAAAACTAAGACCGAAAAAGCCAGTAGTCAGTACATTCATTATCTTTGCAATACTGGCTACATAATATCCATTTTGCTGAAAAATAATATCCTGTATTTTTTCCCACTTGGGAGAAGAGATGTAAGTCCAGCAAGAAAAGGAGGGCATTTCCATTCTCCAGTGTCCTGAGTTTTCTTTTTACTTTTTTTTTTTTGCCAGTCCTGGGGCTTGAACTCAGGGCCTGGGCTCTATCTCTCAGCTCTTCATCTCAAGGCTAGCGCTCTACCACTTAAGCCACAGTGCCACTTCTGGCTTTTTCTGCTTATGTGGTGCTGAGGAATCGAACCAGGGCCTCATGCATGCAAGGTAAGTACTCTACCACTGAGCTACCTTCCCAGCCCCTATCCTAGTACTTCTTTTGCACAAGGCTAGTACTCTACCACTTGAGCCACAGTGCCACTTCCAGCCTTTTCTGTTTATGTGGTACTGAGGAATCAAACCCAGGGCTTCATGCATGCTAGGCAAGCACTCTACCACTGAGCCACATTCCCAGCCTGAGTTTTCTTTGAAGGTTGCCCTGTCCATAGAGAAACAGATGCACATTCATCTTTTTATTCTCTCTCTCTCCCTTGTGTTCACACACTTACCTCATTAATTATGATCCTGCTGGCCATCCGTAGCCGGGTCCTGGGTCCAAACTTGTTGGTGATCATGATGCGCAAGCCAGCCTCGGGGAAGCTGAACTTGGGAGGGCTGGAGCTCAGGACCTCGTCTACCATCACCACCGGGGGCTTGCTGTATTGTGGCTTCTCCTTCACTATGAAGCACAGAGCCAGGATTAGTGCTCATCTCTTGGAGGACTACTCCTAAGTGCTGGGACCACTGCAGTACCCTCATCTTGCTAACCTCCTGGGGCTGTGGTTATGGGGCCGTGGAGGTCTGGCTTCAGCTCCTCCAGTCAGTCAACTCAGATGTCAGCAAGTTACACAGAGCTCAGAGAATCCTTTATTACAGGACCATTCCTGGGCAGATATGGCCTATCTAGACATTATCAATTGATGGCTGACTCCTCTTCTGGGGCTTGACTTTGGCCAACTGCAAAGGCATTGGAGTTCCTCATTTGAGCCTGACCAAGGCATCCTTGTACCTTGGGCCCGTAGCTAGGATGGGGTCTCCTTTTTAGTTGCTCAGAGGAAACTTTACAGTCTACAAGACCCCTCAGCTGTGATAAACATGATAAAGCAGCAGACAGTATGGAGTCTTAGCTTCCCACAAGGCCCTGTGGTCTGTGCAGACAATCCCCTCAACACTGCTAGGAAACATTCTCACATTGTATTATGCACAAGGCAAGAACGGTCAGAGATTTGTCCCTACCCACCCAGCCCTAGAAGAGGTGCCTGAGACCCAGGAGGGTACCGGCTTGTCCCAGGGGGGGTGTGGTGAGCTGCTGGTTAAGCCTAATGTTTGATAAACACTGATGGCATCGGGGACATGTCTGTCTGTCTCTCTCTCTCTTTTTCTCCCCTCCCCTCACAAAGCTGAACAAAGCTGGCCATTCTGGGTCTCTTTCCTGCTTCCTTCATGCACATGCTCAGTCTGCATCCTGGGAGGCTTGGCATTGAACTCCAGGTCCCCAGCAAAATCTAATAACCAAACCACTCATGAACACAGCACACAGAAGCAGGCAGCCCCATCCCTCTGCACCAGTCAGATCTTGTGACTTCCTCTGCAAGTAATAGGGTAACAAGGACCAGACAGCAACCCGTGCAAGAGTTAACAGCGTGACAACGCACAAAGTGCAACAGTCCCCCTTCCTCTCCCCCCTCCCTCCCGCTCCGGCCCACAGGCAGCAAGGCTCAGCAGACAGGAGGCATGAGGGTTAGAAAACAGCCAGAAAGCACCATGCACCTCACCTCCAGCGAGGTGTGCACCGTGGAGCTGGGCTCGTGGTTTATTTATGTTTAGAAGCTCATGTTATTGCTTGGATGAGAGCAGATTACTTACAATTTAGAAGAGAATTAAGGAGACAGAGGCCAACAGAGATTGCCAGAGACGGTCAGCGTGGAGTCTGATGGTGGCCAGGACGCCAGAGGGTTATTTGAGGAGGGTGTTAGTAGCGAGCTCCTTTCACAGGGAGCCTTGGTGCTGGGGGTGGGGGTGGGGGCATTTCTAGAGGGGGAACGGGGGTACCAGCAAAGCACTGTAGGTTCCAGGCTCCGATCTGGAGAGCCAGCCCGGACACAGCCACTATGTGGGTTGTAGCTGAGCTCAGAGTGGGACTTGACACACCTGACACCCAGGGCGCCTTGCCTTGTGCCATAGCATAAGGCGGTGTGTCCAAGCCAAGAGTGGCTGCCCAGAAGGTAATTCAAACATAGGCTGGGTCGCTTCTCCCTTCCCAGGCTAAGCCTGAGGGGTGCCCAGGCCATGGGTAGGCTGGAACAGCCCCCTAGAGAGCTAGACTGGCTTGGTACAATGCAGCAGCTGATGACCAAGAGGCCCCCCGCTGTCAGGCTGTGAGCAATGCCACCTGAAAGCCATCCAGGAGACCATCTGGTGTGCTCAGCTACACGACCTCAAAGAAGCTTCAGGTACAAGAAGGTGTTTTCTTCCCATTTCCTCTCAAGAGGAGAAGTTTATTGTTTTATTTTCTGTTGGTCAGGGAGATGGAACACAGAGCCTGAGCACTGTCCCTGAGCTTTTTGCTCAAGGCTAAAGCTCTGCTACCTTAAGCCACAGCTGGACTTGCAGTTTTTTCAGCCTCCTGAGTAGCTAGGATTACAGGTGTGAGCTACCAGCACCTGGCTCAAGAGATTTAGTTTTAAAAGCTTTAAGGTTTCTATGGGGAACACAAACTGCTACTAAAAGAGTTCAGGAAGAGTTGTTTCTTTCCTTCTTTTCCCGCAGGGTGGGGATGGAACCAGGGTCCTGTGTCTGCCAGGCAGGTACCCTATCACTGAGCCACATCTCTAGCCCAGCCTGAAATCCTTAGATTGCAGGGTGGTGGCTGGAGAGCCACCTGCTCAGAGGCGAGGGGATGGGGACCCACGCTGGGGTGGCCTCCAACCACAAGACTCATGGTTGTTAAGATGAAGGCAACTCCTACCTATAAGAAAAGGCAAACCTTGAATCTCGGGTCCCCTCAGTCCCACTGGGGCATTGAGACAGGACACAATGCGCCTGTATAAAATTCACCTGGGAGACAATGCTGATTGGTCCCAGGACAGTGGCTGCAGGGGGCATGGAGAAACAGAGACTCCTTGGATGTCCCAGACACAGGTCCTGTGTCATGACCTGGCCCCGCCCCTCATCTCGATAATAAATTAAAGTCACCTGAAGAAAGAGGAGACTTGCCCAGGACCATAGAAAAGACCTTCAGGTGGGCAGGGCTAGGGCACCTGGCTGGCAAGTTGGTTGTAACCCTACCTTTCCTCACCCTCACCTGTGACCCATTCAGGCCTTACTGCTTGGTCTGGGGCAGCATGAACTCCTCCCTGCGGCTGTCCCGCAGCTGCTGTGGCCTGGCAACTGGCCCTATTACTAAGAATCAAGTAGATGTCCAAGGAAGTAGCCAGTCAGGCCTTGACACTTCAAAGAACTTGACAAAGATGAATAGAAGCTGGCCTCTGAGGCCCAGACTCCTAGGTCCCAACGAGTTGGGGGTGGGGAGAGAATGAAGAGCAGCTACCGTGACCTCAGCAGGGGTCTCCTGCAGGGGTGTCTGGGACTGGCCTGAGGCTGCCTTGCTTGGTCCTGTGCTCCTCACTCCAGCCCCCAAGTTGGAGCTGTTTCTGGAACGGACTTCTCCAGGACAGGGAGGCTCAGGCTCTGCCACCCCAAGCTCTCAGCTTCCTGTCAGGAAGTGGCTTTTCCAAAGAGCCAAACAGGTCTTGCCTGCTCTCCGAAGTATGGGAAAGCCAGGTGCCAGTGGTACACACCTGTAATTCAGGAGGCTGAGATCTGAGGATCACGCTTTAAAGCCAGCCTGGGCAGCCTGTGAAAATGATCTCTGATTAACCTCCAAAAAGCCAGAAGTGGAGCTGTGGCTCTAATGTAGAAGAGCAGCCATGAGTGGAAAAGCTAAGGGAAAGAGTCCAGGCCCTGAGTTCAAATCCCAGTACCAATACACAACACAGAAGGTGTGGGGGAATTCCCACGTACGTTTTATTCTTTCCTCGTGTACCTTGCATTAAAGCAAACATCAATCTAGGCAGTATCTCAAACACTGATTCTCCCTCCTCATTGTGTGTGTGCGTGTGTGTGTGTGTGTGTGTGTGTGTGTGTGTGTGTGTGTAAAAGAAGGGCTGTGGCTTCTGTGAAAATGTCCTACCAGTCCTGTCTGCTCAGCCTTACCTTGCCCCAGCAACGGCATGGACGGGTCATCATAGCTACCGCCATAGAAATCATTACCATCCTCCAGTTCGCTGTTCACGGGGTTGCCATTGGCAATGCTCTTTTGTTTGGTTGTGAAAAACATTTGCATCTTCATATTGTACCTGGAAGTCAGGTAAGGCAGGCAGTCAGAGCAGCGGAGGGCAGTCTTGCCCATACTAGTGCAGTCAGCGTGGTATGCAGGCAGCTGGTGGCCCTTCAGACAGGAACCTTGGGGTGTGTGTGCTGGGATACTGCTCCTATTGAGCTGTTAGCCAGCTCCCGAGAGGAGGCAGAGATGTCACACTCGATGTAGTGACTGGATGTTTTAAGTGTGTCCTAATAAAAATTGTTCTGCCATAGCCAGGCGTCGGTGACTCACACCTGTCATCCTAGCTACTCAGGAGGCTGAGATCTGAGGATCACAGTTCAAACCCAGCCTGGGCAGAAAAGTCCGTGAGACTCTTATCTCCAGTAAATCACCAGAAAACTGGAAGTGGTGCTGTGGCTCAGTGGTAGAGCACTCACCTTGAGCTGAAGAGCTATGGGACAATACCCAGGCCCAGAGTTCAAGCCCTATGACCAACAAAAACATAAAATAAAATTGTTCTGCCAACAAAGGAACAAAGGGGCACCTGTTCCCTTTGCTCTGGGAGTGACTCTCTCCTCTGGGTTGCGTGATGGCCTCCTCCCCTCCCTGTCAGCCAGCACAGCCTCTCTGAGACCCTGGGGCTGGCTGCTTCTCGGAAAGACGTCCGAGAGATCACTTGAGAACAATGTTCTTGCGGCTTGACAGTTGATCACCCTTCTTTAGGAGACATAAATGTCTCAGAGCCCACATAAGGTTTTGCTCATACTGTGTGTGTTTGTTTGTTTGGGTTTTTTTTGGTAGAGAATATCCACAACATAATTTGTCCCTGTATTTATTTCTCATTTTTCAGTCACGCTTGCATGGCATTAATTCTGTTCACATGGCTATGTAATGATCACCAATATTTTCAAGTTTTTTTTAACCAAGGCAGACAGCAGCACTGTACTCATTAATCAATAGCTCCCCATACTCAGACCCCAGTTCCTCACTAACCCTGAATCTGTGTCTGTCTCTATGAACCTGGATCTTCGAGATACTTCTACATGGAATCATACCACCTTTGTCCCCTAGTGGCTGCCTTCTTTGTGAGGAAACAGGTACCGGAACTTTATCCTCTGAGTCGGTGATGAGCACCGCTTGTGGGGGCCTTGGGTGTAGGGTCCAGAGCCTAGTGCCTGCACACCCAGGCCCGTGCGTGGGACACATACAATTGTATCATGTTGTGGCCCTTGTTGGCATTTTCTGAAGCCTCGGGCAGAAGGTAGGCTGCCTCCCGTTGTTTTGTTTTGTTTCTAAGGGTGGTCTTGAACTATGGAAGAGTCATTCAACTATCACAAGAGTGGCTATTACCCTACTTCAGAGGAAGCTGCCCAGCCACTTGGCATGACTCCACTGGTAGGACCTGCACCCCAAAACAGCGCCTGAACATCCATCCCCACGTAGGCAGCTTCCTAGCACTGTCTCTAGCAGAGGGACTGCAAACCTGACTGGGGGTTCTGAGGCTCTCCTTTCCTCTGCGCAAGGTGGGAGGGGTGAGTGGAAGGAGGAGAGAGAGGGCACTTACTTCATGATCAGAATATAAAACACGTACAAGATGATGAGCACCAGGCCTTCCCACCTCGAAGACACAAAAGAGAGTGTGGTTACTTTTAGAAATCCTGGCACTGCAGGCGAGATGGGGCGGCACAAGACAGCAGTGGGTGGGCTAGCCTCACCTCCCCCATCCCCAGCCCCCGGCAGGAGGGTGAGATATCCTAGCCAGAGCTGCCCTATCACTCAGCAAGCTCATTCTCAGCCAGCTACAAGACTCAGGCAAAGTCCCTAACCCCCAGCTACCTGGAGAGACTAAGCTGCCACATTAAAATGAACCTAAGGTCACTCAAGATTTGGAAACAGCTAGGTGCTGGTGGCTCAGGCCTATAACCCTAGCTACTCAGGAGGCTGAGATCTGAGGATCCCAGTTTGAAGCCAGCCCTGACAGAAATATCTGTGCGACTCTTCCAATTAACCAGCAAAAAAAAGTTAGAAGTGGAGGTGTGGTTCAAGTGGTAGAACACCAACCTTGAAAGGGCTAGGTAGAGTAAGAGGCCATAAATTCGAGTCCCAATACTGGGGCACGCAACCCCCTCCTCCCCCACAGATTCTGGAACATACTATCACTGCTCTTGTGGACACAGCCAACCCTATAAACTGTGGGGCTCTGACCACAGGCCCTAAGAAGCCACATGAGCTTCACAGATGTGTAACAAAGTCTGTGCATACCAGGCCAGGGCTGTGGGCATCTTGCTAACATGGTACCCACACACCCTCAGCCAGAGGGGACTTGTAGAGGGCATCTATGGCTGCTAGGGTAGCTGAGAAAGAAGCCAAGATGCGGCCCAAGCCAGAGTGTCTGTGCACATGGCAGATAGTGGAATCCCTTAACCTTGCCATTGGAGGATTTCTCACAGACGGTAGCATGAGAGGCAGGCTCTGCATCTTGCTAATAAGCAGGTGGCTCCCATGGCTGTGAATATGAGCGCTCAGGCCCCGGGGTAGAGCCTGCCCTTGTTCCTCTCAACTCTGGGCTTGCTGTATCTTAATTCATGGCTTAAAGGTGAGTCTCTACTTCCTTCCCAAGTTTCATTGGAAGCATTTGCTTTACTACAGGCTTATCTGCATATGTACACAAACACACTGAGGAAAGGACCAGGACTGGGCACTCAGGGAGGGAGCCCAATGGTGTTAGTTCCTCTGAACAAATAACAAACTGTTCACCAAAATGAATACCAGAAAGGTGAGGCTTTTTTTGGGGGGGGGGATGGGTGGGAGGAGGTAATGGGGGAGGACCCAAAGGGAGGGAGAAAAGATGAGCAAAAGCAGTTACTACATTCAATGTAGATTATGTAAAGATGGATGGTCAGGATGGGAGGGGGAAAAGATGGGGGAGAATGATGGGTAGGGTGACACTGGGCAGGTGCATTGCACTCATCATCTGACTTGTGGAGTTGAAACCTCTCTGTATCATTACTTAATAGAAAAATTAAAAAAAAAAAGAACACCTTACGGCTGGGAAGGTGGCTCAGGGGCAGAGCGTTTGCCTTGCATGCATGAGGCCCTGGGTTCAATTCCTCAGCACCACATAAGCAGAAAAAGCCAGAGGTGGTGCTGTGGCTCAAGTGGTAGGGTGCTAGCCTTGAGCTGAAGAGCTGAGGGACAGAGCCCAGGACCAGAGAAAAAGAAAAAAAAAAGAAAAAAAGAACACCTTCATAGAAACATACAGAATGATGTTCGAAAAACAAAAAGTTTGCTTTTCATGGTAAGAGACTCAGCTCTTCTGACGTTTCTGACCAAGGTGAGAGGGTGGGCTCAGATGTTGTGTGGCACTGGGGCACCTGTGACCTGCGACCCTGCCCCCTGCCCCTCTCCACCACCCCCCCCCCCCCAGGCCCATCACTACCATCACACCTCATCCCAGGAGCACACCTGGTACTGGAGTCCTTCTCTTGGTACAAAATCCATCCTCCCCGCCCCCCCCAAAAAAAACCTGTCATCATTTTAGTTTTCTGGCTTATCTGGCAGGGTGTGAGTACTGAGGAAAACAATTTTTTTTCCAGCACTTTGAAAGGAAAAAGACAAGATTGCTCAGAATGACATCCTTTTAACTTCCTCAAGTTAATTAGCATAGGGTTGTAAAAAATAATAATTCTCAAGACAGCCCAGCAAACCCAATAAACAAGGCTGCTGGAAAACAACCATAAATTTTAGCAACTTACCACACGATTTCTTCATCGTATATGAACTAGAAGGCAAAAGAGAGAAATGGGGGCCTATTCATTCCAAATGAAGGACAAACATGACCCCCCCCCCCCCCCCACAGAGCCCACGCAGATGAGCCCTGTGCTGGGCCTTGGAGGGGACCAGAGGGGCCTCCGAGAAGCAAATGCGTGAGCTTTCCCAGGTGGACCCCATGGCGTGGACTTTGGCTTTGCTAAGCCTTGTTACCATGGAGATACCCCCCCCCTCCAAAATATAATGAGCGGGTATGAGTGTGTGGGAGGGGAGGCACGGTGCAGTAGGAAGGGTGTGTTGTGGGGAGGGGGTGATGGTCAATCAGCTTGCAGGAGGGGTCAGCACCTCCATATTGGGGGCTGTAGGTGCTGGCCACATTGTCAGGGGCAGACAAGCAGGGGTGTGTGCCCTCCCAGGGCCCCGGCCCCCTGATCCCCGGTGAAGTGCCAACTCACCGCAATGAGCACGACGACCGAGAGCGTGTAGTACACCGAGTCTCTGCACACGGCCCACCACGTCAGACGCACCACCTGCCCCAGCACAGACTGTCAGTGGCTACGGCCTGGACTCCCAGCTCCCCCCAGCCCCCCTCCCCAGGTGCATGGGGCCCTGGGGCTCCTCCCTGGCTGCCCCTGGACCTTTGTTACACTTGGGGAAGAAAATAGAACCCCGTAATCTTCGAGGAGGTGGTAAAACCAGCCCTCGCCCAAGGTAGCGGCTGGGAACGGTTCACACCAGAACCGGCTGTCAAAGTGGAGACAGGGGTACCCTGTGGCCCCTTCAAGTATGATTGGTTGCACACCTCTGTCTCCCCAAACAAGGCAGGGCTGTGCGCATGAGGCTGCAAAGTCTAGTATCCTCTGGAAGTCTGTAGGTACCAAGCCACAAGCCAGCTTCAGCCTGTGGGGGGCAACAAAGCCAAGCCCCAGAGTACTGGGCCGGCAACAACAGGCATATGGGCTCAGATGCAGGAGCACCCACCTCTACTCCAGCCCTCTCCAGAGAAGCTCATCCTCTGCCCTACAGCCACTGACCTGGCCAGCGAACAGTCCACACACTCCGATGATGCACAGGATGTTGAACACGGCAGAGCCCACGATGGTCCCCACGCCCACATCCCCGTGTGTGATGAACACGCCTTGAAAGAAGATTCCACTGTGGGCCCTGGCTGCCAGGCCAGCCCTGCTCCTCAGCCCTGCCCCTCCCACCACCCCCACGCTCTCAGCAGCAAATACAACACCCTTGACATTCACACCGGACAGTGGAGGGCCCTGGGACAGTTCCCCAATGCTCTTCTTTTTAATTCTTAAGTATTATTATTTTTAATATTTGTACTGGTACTGGGGCTGAACTCAGGACCTCATGCTGCTGCTTGGCTTTTTTTTTTGCTCAAGGCTAGCACTCTACCACTTGAGCCATAGCTCCACTTCTGGTTTTTAGTGGAGATAAGAATCTCATAGACTTACCCGCCTTGGGCTGGATTTGAACCTCAATCCTTAGATCTCAGCCTCCTGAGTAGCTAGGATTGCAGGCATGAGCCACCAGTGCCTGGCAGCTCCCAGTTTTTGGAATAACTTTATTGAGGTCTTATTCACACCTTTAAAGACTAGGATTCAGTGAGTTTGTATACACACAGAATTGTGCCATCCAAACCAGTCTCAATTTCGAACATTTTCATCACTGCTGAAAGAAGCCCATTAGCACCCCACATCCTAAGACATGGCCCCCGCACCTCTGGATTTACAGATGTGAAAATGGAGGCTCCAAGCTAATACCCGCCCCCTCCCCCATGCTGGCACCCAGCCCGCACTCTCTCGCTCTCTCCACGTCTCCTCTCTCTCATCCCAGCAGCTGGCCATTTCTTACCGATCACAGAGGCAAACAGCTCTGGCGTGGAGCTTCCTGCAGCCATGAAGGTGGCTCCGGCCACATCTTCACTCAGATGGAGTTTCTGAAACAGAGGGGACCAGAGGCGCTCAGGGGTGACACAGCCGTGCATATGCGCTGGACGTGGTACCAGGGCTCTGGCTGCCAGGGAGCTCAGAGGAGCCATGCTACAGCTGAGTCTAATTCCTCTACCCTGCAGCCTATCCTCCCCCACCCCAGCACACGGCCCACAACCCCTTCTCCCTCCCACTATCTACCATTCTGTTCCAGAACACGCCCTGATGAAGTCTTTTGGGCACCCTGCACCCACATTGGGCCAGCCATGCCCTCTTTGGACCACAGAAGGTAGAGGGTGCTGACAGTCCCCCGGCCTTTGTTAGGTGGGGTTCCTAGGCAGCACTGCCCAGCAAGGGTCCACCAACCTAGTGATCATCTCCAGGATATCAGGAGGTAGGGGCTAACGCCTGGCACCCACCTGGGTCCTGCTCCAAACAATGCCTTCTCCATGGAAGGCTTGGCAAAGAGGTTCATGTCCAGGAAGGAGGCTGAGAACTCACGACTGGCCCTGTGGACCCGGGGAGGCCAAGTTGTGGCAGGGAGGCCCATCCTCTCATCTAGAATGTAGGCCTGCACCCTGGAAGCCTGAGCTTGCTAGCTCCCTCTCCCTATGGGCTGGCTAGCTTATAGAAAGGTGCCTCACAGTATCAGAGCCCAGGGCTTGACCAGGCTGAGGGACATCACGCTGATCCCCAAGGCAGGAGCTCAGCTACTTGGCCTGCCCACCAAGCCTCACTCATCGCTTTGAGCAGAACCCAGACTGCACTGCCTCCGGTCCTGCCTCTTCCCAACCTTGGCTTTCCTCTCTGCTTATTGAAATCCTTCCTACTTCTGAAGACCCAGTACCCACCTCCTCCATGAAACCTACCCAGACTTCTCTCCAGCGGCAATACTCCTGACCGCCTTCTCACCTGGCCGCTCCCAGTGAAGCTCCTGATCACCTCCCCTGATCACTCCCTGCCCCTTGTCCTCTGATGGCTCTCACTAAGCTCCTTACATGGGTCTTAACCTCTAGTGCCACGGCCATCACCCTTGCTCACCTCTCCATCCTAAGGGATCTGGGTGGCTCTAGGGGGACCTGGCATGGCCACCGGATGCTGTCAGTCGGTCAGTCACATCCCATGGGTTCCTCTTACCGCAAAGGGCAGGGGCCAGCCCCAAAGCCACAGCTGCCACAAGCTCTCAACCCTGTCAGGGTCTGGGGTGCATAATCACTATTTATGGCGGTTTGGATGGGAAATGTGCCCCCAAATGTCTCCCCAGGGGCCACCAGCTGGTGGAGGATTGTCACCCAGTGGTGATCACGAGCATTGGGATCTAACCAGCGGATTCACTCACCAGTGGGTTCATAAACGTGACAGCACTAGTGGGAGGAGATAGAAACTTTGGGAGACGAGGCAGTTGGAGGAAGGTCACTGGGGACATGTCCGTGGGGGCCACATCTAGTCCCCCACCCCTTCCTGGCTCCCTCCGTCACCGTTTCCTGGCCACTGTCATGAAGGGCCACATCCTCCCGCCGTGACACTCTGCCTCACCAAGGGCTCCAAAGTGATGGAGCCAGCCAGCCGACACAGACTACAACCTCTGACACCATCAGATAAAATTAAGTTTTGCTCCTAAAGCCAGGCACTGGTGGCTCATGCCTGCAATCCTAGCTTCTCAGGAGGCTGAGATAGGAGGATTAAGGTTTGAGGCCATCACGGGCAGACAAATCTGTGAGACTCTTATTTCCAAATAACCAGCAAAAAGCTGGAGCAGTGGCTCAATTGATAGAGCACCAGCTTGGAACAAAAAAAGCCCAACAACAGTGGGAGGCCTTGAGTTCAAGCCCCAGTATTGGCACACATGCTTGCACGCATGTACACACGCACACACACACACAATACATGCATGCATGCATGTATGTATATACATACATACCAAATCTTTGTTCCTTTAAGTTGTTTATATAAGATATCTTGTCACTACGACCAACACTACAAGGACCTGCTATTTCTTGGAGGGGGGGGTAGGGGTCACCACTGGGTTGCAGAAATAGCCAAAGACGACTTACAGTAGCCACTGTTCCCCTAACTCCCATTTCATGGGATTGCAAGGTGGAGCCCTGATAGCCTGGTGTCTTTATCTGAGGGGCCTGAAGGGTGGAAGGGGAAAAGGAGAAGTCAGGTCACTCTTTGGGTGTGACTCCCCACTGTACACGACACTAATCACTGCCACACCCCCACGGTGTTTTGGAAGTGGGTAAAATTATAGGGGTGCCCCTGCCTCCAGCTACCCATGACAACATGGCCTCACACAGCTGGGCGGCCTCACAGGGTGAAGGGCGGCAAGGACTTCGGGTCACACGGGGTATGTGCTGTAAGCAAAAGTCCTTTCCTTCCCGGGCCAAGAGGTAGACTGGGGGGATTTGTGTACTGGGAAAAGGAAGAAAGGAAAGTTTAAAAAAAACTCGATGGGTTAACTAGAGGGAGGGGCTTCCCACCCCCAGAGCTCAGGATCCCCCGGTGAGCACTTTAGGGGAAGCAGATCTGCCCCTGGGACCTCACCTCCTCCTCTACAGGTGCACACCTGCACCGTCAGCCTCACTGCACCTGCCCATGTGCTAAGCCAGGTCTGGTACACAGGCCCGTGGGCTGCGGGGGAGCTGGACCATCTGAGCAATGACTTGGCACCACTTGTGCCAAGTTCTGGGAGGGAGCACCATCTGTCATGGTGTCTGGTGGCTTTGGAGGCAACGCCTGGGGCTTGGCGGGCCCGTGTCCTCCATGTCTGCATCTCACTGTGGCCTTCCTGTCCTGGCCATTCGTGTGCCACATGTTCTCCGTCATCCCAGGCGGCACCAGAGTCCCCGTCCCTCACACATACCTCACAGATCTTCTCTAGGGATGGGACAAAGAAGTCATCACACACGATGGCCAGGGCGTAGAACATGTACAAAGCCTGGGGGGGAAATGAGGCAGGGTCAGCGAGGGCCCCCAGGGCCTCCCCAGGGTCCACTGGACCCCAAATCAGATATCTAGGCTGAGTCTGGGGACAGGCAAGTAGGAAAACCCAGCACCCGCCATCTTCTCACGGACTGATGGGGAAACTGAGGCTCAGAGAGGGGAAATAATGTGCTGAGAAGCAGCGGGGATGAGACCCCAGGCCACTTGGGCTCAGACTTCCTCCTCTTCTACATGGTAAAAAAAAAAACAAAAAAAATACATTCCCTCTTGTGCCCCCTAGGATTGTGGCACACAGCTCCAAAAGCCCGTGGGATCTTTGAAGTCTCCTGTATGCTAAGGAGATCACTGGTGGCTTTAGGACCCACTCTGACTGGGTGACTGGGTAGGACTTTAATCCCCACCCTGAGCACTGGAGGAGGGGTGAAGGGATGACGGGGGGGGGGGGGGGGGGCAGAGCTGGAGGAGTCTCAGGAATCACGGGGCAGGCACTTGCCCTGCCCTGCCCTTGACCTCTATTTCCAATATGCAAGTCTATAAAAGAAGATAAAGAGACATTAAGAATTGTGTCCTGGGGCTGGGAAGGTGGCTCAGTGGTAGAGCACTTGCCTTGCATGCCTGAGGCCCTGGGTTCGATTCCTCAGCACCACATAAGCAAAAAGAAAAAGCCAGGAGTGGCACTGTGGCTCAAGAGGTAGAGCCCTAGCCTTGAGCTGAAGAGCTGAGGGGCAGTGCCCAGGCCCAGAGTTCAGGCCCCACAACTGGACCAAAAAAAAAATTGTGTCCTTGCATTGGCTCCAGGGCCACTAGCTATATGATGTGAGCCAGGTCGCCTAGCAGACTTCAGATGTTTCTTGGTGGGCAAAAGGGCCCTGTGTCTGTTCTCCTCCTGGACCTGTTGCAAGGCCTTGCTGGGATCTCAGCCAGGCTGGGCTGTGCCACCCTGGCGACCTCACCCCCGAGAAGCACTCACACCAAGGATATGCAGCAGGACAGCTCCGTGTTGTCGCTCCTTATTGGAGAACAGGTCTGTGGGAAACTCATGAATTGCTGCAAGACAAGAGGAGATAACAGAAGTTAGAGATCTGTGGCCCCAATTGCCTTTCTGAGCCCTGAGAATCCACCCAGGAGCCCACTGCCCAATGACATTGGACTAGCCAGCGGGAGAAAAGGCCAGCTGTTTTGGGGTCCAAGGCAGATCAATGCTCTTAGGAGAGTGCTGGATACTGGATTATGCACAGGTATCCCAGCCTCTTAGAACTGATTGGGTTTTAGTTGTGCCTTGTGTTTTGAAACCAACCAACCAATCCTAGTATGATAGATATATTTCACAGCCACTATGATGGCTACACCCCAAAAGATGGATAGTAATAAGTATTAGCAAAGATACGGAGATGCTGGACCCTTGTATGTGGCTTGTGGGAAAGTGAAAAGGGACAGTTTGACAGTCTTCAGAGAATACACCAGAGTTACCATCTGGCCCAGCAGTTTCATTCCTAAGTATATATACTTGACACAGGAGACATGAATACTCAAAAAATATGGGCCGGCGCCAGTGGCTCACACCTGTAATCCTAGCTATTCAGGAGGCTGAGATCTGAGGGTCAGGATTCAAACTCATCCTGGGCAGAAAAGGCCCTGTGAGATGCTTATCTCCAATTAACCACTCAAAAAATGGAAGCAGCTCTGCGGCTCAAATGATAGAGCACTAGCCTTGAGCACACAGAGGCTCAGGGACAGTGCCCCGGTCCTGAGTTCAAGCGCCAGGACTGGCGGAAAAAAAAAAACTGGATCCAAATGTGCACGGTTCAAGTGCCATGCCAGCTCTCAGCAACAGCTTCTCAGGATGCTCCAGGAAAGGGAGGAGCAGTTCCTTCGCACTGGCCCTGCCATTTGCGATGACCAATGGATACATATTTTTTGCTAGACTGGAAGCTTCTGGAAGGCAAAGATCAGATCCACCCTGCCCAGTCCAGCATCCCATCCTGTGTCTAGGCCACTCTCAGCAGAGGGTCCTCAACAGACCTCACCAACCAACAGAATCAATGAGGTAATAGGTGAACTGTGGACCCACCTTATTACCTTAGCCTAATCTACTACCTTACCCTCCCCCACCCTCAGGGACCAGGGTGCCAATGCCCCACCCAGAATTTCCTCCTCTAAGGCTCTCAACACAAAGGTCTTTCCATGGAGTTTTAACATCAAATTCTCCCAACAAGGAGCAGAAAACAGCAGCTCCCGAAGCACCTAGAAAAGGATCCCACCTTGAGACAAGAAGTGATGGAGGAGAATTAAGACGCCCTCCCTTCTCTTCCCTTGTTCCCTCCCTCTCGGTAATCAAACTTCTGTAATAGAATCTCTGCTGCCGGTCGGTCCAAGGGCAGGAATCTGCCTCAAGGTCTGTCTGCTCAGAGAAGGAAAATTATTGAGAGTCGACATTCCTGCGGCCAGGATCATGTCTACGGAAGAAACGAAGCCAGCTGGGATGTTTTCAGTGCAGATCAATACCCATTTCTGCCACGAGAATTCCAGACCCTCGCTGGTTCTCTGAAACTAGTGTTTTGAGAGCTGGTGACCGAGAATTAGACTCAAGTCAGGCTGCCTTTCTGCTGTCTTTCTCCATCTGGCCTCCTGCCGGGAGGCTCTGTCCTTGGTGAAACAGATTTCTCCATCATCCCCACCCTGCTCTGTACCTCAATGCCTGCTGGAAGGCTACAGTGGATAGCTCAGAGAGGGAGGAGACCAGCTCAGGTTACCCAGCCATATGAACGAGAGTTGGACATGAAAACCCCATTGCAGCCATCCTACAGTCCAGCTCTCCCACCAGGCGCTTGTCTGGCCCAGTCCCCTGCCTTGTACAAGGGGACCAGGCCGTCACACCACTGTGTGTGGCCTGCCGTGGCACGGGTAGCGAGAGCTGTGGCAGGCAGAGGTTGCTTGGTATCTGGACCTGGTGTGGACTCTCCACCCTCCTGAAACTGAGTTAAGGAGAAGATGGACTTAGGTGTCTGGACGGGATTGTAAACCTACAGGTACCTCTGTCCTCTCAGCTCCAGAGCACGTCCGGCCTTGATGTGAGAAAGCAAGGGAGCAAACAGTACCAGCCTGATGAGGGAAGGAAGGAAGAGGGCAGAGATCACCAAGAGCCACAGGCAGCACAAGCCTCATGGGAGCCTGCACATAGGAGCAGTGTCAACCCAGGTCTCCGAGGAAGCCTCTTTCTCCTCCCGTGGCTTGCTGGAGTCAGGAGTCCTAAGCCACATTCAAGGTCATGATGCTTGCCTGTCTGAGAGGCCTGGGCCAAGTTCAAGGTCATGGTGCTTGTCTGAGAGTCCTGAGCCTGCTCTCACTGCTCAAATCCCTGCCACGGATGGTGAGATTGGGGGGTGGGCGGTGATCAGCAGGGCACACACGGCATTTGAGGTCATGGCTAAGCCTTTAAGCTGCAGAAATCCGGGGGTGGTGGGTGTAGGGAGAAGAGATTTATTTGCAGGTGAGCAGAGCTCAGGGAAGCAGGGATGATCCGAGCATCCTCCACAGCCCAGGAATGGAGAGGCAGGGAGAGGGGACAGGAGGGAAAGGTGCCATTCCCCACCCCCCTTTCAGACCCTTGCCTTCACTCAGTGCTCAGAGGTGTCTCTCCATCACTAGTGGACATGCCCTGGACATATCCATTCCATAGACCTGGACTGCAGGCAGGGCCCAGGGGCACAGAGGAGGGGAGGTCTCCAGCCAGTTGGTTTTTGTGCATTGGAGGGGAGGCAGATTCTAGGGTCCTGGGGCCAAAAAGCATTTCCCCCAGCATCTTATAAATTGCTTGGGTCCCCAAGGCATACTTCATAAAGATGCACAGAGTACGGCTTTGGATCAGTGCTGTTCCTTTGAGGCCCTAAACGCATGAACTTATTCAACCAGTAATTCCAGACCCTCTGCGAATGGCTAAATGAGTTCCTGTGAACCCCCAGCCTCTCTCCAAGAGCCTGGGGGCTGAGTCTTGCAGGTTGATTCGCCTCTCAGGATTCCTGAAAATGAAGGAATCAGTATGCGTTTCTTGAGTATTTACTAGGCTGTAGACAAGGGTCTCATAGATGTATTATCCATTCACCCACCCATGCATGTAGCCATCCACCTCCCTCAACCAGTCATCCATTTGTCCATCTGCCTGTCCCTCCATTCACCCACCCACTCTTCTTACATACAGTAAAATCCATTCATGGTATTCTATAGTTTTCATCTGGCCTGGTGTGGGTGGACAGGGAAACAAACGATCCAGAGGTAGTAAGAGGGCTGCCATGCTGTTGAGGAGTGGACCAAGCTGTGGTTACTGACTTGGGGCAGATGGAGAATATGCAGCAAAGCCTTGGAAAGAGTGGTGTAGGGGTACCTGAGTCAAGTCCCAAAGGCTTCATCACTGATTTTTTGAAGTCCTATCATCTCCCAGACAATCCTAAAAAGCCCATTATTCCCACTTCAGTGATGAAGAAACAGGCTCTGGGAGGCTAAAGGATTCAGCCAACCACAGACTGATCCAGGGGACAGAAGAAACCAAACTGGGGGCCAAGCAATACCAGCCTCCTTTTTCCCCCACCTGGGTCTTTTTACCCTCAACAGGAATGTGCCAAGGCCCTTCTTTATCAAAGAAGCAGGCTGCATTTTCCTAGAAGCTTTAAGAGCTGTGGCCCTGAAAGGGATGTGCAATTCTATCAATTCTAGCCAGAAGGGCCTTTTGAGCTCAGTATCTTCCCTTAACAAAATGCTTGGAGAGTTAGCCAGGTCATATTCCTACCTTCTAGAAATGTTCTTGCTTGGCTTTTTAAAACCCCTTTCTGCAACAGTGGGTCCCCATCCTCTGGAACCCGAGGATGCCAGTACTCATGGGACTTGGTCTCTAGGCCTCTTCTCCCTCTACTTCCTGTCCCTGGCTTTGACTTACTGATCTCTGCAGACATCTCCCAAATTACAATCTTTTCCTGAGATCCAGGCCTAACATGTCCAATATCCAACTGGACACCATTTGCTGGCCCTCCTCAGTGAGTGGCCCATTGTCTACCATAGTGTACAGGAAGGAAATTATGGCAGTGACCTTGAACAGTCCAACTGGCACTCTGAACAGTCCAGCAGGCACTCAGCATCCATTTCCATTTCTTCCATGAATCTTTCTGCTGGGACACCAGATCCAGGTGTCAAGGCTGGACATTGCATGGTTCCACATCCCAGCCCTACATACTTTTCTGATGTGCCATGACTCTCTTGCAGCTATAGTTCTGATTATTAAGCAAGTATCATTAACCATGGTGACTGTAAGAAGGAGGTTGAGTATTCTTGCTGTCATTTCCACTGACCACCAAGGCCACAGAGGTGCAATGGGAGACCGCTCTTCTTGATTTGAGCACTGGATGTTTCTGGTTATTTCATTTCTATTAGCCCCATTTGGGCTGCTATAATAGGCTCACCTGGATAACTTGTAAACAATAGAAACTTATCTCTTTCAATTCTGTGGAGAGGTCAAAGATGAAGGTCTTACTCTGGTCATAGAAGATACCTTCCCTCTGTATCTACACATGCTGATGGGGACCATGCAGATCACTGGAGCCTCTTTTTGTTGTTGTTGGTGGTGGTGGTCATGGGTCTTGAACTCAGGGCTTGGGCACTGTCCTTGAGCTTTTTTTCCCCAAGGTTAGTGCTCTATCACTTTGATCCACAGCTCCATTTCCTGTTTTCTGGTGGTAAATTGGAGATAAGAGTCTCACAAACTTTACTGTCCAGACTGTCTTCAAACTGTGATCCTCAGATCTCAACCTCCAGAGTAGCTAGGATAACAGGTGTGAGCCATCAGTACCCAGTTGAAGCCTCTTTTATAAAAGTACCGATTCCAGAGACAAAGGCCAAGTCCTTATGACATAAGCACTTCCCATAGTTCCTCCCCTTAAACCCTTTCCTGCAACTTCATAAGCACCTAGTTCCCTGGATTAAGTTCCTTTCATATGAAAAACCTAGAATGGCTTCTTTGTCACACACTGAACACTGATGGATACACCTGCCTCCCTAGCCTCCTTGGGGGCCTGGCATTTCACTTCCAAAGCTGTTCTGGGATCCACCCACCTACCCACCACTACCACTCCTAGCAGCCTGTCCTGGCTACTCCACTGACCTCTGAATCTGCCCCTGCCCCAAGTCCATGCAGTCTGCTCCTTTCTACTTCTACCCAGCAGGCAGCAGGTCTTCCTTGCCCAAGCCTCTGAGACCCACCCACCCTCAACCCCAAGATCTTACCCTGTCACCTTTCTGGCCTTTCTCAGCCCATAGTGCTCTCTGCTCCAGCCACACTGGCCAGGCCTGAGCTGCCAAGTCTCAGCGTAGCCTGGCGCTAAGCCCGCGTTCAGGAAACACCTGGCGAGTGGATGAGCATTTGGCTTTCTACCTTCTTTGGATGCAGACTTGAGAGTGACTGACAGGTGCTCTACCCAGAAGGCCTGGGGGCTCAGCCAGCCTGATGCTGTGTCCTTGGTACCAGCTCTTCCCAAGCAGCTTTCCAGCTGCTGCCCACAGAGGATCCACCAACTGACAGCTGTTGACAGTGCTGTGCTTTCTGTGGACACTGATCTCCCCTAAACCTTTCAATTAGTCCATTCGCTTTAGGGAATGTGAACTGCAAAGTGAATTATTATTATTTTCTTTAAGGAGAAATTGCCCATAAACATGTCATTCCACTTTCTATGCAAGGTTAAAAATAACCTTGCATTCTAAGCCCTGCCTTTCATTCCAAAAAGGAGACTGCAGGCTGGGGAGTCATTTAAATAGCATCGGATTTCGATCATTGCGACTTACATAAGGTATGTGTTTTAGAAACCACCCAAGCGCCAGGAACCAAAAGGAAAGAAAAAATCAGATTTTCCTTGAATTCTTTGGTTTAAAATAACTTTGCTAAGAATCTTATACCTTTCATGAGCAACAGTTGGCATGTCATGGTTTCATTCCATTACCCTCCTGTCCCAAATAAGAGTAAATATAATTAAATCATTGGTTTAACGGGCACAAAAAGGAGTCTAACTCCCAGCTTTCTCTCAGTTACAGAGATTATGCACTGAAAAGAAGAGGAAGAAGGAGGAGAAGGAGAAAGAGAAGGAGGAGGTAGAGGAGAAGGAGGAGGAGGAGGAGGAGGACTGGACACCGCTGCAATAGAACTGTTCTCCACAGGAGCTGTAGTCATGGAATTTTACAGCTGGATGAAACTCCTCCCCTCCCCCAACTGTTGTTCTCCACCAGGAGAGAGAACAGGCTCATCAGCCTGACAGGGACATCCCAGCCGTCACCATTCCCAGCTTGATGCTGTTTAACACCCTTCCCCTCACCCCACTGAGAACCCTATACTCCATCTCAAAGGGGAGAAGGCTAATATCCTACAAGGACAGCCACTTCACTCCGTATCACAGCTACTCAGCCACAGGATGCCAGGACCACCTATGAACCATGCTAAGCTCAGGCAGGATAGAAGAACTCTGACCCCCAGGCTCAGCAACAGCCAGCACAGGAAATCAGACCTCTACCACCATTGGCTGGCCCAGAATGGCAGGGCTCTGTCCACCAGGCGCAGCACCCTCTGGCTTCCACTCCCGACTCAAGCCAACTGCTAGTGCTTGGATCTTGAGGTGCACGTTAGAGGCGTGTTCCTGAGGTGGCAGTGCAGAAGAGGTCTAAGAGATGATGTGGATTGGGGGTCCTTTGACTGTTGGGGACATGCTCTGGAAGGGGTTGGTGAGCCTTCAGCACCTCCCTCCCCACCCTGCCCCTCCCCCCAGCCACCTTTCGCTTTCTGGCCACAGGGGGAGTAGTTTTGCACACCTGGCCACGATGTGCTGCATTCTCTGTTGGTCCCAAACTCTACAACTAGCCTTTCTTCTTGACAAGCTGAGGGCTGCAGGTATTTTGGTCTAGTGCCGGAAAGCTGACTAACAGCCCAACCAGAGAAAGTGGAAGCAGGCCCTGCAGGGAGCTGCAGGTGACTCCTCCTCGTTTGTTACTCAGGACACTTTACAGTATGATCTCATTTGGAAATAAAGGATATTAACTTTATATAACAAATCAATACAGGCTGGACATTGTAAACTGTAGACATGGATTTTGTTGGTTGTTTTTTTCTTGCAGTTTCAGATGCTGGAAGGCCAAAGCCTGTCAGGGTTGGACTCTGGAGAGGCTGGCCTTCCTCGCTTGGCAGGCCCACCTCCTCAGTGTTCCCATTGCAGCCTTTCTCTGTGCGTGCACGCCTGCTGTGTCTTCCTCCTCCTGCAGGGGCAGCAGTGGTCTTTGATGAGGGCCCCATCCTGATGACCACATTGAACCCTAACTGCCTCCCTGCAGGTTGGCTCCAGTGGGAGGGGATAAGGGCTTCAAGAATGAACTTGGCTGGAGACACAGTTCCGTCGATAATGTAACAGACCACTGGGCTTTGCAGATGACTAAACCGCATTTCAGTAACTCAACTAAAATCACTAAATTGTCATTTCAGTAACTAAACTGAAATGACATTATACTAGATTTAGGTGTTTTTTTTATAAGAAGACAGGACACAAAGACACATAGAACAGGCCATGGAGGCCAGAGGAAGAGGTTAAGTGATACAGACACAAGCCAAACCAGCAGCTAAGAGAGAGGCAGAGGAGAGACTCCTCAGAGCCTGCGGGCGAACTGAATCCGTCCATTCCCAAGACCTCCGCTTCAGACCTTAAGACTCCTGAACTGGGGGGAAATACATGCTTGTTGTTTTAAGCCACCTTGCTTGTGGCTTTGCTTCGGCAGTGCTGGGAAACAAACGCTCCCCAAGCCAATGTCACAAAATGCTGCTTCCTCTCTTCCCCAGGCCAGCCACCTCCCATCAGGGCCTACCTGAGTCCCCTTTATCCACTAAAAGCTTCCTCTCCCCTCCCCTGACTTTGAGATCTGTGCAGTCAGGTGATGGTGGCCAATTCCCGTGCTGTAGCAAACTCTGTAAAAATGAAAACATCCCCTGCCTTTGTGTTCATTGGTGTGCTGTGTGCTTATTTCCATAATTAGCAAGAATCTTGCACCGTGGGGGCAGGTTTTCTGTGTTCACAAAGGGCCGTGGTTACAGTCTGCGCCTCTCTGCAGAGGGCATCTAGCTGGCCTGAGACAAGATGTGCACATTGCATATGAAGTCATGAATTGGGAGCCAAGATCCCACCCACTACACCGCATGATGGACAGTCAAGTGCGAATGAGGGTTGGATGGCCCCAATGTCAGTCTGTGTGAGCATGACCAATCACTTCACTTTTCTGAGCCCTAGTCACCCATCATAAACAGGCATTGATAATAGTTCCCAGGCTGGTGATGAGGAGGAGATGAAATACTACGTAAAATGTGCCACCATTTCAGCCTTCTGACACTATAATGGAATACCTGAGGGAATCGACTTATGAAGAGGACAGGTTTGGCTCACAGTTCCGGTTCATGATCGGGTGGCCCGTGGCTTGGAGGCCTGTGGAGAGGTTGTACAACTGGGTGAGAGCAAATGTGTAACGGAGGAAAACTCTACCCTGACACCTGACACTCCACCCCCGCATGATGAAGGCCCTCCTTCTCTCCCTTGCCCATTGGGTTTATGGAGATACCATAGATATGTAGATACCATCAAGGCCATACATACCTTCTCAGAAAACTCTGCCCAAACTGAGCTTCTAGGGGTGACTTGGGGAGACTGGATCTAACTGGCACCATGTTGGCCACATGGAGGATGATAGGAAACTGTCTTCACAGTACAGGCAGGTGATGGGCGTGCCTGAATTCCTAGGGGCAGGGGCGGGGACTTGGACAATAGGTCACTGAACCTGCCAGTCTTGGGTCATGAACTCTCAAGCTCCTGTGATCTATCCTTTGACCTGACCCTGTGTAGGTGCAGACCCGTTCAGGCACCACTACGCCCTTGCTGTTCCCATGTGTCCTGGCTCCCCTCCAGTCACCACGACGGAGTTAATCTGGTTTGTTGGTATTGTTTTTCTGTTCTTTCTTTCCTCTCCTGCTTTCCCGGTTCAGTTTTCTGACAATGTTAAGTGTATTCGAGGGGCTGCAGGTCTTCACGATGAGAGTTCACCTGCAGTCACTGGCTTTCCAATAAAGACTCCTGAATGGACCTCTCAAAATGTGGTCTCTCTGTTTCTCGTGACTGAGATACCTCGTAACAGGGGCATGCAAGGGATCCTGGGACACTCTCCTTTTCTGTGCCCCTCGCTTCCAGAAAGTCTCACAAAGTCAATGTCAATTCCTGTCTTTCAACAGCTCCTGTCTGCAGAGATGAGCTATCCATGCACTGTGCACAGTGGCAGGTCCCTGTCCTGCTACTTTAATGAACGGCTTTGCCCCGGCACAGGAAACCCTGTACAACCCGTATGCCAGGCCTGGGAGCGAAAGGTGCTCCTGGCTTGGATGCTTTCTTTCCTTTTGACAAGCACAGAGCACGTGGTACCAGCGTTCTGCCAGGGAGAAGAGGTGACTGTAATGAGAAAGATCTCCAGAGGATGGCATCTTGTCCCACTTGGCCCTGAGCCACAATGCCCTGATCCTCACCTTCTCTTACTTAGCTGGGATTATAGATGTGTGTCACTATGCTCAACGCACAAAACATTCTTATTTCCTCCCTTCCCCCAACTATTTAAAGGCATGGAAACCACTTTCACCTTTTGGGTCCCATTACAAGCAGATGGTGAGTGGATCTGCCTGGACTGGAGTTAGCTGAGCCCTTGGTTTAGAAACACCATGCAGAGCCGAAGCTGCTCGAGTGATGTGGGATGGGAGGGAGCCTGGTTTTAGTGGCTGCCTTGTGCACCCACTGAAGGACGAGGAAGAGCCCGAACCCCACGAGGGTTCCCCGTGCGGGCTGCGCTGGCACTCCTAGAGCCGGGAGCTTTCACATTAAAAAGGTACCTTTATAAAATGTGGTATCTCTAGGGCTGGGTGCAATGGCTCCTGTCTATAATCCTAACTACTTGGGAGACAGAGATTGGGAGTTTACAGTTCCAGCCAGCCTAGGCGAAAAGTTCATGAGACACCTCTCAACCAACAGAAGGCGAGCATTCGTGCACACCTGTCATCTCATTCTAGCTATGTGACACAGGAGGCCGAAGGAGGCCCAGGATGGCTCGTGCAAAAGCATAAGACCCTATTGGAAAAATCGCTAGAAAGCAAAGACGGAAGGCAAAGACTAAATAGAAGGAGGAAGAGGGGAGAGGCTGGGGGGAGGAGGGCAAGAGGAGACTGGAGGAGGGCAGGGAGGGAGGAGGGAGTCAGCCGCAAAGAAGATCCATCACCTTCCCTCTGCAAACAAAGAAACTGAGGCTCACAAGAGTGATGTCACTTCCCGTGGCCATCCCCCCTGGAAGCAGCAGACCTGGCCCTGCCAGGGGCTTCTCCGCTATGGGCCTCTCCTCTGGACCATTTAAGAGTTCTGGGGAAATTTCCAGCATGGGTCCTGCCTGCTCTTCTAGAAGAATGGAGTTGAAAAGAAGCAGCAGGTCAGGTTGCTTCCTCACACAAACAAACCCAGAAGGCTCTATTTATCCACAACAAGTACAATAATAGATCCTAATCCCTGGGCAATTCAGCCACCTCCTTTTTATTCTTCCATCATGACTCATCCCCCTTGAGGATGATACACACACACACACACACACACACACACACACATATCCTGGGACAGTTCAGTACTTCCACTTACTGTAAACTGTAAATCATTTCTGTCTCCATTCACAAGAGAAACACACCTGGCCAAGAAATAGGGTGAAATCAAATGAAAACGCACCCCACTCCGAGGAACGGGTGCACTCTGTGTATTGGTGCTGTGTACGTTCACCCTACTGCTCCGTGCTAGATCTGCAGCTGCTGCTAGGATGTTCAGAGTTAACCCTGTTAAAAACACAAACAGCACTAAGCACCGGGGTGCACGTCTGTAATCCTTGCTACTCAGGAGGCTGAGATCTAATGGTGGCCAGGGCAGGAAAGTCCTTGAGAGGGTGAGACTCTTATCTTCAATTAATCCCAACAAGCTGGAAGTGGAGCTGTGGTTCAAGTGGTAGAGCACTAGCCTTGAGCACAAAAAAATCTCAAGGACAGCACTCAGATCCTGAGTTCAAACTTCAGTACCAGCAACAAACCAAAAAAAAAAAAAAACAAAAAAAAAACCCAAACAGCTCCTAAGAGCAGGTCTTCAATTTACCTGCCCCTTCTCTGCAGGGAATATGACTTCTACCGACATTGACCTGGTCTACTCAGCTGTAATACTGCAGACATTTTCCATAATAGCTATGTTGAGGGGCACAGAGAGGTTAAGTAACTTGCCTGAAATCACACAGTAAAGTGGCCAAGTGTGGGTTTGCCACTGAATGAAGGGCCTGGCAGTCTCACAATGAAGCTTGTTCAAATGTTTTCTTTTTAAAACACAGCTCAGAGCTGGATGTCAGTGGCTCACGCCTGTAATCTCAGCTACTTGGGAGGCTGAGATCTGAGGACTGTGTTTCAAAGCCAGCCTGGGCAGCAAAGTCCAGGAGATTCTTTTTTCCAATGAACCACCAAAAAGCCAGAAACAGATCTATGGCTCAAGTGGTAGAGCACTAGCCTTGAGCAAAAAAACTCAAGGACAGCACCCAGGTCTGAGTTCAAGCCCCAGACTGGCACAAAAACAAACAAGCAAATATAAAACACAGTTCCCAGGAAAAAAAAGCTACCAGTCATTTGCATATGAGTATAAATTAGCTTCATTAACTTTTTACCTAATTCAGGACCGCAGCTTCCACAAAAGGAGTAAGGAAGCAGGGAGTGTCCAGTGGGGTTTGGGGCAGAATTTTAAAGCCTTTGAAAGATGCAGAAGGAAAAAGAAATGGATGAGGAAAGATGCCTTCTTCCGAATTGGCCTTTAGGCCGGCCCTCACTGTAATCAGAAGATGGAGAATGCTCCTTTGCTATTTCTCCCCTCCAGCCAGCCCGTGCTCTCCCATTGTGTTGGATGGGGAAACACTGGCAGAGGGGCCGGGGCCCTGCGTCACGGGTCGGGGCTCCCCCTGAGTGCTTGCTGTCACTCACCCACAAAGGAAGCGCAGGTTTTGGGATAGCCTGGAAGCCTGGGTGCAGGTTACAATCCCCGTCTGAGGACCCCGCCTGAGAAAGAGGGAGAGCTGGGACTCTCTCCATGGCTGTCACCAGCGGCACAGACGTGGACAAGGACAAGCTCACCCTGTGGATTAGTGACCCCGAGTAGCGAGGGGCTGTCTCTGTCCCGGCTCCAATGGCTCATTTAAAGACTACTGGCACACAGCTGGCCTGGCCCTGGCCACTGGGGTCAAGGGAACAAACCCTCCACCTTGCTTTGATGTAGGCCTGCTGTCCTGCAAACACCAACACCGTCTGGCTTCACCCTTGAGCCTTGAGATCAGAGCAAGCTGATAAATGTCCCCCGGAACAAAGCCAGAAAATGGGGCCGCGCTCAATAATTATGGCCCAAGCGCGCACACCGCTTCATGGGACGCCTCCTCAGGAAACACGTCAGCATGGGCAGGATTAAGATGTCCCCTGAGTCCTGGGGACATTGCTACCCTTCCTATACAACTTCTTGCCCTGCTGGATAGACATACAATTGGGGATTGGCAAATAGCAGAAATAGACCACAGAGAGGCAAAGCAACTTGCACAAGGCCACACAGTATGAAGCACAGTCAGGATTTGAACTCAGGCAGTTACAGCCTTTTGCTATTGTGTAGCTCTGCTGAGGAAGAATAGACTTCTAAAGCCCCCTTCAAAGACCTCCCCGACTCTTGAGGCACACTGTGGTATCTTCTAGAACATTCCTCTGTGCTTGGAAGGCAGCTATACCCTAGCCACTGTCACTCTGCCCTGTCCTTAAGTTCTTTGTCTGTACACGTAGGCTCTATGAACGCAAGAGTCCCTGGAATTAGAAAACCTTTTCTTTAAGACATCCGGCTCCCATCTGCTGGCTTTTCAGACAGACGCGCCAGGCAGGTCTATCCGCTGAATAGCATCCTCTTGGGGTGTGCAGCACCCAACCTACACAGCCGTACACACTGGCTGCTCACTGGACTCGGAACACAATCTGTGCTTTCCAGTTGGTGGCCATCGAGAACACAGTTAACGAAGCTCCAACTTGCACTTGCAAAGTTAGAGCAAACACGGCAGAAAGCAGAGGAGGAAAGACAAGGGGAACCGGAGACGCAGTACTGGGGTTTCCTTCAGCTTGGCTGGGCAGAAACCATGCCGATAGTCTTGTAGAGACATGCTCCTCCTGATTGGCGGGGAGGGTCAACGTTAGAGGCAGTGGACTTTGCTTCCTCGGCTGGCTTTGAACCACGATGCTTAGATCTCAGTCTCCTGAGTAGCGAGGATGATAGGTGTGAGCCACCAGTGCCCAGCACGTTCCTCTACTTGGAAGCTTTTCTTCAAGCTATTTTCAACTCTCATCTCTTTGCAATGAGTAAATTCCATCACGATTGTCTTAATTGTATATCTGATAAAAATAAAAAGGAGGGGGAAAAAAACCACCCTCAACACGCTGCTCTTACTGCCAAACCAGCCAGGTTCCAGCTCCATAAATCACTGACATAAATCGCCAACCGGATTGCAGAAACCAAAGATGCTCCCACATTTGACCAGCGAGGAGGCACTTTTAAATCAAAGCATGGGGCACTGTTTAATTTAAAAGTGGGTGCCATGAAATATTCATTGCTTTCTTCCTGAGGTGACGCCAGACATATGGAAAGTACAGGAAGTTGTTTCCTACCCATATTTCATGAGAACTCGACTCTCTTTTTCAACTTCCTTTCAGACAGGAGAAGCAGAACCCCAGGCTCGGGAGCTGTGCACCTGCCCTGTTTGTGTCTATGAGGCCAGATTGGAAAGCTTTACACCCCACCCCACCCCCATCCTGTGGAGGGGAGGGAGAGGCTAGGCGGCCTGAGCCAGGGGACCCGTGGGGCAACATGTGGAACTCAGTGTGCGTGAAATGAACAACATGTTCTTTTCTGGAAAACCTGGATCTAGAGAATTCTACACCCCACTGACAGCACATGCTAAGATCACTGGAGGCCTGAATAGCATAACAGGGCTCTCCCCTGCTGCCTGAGCACGCTGGCATTTAAATGTCATCTAACGAGCCTCCATAGGACTCAGCTGTTAAGATGGTTAATTAAGATCCTAAATCTTGCTAGAATCCACCCCCCCCTCCCCACTCCCCATCCCAGAAGCAGCATGCAGGATCATCATCTCATAGTTGGAGATTTGTATCCACAGTTCCCTGGCCTTGAAGCTGTCACCTCGTTACAATGTAACACAGGCTGCGTGTGTGTGTGTGTGTGTGTGTGTGTGTGTGTGTGTGTGTGTGTGTGTGTGTGTGTGTGTGTGTGTGTGTGTGTGTGTAACCAAGATCCCCCTTCTCTGCATCCCACGGTCCTGGTAACAGGGCATCAGGGAGGTGGGTTAGGAAGGGTCCCAGCTGGTGGGCCCCAGGCAAAGCAAAGGGCTGAGGCTAACAGTCCTTTGCTTAGAACCTGAAAGACTCTGGGCCTTGAAGGCCTGATTTGTTCTTCCATTTGCTGAGGATCCAACTCATCATAGTGAAGTGTTCTACCGCTGAGCTACCCTAGGCCCATCTTGTGTTCTGTCTAATTCCTTCCCACCCAACCTATCACCCCCTCCCCCTTTACCCCCCCCCCCCCCGCCCATGGATCTCAGGGGCCCAGTCTCCAGCGAAGCTCAGCTGCCAGCCTCGCCTCTTCTTGGCCCCTGGACTCTGTGCCAGGCCAGTCCTCAGAAGCCCGCCCAGAGCTCCAACTCCCACCCATTGTGTGTGCCGCACAACCGATGGCAGGTGTCATCAGGCTACAGTGAGAGGTCGCCAGGAAGTGGTAAAGCATACTTCCGGGTGCATGGCTTCCACAATGCGGGGGGTGGGGGGGCTGCATGGGGAAGGTCGGCCTCCAAGTGTGCTGGGCCCCACGGGACAGGGACAGCCTCTTCCCTCGTCATCATTTTTGGTTGCTGCTGCTCTTGTTCCAGGCTCTTCCACTTGTGGCCTCAGGCACTTGCTCCTCTGGCCTGTGGAAGGCTCTGGGGCCTGCATCCTGACCCGGAACTGCTGCAGGGGTCTGGAGGACTCTTCTCCTCCCCGACGGAGCCGCTGCTGGCTTCCCGGCTCTCCAGTCTGCAGATGGTCAGTCGAATTTGCCCAGCCTCTGTGACCCAAAAGGTGATCAAAAATAGATATACCCCATTTACTGGTTCTGCGTCTCTGGAGAACATTCCTACTGCGGGAATATCTCAACAATGCAAACAAGGTCTATGCACGCCCCAAGGTGATGCCCACAGAAGCCCCGGTCCCCCGCTACCCAGCCCCCTGGGCCAGGAAGCTGTAGCCTGAGACAAGGAATGACACGGCTGAGCAGAGGCTGGCAGACAGAGCTTCATTTTGGTTTTGTGGCTTGTTCCCCATGAGGACACTGTGAGGAGTCAAACTGGGCACCTGGCTCACCTGATTTGGAGCCAGACCTCATACATTCCAGGGGCTCTGAATAGCACTACGGCATTCACTTCTATGTTTCGGGTGGGAAAAGTAGTGTGGACAGCCCCTGTTAAGTGGCTTTTTACTTCCCCTTACTAAAATCCAGAACGCCTCAAACAAACCTTTCAGAAATAGAATTCATCCTTTCCAAAACATAACATTTGCCCAGCAATTCTGCAAAAGCTGATGGTTCAGGAGGGTCACAGGAGCCCAGGAGTTCAAAGCCAGCCCGGACAACACAGCAAGATCCCATCAATCAATCAATCAATCAATCAATCAATGCCCCTTGGGACCTAGGGGTATAGCTCAGTGACAGAGCATAGGTTTAGCACCCTAGGGCCCTAGGTTTGATCCCCAACACCCCCCCCACACACACACACAAAGTTAAAAAAAAGTAAAAAGAAAAAAGAATACTTCCACCAGTCCCTCCCCTCCCTCTTCGGGCATCCCACCTCTGGGAGTTTTTGGCCATTCTCCCCAGCACCAAGATCTTTGCTCCTCTCCCAGCAGGGGAAAGAGCACTGGGTTGAGAGCGAAGGGAGCTGCGCCTGGCTTATTACAGATTCATTTCAAGCCAAAGCCAGAAACCCAAATAACTCCAGGCCGTGATCGTTCAATTGGTCACAGATGGCTGCTCTGCCTGGTGACTCAGGGCCTCCTCCCCAGGCTGCCTGCCCGGCCAGGAGCCAGGCAGGAGCAGCAGGCGCTGGGCGCAGAAGGCGGCTCGTGTTCTGTGGGAGTCTGAGAACAGACACCTCTGCGTTCCAAATGCAAATCTTGGGTTATCCACTGTGATAGATTTCACACCACCCTTCACCGTCAGAGCAGCTGAGAACCAAATGTGTGAATTACCATGGCGAAGGGAGGTGCTTTCTCTCCCTTTTGCCCAGCGCTCTTTTATATCAAGACTGGATAAGCAGTCAAAACCCAGAGCTAAAGCAGAAAACACACATACACACACAAATACTTTGTACCTTGCGGTTTCTTCCCAGACTCAAATAAAACACTCAAAGGCAGAAACCCAATGCCTGGCCAGACTAGAGTCTCTGGGCAGCAGTGTCCAGGAGAGACATGGGATTCCATAGCAAATCTCAGGAAGGAGGCGTGGCATGCTGAGGCATGTCTGCTGCGGGAAGCCATGGGAGCCTGGGTGGCTCACACCTGAAGTCCTCCAGCTACTCAGGAGGCTGAGATGTGGGGGATCATGGCTCAAAGCCAGCCCATCAAGCTAATCCGTGAAGTTCTTTTCTCCAACTAACCAGTGAAAAGCCAGCAGGGGAGGTGTGGCTCAGGTGCCAGAGTGCCATCCTTGAGAAAAACAAAAACTAAGGGGCAACAACACCCAGGCCCTGAGTTTAAACCTCAGTACACACACACACACACACACACACACACACACACACACACACACACACACACACACACACACACACACACACACATTCAGAATATGAGTCAGACACAGGAAAGAAGAGGTACATGAAAATGTAGACTGTTAAATTGTGCACACTAGGTGGAAAACCTATTCAATCCCAGATGCAGAGCAGAGGCTGTTGGGAAGAGAGCTGGTACAGGGGAGCTGCTGTGAGTGCATAATTTTTATGAGTACACATTAGTTATACCAAGGGGGGAGGGGATTTGCCGTGCCATTTCTATGCATCGTACGATGCATTCCAATCCTGTACCTGCATTTTTAAACCCGTTGCAGGATGACACACAGAGTTACACCCCTACCTGGGTCTCTATTCCTTGTTTGTGTGGATTCTGACCCCCTCATCTCCGGTGGGGAGTACACGTTCCTATACCATTCTTTTCTTTCTTTCTTTTTTTCAGTTGTGTCTCCATGAAGGAGAAACACATGCCCCTAGGGTCACCCCGCCTCCGCTGGTGGTTCCATCTCCCAGGGGACCAAGGACTGGCGATAAACATGAGGTAGGGGCAGGGTGGGAATGTGACTTATTCAAATGAAAATATGTGCACGACTCAGTCTCATTTCCAGCAAATGACAAACCAAATTATGCAAATATGGCAAATTTCACTCCAAGAGGAGATGCAAACAACCACCGGAAACCAGTAATAAAGCTAATGTAATCTTCACTTTTACAAGAAAAATAAGAGCAATTAAAAAATAATAAAGAGCATGACCCACTTTGAGAGGTCTCTGTACCTGCAGGTGGGCAGACAGAGCTGGGCAATATTGCCAATGGAAGTGGAATCCCTTCACAAGAGCCCGCCCCCCCCCCCCCCCGCCTTAGAAGTGTGCTAATTTTAGTTAACAAATAAAATGTCTTAGAAAAGCAACCCTTAATGGCTTGCTCAGGTAGCGAGCAACCCTTAATTATTTCTGCAATTGAAGCTTTTGGAGCGAGCTCTGGGCTCATCATTTGCTCACAAGTACTATCAGGATTATTATTATTATTATTTTCTTTTTTGATCAGCTGTGGTCTATTAGGAGGTCCCACAAGGCTCTTCCTAGTCAAGCCTCAGCCTCAGCTCTGAGAGTCACTAATCTACAGCGACCTGCAAACACAGTAGGGTTCCCGTAGTGGGGTTGGGGGAACTCAGCTTCTGCACATGCTCAGTGGTGTAGTCAGTACAGCCAAGACTACTTCATAACTCTAGGTGCCTGACCTCCAGCCTGGCCAGGCAGAATTAGCTGGTTGTAAAAGTCCGGTGAAATGTTCGACCACTTCTAAAGATTAGGGGGACAAGATGCAAATCTACCCGGGGTGGAGTTCCAAGTTCTATATCCGTTCCCCGCCATGCAGATTCTTTTCCACTGACTTCATCCTCTGTGTATTCTATGTCCCCCTCCTTCCCTGTGACACCACCAGTGACATTCTGCTCCAGGATCCGGGGCCTACGGTCTCACTCTCCTCTTCTTTCCTTGCTTGGGCTGGAGGGAGCTGGGAGCTGTGCCTGGATGCCGGAGAGCCTAGGCTGATAGAATGTGACTCATTCTCCCCTACTGACTACCCAGGAGCGGTTGAACGTGGCTAAGCAGCATTGCTGACATTCTGCAGGGTGGGTATGTTACGAAGGGTTTAGGGTTTATCCTAGCTTAAAAGTTCTTAGAAGAAAGCGTCAGAATTTCTGTGGAAATAACACCCTCTGGTCCTTTATGGTTGTTTTGAATCAAATCTTATGTAGGATTAAGTAAAAACAACCATACTACAACAACCACAGTTTCCTTTCTGGATTACTGTGACTGCTGGCGGGTACCTGCATCTTCTTTGATACACATTTTTTTCTCTTTTATTTTTTTTGCCAGTCCTGGGGCTTGAACTCAGGGCCTGGGCTCTGTCTCTGAGCCTCTCTGTGCTCAAGGCTAGCACTCTACCACTTGAGCCACAGTGCCACTTCTGGCTTTTTCTGTTTATATGGTACTGAGGCTTCATGTATGCTAGGCACTCTGCCACTAAGCCCCATTCCCAGCCCTTCTTTGATATTTTAAAAAACACAAGTGGAAGCCATTTTCCCCAAGCCAAAACAGCATCCTCTTTTATCAAGAGAGAAGGTAACAAGCACAAACCGTGAGAATTCAGAAGAAGGTAAGGTTGGAGATCACAACACTGTTTCTATTAAGAGCTCATCTTCCTGGCAGAAACAGACACCATGGCTACCTCTGTGGCCATGTGGCCGGGCCCCTTCCGGATAGCAGCACCCACCCCTCTGCCCTCCATGCTGCAGGACACAGCCAGTAACCAGATAGGCAGTTAACAGAAGCTTCAACTTCAAGGCAGCCACTGTTCTGCAGAAACTTCTAGAAAAGATGCTGCCCAGTGCCAGTTTGGGTTTCGTTCATGATGGACAAGGCAATCATTTCCCCTCCCTGCCCTTCATTACCTCCTTCCAGTCACCTAAGGAGGCCTCGCTGCTCCAGCACCAAGAAGGCCTTCATCTGTTCAGGCTGCTGTAACAAAATGCCTTATACCGGGTACCTTACAGACAACAGACATGGACTGCGCACGGTTCCGAGAAGGCCAAGATCAAGAAGTCAAATCAGGGTCCAATGAGGGCTTGTTTCCTCACAATGCCCCCACCTGTCCGCACAGGACAGAGGGACACCTGTGTGTCTCAGGCAGCCGGCCCCTCACTGCCTGAAGGCTCTCCCAAGCTTCAACATAGGGGAAACATCACTATCTAGATTGCAGCAATGCACATAGCTGGGTGCTTGTCTCCCATCTAGTCCAAGGCCCTCAAAGATTCTAGAAGGAGACACTAGCTGTCAGCAAACCTGTCCAACTGCCATGAACGCTGACAAAGGAGCACAACTCAGGGACGGGGAGCCATCAACCCAATATGTAAGCGTAGGTGTTCTGATCAAAACAGCCCCAGAATGCAGCAATCGGGACTCAACCCCTGGCAACGTAACTGATGGGCTTTGTGGGTGCCCTTGGATAAATCCACACTGGCAAAATCCAGGGCCCCAAAGAAACAAAAGCCCACTTTCTGCTTCCAATGAGATATTAACCACCCAGACTGCTTCTCACCACCTAGCCCCTGACCTCGGAGTCCAAGACACTGCAAGACGGGGCAGTACAATCAGCAAGGGGCCAGGAAGGGGAAGGAAAGCCTGCTGGGTGCGTTCCATGGCCGGGGCGCTGGGGGACACAGCAGGTGGCTGAGAACACAGAGCTGGGGTCAGCCGAGTCCCCATGTGGTCTCACGCTGCCACAGTCCCGCGTGGCGCTGGGGGTGCTGTCATCTGAATGCTCCGCTGGGCACACCCCGACTGGCAGAGGACCCTGGGAGCCCAGTGGGGGCTGCTCACTGCGCCCACACACTACCTGAGCACAGCAGCTGTGGGAGAGTTCCATGAGACGCAGATGAAAGTGGCAAGGCTTCTTACAATGTGTGCTCTAAAAGC
The DNA here is from genome assembly GCF_019054845.1 of Dipodomys spectabilis. Classification (NCBI taxonomy): domain Eukaryota; kingdom Metazoa; phylum Chordata; class Mammalia; order Rodentia; family Heteromyidae; genus Dipodomys; species Dipodomys spectabilis. The sequence goes on from NW_024870834.1 coordinate 6,088,738, forward strand.
CAAGAAAGGGAGAGCAGCCAGGCCTCCCGTGGAAGAGCTCATGGGGCACCATGGTCTCCAAGGACGCCACAACCATCAACTCCAACTGCCATGTTTGATATATGAGTTTAGGCACTTGGGGCCGAGGATGTAGAGGGTGGTGAGCGTGCCCAACGGTCTCTCTCCATGGGGGTCACCTTCCAGGGGCAGCATGCTTCAAGACAGAATCTAGGTAAGCCGGTGTTCAGGGTGGTTCCCAGTCACCCATGAGATCCCAGCTGCTGGAGCGCCACGAGGGCTAGGACAGGACACACACTTGGCAGATCCAGCTGGATGGAAGAAGGCTTGGGTTTGGGGAGGGCCGGTGGGAATGGGGAGTGTCTTCCATTCCCCAATCCATACTCCATCCCCATGGGCAGCAGACCCAGCCAGCTGCCCTCCAACACCTTCTGCAGCTCACCATTCTGTTGAGTCAGGCGCATCTCCAGGCCCCTTCACGCTGTGGGGTTACTGGCTGGCTCTCACCAGTGCCAGGACATGTGCAATCCAGACCCAAGAAGTCAGACAACAGATGTCTTTCCTGGCCTAGCGACCTGAGTGAGAGCCCAGGAGGAGACCGAGCCACAAGAGAGCAGAAGCCTGGGTCACTGATTGACAGGTAGAAGGTGGGTGTGGTTAATGGGCAAAGACACTGCAAGATGAGGGCCTGCTATGCTGGCTGCATCCCCTATCCAATGCCACTCTGGCTAAAAGCTGCTGGGTGACTGAGTGACAGGAAACACCCTTAGCAGAGGCTGAGAAGACAGGGGCAGGACAGAGAGCAGCATGCTGCTTCCTGCCCAGCCATGAATAGACAGCAGCGGAGCCCCCTCTGGCTGGGGACACTTGCGCGGCAGGGGGCAGGTGAGCGTGATGATGTGGCTGCTGTCTATTCTGACTGAGCAGGAAGCAGCAGCCCTGGCTGGGCAAGAGGTGGGGAGAGCATCTGGGCCAGCGCAGCTGATGCCCAGTGCCTGCGCACTGCAGCGGAGACCCAGGCTGGGGCACTACAGGCCTCGGGTGGCAGGCAGCCTGGGAGATGTGATGGGGCTTTCGGGAAGCGAGACACCCTGCTCTGCCAAGGGACTGGCTGGCATCAGACCAACAAGCAAAGAGGCACAAGCTCTGAAACTGAGGGAGAAGGGAGGAAAACAACTAGAAGAGGAAGCCTGGGGGTTTGGGTTGGCAGGGAGGCATGACTCTGGGGTGACAGGAGGTTTGAGAGAAGTTTAGGAGCCCAGGGAAGACACAGGAAATGAGAGCTGCTAATGAGGCGGAGGTGCCCTGAGACTGGGGGGAAGGGAGTGGAAGGGAGGAGGCCACGGTTCGGGTTCTAGTGGGGGGGGGGGGAGTCTCTTGCTTGGCACAGAAGCCTAGTGGTGTGGGCTGTGTCATCGTCCCCTCCATTCCCAGGGCTCGGTCTCCCTTTCTATAGGACCCCTAGGCAGGACCTACTGGGGACAGGAAAGGGAGATGGCAAAGCCACCAGGAGAGGTTGCAAGTCCTGGGGGCAAGGGGGGGCGGGGGGACTCCAGGGCTGGGCTGGCCGGGAGGGGGGGCCAGGGGGGGTGGTAAGGGGGTGTCCCATGGCTGGCAGCATCTGCCCAGAAGTGGATTCAGGGATGGGCAGTGATTAGGGACTCAGATTCCAGCAAAGCTGCTACCTAGCAGAAATGTTGGGAGCCTCAGTTTACCCACTTGTAAAGCAGGGACATCACTAGCATGTGGAGTGAGGGTGGAGGGGAAGCGCCCAGGCTCAAGAGGTGGCAGAGGGGACAGCTCTTCCAAGAGCAGCGGGAGGAAGAGGCTGGACTTAGTGTAAGGACTGACATTCTCAGCTGTGCCCCGGAGTTGTTCTTGAAGTGAGACCTCACCCTGGATGAGCAGATAGGCAGAGAGCCAGTCACACAGGACAGAGTGTCCAATTCTCCTTACACGAGGGACTCAGGGGGGTCAAAACCACAGGCTCAGAAAGCACAATGGGAAGGCTGGAGGCATGGTTCAAACAGTAGAGCACCTGCCTAGTGAACATACACCCTAGCACCACACCACCAAAAAGCAAAAACAAAATCCAATTCAGGCACTAGTGACTCACACCAATAGTCCTAGCTACTCAAGAGACTGAGATATAGAGGATCCCAGTTCAAAACCAGCCTAGACAGAAAAGCCTGGGAGATTTTCTAGCCAGCTTAAAAAGTCAAGCTGGAGGGCTGGGAAGGTGGCTCAGTGGTATGCATGAGGCTCTGGGTTCAATTCCTCAGCACCACATAAAAAAGCCGGAAAGTGGCGCTGTGGCTCAAGTGGTAGAGTGCTAGACTTGAGCTGAAGAGCTGAGGGACAGTGGCCAGGCCCAGAGTTCAGGCCCCACGACTGACAAAAAGTCAAGCTGGAGGCACGGCTCAAGCAGTAGAGCACCAATGGTGAATTGGAAAAACCAGTACACAGCCCCCAAAGTCCCCCAAAACTCTAGTATAGAAAATAGGATAGGGACGGCTAGGGCCTAGGAGGAAGGGAAACGGGGGTGGGGGGATTCAGTGTTTGATGGGGTCAGAGGGCAATTTCAATGTATTCACAACTTCAATGTATTTAGTGCTACTGAACTTGCATAAGGTGAAGGTGATAACTCAGATAGATAGATAGATAGATAGATAGATAGATAGATAGATAGATAGATAGATAGATAGATAGATAGATTTCACAATTAATCGGTAATGATATCCAGCAGTTTGAAACCACCAGTAAAGTGCTCTCTCTAAGACAGGACACCTTCCCTGCCACCCCAACTCCTGGATAGCCGCCTCCCCCAGCCTCCATTTCCTTCCATCTCTTAGGACGGGCAGAGGCAGGCCGGAGTGGGGCTGCAGGACTGCAGTCTGAATGGAGACCGTCATGGGCACAAGGGGCCAGGTGTCAGAGCGGACTCCCTGCCACTGCCTGTGGAACTCAGTGACCTTTGAGAAGACATTTTTACAGCGGTTAGAGGTCTCATCTCCTAGCTAATGACAGCCAGGCCTTGAAGAAACAGAGTGAGGGGGTGACAGGAAGAGAGGAAGAAGCAGACCCCTCCCATCTTTGCCAAGTCCCTTTATAACCAACAAGACTAGTTCAAGAATGAATATCTTCCATGACCTACCTAGAATGCCACCTCCATGGAGCCATCCAGGATTGACCCCTGGGGGCTCTCAACTTACTGCCCTTTGCTTGAGCCCCAAGCTCTGTCTTTCACCTGATCTATTACCACCTGCATGGTGGCTAATCTCTTATCAATTAACTTTTTTTTTGGTGCTGGTACTGGGGCTTGAACTCAAGGCCTGGGCTCTGTCCTTTAGCCTTTTCCATTCAAAGCTGATGCTCTACCACCCGAGCCACAGCTTTTGGCTGGTTCACTGAAGATAAGACTTTCCTGCCCGAGGTTGACTTCAAACCTCAATCCTCTAGAAGAGCTAGGATTATAGGCCACCACTAGACAGAGAGCAGCCACCCTCACAGGCTGACCATGTTTCTAGAAGTCAGAATAGACCTTAAACCCCCTTCCATTAGCTCTCCCTGAGTAACTCTGAATCCCAAGTGTGATTAACGCTACGCGTGGCAGCCCTCTCCCCTCGGCCTTGGTAACTGCAGCCCTGGAATCCGGTCCATTTTCACGAAGAGACAGGAGGCTAAAACCTCTGCTGAGAAGCCTGTCACTTCCCCTCTGGGCTGAAAGTTTCCAGATACTTCACCCCTAACACCCCACCAGCAGGCTTTTCTGAGGCATGGCAGACGGAGAGCATCCCATGCTGCAGCTGGGGGAAACCCACCGGTTGAGACAGAAAATCTCGAGATGCCAGAGCAGAGATCAAAACCTCAGTCACTCCGCGTTTCCCCAGCTCCTATCTCGTCTGAGTCAGGCCAGTCATTAAGCAGCTTGCTCCACACTGACTCGGGCTCACGTTCCAAAGCCTTGCTGTTCTCTGCTCATGACAGGCTTTCCTGCCAGGCATGGCTCAGAGTCACACGGACAGTCAAAACCAAAGAAACTCAGGAGCCAAGAAACTCAGGGCAGCTGCACCTACAGATCACACATGCATGGCCGGGGGCTGATGACAGGGATGACAAAGACAGCTGACTAGGAAACCTCTCTCATTTTCTGCCTCTGTCCCCATCCATTAATTTATACATCAGTGCAGCAGTTCACCCAGCCTGCTGTTTGCCTGTCCACCCACCCACCCATTCAATCATCCACCCACCCATCCATCCACTCATCTACCCACCCCTCCACTCATCCACCCCTCCACTCATCTACCCTCCCCCACATCTATGCACCCATCCACCATCCACCCATCCATCCAACAATTCATCTATCAGTCCATGCATCCACCCCATCCATCCACTCATCTACCCATCCATCCATCCATCTCCACCCCTCCACTCATCTACCCTCCCCCACATCTATGCACTCATCCACCCATCCATCCAACAATTCATCTATCAGTCCATGCATCCACCCCTTCCATCCACTCATCTACCCATCCACTTATCTATCCATCCATCCATTCATTCATCCACCATTCCATTCATCTACCCATCCTCCCATCCATTCACTCATCCATCCACCCATAAACCGTTAGGCCTATTCTGTGTCTGTCATCTTGCTTGAGTAAGTCACCTACACAGAGGGCTGACACACGCTCTCTCTGCCCTTGGCAAATTCTGGATATTGCCAGGGAGGACAGGAAGGGCTGTGCTCCAGCTGGGCCTGTAGGGAAGGGTGGCCAGATGCAGTGGCACATTTTGCCAGGTGCACCAGCAGGCAATGTTCTGGGAGGGGAGGTGAGTGTGTACCTTACACCCACGCGGGTGTGCACCATGGGAAAGAGAGGAAGGGCATGTGTTTCAGCAGGCGGAACAGCATATGCAATGTTCTTAAACACCTGGAAGTTTTGTTTTCCATTGGTGCTAGCTCTCAATCTCACATCTGAATGTTATTTTGCTTGGCACCTCCAGGGTCTGTGCAGGAAGGTACCCAACATGAGGTGAAAGGGCACAGTGCGGGGGAGGGGCCAGGCACATGGCACATTCTCACCTGGAGTCTCTCTACATGAAAGCGACAGGAACACTGCTGGCTACCAAGATGGCGGAGGCTGACTGAGGCCACATGTATGGCATGTATGGCAGGTGTCCAGAAGGGGAGCTGGCTCACTGCTGTATTCAAATGGGCCAGCAGGGCCGCCGGCAGGGAGGGGGAGGAACAAAGCTGAGAGGTCACAGCCAATGGCCTTCCTGTTATTTCTGAGCAAATGGACCTTCTGATGAGTCTTCTGACCAGTGAGTCTCTTCAGCCAACCAAGAACCTCCACTGCCTAGGTTGCGCTTCCAATGTCTGCCACTGGAGGGCAGAGTGCCCCAGACAGGTCCTGTGGGAGTCCCAGACGCTTCCCCCAGCAGCACCCTCCCTCCCACTTCTGCAGTATGGATTTGGAGGAGCCATCCCTCCCTTCATTTACAGTGGGGCCAAGTGGGCTGCCCCTGTCTGGGTTCCAGTCCCCGCCCTGACAAGTGATGACAAGCTGAATCCTCACGCCTCTGCGGCCTCCACCACTTTTCTAAAGACAGGTCTGTGGGGGGATTGAATAATTAAGCAAGAGCTGGAAGAGCCTCACCTGGTCCCTGGAGCACCCCAAGTCCCAGCGCACGCCCCAACAGTGCTAGGCACAGTGCCAAGCACCTTGTATACAGGAGACACAGTATCTATGGGGCAGAGACTACAGTCCCCATCGAACAGAGGAGAACACTGAGGCCTCAGGAGTGGCTCTGATTTCCCCGAGGCAGAGCTGGGAGAGGTAGGACAATGCTTGTCTGTCTTCAGCGCCAGAGAACCTGGCTCTCAATATGTGTGTGTGTGTGTGTGTGTGTGCATACAGAATCTGTGCATGTATTATATATACACATATATAGCATATTGTATATACACATGTAACATATACTATACACATGTTCTAACACACATAGCATGCATATATAACAAAACATACATATAACATACAGTATACACACATATATACACCCATAATATACATGTGTGTATATACATGTGCATATGTATTATCATGCGTGTGTATACATGTTATAATGCACACGTACATATATACACATGATATACACACATGATAGTCGGCGGCGTGATAGCTGGCCTTTCTTCAGAGTGCCTTTCCCCCTAGGTCTGGGATGGGAAGACACAGGAAGGAGGAGACTCCAAGGAGAGGAGGGCAGGTGCCTCCCGCCACTCCGTGCGGCAGGAGTCTTCCCAGGCTTTTCTCTCCTTTAACGCGGCGGTTACCCCCGCTGCCTGGTGGGAAGGATGTGGGCTATGGAACCACTGAGAATGTCGACAGCCACACCAGGAGAGTCGGGTCCTGTGGGCCCCACAGCAGCCATTTGCACAGATGGAGAGCTGGGGACCGGGTCAGGGAATGCACATCCCACACTCAAGTCTACTCCCGGTCGCCTCTGCCTCCTGAACCAGAGCAGCGCTCTTCATTCCTTAAAACCGCCCTTAGCGCGCGGCCTCCCTTCTTGACCTAAGGCCCCATTTCCTTCCTCCGTTCCCTCCCGTTTCATGGAGACCCCCCTGCACTTGTGGCTCTCATCCTTCTCTTCCCTTCATCAAAATGAAAAACTTCCACTATTGGTTAAACAGACTAGGACGGATTTCAAAATGACCAGAAGTATAAAACTCCCAGATCACAAAAGTGACTGATGTTTGAGGATGGGCACGGTGGCTGAAGCTCGTAATCTTGCTAGTGGGGAGGCAGAGAATGGAGGATTGAGATTCAAGGTCGGACTAGACACTCAAGCTCACAAGACTCTATCTCAACCAATGGCTGGCATAGCAGCATGTACCTGTCATCCTAGCTATTAGGGTAGCACAAGTAGGATGACTGCCACCCAGGCCCGCTCTGACATAAAGCAAGACCCTACCTCAAAAATCACCAATGCAAGTCAGGCACTGGTGGGTGACACCTGTAGTTCTAGCTACTCAGGAGGCTGAGATGTGAGGTTTATTGTTCAAAACCAGCCTGGGAAGGAAAGTCCAGGAGACTCTTTTCTCCAGTAAACTACCCAGACGTGGAGCTGTGACTCAAGTAGTAGAGCACTAGCCTTGAGCAAAAGAAGCTCAGGAACAATGCCTAGGATCTGAGTTCAAGCCTTAGGATCAGCTCCCCCAAAAAACAATGCAAAAAGGGGCTGGAGGCACAGCTCAAATGGTAGAGCACCCGTGTTGCAAGCATGAGACCCTGAGGTCCATCTCCAGTACTGCCCCCTCCTCCCAAATACTAACGTTTGAACAGATGGACATCCTGGTTCCCCTGGTTTGGTGACTTCAGATGACACACATAGCAAATGACCACAGCCTAATCCATCAAGATGTACACTTACTATGATTTGATTAAACATTTCCACTCACAAGACACTGATGAGTGGCAAATCAAAGTATCCCAGCCCAGACATCTGTCAAGGGCCTTGCATGCAAATCTACCAGATACAGACAATCTGACAGGATAAAGACTCTGACACAAAGGCAGACACACACACACACACACAATATGCAGAAGCTCCCAGAACAGAGCGCTCGGGCAGAGAGGGGGACACAGGTGCCAACTCTCTCCCTGATGCAGCCTGGTGCAGACACAGGGCTCCAGGAGGACCCCACAAAGGTCAGAGGCAGCAGGAGGATGCTCCCAGAGTGAGTCCCCAACAGCTCAAAGCGCCCCGTGGTAGGTGAGCCCTGAGTGCAAGAGGCGTGTTCCTGCCGTGAGAATCTGTGGGCTGATGGAGGGAGAGCGAGGGCCAGCTGCCCACGCCCCCCCCCCCCCAAGCCTTGAGCCAGCCCCTGACGAGCCTGCTCCTATAGGCATCAACTGTGCACCCCCTGGGGGTCAAGTTCAATGCCTCCTCTCCCCCTCCCACTTGGGGGGGAGGAGGGTGCTTTCTTTCCAGGGCAGCCAGTGCTATCTTCTCCCAGCTCCCCCCTCCTCCACCCAACAGCCTGGCACACTGCCTGACTCATCCACACCACACGCAGATGCCAGGCCCAAGCCCTGCACCTAGAATACAGTCCGTGACTGGTTCTTCCCCAGCCAGCCTCTCTCCTAGCACTACGAACAAGCCCAACCCTTCCTCATCTATAACTGACCTTGGTCCTTTCTTTCCTCCCTTCTTCCCTCCCTCCCTTCTTTCCCTCCCTCCCTTCCTCCCTCCCTCCTTTCCTTCCTTCCTCCTTTTCCTCCTTCCTTCCTTCCTTCCTGCCTGCCTGCCCTCCCTCCCTCCCTTCCCTCCTTCCCTTCCTTCCCTCCCTCCCTCCTTCCCTTCCTTCTTTCCCTCCCTTCCTTTCTTCCCCCTCCCTCCCTTTCTTCCCCCTCCCTCCCTCCCTTCCTCCTTCCCTCCCTCCCTTCCTCCCTTCCTTCCTTCCTTCCTTCCTACCTTCCTACCTGCCTGCCCTCCCTCCCTTCCCTCCTTCCCTTCTTTCCTTCCCCCTTCCCTCCCTCCTTCCCTTCCCTTCCTCTGTTCCTCCTTTCCTTCCTTCTCTCCCTCCCTCCCTTCCTTTCTTCCCTCCCTCCCTCCTTCCTTCCTTCCTTCCCTCCCTCCCTCCCTCCCTCCCTCCCAGCCTCCTTCTGGATCCTCTTAGCTTTGACACTCGGCTCAGGTGTGGCCTCTTCGGCATGGCTCCTAGGCTCCCTGAGGTTCGTAGCCCACTAGCTCTACCAGCTCAGCAGTCTGCTCCTCACTCCCCATTAGACTCCCCAAACTTCATGAGCAAAGATGGGGCCACACAGCCTCAGACAGGTGGTGAGAGGTGAAGACTGGTTTATCTTCAGAGCACAGTGGCGCCTGCTTGGTGCTCATAGGCAGCCAGGTTCACATCACCCCAGGACCCTGACCTGGGGCCACGCAGGGTGTGGGGGTGACTGCCCTCAGAGGAGATCCCAGCTCTGCCACGGACGATCTGGACGTTCCTCACCCCGGCTGGTGTCCCCGTCCTCCCCCCAGGGATGGATGTCCCTGTCTGGCCGCTGGGGCTCCATGCTCTCCGTGGCCCGAGCACAGGCAGCTGTGGCCCTTGCTGGTTTCCTAGGACGCCAGGCTCACGAGAACAAGGTTTGGAGCCGGGCGCCTGGACACTGGGGCATCCGGATCGGGGCTGCCCCGCGCATCCCACGATCTTCAGGCACTTGAACCCCCTTCTCTCAGGTGTGTCGGTTACGGGAAGTCTCTGGAAGGTGTGAGGAGCCAGGCGTGGGCTTAGACTTTGATCTCACAACTCAAAAGCTCTCTGGGCTCCTGAGCTGAGCTGGGATAATCCCACATGGACAAGCCCGCCATGCCAGGCGGGGCCAGGGCTCACGGGCCGGGGACCTGGCCACTGCTCGGGGGAGCTGGAGAGGTACAGACCAGCCTGACATGGGGGGGGGGGTGTCCAGGGGCCTGGGTCAGCTCAGCCCAGACTCCACGTGCACCAGCCGGTGGCCTCCTGCATCCCCCAGGGCTGGGCACTTTCCTGTGACCTTCTGACCTGGGCGTGACACAGATGGCAGCGTGGGCCTGGGCCACCAGCTCCAACCCATTCGCTGAGCTTGAACCAGGTCCGGACTGATTTGAGACCTTTCTGTCTCCGGCAATCCTTCCACATGGATCCTACCACCAGCTTCATTTGCAGAGGAAGAAAAGGAGGCCCAGGTAAGTTGAGAAGCTTTCCCATCATCACACAGCTGCCTCTCTAGGGCTCATACTACCACTCCATGATACAGCGCACTGACTGTGCTACAACACTCAGCACAGTCACTTGGCTCAGAGCAAATACAAGACTGGTAGCATAGGAATCCCCCCCTCCCTCCCTCCCTCCCTCCCTCCCTAACTCCCTCCCTCCCTCCCTCCCTCCCTCCCTAACTCCCTCCCTCCCTCCCTAACTCCCTCCCTCCCCCCCTCCCCCCCTCCCCCCCTCCCCCCTCCCTCCCTCCCTCCCTCCCTAACTCCCTCCCTCCCTCCCTCCCTAACTCCCTCCCTCCCTCCCTCCCTCCCTCCCTAACTCCCTCCCTCCCTCCCTCCCTCCCTCCCTAACTCCCTCCCTCCCTCCCTCCCTCCCTCCCTCCCTCCCTAACTCCCTCCCTCCCTAACTCCCTCCCTCCCTCCCTCCCTCCCTCCCTCTTTTTCTCTCTTCCTCCCTCCCTTTTTCCTTACCTCTTCTCTCTTCCTTCCGCCTCCTCCCTCCCTTCTTCCCTCTTTCTTCCTCCCACCCTCCCTCCTCTTCCTTATCTTCCTCCCTCTCTCCTTCCCTCCCTCCCCCTTTCTCACATTGAATCCAGGCCTCAAGCAGGCTAAGCATACACTCTACCACTGAACCACACCCCAGCCCCTTTCTGAATCCAAGATTCACATAACACAAAACTAACTGTTTTCAAGAGTACAACTCAGTGACATTTTGTCTTCACAATGTTGTGCAACCACATCGATTTCATTGTAAAACATTTTCTTTATCTCATACTCTGTGCCTGTTAACCTCTTCCTGCTATATCCCACCACCATACAGCCCCTAACCATCACCAATCTAGTTTCCATCTGTACAGGTCTGCCTATTCTAATATTTTATGTAATAAGTAGAACCGCCCTTTAGCATCTGGCTTCTTGCACTTAGCATGGTTTCTAGCTCCATCTGCTTTGTTGAAGGTATCGGTACATCATTTCTTTTTGTGGCTGAGTAATATTCCATTGTGTGCATATATGACGTTTTATCTCCGTGTTCTTTGCCTAAAGAACATCTGAGTCATTTCTACCTTTTGGCTATTAGGAATGCTACTACTATGTATGTTTGCGTTCAAGTTCTTTGTTTGAGCAATTATTTAGGGCAGAAACCTAGGTGTGGGACTTCTGAGTCATATGGTAATTCCTGCATACTGTTCTTCACTGTGGTGGTACAATTTTATATTCCCATCAACAATGCACCAGGACAAAAATTTCCCAGTATCCTCCCCAAAGCTTCAAAAAACAAAATCCACAAGCACCCTTGTGTTGGAATTCAGTATCTTCCAGCTACTTCTTGGTCAAACACCCACAGTTGGGTCAAACACCCATTCTGTATGCCCCTGGCACTCATGGGAGTCATTTCTTCAACTGTACTCTATGTGGCATGCCCAGTTCCCAGAGAAGAATCTAGTAATCACTGAACTGTTGGGAGGTCAGCCTAATCATTGGTTTAACTTCTCAGGTATGCTGGGCTTCTGACTGAGAGTCCTGGGGTAAGGACTGGAAGGGGAAGACCTCATTTTTTGGCAGATTTAGGTTGGTGCTGTCACCCTGTGGGTCACAGGCAAGGAAAATTTAAAAAAAAAAAAAAGTACCATTAAATCTGTTGACATTCTGTTACCTGGAGGACTCAAAAAAATACATGTGCATTCCAAAATTTAACAAAAACTAAAAGATAAAAGCAAATGTTTAAAAGGAATTAAAGCTCTATTAACAAAAATAGGTCAGGCAAACTGCAAAACATGGCACTCAGTGTTTAAGGCCCCCTAACTCCAACTGTGTAATAAATCGTGTGCTAAAATGCCCTATTTTTTTTAAAGCTCAATATTTTGAAGACAAGTTTAAAACTGAAGTTCAGGTTGCAATGCTAAACATAATTTAAAAATGAACTCAGAGCTGGAGGTACTAGGACAAGGAGGAGAAACCCAGATCCTTCTCAGAACCCAGAGTTGTGAAGCACTGGGCCCAGGGATGGCCTGTGTGGAAAAGCATCTGTTTGCAGAGATCAGCGCTGACTTCATGCTGCCTCTCAAGGGGCCGACTGTTCATGTGTCCTTGGGCATATAATATGACATGTCCTTAAAGATGACCTTGACCTTATCTTCCTTGCCTGGGATATTGCTCTCCTCCTCTAGGGCTCCACCTTCTGGCATAAGTAGGAACTGCACCACCTCTGCCACTTAGAGGAGGCAGGTTCCTGAAGGTTCTCCACAGGAGAAGGCCTCCAACCAATAGCAAGGCTTGTCCTCCTCTGCTGAGCTCCAGTCCTGGGCAAACAGGGTGGTATGGCCCCCTGCCTGGCCCAGGAAAGGTGATATTTTAAAAAAGCACATAGCCTGACTTATAGAATTGAAACCTCTTCGACCAACTACTTAATTTTTACATGAAAACAAAAATCACCTAAGGTTCAAGTTTCCTATTAGTCCCCCAAACCACTCTTCAATACACAAAAGAACCAAAGCAAATGGCCTTCTGGGGTTCTCCCGGCACATGGCTGTGGCCTCCCTTTCCAAGGAGTCAGTAGAGACCCAAGTCTGTTAGAATAATCAGGAGGTTTCCCAGGATGGGATGCAAAAATTACGGCTATGGCACTTAAAATATCTTTAGAAAAATTAAGTTTAAGGCATGGTTCAGCAGTAAAGTACCTGTCTAGCAAGCGCAAAGCCCTGAGTTCAAACCCTGACACCACCAACAGAAATGAACACTTAAGTATTTGTGAACATTGATGTATTGGATGTATGGCAGCATGGGGTGGGGGCGGGGGTGGGGTGGGGGCAGCATCTGTCAATGAGTGGAGGAGATACCGAAAGCCACAGGCGTCCTCTTCCTGTGAGACCAGGAGTCCCTGGAGGGGATTCAAAGCGGGAACACCTCCAATTTCTAAAGCTCACCCCATGTTGTGCCAAGATCCATCACAGAGCTAACTCTGGTGCTAGTCTCTTCTGGATCCACCCCTCCCTGTTTTTCTAAACACAGAGGACAATTTCACCAGGGAGCCCCATGTTTTGCTGGGGACTTAATGGGCTAGTCATTCGGGAAATTCAGTTCTAAATGTTCTCAATTTATTATTATTATGCATTTGTGCTGGTTCTGGAGCTTGAACTCAGGGCCTGAGAGCTGTCCAAAGCTTTTGTGCTCAAGGTGAGTGCCCTACCACTTGAGCCACAATTCCATATCTGGCTTTTTGGTGGTTAATTGGAGCTAACAGCCTCACATTCTCCTGTGTGCATTGGCTTTGAACTGTGATTCTCAGATCTCAGCTCTTGAGTAGTTTGGATTATGGGCATGAACCACCAATGCCTGGCTATTTTATTATTATTTAAAAAAATGATTTCCTTTCCATTTTTCTGTCTTTTCTTTATAGAATATTCTTATTATTCTGATGTTGGATCCTCTGATCTCATCTTCTTATTTGCTTAACTTTCTGGTTTTTTCTTTTCTCTTGTTTTGTTTTTGTTTTTTTCTGGTCCTGGGCTTGAATTCTGGGCCTGGGTGCTGTCTCTGAGCTTTTTTTGCCCAGCGTGAGTGCTCTACCACATGAGCCCCACGCCACTTCCAGCTTTTTTTGAGTAGTTTCTTAGAGAAAAGAAACTCATGGAGTTTTCTGCCCAAGCTTGGCTTTGAACTGCAATGCTCAGAGCTCAGCCTCCTGAATAGCTGGGATTACAAGAGTCTCCTGTGCCCAGCATTCTTGTTTTGTTTTAATAAAAGCACATTTTATTTACCTAGTGATTTTTTTTTTTTTTGGGTCCAGTCGTGGGGCCTGAACTCTGGGCCTGGGCGCTGTCCCTCACCTCTTCAGCTCAAGGCTAGTGCTCTACCACTTGAGCCACAGCGCCACTTCCGGCTTTTTTCTTTTTGCTTATGTGGTGCTGAGGAATCGAACCCAGGGCCTTGAGCATGCAAGGCAAGCGCTCTACCACTGAGCCACCTTCCCAGCCCCTACCTAGTGATTTTTTTAAATAATAATTTCCAAATGGAATAAAGAAAATGGGCAAATGAATGTAATCTCAGCAAATTTCATTCAGAAAGAAGGTCAGATACTACCCAAGCATCAGAAAGCCACGCAATAATCCCAAGAGCCATGGCCTTTTACATTTGTGTGGGAGACAAGTGACAAACTCCACTCTGTCATCTGCTGAAGGGAAACCACAGAAGCAAGCTCGTCTTCAAAGGCTCCAGTGCAAATGCTGCAGAACCCCAGAATCTCAAGTCCTCACGATCTGCTTTTTCTACTGCGGTCTGGGAGACTTTCTTCCTTTTGCCCAGTCTTGGTCTTGGTTTAATCATCACTTCAATGGCACCTAAACTCTCTGAGCTTCCTTTGGCAATGTTACATCAACTTATTTGGAGATTCCTCACACCTAAGGTCATCCTGTTTGTGACACCCAGGGCCCTATGCCCAGACCGGTCAATTTATATTTACCTTTATTTATTTTGTCAATGTGTATTTGCCACAGTTACTTTCTCCACATCGCACGTTTGATTGCTGACATTATGGAATTCAGCTTTACTGCTTATTTCTTTTTTGTTGTTGGTGGTGGTGGTTGTGAGGCTTGAACTCAGGCCACTGTCCCTGAGCTTTTGTGCTCAAGGCTAGTGCTCTACCACCTTGAGCCACAGTGCCACTTCTGGTTTCCTGGTGGTTAATTGAAGATAAGAGTCTCATGGATTATTTTTGCCTGGGCTAGCTTTGAATTGTAATCCTCAGCGTTCAGCCTCCAAAGAAGCTAGGATTACAGGCATGAGCCACTGGTGCCCAGCTACTGACTGTTTTATGGGACAAGAATTTTCTTCTCCATACCAATGGGTCTCAACCAAAGGCAAACTGGCAAATCTCCCTCCTCTTCCAGAGGCGGCCTCGGGCAATGTCACTGAGACTTAGAGAAGACTGCTGTGGGTGGAAGGCAGCCTGGGCTGAGAAACTGCGCAAACTCAACACTGCTGTGACAGCCAAGAGATCAATCTTGGCACAACTTTACCTCAGAGACAGCTCAGATTCACATTTCCCCAATATTCTCAAATGAGTTTCCTAGATGTGTATATTTTTTTTCCAGGTCTAGCGCTAACCCTGCATGGTGCGGGGTGGGGTGGGGGGCTGTCTCCATCACCTCTTTGGCTTTAGGAATCTAGCTTGTCATTGATGTCTTCAAGCCACAAAGTGCCTCATGGGCTGGCCCTGGTGTTGGTTTCTCTGATGCATTCCTCTACCCTTACTAAGCATCCCGGGGGAGAAGAGGAGAAGAGTGCTTAGAGAGGCCATGTGACCCACTCACGCTCTGCAAACCCCTCCCCCATTATCCCCTCCCTCCAAGTTGCTTTCAAGTTGCTTTCCTTGTGCTTGTCTTGAGCTCAGAGGGTGATGGGGCTTTCTGGGGTTTGTTTTCTTTTTTTCAATCTGTCTAGTGCATTTGGGGCCTGCAGATGCGGCACAAAGAGCTCTCCCTGGTGCTCTGGCGTGATGTGAGGCTGCAGGCTGACGCCCGTTGCAGAATGATCAGAAGGTTTGTAGCGCACCCCTGCAGGCAGGGATTTGCAATCCTGCTCTCAAGCCAACTGGACAGACTCCCTCCGTGTGTGTGTGTGTGTGTGTGTGTGTGTGTGTGTGTGTGTGTGTGTGTGTGTGTGTGTGTGTGTGTGTATGTGTGTGTGTGTGACAAACTGGCCATCAGCTGACTGGGGGGGCACTGGAGGGGAAGGGAGCTGAGGGTCTCTACAATCAAATGTCACTTCCTCTTAATTCCTTGATCCATAGACTTACAGCTTCTCTCTCTCCAGAGTAAGCCCTCGTTCTCTGCCACGATTGGTAGGGGGTGCTCTGTTCGTGCGACTCAAGAGACAGGGAGGGGAAAACCTGAACCTTCACCAAATGGATTGGTGATCTTGATTCTCACTTTGGATTGAAAAGCACCTAGGAGATGAGCAAAACACACTCTGGGGATCTGTGAGGGTGTTTCTAGAGACATGAAGGGGGAAGAAAACCCTGCCCTCAATGTGGATGGTACCACCCAGGAGGGTGATAAGGAAGGAGAAGGGAAGAGGAGGAAGCTGGCAAGTGCAGGATCATCTCTGCGTCCTGGCAGCCATGAGGCAAACAGCTCTGCTCCAACACATGGCCCCACCAAGATGCTCAGCCTCACCACAGGCCCTGGAAATGGAACCCACTGAGTGAACCTGCACTGTGGCCTCCAAAACCATGAGTGAGGCGAATCCTCCTTCCTTCCACATTGTTTCTCCCTGGCTTTTGCCATGCAGAGTCTGACCACGGTATCCACTCTGCAGTGTCCAGCCCACCTGCCCTGACCCAGAGCTCTTCCTCAGGACAATCCACTTCCTGCTCAGATTTCTGCTTTCTGGTTCCAAAATTTTTTGATAGTTTTGCTTTCTTGTCTTCCTGGGATTTTTCTTTTCACTTTTGTTCTTTTTCTCTTAATCTTTTTGCTATTTCTGTAATGGGACTCTGAGAAGAAGTAGAGGTCAGGATATCTTTTTATCTACTTCCTTTAACAATGTCAGTGGTATTTAATACTTAAATTATACTTTAAATTAATACTTAAATACTAGAGGAAATTCATCTCCCCAAGATGTCACTTCAAGGAAAATGATTCTCCCAAGCTCTACAATGAGGCAGAAGGAAGCCCATCTTCCCGTCATTCCTTCCGGTCCTCATCTAACAGGCCCAGTGAAGGGCTACTCCAATTTGGGATGAAAATTTTCTATTTACCATAGAGCCAGAAGCTAGCTTGTTGGAAACTGATGAACTGCTTATCATTTCTGTCTGGAGGGATGGAAGGTAACTCCAAAGGTTCGCTGCCCTGCTGGATACTAGCAGGTTTTGTATCTAACCTGGGAATTTCTTTCCAGCCCCTTCTCCCTAACCAGACATATTTTTTTGGTGAATGAGTGAAACAAGCCTTCCACACAGTCTATTTCTATGAGAATTATGTGTCTAACATATGCAAGACTTTACTCTGATGATCCTCCATGTGACTCCACTTTTCTGAGTTTCTTCTCCTTAGGATTGTCCCTTCTTCTGTCTGCGATTCATGGATCAATGGTGCTGTCCTTCTTCTCTTCCCCTCTTCTCCCTAGGGTGAGGCACCTCGTCTGTAGACCCCCTCTGTCCCCACAACGTGCCCCAAGTCCCCAGGCCCTGCATGCAACAGGGCCAGAGGTCACCAGTATCTGAAGTCCAGCAACCCAAGCCGCTCTGGATCAAGCTGACCGCAACCTGCTGGGTGTGTGTCTCACTTTTGGAGGGGCTGGATGATTCTTTATCCAGCTGTTTCTGCTCTAGAGAGCTCCCCTCTACCCTCTGCTAACTCCTCATTTTCCTTCATGGCCCAGGTAGGGTAGCGAAGGTGAATATCTCATCTCCTTCCAAATCAGGCTGGGGTGTTCAATCTCCCCATCACAAAACTTAATTCCATCACTCTGTAGGCTGGGGGAGGGGGGGTGTTGCTCTGTGCGTGGCTGAGAGTCTAGGTTTGAATCTCAGCCCTGTAGCTACTAACTGGGCAATGTGGACATCCATTGGTTGGCTTGTGCTCTCATTTCCCATCTACTCATTGCTCACTCTATGCTCAGCTAGACCAATCCCAGCATGCACATGGGAGTGACAGGGAGTCTGCGCTCCAATCTATGGCCTCAACCGACTCAAAGCTCAGACCATGGTGCTTGGTCTCTCTGCTTTCTCAGGACTGATGGTCAAAGGTGGACTTCCCTCCCAGCTTTACATTAAGCAAGGTGTTTTTATTCCTTTCTTCTGCAGCACAAGTGCTAAAGCAACAAATAAGAATCAGGTGCCAGCTGAGCACTGATGGCTCACTCCTATAATCCCAGCTATTGAGGAGGCTGAGATCTGAGGATTATAGTTCAAAGCCAGCCTGGATAGGAAAGTCCATGAGACTCTTATCTCCAATTAACCACCAGAAAACAGGAAATGACACTGTGACTCAAGTGGTAGAGCACTTGCCTTGAGCTGAAGAGCTCAGGGACGAGGAGGAGGAGGAGAAGGAGGAGGAGGAGGAGGAGGAGGAGGAGGAGCAGCAGCAGCAGCAGCAGCAGCAGCAGCAGCAGCAGCAGCAGCAGCAGCAGCAGCAGCAGCAGCAGCAGCTACTCAAGAGGTCGAAATCCAGAGGATCACAATTCAAAGACAGAAAAATCTGCTAGATTGCATCTCCAAAATAGCCAGCAAAAAGGTGGGCTGGAGGCATGGTTTAAGTGGTAGAGCATCAGCTGAACAAGCAAGCAGAGTAAAAACTTAAGGCTCTGAGTTCAAACCCCTATATCAGCAAAAAAAAAAAAAGGGGGGGGGGACTCATTCCTAGATGGCCCTGGGTACCCTCCTTCTTCCACATTCCATTTCTGGGGAAGGATCGCCTAGAAATACACAGAAGGCCCTTCTCCCAACCAGCACAAAGGACCAGCAAGGTGCTCACCCTAGTGCAAGGGCCCAAATCAATTCCTAGCTGCCTGCTTATGACGTGGCCTTAAGAAAACAACGTGAAGCCCTCCAGGTTTTGAATTGTAAAAGAAAGGGGAAACAAATGCCCCTCCCTTCGCTTTCCTACTCCAGAACTCTCTCAAACTTCCAAAAAGACAGGGAACTGCTACAGAAAAATACAGGGCAAGAATGACCACTGGGGTCCTCACTGCCCAGCCCACAGAAGGGCCGGGCCACGCCAGCAGAGATTCTGTCACTGAAGCCATTTGTGAACACGTTCCAAGGCTGTTCCAACCCCAGCATTTTATTTCAAAGCTCAGAGGAGTCTCTTTTAAGCAGAGGTATTAGTTCAAGGCGGGGGGGGGGGGGGGGGGGGGGGGAGGGAACCCACTCTCCTGGCTCATGATCGTCCGGGGTAGCTGAGTGCACAGAACAGTAATGTCCAGAACCAACCAACATGTCCTCCTCTGGAGGACACAAGGTTACCGGGCTCCTGCAACCATCCTGGCAGGACAAGGCAACTGGCATCTGTGTCCCTGGCCCGGGACCAGAGCTCTGTTTATCCCGAAGCATCTGGCTGGCAAATTCCTCTGTTGCCAGAGCTGGACTTCAAGCTGACCATCTCAGGACCATCTGCCTACCACAGAGGTCTTGGCATACCAGCAGGGCCATCTTGCCATTTTCCCAAAGGCCTATGGAACAGGGGCTCCAGAGAAGGGCAACATTGAGGGCACTGGCCTTTCTTCTACCCTGGGCCAGCTTTTACTATGGCTTCTACTATCGCAGTGTCTCAATTGCCACAGGGGTAGAATGGGACTGCAATAATGCTTATTCCACAAAAACCTAGCCACTGGAAGCAGTTCCATATAGGAAGGACGTGTACCTGCTAGCCCCGCAGCAAGTTCTCACATACGTCTATCAATGCCTGAAATATGGTGGCCACATAGAAAGCAGCGGCATGACACAGCAGCCTGTGCCCACTGCCTGGCTCTAACCTATTGCTGCTGCTCATACCACGTGACCAAGGCTCTCCCACCCTCTGCCTCTGTCAGCCCTGAATGGCGGGACATGCCTGCAAGCCCAGCTGTTCGGGAGGAGGAGGTGGGAGGACACCAATGCCTGGGCAAACGTGAGGGAGGCTGAATCTCAAAAACGAAAAGTAAAATGAAATCAACACAAAAGGGCTGTGGCCTCACTCCAATGGCAGTGTCTTCGTGGCAAGCTCAAGGCTCTGGGTTAAATTCCCAGTAGCCCCCCAAATGAAAAAAGAATAGTGTAGATGAAATTCTAAGTGTATACGAATCAGTGGATGAATGTAATTGGCCAGTGTCATCATCTTTGACCGGTTCAAGGTCTGTGCTGCAGCATACACCCCTGCCACCAGGTGGTTTTCTAATTGGTTAATGGAGGTACTGGGGTTTAGACTCAAGACACTGGGTTTAGACTTGCATTGTTCAGGCAGGAGCTCTGCCACTTGAGTCACATCCCAAGCCTTTGCTCTCCTCCTCCTCCTCCTCCTCCTCCTCTTCCTCCTCCTCTTCCTCCTCCTCCTCTTCTTCTTTTCTTCTT
The DNA here is from genome assembly GCF_019054845.1 of Dipodomys spectabilis. Classification (NCBI taxonomy): domain Eukaryota; kingdom Metazoa; phylum Chordata; class Mammalia; order Rodentia; family Heteromyidae; genus Dipodomys; species Dipodomys spectabilis. The sequence continues at coordinate 6,108,551 of NW_024870834.1, forward strand.
CTTCTTCTTCTTCTTCTTCTTCTTCTTCTTCTTCTTCTTCTTCTTCTTCTTCTCCTCCTCCTCCTCCTCCTCCTCCTCCTCCTCCTCCTCCTCCTCCTCCTCCTCCTCCCCCTCCCCCTCCCCCACCCCCCTCCTCCTCTTTCTCCTCCTCCTCCTCTTCTTCTTCTGGTTGTGGGGCCTGAACTCTGGGCCTGAGTGCTGTCCCTTAGCTCTTCAGCTCACTTGAGCCACAGCGCCACTTCCGGCTTTTTCTGCTTATGTGGTGCTGAGGAATCGAACCCAGGGCCTCATGCATGCAAGGCAAGCACTCTACCACGGAGCCACCTTCCCAGCCCCACTCTCAATATTTTTCAGATGGGGTCTTGCTTTTTGCCCCAGGTCATCCTGGATCACAGTCTTCTTATTTCTGGACTAGAAGACAGGCCCACACCTCCGTACCGGCTCTTTATTGGTTGAGATAGGTCTTGTGAACTTTTTGCCTGGGCTAGCCTCAAACTGCCATCCTCCTATTCTCTGCCTCCCATATAGCAAGGGTTATAGACGTGATCCACCACACGAAACTCCTAGTGAGTTTCAGATGCTGGGAAGTAAGACCAGCAGGTTGTCACCAACACGGCATCGTGTAAGACAGGCCACCATGGCTCCCCAGCTCAGAGATGAGTCCAGGAGAGGGTGGGACAGGAGCTAGCAGCCAGGGGCTCCCATTGGTCCTCAGCAAGCTCAAGACACCTGTACCTGGCTACGCCCTCCTAGGCAGGAAGGACTTGACCATGAGCCCAAAGCCCACAGCTCTGCACCCAAACAAAGGCCATGAAGGTGACCTTCGGGTCCCCACAGGCCTCTGGTGGCCCATCAGTGTGGGGTTCGGGTGAACTTGCACTTTCCACCTTAGCACATGTCAGGCCGTGTGAACCAAAGGACAAGCAAATGGGGTGTGGGGGTGGGACTTCCGGATGTCAAGGCCAAGTGGCCTGGCTGGGTCAAGGGAAGGGTGCCTGGTTCAGATGGGGGCATCCTGGAGGGCTTCGGGGTGGAGGTGCCACGAGAGCTAAGCTGGAAGGCTGGGCAGGGAGGAGGTGAGGCAGGGTGCATTTGGGGAGGTGAGTGGGGTGCTAGGGAGGGAGTGGAGGGAGGGCTCCCTCAGCGATGTTTACACCAGGGGCAGGCCTGGGATTCTGCCGGCACACTCCGACAGGAGCCTCTGTCCTGGTCTACCACATGAAGAGGCTCTGGTTCCCTCCATAATCACAGAAGGGAGATGGGGGCAGCAGGGGAGGGGGTGAAGGCAGCCATGGAGACCGGGAGGGCATCGTGGCACGGGGGACTCCCTTCCCTGCTTCCACCTCCTGCCACAGTGCGGATCTCAAGAAGGAAAGGCTGTTTCCACAGATGGGGGGGCCTTGGGCTCCAAAGTCACCCCCCCAAGATCCCGGGTCCCCATCTCCTCCCTCCCTCCCACAGCTGCTGCTGACTGTACACACCTGCTTGCGTTCACCCGGTATTTATGGGTAACTATTTGTGCCTCTCTGCCTGGGCCTTTCTATTGTCCTCAAGGGCACGGTCCCCCTCCCCCTCCCTCTCCCCCTCCCCCCTCCCTCCCCCTCCCTCTGGGGTGGTCCTCTTCCCGTGGCCTCTCGTCCTTCCCTGATCTGTCCCCGGAGCTCAGCACAGAGCCCTTCCCAAGGACCCAGGGCCTAGAGGCCCTGGACAATGCCCACCTCTGACTGAGCATGAGCCGAGATGCTCACCTCCTGTGGGGAAAGACAGCTAATTATGATAAGCTAATTATGTGCATGCTAATAATTATAATCTAATTACATCATGAGAGCAGCAGAGGGAAAACAGGAACTGTGTGAGCTGGTCGGGGAGGAGGGCCGGGAGGACGGGGGGGGGGGGGGGGGGGAGCACTGAAGGATGGGGGCGACACCAGGCCGAGAGGGACCAGGACACATCGGGAAGCAGCCAGGGGTCAGCATAGCTGGACTCCCACACGGAGGAAGCAATGGTAGCACAGATTCCATACTACCACTGGGAGAGGGTGATGGAAAGTTCTAGAAGCGTTAGATGGTTGTCAGAAGGACACGTGCTGTAACATTGAACTGGGTGTGGTGCAGCGTGTTTCTGAGGCAGGTGGGACAGTCACCAGTCATAGCCGCTGGCGAGGAGGCCCCCGGGGGACAGCTTCACCGGGAGGCTGCAGGTGTCCAGCCTGCACATGGATCGCCCCAGTGCTTCCTAACTGCGCTCCGTCCTGAGCTGCCGCTCCATCTTCAGATCCTGGCAGTGCGGCACGCGGGTGCCGTGGGAAAGGCTGGCCCTCGATGCCAAGGCTGGCACGGGCCGGTCCCTCCGTGCAGGAACCGTGCGGCCTCACAGCACAGCGCCTGGCCCACAGGGAGCGGAAGGAGGGTGGCAGCCTTGGCTTCTGCCTCTCTCTTCCTCTTGGTTAGTTTTTATTGCCCACTGGGACCCTCCAAGTCCCATTCACGACACCAACTGAGAGAGTTCAGCGCCTGCCTGTGTGCTGTCTGCGGGCTCCTGCCTCCTGGCATGGTGTCTGGCATACAGCAGGCACTCGATGTTTGCTGACAAGAGCTATGCATCTGTGCAACCAGGCAGTACAAGTATGTGGATCCAGCTTGGGGCCGGGGTTGGGAGGTGGGCACAGGACAGAAGGGAGCGAGGACACATGACACAGTGGGCATCGCACTGCCAGGCTGCCACTACCCCAGGGCTAGGGGGAGTCAGAAAGCCCTGCCCGCCTCCCCGGTGACTCCTGAGCCACCACATCCCAACCCCGACCCCAGATCCTTCTTGCCCACAGCCAGGCCAGATTTGAGATCACGTTCAGAGGGGTCCTCTCAGAGGCCAGCTGAGCTGACAGGCAGACAGAGGGACAGCTGAGACCAGGAAGCCATCAAGAATTGGCCTGGCCTGGTGAGGTCCCCCAGAACCCCCACTCAGCTCCTTAGGAAGGCAGCTCAGATGCCCTCGCTCTGGTGACCAGGGGGGAGCCAGTGAGACCTAATTGGCAGAGCCCAGGGGACCCAGGACTGAGGTGAGATGCCAGGGCTGCCCAGGCTGGGGCTGCACAAGGAGGCCGCAGCCCGAAGTGTATATTCTAGCTCAAGCAAGGAAGGAGAAGAGGGTCCAGATTTCCTCCTCCAAATACCAGGGTCTAGGAAGTAGGCCTGCCATGACCTCCCTGCCCCAGACCATCAGTGGCATTCAACAAATACTTCCTGAGCACCTGGGAACCATGAACTGCTCAGCGATCTTCCCCTGAATCCCCAAGTAGGGAGTTCCCCAAAGGGCTGTCATTTGGCCTATTCTGCAGCCAACTCACGAATCTCTGCCATGCCACCAGCTGCACCCTCCACCCTCCGTGGGAGGACCCATGGAGACTTGTGCCACCCACAGAAGCTGGCTGGCCACACCCCACAGCGGCGCCACCCCATCTCATCCCCCTCCTCCTTCATAACGACATCATCACGTGCCTCAGTCCATTATTTCCCTCACCACCACTCGCACAGGAGACTGTAACACCACACAGGCTCACAGGCTACTCTAACGTATCGCTGTCCCTACACCTGGCGAAGATTGGAATTTGTCACACAGCAAATCTAGCTCTAGCCTGTTCTGGAAACATCTTTCTCCCTCCTTTCTCTCCCTTTGGACTTCAACCACCATTGGCTTTCTCTTCTTCACAGTGTCTCTGATGGTAACCACTCACTCGTAATGCTGAGATTGTATGGCTTTAAAATAAATGAACTCCGCCGAGCCCTCCTCCGCCCTGCCCAGGCTCCCTCCTCCCCAGCCCACGTGACATTCCCAGCGAAGGAATGTGCTGCTCAAGATTGTTTTTTTGAACTTTTTTTTTTTTTTTAGCTAGTCCAGGGAACATTTTTACACTTTCAATGCTATCTTCAGCAAAAACAACGTTCAATTACATAAGCGGTCAACAGCCCTGCATGGAAACACATGCAGGAAACATGCCAACTATAAGGAAACTTCTATAGAACTGTGGGCCACGGGTGTGCGAGGCCATGAACATCTATATCTGTGAACATCCCCACAGCCAAAGACTCAAAAGCTTCTGAGGATTTTGAGCTTGCCAGCATGTGGCCACATCATCTTTTTTTTTCTTTTAAACTGAAATGTTACCTATTATTTCCAACTTGCATTTAAAAGGCCCAAGTGCTTTGTTCTAACTGTATTTGTACACAGAATATCTTGTCCTAAGTAGCTGAGTGGGACATGAAAAGATTGCATGCTGTAGAAACTCTGGGAGGAATGATGGGGTATGCCTGTAATCCCAGCTCCATGGGAGGCAGAGGTAGGAAGAATGAGGTCTGAAGCTGGCCCTGGGGAAGGAGGGAGGTGGGGTGGGGGTAAAGGCATGTGAATCTATCTGAAAAATAAAATCGAAAAAGGGTGGAGGAGTGTGGCTCAAATTGGTAGAGTGGCCGGGTGCTGGTGGCTCACACCTGTAATCCTATCTACTCAGGAGGCTGAGATCTGAGGATCACAGTTCAAAGCCAGCCTGGGAAGGAAAGTCTGTGAGACTCTTATCTCCAATAAACCACCAGAAAACCAGAAGTGGCGCTGTGGCTCAAGTGGTAGAGGACTCTCCTTGAGCTGAAGAGCTGAGGGACAGCGCCCAGGCCCAGAGTTCAAGCCCCATGACTGACAAAAAAAAACCCAAAAAACAAAAAACAAACTGGTAGCGTGCTTTTCTGGCAAGCGTGAGGCCCCAAGTTCAAATCTCAGTACTTTGGAAATGACTTGAGCCAGTGGGTGATCAGGCAGTTTTTGGAAGGCAGTGATGGAGAGCCCAGGCTGTGAGTGCTTAACTCCTTCAAAGAAGCCACTTCCTCACCTGTGGACCAGGGCATGGCTTCCACTACAAATCCAACAGAGATTGTTGCTCACTCCAAGGAAAGGAGGTAATGGGCCTGTGTGGGTGACAGCATGCCATACGAAAATACAAAGCTTTATTACTGTAGTAGTGCGCAGACAGCTCTGTCCAAAATCTCTTCCCCACCAGACAATGAAAATGCTCCAAATCCCTGCCTTGGGCTTTGGAAAAGTTTCAGTTTTGCAAGATGCTATGAAGATGCAAGTGATTGGGGAAAAAGAACTCAAGTTCCTTAGCCAGGAGCAGAAACTACATTTAAACTCTTCAGGGGTCTCAGATGTAGCTGGATGAGGCCTGAGGGGTGCACACCCATGCCCAAGACCCAGCTTTGGACCTCGCTACTCCCAGCCATACCCCAATGCCAGCAAGCACCAGGGACCACTCCTCAGCCAGTCTTTCCTTAGTCTATGAGACAAAATGGCACGTGTGCTTGGATAAGCACAACATCCCCAGAGAGGTGAGGAGTAAAAGATACCAGCTGTGTCCAGAAAAGCTACAAAACTTGAAATGAAGGAGAATGGTTTGGGTCTTGCTTTTTCACATGGAAGATACGTTTCATGGTGAGGATATGAAAATTTCAAACCACCAATTATCCAACCTACATTGGAATTTCCTAATTAAAAACATCACCAGATGCTGGGAACTGATGTCTGTAATCAGAGCTACTTAGGAGGTTGAGATTTTAGGACAGAAGTTCAAAGCCAGCTGAGGGCAGACAAATCTGAGAGACTCTTACCTTCAAGTAACCAGCAAAAGGCTGGGCTGGAGGTGTCCTTCAAATAGTCGAGTACCACCCTTGAGCAAAATAGGCAAGTGAGTCCCCCAAAGCCCTGAGTTCAAGCCCCAGTAGCAGCGAATGCATGCACATGCACACACGCATGCACGCACACACGCATGCACGCGCGCGCACACACACACACACATACGCGCGCGTGCAATTGATAACCAAAGTTTGTTTGAAAATGAGATGATTATATATCCTGCAGATGGAAAACTGGTATGACCTTCTAATGACCTTTTAGAGAGCTATTTGACAGATGGGCCCTTCTAACTGTATGGACTCTATCCTAGTAGAGTAATCCCATATACAGGGAAGAACCCTGAAGACACACCGGAAAATAGCTTTTATTACCATCAATTAGTGTATGCGGGTGTCCTGAAAGGCTTTTTTCTTTTTACAGAAGACATTGATCTTAGCACTCTTTATTTATAATGCCAAAAGAAACAACTACAAAATCTAACAGCTCAAGTACACAGTTTACTTAGTGGTTAGGAAAATCGTCTTTACAGCAACAACAAAAGTTTATCTATGTTCCATCCAGTTGTAAAGGGAAGAAGAATGAGGATAGAAAACTATTCATTGTAATCACTTATGTTTAAAAAGCTCATCTGTTACAGAAAGATGCACAGAAAGTTGCCCAAACTTTAGTCAACAGTAGTGGTGCTTAGATTTCTTTTCCCCCTTAATTTCTAAATAGTCTAAGTGAAGTATCATCATAAGCTTATTTCTAAACATCAATTCTACAGAACACTAGGCAAGGGTCTGTTGCTAGCCATGTCAGGGCGGTGTGAGATCACGCGAGACCTGGAGATGCAGGGCTCCAGGGCCCGGAGTCTCCACGTTAGGGCCCTGTGTACCTTATGGTTGGGTCCCTGCTCCCCATCTTTTGGGGCTGAGAAAGAGTCCACCCTGGACAGGCTGCTATGAACCCCTGGGCTCACCAGAGACACAGTGGACAAATTTCCAGACAGAAGAGCCTCCTGCTCTTACCCAGCCACATTCTCACCACACCCCATCCTGCCTGGACACAAAGCCCAGCTCTTCCGAGTCCCAGCAGGTGACCTTGCATGTTTCAAGTCTTCCTTCCTCAATGTCCTCATCTGCAAAATGGGGCAACAATAAGCCTACTTCAGAGGGCTTCTATGAGTTAAATTAGTCCATCTTTGAAGCAATTTTTTCTTATGATATTAGGATTTCAACTCAGGGCTTTGTGCTTGCATGGCTCTACCACGTATGCCATGCTTCTGGTTTTTTTTGTTTGCTTGCTTGCTTTTTGCTTTATTTCTTTGGGGGATAGGTTCTCATGGTTTTGCCCAGATCAGACTGGACTGTGATCCTCCCATTTCTACTTCCCCCACGTAGCTGGGATGACAGGTATATACCACGACATACAGTTGGTTGAGATGGGGTTTTGCAAAACTCCTGCCTGGTTAGTCTTGAGATGCTATCCTCCTGCTTCCTAAGCAGTTTAGATGACAGGTGTGAGCACCAATCCCAGCCTGGAAGCAATTTAACACAGTGGCTGGTACATCTTAGCACTATATAAATATTTGATACAGAAAATCCTCAGGTATATTTTCAGTTTTCACACAAATCCTTTATTGCACTCAATTCCGATTTACTTCTGTAATCATTTTCAGTGCACTGGTGTCTACTCTTCCTGAGGGCATCAGGGATGTAGTAGGGAGAAGACAATCTCTGCTTTCAGAAAGTTGCTGTTCTAGCAGGGACAATAAAGAAATTAGAACTAATTCAGAGTGATCCATGGTTTTAAGGCAGAAAGGAGACCAGCATAGAAGGCTCAGCTTCTATGTGGAGACGGGAAAGGCTCTCCCCCAGGGGTGTTGGTCTGGAAGGTACAAACGTGATTTGTATTTTTATAAAGGTCACTCTGCATTTATGGTTGAATGGATGGATGACAGCAAAAAGAAAGAGGAAAAGTGAAATCCACAGAAATCCCCATTAAACTAGACTTGGCTTGTGAAGTGCAAAGCTAGAGTTTTAGAAAGAAAAAAGTTAGCGAACAGCTTCAAGATCAGCAGGGAAATCAATCTTTCACTAAGATGAGGATTACTGACAGCACTGGAAAGGCTGAACACATTTGACTATATTAAAATTAAACTTATCTTCTAACCTAAAGATGCCCTTCAGAGGAAAAAAGGCCAGCCATAGGCTGGAAGGAATTTGTAGCAAAAAAAAAAAAAAAATCAGACTTCATAATGAGAAAATGATTCTACAAATCAATCAGGCAGCAGGCCTATAGGCAAATAAAATCTATAAAGAAAATGTACACACAGGCCTAGCCATAGCCCTGTGGCTACTGCAAAGGTGCCTGATCTTCCTAGAAACAGGAGGAGAGGAGAGAGATGGCAGAGGGCGGGTCCTCCTGCCTCAAGCACGATGTGGAGCAGGTGTACTGAACTGTCACATTGGACCTCACAATGTATATTCAATTATGGTGTATCAACAGAAGAATCACATTTTTAAACATGTTTAACGAAATCAGGGAAGGGCGACGCAATGCATACTATTATTACTTCCCTCTCCCAAATAACCCCAAAACGTTATTACTTAAAAAGCTGCCACCCAGGTGCCAGTGGCTCATGCCTGTAATCCTATCTACTCAGGGGGCTAAGAGCAGAGATCTGAGGATCATGGTTTGAAGCCAGGCCAAACAAAGGTCACCACCAAATTAACCACCAAAAAATGAAATAGCCAGAAGTGGAGTTATGACTCAAGTGGTAGAGCACTAGCCCAGAGGAAAGAGTTCAGGCCCTGAGTTCAAGCCCCATAACTGGTATGCACGTGCGTGCACGCGCATGTGTGCACAGATACACACACACACAGACACACACAGACACACACAAACCAATGCTAACCCTGGGTACAGATTCAGCAGATGAAATACAAACTGGATGGCAGATTTGAGACCGGCCAGCCAGGATGAATAAGTGACTCTGACAAGCAGAGGTGTGTCAGGTGACCTGAGCAAGGCTGACAGAAGGTGCACTCACAAAACAATCCAAAACCCGACGACTGCAAACTGGTGAACCACACAGGACTCCGCTTACAAGATAATGCCAGTGACCCAGTGACAGCTTCAAGAGCAGACACTTGAACAGCAGTAGAGAAAGTTCTCGCACAAGGGTGTGCGTGTGTGAGCAGAACTCCAGCCATACATGGTATTGAAGGTAAGACCAAACTAGTGTCGCCTAGCTGGGCCTTCAGCCATGCTGGGCAGAGGTTCTGGGCAGGTGGAGGGCCAGGCTCAGCAGGAGGGAATAAATGAGCTTCTGGGGTCCGGGTAAGGCTGCCTCTTGCCTTACATGGTCAGTACCTGGGTATCCATGGGAGGACAGCAAGAAAGAGAGCCTTGAGCCAGGCTAGACCACCAGCCAGGCTGTGCTGGGCTGAGCGAACAAGACAGCCCCAGGGCCAGGATCCACTCATGGGGCTCAATGGACAAAACTGATCTCATCTGCTGTTCAACAACTGTATCGCAGGCCCTGCACCTCTCATTGCCAAAGATCCCCTTAATGAAAGATAAACATGCTTCAATGGTTTTTCTTGGGGGCAGTATTGGGATTTGAACTCAGAGCACGACAGGTGCTCAACCACTTGAGTCACACTTCATGACCATGAGTCACACATGCATGACCCTCCTAATTTCAAATCCCTGAGAAGCTAAGATTGCAGGTGTAAGTTACCACATCCAGCTACCATAGCTGTTTATCCATTCATCCACTGGCAGACATCTGAGGTGCTTCCACCATTGGTTGCTGTGACTAGACCACAGATGCACATGATCACCACATGGTCACCAGGCCACAGATGCACAAACCTCTCTCTTAGGCCACACAAGCAACACACATTCTTCACAATTAACTTCCCTAAGTGACACCTATTTTTGCTTTTAATTTTTTGCCAGTCTTGGGGCTTGAACTCAGGGCCCGGGTGTTGTCCCTGAGCCTCTTTGTGCTCCAGGCAGGTGCTCTACCACTTGAGCCACAGCACCACTTCTGGATTTTTCTGAGTGGTTTGTTGGAGATAAGAATCTCAAGGACTTTCTTGCCTGGGCTGGCTTCAAATTGCCACCCTCAGCAATTAGCCTCCTGAGTAGCTGGCATTACAGGTATGAGCCACCAGTGCTTGGCTAAGTGACATCTTTTTGAGACAGGATCTCACCTACAGAGGCAAGGCTGGTCTCGAACTCACTTATGAAGCCCAGGCTGGCCTTGAATTCGCAATCATCCTGCCTCAGCCTAGGAGAGCTGGGATTACAGACCTGTGCTGCCATGCCCAGCAGTCCTAAGTAGCATTGAACTGACTACATCATGATTCCTGATTTTACTCTTGTAACCAACCTCTTGTGTAAATATATACTGCCATTAGAAGTTGTTTTTCCTAGGTCTTAATTAGGGGAAGTCCCTAATCTTCCTCTGGTGTCCCTAATTGTCTTCCTCCAGAAAAGATGAGAAGTTGGTTTTTCATTGATAAAACAGTGTAAATCTCAAATGTCATTCTAATACTGGGACGAGAAGGTAATTATCCAGTTAACTTTCCCTAAAACTAGAAATATGATCAAGATACAAAATAAGTGCTGGTGGCTTACGTCTATAATCCTAGCTATTCAGGAGGCTGAGATCTGAGGATCATGGTTCAAAGCCAGTCTGGGCAGTCAAATCTGAGAGACTCTTATCTCCAATTAACCACCAAAAGGCCAGATGTGGAAGTTTGACTCAGGTGGTAGAGCACCAGCCTTGAGCAAAAAAGCAAAGTGAAAACACCAAACCCTTAGTTCAAGCCCCAGTGCCAGCGCAACAAACGAAGAAGCAAACTATAATTCTAGCTTCTCAACATGCTGAGAGCTGGGGGATTATGGTTCAAAACCCAATCCAGAACAAAAAGTATGGAAGGCTCCATCTCCAAAATAACCAGCAAAAAGCCAGACTGGAGGCATGGCCCAAGTAGTAGAGTGCCAGCCATAAGCAAGCAAGCCACGTCAGTGAGGCTCTGATTTCAAACCCTCAGTACTTAAAAAAAAATAGCCATAAAAGTAGAAAATTCACTCAACCTATTTCTCTGGACAGCTGAGACGTACCGTAGACCATCTCTAAGATTCAGTCAGCACTGAGTGCTGACCCTGTATGTGCCAACCACGTAGGCTCTGGCTTCATCTTGGATGCCCAAGGACACATAGTCAGAGGGACAAGAGGAGACCCATGCACCTGGCTTAGCAGGTAGGTGAAGGTACTTTCAGAAGGAGGAGATGGAGAAGAGAAAGGTGGGCATGCCCATGGCTTCTGGACTTAACCCTTGAGCCACAGGGACCCACTAAAGCTGTGTCAAAGAGAATTCAGTCCACTTTGCTGTAGCTTCCTGAGTGGGTACCATTTTCCAGCTTCACTCTTGGTCTTCAGCCCCTCCCCTCAGCCAATCTTGGCTTATACTAGTTGAACATTCCTTCTCCAAAACCCCAAATGCTCCCATATCTGAAACTTCCAGTAATGCAGTATCACAAGTGGAAAATCCTTAGCAAATGGTACCTGAGGCCTGAGGCCCAGATGGTCTCAAGGCTGACTATGGGTTTGGGAGAGTTTGGTTGTCTGATCTTGATGGGAAGGTTAATGGAATCCTGACGTGTGAATACTGGTGATGCTGTCTTTGGGTTTTTTTGTTTGTTTTTTTTGTCGATCATGGGACATGACCTCTGGGCCTAGGCGCTGTCCCTCAGCTCTTCAGCTCAAGGCTAGCACTCTACCACTTGAGCCACACCGCCACTTCCGGCTTTTTCTGCTTACATGGTGCTGAGGAATCAAACCCAGGGCCTCATGCATACAAGGCAAGCGCTCTACCACTGAGCCACCTTCCCAGCCCCTGGTGATGCTGTCTTGAGTAGGTCTTTCCTGTAAGTCTTAAGAGCCCTGAAAGGATGGAAAGTGAGGATTGTTTGTCTTAGTGAAGGCTGCACGTCAGCCCATGTGAAGCACAATGTGATTAGAAATCTCATTGGTAGCCAGACTGCTGGCTCTTAGCAGCTCCCAGGAAGAACTCACCTGTATGGGTGCAAATTGGCCTAGCCAGGTCATTAATGACTAGCGTTGCATATCATCTTTGTATACAGACTTTATTCCGGCCCAGTGCCTCTGTACACCTGCAGGCAGTGTGCACCAGTGATTGCTGCCGAGCTCAGGGAAGCTTCCCCGAAAGCTTTGGCTCTAAGGGAAGAAGACGCCTGTAGTCAGCCCCAAATGACTCCTTTTGGTCTGAGGTCTGCCAGGTAGCGAGGTGTTTGTCCTGAGGGAGCCATGAGGTGACGATCAGATCCTCCAAGCCACAGAAGTGCCACTTAAGAAAACAATCAATTGAAAAGCTCTTTGATCCATAATTGAAAGAGAAGAGGTTTTGCTACTGCAGACAAGACTCTTAGCCAGAGCATCAGCACTTGAAAAGGCAAGTCGTTAAATTAATTGAGCATCTGCTGGAGGGCCACCCTATTGGATCACCCCCAAATTCAATAAATGCTTATATTGTAAACTGCCAGGGCAAACGGAGTGTTTCTTTCTCTTGTTCTCTTTTCTGGTACTGGGGACCCTCAGGATGGCCATGTGATCTATGCCCCCAGATCTTTTGTTTCTAATTTGTTTTGCAAGTAAGGAGCCATTAACTCTGCTGGGGCTACCCTTGATCCACAATCTTATCTCCGCCTCTGGAGAGAGCTGGGGTTACAGGCCTGAGCTACCACAGCTGGCATCTGAGGCATTCTTGGGATGAATGAAATGTTCTATATGTTGACAATATCAACATCCTGACTGTGACATTGTGTTTCACTGCCAAGTCATCAGGGAAAGAACCAACCTAAAGGATATGTGTACTATTTCTTACAACTGTATGTGAATCTAAACAAAGTAAAAATACCTTTAGCTCTGAAAGGTTTAATGCATTCCAACAGATACAAAATCCATTAAGTCCAGTATGGGGAGAGGAATGGGATAAAGAATAGGTTACATTCATTCCCTTTAGGAATGAGGATCGTCACCAATTCCTCACAAAAGGGAAATCGAAGATGGTCATCAGAAGCAAAGAGCCTAGGCTTGCTTGCTCATTGTGAACAGACAGCCAATAAGAAGTCTTCTCATATTTATGACTCTCTTAGAGGATTAAAAAAAGAGCCATGCCCTGCGGCTATGAATAAGCAACACTAGAAGGATAGAAGAGGTGGCCCAGGGGACACTTGACTTTGGGGGCCATTCTTCCCTTAGCCCCACACCACAGGGACACAGAATCTTCTGGAGGAGAGGAGGCCACATGTCCCCACCTGACCCAGATAGATGGTTCCTAACCATACATTCTAACCATCACCATTTATCGAGGCTGCACATCAACCCACAAGCAGATACAGTTTGTTGAGGTGTGGTGGCGGCAGCAGGGCTCCCAGATGACTCAGGAGCTGCCACTGTGGAGAACCACAGCCCAAGCTCAAGACACCGCCGAGGCTGTTAGGATTCTATTCCACTGTCACTAGTGAGATGACCTCCACGCAACCAGTCCCACGGAACAAGTACAGTGTGAGGTAAGGCCCAGAAGTGACACATTCCTCTGTCAGGGCCTCAGAAGCCATTCTTCAGGAGAGATTTCCAACCTTGATCTCACATCACCCTCTCCCGGAGGCCCCAGTGATTCACTGCGGCTGAGAGGAGCTGCCCCAGCCTCCGGTGCTCCCACAACCATCTCGAGAGCCAGTAAAACAGCCCTATTGACAGATGGAAAAGCTCAGCTTCCAAAGACAACACAAGCATCCCAAATAACAGAGGTTCAAATCCCTGCACTGACTTTCTGAGTTTTTTTTTTCTTTTGTGAGACATGATCACACTAGGTCTCCCAGGCTGGCCTTGAACTTGAGTTCCTCTGACCTCAGCCTCCTCAGTGCTGGGATTACAGGTGGGTGCCACCATGCCTGCTACATACTTCTTTCTAGAGCACTACACCCGCTATCAAATCAAACCTGGAATGGAAGCAGATTTCCTCAGAAGGAAAGGGAGTTTGCTCAGCTCCAGGTACACCATCCCTGTCCCATTCCTGGAACGGACAAGTGCATGCCTGCTCAGGGCCTTCATACTTCCTGTTCTGTTGGCCAGAAACTGGAAGTGTTAGGTCTCCACAGTCCTTTGTCCTCTAACCCAGAGCTGCACAGCCTTCCCTCACTTTATTCCAGCTCATGGCCCCCAACGGGCCTAACCCAAACCCTGCTGTTGATCCTCAAGCCCACTCTAGTCCCATCTCCTCACCCACTGACTCCAAGGATCTACAACGTGACTTCTGCCTCCCACATGTGCAGCTCTGCACCTCTCTCTATCCCTACAATGCCTAATTTTAGTTGCTGGCATTTTGAAGCTAACCTTTCCCGTCGGATTATAATGTAGGATCCCAGAACGTGGAGCCTAACTTCCTACACAGGGGCCTTCCACACAGTCAACCCTGAAAGCATTTTACCTAGCAAATGAAGCAGTTTCTAGAGGGGAGAAGCTGATCTCCATCTGGCTTTAGCAGTTGTGTGTATCAGTTACTTTACTCAGGATGACCCACAGATTTAAGATTCATGTCTCCCCTTACCCCTCCCCCAGTGTGGTCCTTCTGGAGCCTTGCTCCATTCATCTACAGGTGGCAAGGTGCGTCTGACACCAGAGGCAGGCGCTTGGATTTCTTGGATAAACAAACGAATGAGTAAGCAAACAAGGGAGCAGCTGCCTGAACAGACATCAACCCCAGAGGTGCAACAGACAAATGAATGTCTAACCCCAGGGGGCTCAGCAGGCAAGAGAAGCTAGCGGGGACAACCCAGCCTAAGGATTAGCTGATCCTGAAGATAACTAGGATTCAATCCTACAGAGATGAGAGGAAATGCTTGGTAAATCTGCACACATTTCCTCACCTTGCCAACCCCTCTTGAAAAGAAACATCAGGGTACAATTTTATGTCACAGCCTGAATCGAGAAGTCAACCTCTGGCCCTGACTGCACATGGGGACAAAGGGAGGCCCAGCTGACAATCTGTGACCAAACCCCAGCAGGCACACAGTGGAGAATGGAGTCGGCCATGTCATTTCAAGAGGCACAGCCACCACGTGGCTCTCTTAAGACACGGAAGGAGAAGCATGGAAAATGCAGGGGTGCAGGTGGCTGTACAGGTAGCTAGCTAGAAGAAGGGGTGAAGGGAGAGGGCCAGGAGTGATGTTCAGGATCAGCCCCTAACCTACCCCCCCCATGATCCTGGACTCCAGAATGGCAAATATTCCTGCTCCCTGGCTCACCCCTTATGGTGGAATGTTGCACCCAATTCCATGGAATGCTTGCAAGAAGTTGAGCACAGAGGGGCTTAGCATACACAAAAGGAGAAGCGGCCCTTACCTTCTGTCTGCTTAGCAGATGAAACGAAGAGCATTAAAACCTATTATTTTTGCAGTGCGAAGATTAAACCCTAGGTCTCATACATGCGAGGCAAATTGTACCCCTGAGCTCCAACCCCGGAGAGAAGTATTTTAAAGATGGGCTATGGCCAAGAATTAAAATCATTATCTCTATTATTGTTGAATTATCTCCTTGGATGGTGTGTATCTCAGTGGAATAACTAGCTCAGGGAGATTTCTGTCAATTGGCTGGAATCATGTTGGTTCCACTCTGCAAGTGGACAGACAGCAGTGAGGACCAGCCATCGCCCCGTGGTGCAGCGGGCAGGTGTGCAGAGTGGAAGGGGGTCTTCTCATCCCCAGGCTCCACAGCCAGGCTGGAGGCTGGTTACTGCGTTTGAAGGGAACACGCAGACCCCATCTCCATGGGTTCACCAGCTCAATACCTGCAAATGCTCCCAGGCCCAGGAACCAGATTCCTCTGGGGCTTTCTGCTCTATGATTGATGGATTCCTTATCACAGATCCTCAACCATATACTTCTAGAAAGAGGACTCAGGCAGAGTATTTAATTTGAAGAGAAAAGTAAGACAAAAACAGTCTTTTGGTTTATTTTCCAAGGCCCAGCCTATGCCTTCAAAATAATAATGCCCTGATGTCATCAGAGCCAAGTGAGATTGGGTCATCAAGATTGTAGGCAGGGCTGGAAGACCACTAATGTCTCCTGAGTTCACACCACGATGAGCAAAATCCCTGTCACCCCCATGTCAAGGGAAGGGCTCCTGGAGGGCCAAGCTCAGAGATGCCACTGCCAATCTTTAAGTGATGAGGAGAAACAACAGTGATGGGCCTTGATGAACTATATTGAAATCTGGTGCGTGTAGTGCCTCCTAAAAACAAAAGCCTTAGAATCAGGCATGCAGTGGAGGCATGGCTCAAGTGGTAGAGCCGCAGCTGCGAGGGAAAAAGCTGAATGGAAGTGAGGCCTAAGTCTAAGCTGTAGGACTGGCATAAGATAAAAGGTTTTGTCATTTTTTTGTTGGGCACTTGTGGCTCATGGTCTGTAATTCTAGCTACTCAGGAGGCTGAGCTCTAAAGCTCACAGTTCAAAATCAGCCTGGGCAGACAAATCTGAGAGATTCTTATATGTCCAATGACCCAGTAAAAAAAGCCAGACATGGAGGTGTGGCTCAAGCAGAAGAGCACCAGCCTTGAGTGAAAAAGCCCAGTGAAAACACAAGACCCGGTGTTCGCACTCCAGAACTGGCACCTGCACACATGCACTTACACCTGTGCACGCACACACACTCACACACACAGGCATGCTCCTTCTAGTCTACGATCCGCTCCGTATACTATGGAAAGGCAGGCCCCAATTTGGCCCTCAATTGCATCTTGCTGCCAATGGCGCCTTAGCGACTTGAATGTGTGGGTGCTGATCTGCCTCCTGTGACAAGTTCTCACCTAAAGATCAAAATTTTCATGGTCTCCCTAACAGAGAGGACAGCAGACGTTTGTCCATAGGAGGTGAATTCCCCACTCTCAGCTACCTGGGTCCTAGCATGTCCGGCAGGACCCCCATGGCTGGTTGATCTGAGTGAGGGAAACTTACCTATAGCACAGGACATCCTGGGATTCTAGAGTCCCAGGATGGACCTGACTGATGTGAGGTGGCATGTGAAGCTCAGCGGATCTCCTGGCTGACCTCTCTCAGCCCTGGCTGCTCCCTCACATCCTCCAGAGGGGAGAGGGGGGTGGAAATCATCTCTGCCATTCTGTTTTAATTGCTCAAGGGTGGAGCCTGGGCATGGGTACTTTTGTAAAGTTCGTCAACTGATTCAAATGCACAGCCAGGGTTGAGGACCTCAGTGTCTCCCTCTCCACTGTTAACAAGGAGAGTTGGGGAGGGAGCGATCTCTCAAGCAAGGACATGGGCTCTGAGTTCAAGCCCCAGTAATAGCATGCGCACGCACATGTGCACGCACACACACACACACATGTTAAAAATGGAAGTTTTATGTTATTTATAGTACCAAAATTAAAGAAAAACCTTAAATCTTTTTGAGCATAAAAATTCACAGAATCCTGAATACACTATTGTTGCCCAACCTGCCACCAAGAGAGGCCATATGTGTGGTCATCCTCAGAGCCATTCGATCATGGGAGGTGTTTTGAGAGAAGGTAGGGAGAGGGAAGATCATATTCTAGACCAGTGGTCCTCACAGAAGCCTGGCTTTCTGGAGCTAAGCTTCGAGGGCACCACCCTCGATCACCTCATTTTTTGCTCTGCATGGGTCACAGCATTCAGGGGCCAGTGCACGGGGCTCCTGTAATTCTACCAAGACTCTGGCTGTCAAATCTTGGTAGCCCATTTCATTGGTGGAGAAACTGAGACTCAAAGAGGCCCATAACATGCTCAAGGCTACATAGCTCCCTGGCAGAACTGGGACATCGACCCAGGCCAGGCAGACTCGATGCTGTGTGGTTGATCTGGAGGTAGGTGAACTTGTCAGTGCTTGGGTTCTGATCAGAAGTGCAGACCCTCAGGCCCCAGCCCAGATGCCTTACACCTGCATTTTAACAAGGACCCAAGTGACCAGGTGCACATTAATGACAAAGCACTGCTTAGAGCCACAGCATGCCTGGCTTCCTCTGTGGTCCCTCGGCTCCCTTCTGGTGTGATCTGATCCCAAGTATTCTCAGTGAGCTGCAGTAGCAGCATCTTCATAGTAGATGAAGTCTGTAAATGAGTGGCCCATTACTCCCACCTTCCCTTTCTTCCTCCTAACACATGTGGGTCACCCGAAGCCCGCAAGTCATTTAGCTATTTGTCACATCGCACCCGTACTGGGACTTTTGCCATCTAAGGAAAACACAAGCAAGGTTTAAATGATCAAAGGGAGTTCAAAGCCATTCTTCTAAGGGCCTGCCCCTCTGAGGCCCTCAGAAGAATTACCCAGATATTAAAGAGTGAAAAGATGCAGGCGATGATGCAGCTGGTCCCTTCTGCTGCCAGCCCAGCAGCCTCTCTAATAAGTCCTCCAGCACACTGCCCTGTCTAATTGAAATGTGCCAGGTGATAGGATTCCCTGCTGTTCCTGGGGAGATGAGTTGAGAAGCTGGGGCTGTATTGCAGAAGCACTTTGGCAGAAGAAAGTGGTCTCTTGGGTCGGCCTCTCCCTGGCCTGGCAAGTTCCTGGGGGCAGATCCACACAGCCAAGGGACTTCCTGCAGGACCTTCCTGTAGCTCCTCTTTGTAGGGCTCAGCTAATAAGCCAGAGCTCTTAGCCACTCTAAGCTTGCTTATAGATCATTCTACTTACTTCACTAATCGCCTTTACCAATGTACCCATGGCTCTCCAGGGGAGCATCTACATCTTTCTGGAATTGAGTTTCTCTAGGCTAAAGGCCTTGAAGAGTGGGTCACACCCACCCCATTTTCTGGCTCTCCTCTACATCTTGTAAATCAGCATATCGCCCATTCCCCAAGAGTTACTGCCCCTTCCAGGATGGTCAGCCCCTTTCATGAGGAAATAATGATAAGACATTTCAGTACCGTACCAGGAGAACCTCACTTCCAGCATGCACCTGCAAACAGGGTAAGACACCAGGCCACCATGGAGGCCAGGCTGCAGCACTTTAACCTGGTGCCTGAGTGGCAGGACATGGGATGGGGTCTTCTTCAAGAAGAGCATTTGGCTTCCCTGTCCCCTGCATCCCCCTTCTCCCCTGCCCCCCCCCAGATTCATCAGAGAGGGGGAGGAAACATCAGGGTAGGACTCTGAGATTGTGCAGCCCCCACAGCAAGGTCTTCCTTTCCCTATGTAATGTACAGTGCTTCACATTTCCTAGATCCTTCCTCCACGCTCATTTAAATGCCTCCAGGATTGCTTATAGAAAACGCCTCTGCACTGCAGCCTCCACTAAATCCTGCTGGGATTAAGCCAGCCTGGTAAGAAAAGTGTAATGGGCTGGATTCTGTATATACGAGATGACAAGCACTGGAGTGGCTCCTGGCCCCTCATTATTGTGCATGCATTTGTGTGTGTGTGTGTGTGTGTGTGTGTGTGTGTGTGCATACTGAGCTTGAACTCAGGACCTGGGCACTACTATCCCTTAATTTTTTCACTCAAGGCTGGTACTCTACCACTTGAGTCACATCTCCACTCCCAGTGGGGTTTTTTGTTTGTTTGTTTTTTGTTTTTGCTGATTGGAGGTAAGAGTTTCATGGACTTTCCTGCCCCAGCTGGCTTCACATCACAATCCTTAGGTCTCCTGAGTTGCTAGGGTTACAGGAGTGGTGCCAAGCTCTACTGTGCCTGTAACGGATGAGTCTCACCAGTCCCCCTGCCACACCTGCATCTTCCCATCTACCTGCCTGCCAGCCCTCTGGAAGTGAGAACCAGTTTTCCCACTCATGAGCTGGACAAAGACCCAGCCCCTGAAGCAGCACATGGTCAGCACTAGCCTCTAGGGGCCACTGTGCAAACCAGGGATGCAAACCCAGAGCTGGATTTTCCTCTTAGCAGGCCCATTCTGCACCACTGTATTTGCCACCAGGATGCCACCCATACATCTGTCCAGCATCAGAGCAAAGCTCAATCCCTGCAGACCTTGTGAAGCCTCCCAGCCACAGCAGTCATTTGTGGATGTCATTCCAGGCTACAGGGGGCCATCACCGGCATCCCTTGTCCTTCTACCTGTGGGCTGAGGATGGGGATTTCACCGCAGCGGCTCACTGGTAACCCGGCCTTGGAGATGCAATGAGTGTCTGTCCGATGCCTACTCTGGGATGAGGAATACAGAATAAAGCCAGCCACTGTGCCTGGGAGTAAGCTCTTCTTGACCTAGGGTCCCATGGAGGAATCCAAGTACAGGGAAAGAAGAAGGAGTGTTCCATCTCAGGAAAGGGGGAATATTATGGTCCATGATGTCATCTGTGCTCAGAGCTGATAACTCCTACCTTCAATTCTACCCTTTGGTCTCTTCTCTAATGCTCTGTGTAGGGCTACCCTCCTCCCCCCTAGTTCGCCTAAATCCCTCATGGCAGCTCCTAACTGACCTTTCTTTGCTTTCGTTTGCCCTAAAACACTTATTAAACATTATGCTAAGAACACTCACCCACCTCAATTTGAGGTGTCCTCCACATGGCTCTTTCTAAAACACATAGCTGCTCAGACCCCATCAATGACTCTCACTACCTCCAGGTAAAGCACAAAGGCCCAGTGTATCTGAGGCTCTGATTCCCCTTATATGTCACCCAAGGACACCAACCAGACTTGCCTACACTCCGTATGCACCCAGCCTCCCCAGCACCTACTAGCCCTTCACAGGGAGATGTTTCATTTTCTTCCCCCAAAGAATATAGGCTCTGCAGCCAGGCTGCCCAAGTTCAATTCCCTGTTCTGCCCACACCGAGCTAGGAGGCCTTGGACAGGTTATTTATCTTCCTGTGTCTGTCTTGAAGCTTTAATAAATATGGAGACAAGGACATCACCTCCACTGTCCTAGAAGAACAGTGGATCAGTGAGACCATGTGTGCAAAACACAGCCATGCTGAGGGTGTACCGGCTCCTTCAAAAACCACTTCCTTCCCATCATCTCTGTGATCTTAACATTGAACACGGAACTCCCTTTCTGTACATTCCAGAGGGGTGATAGGACTTTGCACTCCTCTGCAAATTATAGGTAGCTTTAGCCAGGTGCCAATGGCTCACACCTGTAAACCTACCTACACAGGAAGCTGAGATCCGAGGATTGTGATCTGAAGTCAGTACAGGCAGGAAAAAATCTATGAGAGTCTTACTTCCAATTAACCACCAAAAAGCTGGAAGTGGTTCAAGAGTGCTAGCCTTGAGAATAAAAAAAAGCTCAGGTACAGCACCCAAGTCCTAGGACCAACAAACAAAACAAAACACCAGCAATTTGATCGACTTCTATCCTCTCAACTAGGATAGGAACTCTCCTGAGACAGGACCCACACCTAAGTCAGGTCTCACGTCCCTGTGGCTCTTCAATCAGCATGCACGTATCCAACATCCATGCAGTAAACCCACAGGTAGCTTCCCACTTGGGTGGAGAAACTGCTTCCAGGAGTCCTAATTAGGGTAATTTAAAATATTCCATGTAAGCATGCGTCTTAGCTAGAGAGCCAAGTCAATCTGATAATGAGGGCTATGCTCAGCTCTTGTTGAACTTGACTTGTGTAGTGGAATCAAAGCCCATATCTGCAATAAGACACGAGATGAACTCTGGTGGAGTCATGAGAGCGAGTTTATGAAAAGGCTGATGAGCTGAAGGACCTCTTTCATCCTTTCAGCCAGACAATGCATCTGTGGGCTCTTGGGCCTCACACAGAGTGAGCACAAAGCCTCCACTCAGGTCTATTCCTAAAGGTTCAAAGCCATGAGGTAAGCCAAGCTCAGAGAGACAAACGGTGCACGTTTTCTCTCATATGCAGAAGCTAGATCTAAAATACACTGGGACATGATAAATTATTATCATACAGGACACTAGACATTCACACACAGTGAGACCAAAGGACATTCTTAGGGGAGGAGCTCAAAGGCGCAATGCCTCTGTGCCTCAGACCATATAAGGTAAGATTTATTGAAATTGAACTCCATGATGTGGAAATGAGATATTTTGTTATTTTCTTTTTCTTTCCTTTTTGTCTTGTTTTTTGTTTACCTGTCTTTGAAAGGGTAAGGGGGGGCACAGAAGTGGAGGAACAAAGGTGAACCAATGCAGCAGTGGTACTCACTGGACACTATGTGGAAAATGAACTCTACAACTTGTGGTTGGGGACAAGAGGAAAAAACTGGGAGAGAGTGAGGAAGGAGTGACATTGTCCAAAAAGAAATGCACCCATTACCTGACTTACATAACTGTAGCTCATCCATATATCACCTTTATCATAACAGTCAAGGGCTGGGAATGTGGTTTAGTGGTAGAGTGCTTGCCTAGCATGCATGAACCTTGGGTTGATTCTTCAGTACCACATACACAGAAAAAGCCAGAAGTGGCATTGTGGCTCAAGTGGTAGAGTGCTAGCCTTGAGCAGAAGAAGCTCAAGGACAGTGCCCCGACCTTGAGTTCAAGCCCCCAAACTGGCAAATAAATAAATAACAATAAAAAAATTTAAGAAGGAATGAACTCCAAATAACAAAGTAGAAGGCTCAAAGTCCCAAATAACCTATTTTCTGTCACAAGACAGGATGACCTTGAAAGGCCCTGTGTCAAATCTACTAGAATCATGCAAATGGCAGCAATCATGGTTAGACAACACTTCAGTGCAGTACATCCTCTACATTGTCATTTTGTCCATTTCTCAGAAAGCCAAGGTTTAAACAAACCCTGGGGTCCCCCATGTCCTCCCCCAAAAGACAAAAATAAAAATAAAAAAATAAATTAAAAAAAAACCAAACTCTGGTGTCTGAACCCCAGATTTCATCCACCGGGTCTCCCATCACCGACAGAATGTAACAGATTTACACCGCCACCCCTGCATAGTCAGGGCTGCTGAGCCCAGCCAGTTTCTGCCATTCAAAGCAACAGCAGCAGTTAGCAAACACAAGCTGGAGTATTCCTCCTTCCTTTCTCTCCCAATAAAGCAGGACTGCTTTTATGTAATTCCTGCTCCATCCCTCATCAAAGGATAGTTTCCAAAATGTTTATTCTGCAGAATTGCAGTTCAATGAAGTTATCTTTCAGGGGTAATTTCAGCAGTGCTTGCTCTGTGAGCACACTACACAGAAAAACACACTTGACCCTCATGACTCTGTGAGGAAGATTCCATACAACCAACCCCGTCTATAGCTGGGCACCCTGGCATGATCCCACACACAGCTTGGGATAAGTGAGTGGACAACAAAGCAAAGACCAAGCTTACCCTTTCCCTAAGGGTAAACAGTAACTAGTTCAAGGAGTTGAGCAGAGGCAGGATTAGAAACTGGAGTCCGAGTTAACCCACAGTTCCTCCACAGGCTAGGCATCACAGCAGGACGATGGAAACTCTGTTTGTGATGATGCCTAGATTGAAGGCGTCTGTGCCAGTCACTCTATGCTAGCAGCTGAGTTTAGGTCTGACCCTTGCCTTGACCTTAGAGCTAGTGCACAGGAGCTCCAGTCCTGCGCTTAGGGAGCTCAGAGGCAAGAGTGGGGGCCATCAGTGAGGCAAGCCCACTCTTGCGAAGTGGGTGGATGGCTGCTCCACCTGAGGCTTAGTGTGGCCTCATGGAGCCAATTTGCAACTTAATCCTGAGCCAGTAGCCTGTACCTGCCTTTCCCAGTCACCCGCCCACCCCCTACCTGCCCCTTCTGCTTAAAAAACAAAACAAAACAAAAAACAAACTCAAATCAATGTAATCTGATTCAGCTCCAGCCCTAGCTGCTCACTGGCTCCTTGATAAATCCCCGAAGCCTAATTACGCATTGTTGTGCCAGGACGCTGAGTGTGTTTGTTTTCTCTTTCCCCCTTGGACAGCCAATGAGCGAGACCCAGCAGTTGCTAGCAAGCATTCCTCCAGGTACCAGGTATGGCCGTGATGATGCTGCGGTTTCAAATGCACACTATCCTCTGCAGAGCTGTCCGTCCCTGCTACCAATACCCTTCAAGAGCAGGCTCAGAGGTCATCACCAAAAGGAGGGCATCCTCGCCCTGACCACCTGACCCCTCCCTAACACCTTCCACCATGGTACTGACCACAGGCAACCTTGTTCTTTGAGCCCTATCAGACTCCCCTCTGCATCCTGAATTCTATTTCATGCTCCCTGGCAACAGGGACTGGGTCCCTTGTACGGTCCAAGACATGCAGACACTTAAGAATCGCAAGTTGCATTTAATTTCTTGGTCAATTACGATAAGCACCAGGCTGAAGCTATCCTCTGCATTGAAACAGCAAAGGGAGACACAGGACCAGATGTCCATTGGTCACGGTTCCCATCTGCAAAGGGCAGGCACACTGGGCAGTGACCTCCTGTTCCTTTTCCAAGGGGGCATCCACTGCTTCTCGGGAGAAACATAGATGATTCCAGCATAGTATTTGTCTTCCTTTTGAATGAAATGCAATGCCTCCTGGCCTCTTCAATCATGGACAATGTTAAAGGCAAAAATCCTTTCTCAAGCATCTGACTCTTGTGTTGAGTTGAATGGCTGGATTTCCTCACCCAAGGCAGCACATAGCAATACTTAATGATTTCCATTTTTAACTTGGGGAGGAACGCTCCTCAGAGTTCAAGAGGAAACAGAGTGGGCGCACACTGGATCGCAGGAGGCCTGCGTGTCGTCAGGAGCAGAGACTGCAAGTCAGGGGGTAGCAATGGCCCAACAAGAAGAGATTGCTAGCAGATGGTGGGGGGGGGGGGGGGGCGAGGAGGACAAGAGGAGAAAGAAGGGAGGAGGAGGAGGAGAAAGTGGAGGAGGAAGAGGAGGAGGAGGAAGAGAGAAGAAAGGAAAGGAAGGAAAGAAAGAAGAAAGAAAGCAAGAAAGAAAGAAGAAAGCAAGCAAGCAAGCAAGCAAGCAAGCAAGCAAGCAAGCAAGCAAGAAAGAAAGAAAGGAAGGAAGGAAGGAAGGAAGGAAGGAAGGAAGGAAGGAAGGAAGGAGACCATTTTTTATATTGCAACCAAATCAGTATTGGAAGCATAATAAGAAGTTTAATGTTTGCTGGAATCAACTGAAAAGTGCCACTAAAGTTCTTACCTCTAAACTGTCTTTTTCTACTCAATTTATTAATAATTATGGATCAAGATATAGACTCACAATTCAAACCACACAGAATGTTACAATCTGGTTCTACAACGAAGGCATAGTGGACACAGGCCTCTCAACACGGCCCCCTCCACCCCTGCCCCCCACCCCCCCACCCTCGCCATGAGCTGGGCATCAGTGGCTCATGCCTGTAATCCTAACTACTCAGGAAGCTCAGATCTAGAGGATCACAGTTCAAAGATAGCCTGGGCAGAAAAGTCTAATCACCATAAGGCTGGGCAGAAGGCATGGCTCAAGTGATAAAGTGCCAGCCTTAGAGTGAGAAAACCCAGTAAATGCCAGGCCCTGAGTTCAAACTTCCATACACACACACACACAGACAACAAAACAGGATGTACACCACAGTGAGTGTTCATGTCAACTGTGGACTTTGGTTAATAACAATGTATCAATATTCTGCATCAGTTGTACCAAATTTACCGCCCTAAACCAAGGCAGTAATAATAGGAGCACAGGCAGAGCATAGAGAAACTATTTTCTGCTCAATTTTTCTGTAAACCTGAAACTATTCTAGAAAAGAAAGTCTTTTCCTTACACACACACACACACACACACTTTCAACCTGGCTCTGCAACCTTGGATGAGTTATTTAATCTCTCTGAGTCTCCTTTTCCTCATCTACAGAATGAGGAAGAGTAACCACACCTCCCTAAAGGTTGGCCATGAGAAGGCAGTAAGTGGATACAGAGGCCTGAGAACTGTGCCTAGCACACAGGGCACTTCAATTTGCTGTGCTGGTGATGGTGGAGGCGCTGCTGTGCTCCAGGTATGGCTTAAGTACTTCCACCCACCACGAGGCTAAAGTCTGGCAGCCGCCTGGGGAGGCAGGGATGAAAGCACTGACCCTAGGCTGGGAATGTGGCTTCGTGGTAGAGCGCTTGCCTAGCAGGCATGAAGCCCTGGGTTCCATTCCTCAGTACCACATCAACAGAAAAAGCCGGAAATGGTGCTGTAGAGTGCTAGCCTTGAGCAAAAGAAGCTCAGGGACAGTGCCTAGGCCCTGAGTTCAAGTCCTAGGACTGGGAAATAAACAAATAAATAAAGCACAAAAGACAAACCCTGAAGTTCAGAGAGATTATGCAACATATTCAAGGTTACACCCCGTGAGGGGTGAGCTGCACCTTAGAGCTACACGTTCAGCTTCACCATGGCCAATGAGACTGTCTCCAAGACAGACAGACAGACAGACAAAAGCCTTTTCTAGATGCTGGAGATCCTCCTGCCCACTCAGAACAGCCTCATTTTGTTAGGTGATAAAGGAGAAGACAAAGAGAGAAAAGCCCCAAATGCCAGCCAGTATGATCTTGGCACCACGGAGACTAAAATCCAGATCTGAGGCTTCACTGACCCCACTTGGTCCCATCCCCCAATCCCAAACACAGAGGAGCCCACTGACACCCCGCTGCTGTCTTCCTCAAGCCTCCTGTGTAATCACTGGCCACGAAAGGTCTCACCTCCGGTTTGCCTGCTCTGCCAGCCACCTACCCCAAGTAGTGCCCTGGAGACTGCTCGCCCAGCAAGCTCCTCCCCAGGCTAGAATTTCTGGTCCTGCTCTATGGGACAGGTTACTCGGATCGCCCTGCTCACAATATGAAGTTCAGTTCTTGCTTTTTTCCAATGCAGGATTTGCCTTTATGTAACCACAACTTTCCAACTTCGGGACGTGTGACTTGTCTCTCAAGGCCGCTGAATGCGGCACTCTGACAAATGTTTGTTCAGAATCCAGATGCTTCGTCTTGCCACCCATGCTGCGGCACCTCTCCACCTACTTGTCCCGATGTACTTTTTTGGCACCTCTAGGTCCCTCTTCCTCCTCCTCCTGATTTCTCCTATTCCTCTGCTCCCTGCACAGGACGCCTACAGAGACCGACTGTGGGGTGGGTGAGGGGGAGCCTGCACAATGACATCTCCTAGCTCAGTCCTCTGGGTCCTGACCTCACCCAGTCCATGCCCTCCCCTTCCTAACCGCTGTTCCGTCCACCTGGTACAGAATAAATGCAAGGGTGGAACCAAAGGGGACCACAAGGCATCCTCCACCTAAATCCTGCATGCATCTCCTCTATGGTATGAGCCATCTGCATATCAGACTCTCTGGGGCACCCCTCCGTCAGCCTGCTCCCCCCAGCCTGCCTCTGTGCATAGACAGCCACTGGGTATTCCGAAGGCAGATCCGGACAGAAGAAACCAAACATGACAAAAGCAAGTTTCAAAGGAGGACTGAAACTCCTCCTGCAAGAGGAGCAAACCGCACGCCTCTCCTCTTGGTCTTCTTTGTAAACTCAAGGAGGGCATAGTGGAGGATGAATCACTTACTCTCAGATGTGGGTGGTGTAAGGGAGCCAGTGTAAGAGCAGGGAAAACCATGCTCATCCCCAGCTGAACAATTGTGAAAGAACACCTGTCCATACAGAATGAAATGCTGGCTCTACGGGCGATTTTTCGGGGCAGTAAACTATTCTGTGCTGACCAGGTAATGGTGGATACAGGTCTCTCAAACCCCTCAGGATCTGAAAAATCAAGTCAGCGCTGGCCCTTTGCTGACTAAGAATGCATGTATCCAATGTTGGCTGAATCAAGTGTATCGAGTGTATGGCCTTCAGCCCCCGTGTGGGGACTGCGCTCCTTTCAACTTCACGGCAACTAAGCAGAAGCAAGTTTTACAAAGTATGGCACCCTTCAGTACTCCAAATCCTTACGACAAAAAGAGATCAAACCCCCAGAAAACATGTGTTTCTAGAAGGGATAAAAAATAGATGCTTGGTGAGGTCAAAATATAATCAACTAGCAAGATTGTGTTTCAGTATTTCGCGCACACAGGTTCTATACCATCACTGGCTAATTCAGAGAAAAATGACAGAAAAGCTAGGGGCTGTGTACATGTGAGGTACCAAACACTGCTTTCAGAGCTGATGTGTGTTACCCCAGGTCCTTTTAGGGGACTGAATAATCGCCAGGTGTCCCATAGCACAGATGGAGAACTGAAACACATTATGATTTTTTTTAAAGCAACACTTTTAAGCCAGGGACCAATGGTTCACGCCTGAACAGCCATCCATGACCATATCAATCAATAAAAAGCTGAGCCTGGTAGCATACCCCTCTCATCCCATCTATGTGGGAAGGGTAAATAAGAGAACCATGGCCCAAAGTTGGTCTAGACATATAAGCAACATCCTATTCGAGAAATAGCTAAAGCAAAGAGGGATCAAGGCATGGCCCTGAATTCAAATTCTAGTACTGTAATCCTAGCTACTTCAGAGGATGAGATTTGAGGATTGCAGTTCAAAGCCAGCCCTGGGTAGAAAAGTCCCTGTGAGACTCTTATTAGCCACTCAAAACACAGGAAGTAGAGCTGTGGTTCAAAGTGGTAGAGAGCTAGCTTTGAGCAAAAGAGCTCAGGGAGAGTTTCCAAGCCAGTTCAAACCTCATGACCAACAACAACAACAAAAAAGTAACACTTTCATATTCTAGTTAGAGGAAACAATGTAACAATGGCTACAATTAATGCCTACAAGGGAGACCTGGGCTGAAAGGGATGGTTTCCTAATATGTGGGTGGAATGCACCCTCACTGGGTCTGGTTTCAAGGTCAAGGCTGGGGCTACATATTTCCATTCCTCACCCCCCACCCCCCAGGGCCTCTCATCTGCAGGCTAGGGCTGGGAAGCACCAGGCAACAAGCTCAGCCGTCTTCCATCAGGCCAGGTGCAGCATCCAGAGAGGCCTGCAAGTGCATTGGTCCCTTACACGGACTGAAGCTGTGTGCCTGCTAATTCTCATAGTGAAGTCCTAATTCCCAAAGTAGTATTTGGAGGCGGGGCCTTGGGTGAGGGGGTGGGAAGAATGTCAGGTTAAATGAGATCATGAAGGTGGATTCCCACGGTGGATCAGTGCCCTCGTAAAAAGGAGAGGAAGCTGGGCACGGGTGGCTCACACCCGTAATCCTAGCTACTCGGGAGGCTGAGATCTGAGGATCATGGTTTGAAGTCCAGCCTGGGCAGGAAAAATCCATGAGACTCTTACCTTCAATTAACCACCAGAAAACTATAAGTGGTGTTGCTGGCTCAAAGTGGTAGAGAGCTAGCCGTGAGCGAAAAAGCTCAGGACAGAAGAGGAGAGACCAGAGAACATACACATAGCACATGGAAGAAAGCCAGGAAAAGAGCCCTTACCAGATACTAGGTTCACCAGCACCTCCATCTTGGACTCTCCAGCCTCAAAACCATGTTTAAGCCACTCAGCCCCTGGAACTTGGCTCCTGGAGCAGAGCTAAGAGGCCTCACCACTCATTCCCATTTCCGAAGTTTCACACACAGAGACTCAGTCCCTCTCTTGTTGCTTGTTTTTTGTTCCGACCTTAAACAGAAAAACCTAAAGCCTAGAGGCTCAAGTCATGCCTTCAAATCTCTAGGGAACATGTTGGACTTTTCCATAGATGGCACTGGCTAAAAGTGAATCAAAAGATTTTAGCTTCCTTACATCAAAGGAAAGGAGGAAAGCAAAGAATGGAAGGCAAAAAAGGGAGGGGAGAGGAAGGAAGGGGAGAGGAAGGGAGGGGAAAGAAGGGGGAGAGAAGCCAGGAGGGGAGAAGAGGGGAAGGAAGATGCAGAGGAGGGATGGAGGGAGAGAGGGAGAAAGGGAGAAAGCAAAGAAGGGAGAGAGGAAGGAAAGGAGAAGGGACAAAGCGAAAATGAGAAAGCAAGTGGAAGGAAGGAAGGAAGGAAGGAAGGAAGGAAGGAAGGAAGGAAGGAAGGAAGGAAGGAAGGAGAGAGAAAGAACATGGTTAGGCACACCTACAATCCCAGCACTTGGGATGAAGTGAAGCAGGAAGACTGCATGTTTGAGACCAGCATGGACCACAGAGCAAAACCCTGTCTCAAAAAAGATATAAATAAATAAAAATAAATGATTGCTTTCCAGAAAATTGCTATATTAAATCAAGTATTAGCTTTTTGGGACATTAACATTTTTCCCCCAGTGTTGGGAG
Organism: Dipodomys spectabilis; assembly: GCF_019054845.1. Classification (NCBI taxonomy): domain Eukaryota; kingdom Metazoa; phylum Chordata; class Mammalia; order Rodentia; family Heteromyidae; genus Dipodomys; species Dipodomys spectabilis. The sequence continues at coordinate 6,138,410 of NW_024870834.1, forward strand.
TCGAACTCAGAGCCTTGTATGTTACATGCCAACAAGTACTCTACCACTGAGCTCTGTCAACATTCCGACAGTTACTGCACACCTACCCAGTGTGAGCTAGGGTTCTAGCCTGGGCTTCTTGGCCTTTGCACACATGCAAATCCCCCAGAGACCTCGCTAGGGTGAAGACGCTGATCCTGTAGGTGATTCTGATCCTGGGCGTGAGCCCTCAGGCCCAGGAGACTCCCAGCCCATGGCCCTCACAGAGATCAGGACTCTTCTTTTGCCTTCTGAGGGTCAACTCTGGCTTCTTATGGAATTCACTACCTATGAGCCTCTGAAACATAGCGACTCCAGGCTGACATTGTCCAAAAAGAAATGTTTTCTTCACCTGACTTACATAATCATGACCCCTTTGTCCCCTCCTCCCATATAAGAGCAATAAAAAAATTAAATTAAAAAACTGTACGGACTCCAGGACCTGCCTTGCAACAATTAGGTCTCAGATTCTGGAAGTTGGGGCTTGGGCATTTTGCAATAGATCTAGAAACTGCTAGAGGAATATATATGTATGGCCAGGGCTAAGAGCCACTCTTCTAAGCATAGAGTGGGAACCCCTGGAGGACAAGGGTGAATGAGTTGTTTTAGATGGTGCTAGTTGTTGGGGGGGGGAGGGGGGGGTGGTAAGAGATGGAAGGGTGATAGGCCAGGGCTGGCGAGCTGGACAGACAGCACATGAAATGATAAGGTCAAAACATCACCTTTGTGATCTGGGGAAAGGACCCAGACAGCAAAGAAACTGTTTCCTACGGGACTCTTCAAGAGAATCTAGAGTAAGGTACCATTCACTTTTTGAGCAAATAAAGTTACCCCTTTCACAGTCTCCACAAGGCCTAGGAAATGAGGGCAGCCCCTCCCCTCCTCCCCAGGCTCTCGGGAAAGTGTGTGCTAACGTTTGCTGCATTGCACATGGACGCCTAGACAGTTGAGCATTCTCGGAGTCTCATCTCCCATTCCCCGAAAAGACCTCTCCCAGGACAGCAACACAAGGGGCCCACAGCTAGGGGTAGAAACCTTGAGAGAACGCAAGAGCCATGAGATCGCTGAGGGGACGCCACCCTCTGTTCTACCCTGAAGGCCTGACTTGGAGCCCTGGCCCCGTTTTATCACAGCAGCAGCTCAGGAGAGAAACTTCTAGTGAGAAGTTATACAGAGAGGAGAACTTTCTCCTCAGCTGCCCAACCCCACCAACTCTCACTGGGAATGGTAGAGCTTCAGTCTCTTACTCCAGAGGCCTAAGTCTAAGCCAGCCCAGGACTTGGCCTTCCCCTGGCAATAGGAATTGGCTCAAGGTGGTCATATGGCCAAGCTGGCTCAGCCCAACAGAACCTTCTTTAGGGCTTGTGCAGAAGTGCGTCAGTTTCGGCACCTCTGGACCAGGAGAATGTAAGGCTGGACCTTTGGTAACTAGTTCCCAAAGCTAAGACACAAAGGGGTCAAAGACAGAGCGAAACGGAGTCACGGATACCTTGTAACCTTTGGTCCTACATTTCTACTAGCTAAGCCAATGATTTTCCTCTCCAGCTCAATGCAATGTGGGGTGGTTGCTGCCTCTTTCTCACAGAACTCTGTGCTGGAAGCGCTTCCGCAGAGCTGTAGACTGGGTACCTCCGCCATCTTTCATTGCCTGCCCTCCTTGCTTTCAAGCTACCTCGATGGCAGGGTCTGCACCTCACCCCTGCTCATCCTCCCCCATCACTGCCTGCAGTAGAGGAGGACACACCTTCCTGACATGGAAAGAGACTCAGGGGCTAGAGAAGTGGACGCATTTGGAGCCATACAAGCCAGGGATGCTCTTGGCTGGCTAAGAAGTTTTGAGGAGCTACTAAACTTCTGAACACCATGGTCCTTTCTTTGCAAGTAACACTGTAAGGACCGAAGCACATAGCACATCACACTGTCCTTTCATTCCTTCATTTGGAGTAATATTTACAGAGAGCTTTCTATGTGCCAGGAGCAATTCTGAAAATGGTCAACATGAAGCCTAACACAAACGTTAACACAAATGTGAATGATTCCTAGAGATAATACCCATTTCCCTCCAGTCTCCTCTCCCTAGGCGGGCAAGGTCAGACCCTCCTTCTACAAGGATAGGCAGCTTTTATTTAAAAAGGTAAATATTATTAAGTCTATTTGAAATATGAAAGGAAAATCATGAAAGAACATAGGAAAGCTCTCCATCTCGAGCAGAGTCCCAGATGACCTCCAAGTCCATAAAAACTCAGTACACTGAAGATAAAGAGATCCCAATGGTGCCTGGGGGAGCTGTGGCATTCAAAATTAGGTCCTAACCCAGTCAAGATGCCCAGAATATATGTGAGTGACAGAATCAACAGCCAGCCTAAGAGGAGGGCATAGGTGAACCAGAATCTAGCCCAAAGTTCCCTCACCCCATTCTGTCTCCAGAGCCTTCCACGTGTGTTCCCCATGTGGATGGTACCGATTTTAGTTTCAGGTCCCTGGAGTGGCAGGATGGACCCCAACATAAGTGATCCCAGGCTTTACACATGTTTGCCATTGCAAACATCCCTTATCTTGAGTCAGGGTAGCCTGCCCATCCACCTCCGTGGAGAGCCAAGATCAGAGCCCAGCTGTGACTGCATGGGTGCCATCCCCCACGGGTCAGCAGGATGAATGGGATCACTCCAGTGTGGACAGGCTCACACGGACAGCCTCGCTGTGCAAGTGTTTATCTCCATCCATGTTCCCAGCCTGCTTCTCAGAGACTTCTGAGAGAATACAGAAATCAGCACAGCACCTTAGCGGGAAGCCTCAGCCTTCATAAACACATGGAAGGGTCTCTGGGTTCCAAACTCAACTTCGACACTTAGCTTTGTGACTTTGAGCAATTTGTGTCTCCTTCCTAGATCTTTCCTAGGACTTTACCTCACCTAAGAGAACATAAAATGACATAAAACAGAATACAAAATGACAACGTGTGCCCTTTCCTCTTATATACACAGAGCCTTACTGGGTTTTCCCAGCAACCCCAGAATAGGCAAATGTTATTTTACCCATCTCAGGTAAGACAACAGAGACTCGGAAAAGATGACATGGTTTGCCCAGCAAGTTGGTGGAAAACCTGATCACAATCGCCTCCCTCTCCCCTCAGGCCTTTGGACTACATTCCTACTGGATCTTCCTCCCCCCCACCCCCCCACCTCACCGCCAAGAGTTGCTGCCCAACTGAGAGAACCCTTTACACTTTTTCAAGTAACACTGGCTGGCCTGTAGCAGAACAGGCCAGGCGCCAGTGGGGCTGGGGGTTGCTGCTCCCTCTGACACCCTACAGAATCTGAAGACTATCAGAGCTATGTCCTGGGGCACACAAAACCCAGCTCCAGAGGCAGATGATCTCCATCGCAGAGGAAGACCCCTAGGAGCTCAATGTCTTCCCCTTGCAGCAGCCCAGTCTTAGAGGGTCATCCCACTGCGATGTCCACCACAGTCGCCAGGTGTGCTGCCCCTAGTGGTCCACCAGAGGCACAAGCAAGCAAAAGTACAAGACAGGCAACCAACATCAAGAGAGGGGTACAACCTTAACCAATCATGACCACAGAAAATCCAGTCTGAGACTCCTGAACTCCACCTTCTTAGTTGCAAGATAAAGAAAGCACGTAGGTTGCCTAGCAGCATGGGGTGAATGTTGCAGGCTACCTTTCCCTACACCATACAGCACCTCTTGCTCAGAGGTTCAGAAGACTTTCTCCGTGCTGGCTGGAACTATCCACAGAAGCCCCATCTCTAGGTCTAGGCCAGCTGGCAAAAGGCCTAAGAGTGTGGGGTAAGTGGAAGTGGGCGGGGGGGGGGGGGGTATGTTCTTACCAGGATCAGTGCAGTTCTTGGCCATCTGAGTTCCATTCATTGGTGCCATCAACTTTCTATTTCGCCATGTTTCTGGTGAAACGCGTTTGCTAGCAGAAGCAGTTTTGTGTCCTGGATTGAAAAATCAGTCACAGATACCACTAGGTCAGAATAACCTGTATCCTCAAGGCGACCTTAGTCATGTGGGTCTCGCTTCCACAGCAACAGCTGAGAGACCCTTTGGAGTGATCCGCTGACTAGAAGTTTGATATCGCCTGCGTACATACAATGGCCTGTGCCCTGAATGGTATGTTGTTTCTACTCACACATGAGATCTGATCTTGACCAAGACTGAGGGGGGGGTCCCAGGCCTTCACAAGTGAAGGAAAGGAGCAATTAGGTAGCCATTAAGTTCTCTTTCAATAAATGCACTCACATGGTCTCTGCGCCTGGTGGAACCACAAATGGAGCCTGCAGAAGTTAGCAAGCAGGTGAAGGCAGTGACCATCCAAGGGCTCCTCACACTTAAATATGAACACACATCACCTGATGGTCTTGTTTTTTTTTTTTTAATGCAAATTCTGATCCTGTCTGGGTGGGATTTGGGGTCTACACTAACAAACTCCCAGGTGATGCACCTGCTGAGGGGCTGGGGATCAAACTGAGTACAGGAAAAGGGGGTAGATGCCCACGGCCAAGGGCAATTAGACTCCTGAAGGTAATCCAGCAAATGAAACCAACTCTCACTTTCAGACCTTTAAAGGATTCATTTATGGCTCATCACAATGCATGCGCATTGTGTGTGTGTGTGTGTGTGTGTGTGTGTGTGTGTGTGTGTGTGTGTGTGTGCGCGTGCGTGTGTTGGGGGGTGGGTTATAACCTCTTCTCCTGAGATCTTCTAGGCATTTTGTTATTTCTGGTGTGTAACTGGCATTACCCGGCGGATGCACCCACGGACAATACCCTATCACGAAGTGTCAGGTATGGAGATGTCCAAAAGACACTTTCTGGGTTTCTTTTGAAAGAAGCCACTTTTTTGTTGTTGTTTGTTTTTGTTGTTGTTGCTGTCAGTCATGGGGCTTGAACTCTGGGCCTGGGTGCTGTCCCTGTGCTCTTCCGAGCACTCTACCACTTGCACCACAGAGCCACTTCCAAGAAGTCACTTTTTAAAACCCTGGATCCCCACATCACAAAAGTCCGGGGTTTTGAAGAGCAGTGTTACTTTGGAAGTTTAATGGCGGCCCATCTGATTTTTGCATAAACCTCTGTCAATGGCCCTAGATGCTAATGGCCTACCTGACTGCCCTAGAGTGTGTCACCTGCCTGGCACCTTTTCTTTTGTTTGTCTGGAGGTTTGCTAGAGGGTGTCAAGATAGTAGAGGTCCTCTGATTAAAGTTACACGGGGACTCAAATTCTACTCCCTTCCCCTGCCCCCCCCCAAAAGTATTTTTGTAAGATTTTTGTCTTTCCTGACTCTTCCTGAAATATGCATACACTAAGGGGTCCCCCCAAGTCATTCCTTGGAGAAGAGTGTGGATGGCGGCTCCACGAACCAGCCCTCTCCTGGGGGGGGGGGGCTTAAGAAGGAGGGGGAAGAGATGCTGGGATGAAACACAGGAGCAATCTCCCGCAGGAACCCGACTGCCTAAAACCTTTTACGATTTGGTGGAAGACAGGTCGGGAAACGCCAGAACCCCTTTAGACCAGGGCAGGACCAAGAGGAGAGCCAAGAGCCGGCGGCAGTTTTCCAGCCCGAGTCCGGGGATTCGAGGGACGCAGCGTACAAGACTGGTCCCTGTGCAGAATAGGGAAACGGCTCACGCGAGCTTGCACACCCCGGGGGGACAGAGGCGGGGCCGGCTTCCGTCTTGGTAACGCACACGCCGACCGGAGCCGCGACCCGAGTCCCCGGGGCGCGCGAGGCGTGTAGCGGAGCCCGCCCGGATGCGCGCCGCCGGCCCGGCACGGAGGGAACAAGAGGAAACCCTGGGGATCCGCCTGGCGAGGAAGGAACGGGGATCGTGGGGGCGTCCCGGGGCTTCCCAGCCCAAGCCCCCCATCTCAACTCCCCGGGAGGATGGGGGACCCCCACGGGCGCCTACCCAAGCTGCCGAAGAGGCCGGACGCACAGCACACCAGGGCCAGCACGGCGCACACGAAGCCAACTTGCTGCGGCAGCATCTGTCGCCTCCTGCGAACTTTGCGCGGCCGGAGGGTCCCCTGGAGCGCCATCTCGGGGCGCCCGGGTACCGGTCCCTGGGAGAAGATCGAGAGCTTCGGTGGCCCACCCCGAGGGCTGTCAGTCTGTGGCCCACTGTCGTCGCTGGAGCTGAAGCGGACGATGCGCAGCTCAGAAGCGGAGAGCCGGCGGCCAAAGCTTCATGGCCCCCGGCAGCGGGGTTGGCCGGGGGGCGGGGGAAGAGGACCCCGGGCGACCCCGAGGAGGGGGCGCGAGGAGGAGGAGGGGGCGCACGGCGCGCTCCGAGCTCAGAGTCCCGCGCGGGGCGTGCGCGCTGCGCGCACCATGACTCCGTGGCGAGGAGGCGACGCCGGCACGGCGGTGGCGGTGGCGGTGGCGCTGGCGGCCCGGGCTTGGCGCAATCCCCGCGCGCGCGTCTGGAGCCGCCGCTCCCTGCCCGCTCGGCCTCGGCGATCTGGCCCGGCTGAGCACCGCCCCCCCCAGCGCCCCGGAGGGGGGGAGCACTCAGGGCGCCCCGGCGCCCACTCGCGCCATCCTCCTCTTCCAAGTTGAGCAAGCGGCCGGCGAGGCGCCTCTGCTCCCCGCGCGCGCGCAGCCGGCGGTGCAGGCGGGGAAGGCAAGGGCGCCGGACACGCGCGACCCGCGACCCCCTCGCCCGGTGGCCGCGACGTCCGTTCTCCCGGTGGAGGAGAGATCTCGCCGGGGAACTTTCTCTCCGGCTCCTGTGCTGCCGGCGCCTGCGTCTGCGAGGCCCCGTGGCGCCTCTCTCGCTAGCTGCTCTCCCCTCCCCTCCCCTCCCTCCCTCCCTCCCCGCCCGCCTCCCACCCTCCCTCGGCAGCACGTGTACTCCTCCCCGAGGGCGCACTCGCCTGGGGTGCTCCTCCCAGCCCCCACCCCGAAGGCCAACTACTGACCAATATAATCCCCTTCCTTCTCCCTCCGCTCTCCTGCAGCCAACCTGAAACGCGTCCTTTCATTGATCTGTCCTCGCAGGCTGATGCTTACAGGAACTGGTTAGGGTACCTGGGGGGTGGGGGAGACACTCAACAGAAACAGGGGGTCTTTCTGCCCAGTTGCTGGCTCGGATCCAGCCTCCTCCACGACCCCTGGGGCGACCCGCAGCGGCCAGCCACCCCCTGGGGCGGGAGGTACACAAGATTAATTGCCCGTGTGGAGCTAACAAAACAGGCTTGTACCAAGCCAACGGGGCGCTCAGGGACCGGCTCCGGTGGTTCCAGGCGGGCTCCCCGGGATGGCGAGGGATTTGGGTGACAGGGGGGCGGCACCGACCAGCCAAACGCTGAAATCCGAGCGAGTCCTGCCGCTCTTGCCCGCTCGCTCTCTCGCTCCCCAGGCTGAGAGTTGAGCTCGGGAGTCTCCCGTTTCAAACGCAGGGCGTTCTGTTTTTGTTGTTGTTGTTGTTTCCTCTCCGTGTTTCAGATTGGCTCTGTAGTGTAAACTGCTTGAAACATGGGGCGGGAGGGACCCACGCAGAAAGTCAGGGGAGGCGACAAGCAGGTGCCACAGGTAAAGGGAATTCTCTAGGGCTGACCTCCGTCCCTAGCCAATTTATCACATGCCCCTCCAGAACCTACTTAGGGTTAAGTCCACTTTAAAATCCGCCCCCCCCCTTATTTTTGGAACAAGGCCAACTCTATTTAATTAAATAAATACATACCCACCATGTGTGGGCCCCGTGCCAAGTGCCAGCTAAGGAACAAAACAAGAAAAATGTGTAAGGACCCAGTCTCTGCTTTCAAGGAACCCTAAATCAAACGGGAACCAAAGCATCGGATAAACGCTTGTTGGGTGGGGTTCTGAAAGTCACTGTTGGAAGAAAGCATTGCACCTCACAGTCCCCCCCCCCCACACTGTGTGGGCCACAGCAGCAGGACAGGGCATTGTCTGGGAGCTGGGAAGACATGCAGACAGTGCAGTTCCACCCCAGACCTGTCTAGCCAGAAAGTGCATTTGAAACAAAATCCCCTGGAGATCTGTGTGTAGAATCAAGTGTCAGAGTGTGGTGTGGTGGTGTGTGTGTGTGTGTGTGTGTGTGTGTGTGTGTGTGTGTGTATGTGTGTGGTGTCCCAGTGCCTCTAGCTGGCCACCAGTCCCTTGGACTGTGCAAGCAGGAATCTCTTTTGCTTGTATTAAGCTCAGCACAGGGACACAGATAAGAGGTGTGAGAGGACAGAGAGGGACAAAAATCTCACTGCCTATTTTCAGCAGCTTTGTCTCAACTACCAACAAAGATACTGAGGACATATGAACACCAACCCTAATTGCAATGGAAAGCGCACCTCCCTCCCCACCCCCACCAGCATGAAGTGGAAAAGCCAGAGTTGGCCTTGTGTAGTGCAGAACATTCCAGAGTTGTGCTTCTCTTTTGGGGGTGTTTTGCTTTGCTTTGGTGTTGATAATGGGGCTTGAACTCAGCACCTGGGTGCTGTCCTTTAGCTTTTTCCCCTCAAGGATAATGCTCTACCATTGAACCACAGCTCAACTTCTGGTTTGTGTGTGTGTTTGTGTGTGTGTGTGTGTGTGTGTGTGTGTGTGGTGTGTATGCACTCACATGTGTCTATGTGTATCTGGAGATACAAGACTCACAGTTTTTCCTGACCAAGCTAGCTTCAAACCTTGATCTCAGCCTCCTGAGTAACTAGGATTACGGGTATAAGCCACTTGCATGGCCCAAGTTCTGTTTTTGTCTAGATACCTCCACATTTGCTTACTCTACAGTTTGGTGACCTTTTTCTAAACATGAATTCTCAAAAGGTACTTTTTTGTGTATTCACAGGATTTTGTGTATTTCCTTACTGACTAGACTATACAAGGATGCCTTCATTACAAATAGAAAGTTAAAACATAGAATAATGTTAACTATTAACAAAAATGTGGTAAGTACCTGGGTAAGGACCATTGACATTACATTTAAGGCAGAAGAAAAAGTTAAAATGATAATACACTATAGTCCAGTTCATAAGACACCATTTGGGTCACTTTAGTTAAAGTGGTGGCAGTGAAGAAAGGAGGATCTTGTTTCTAGGATTTAATTTTTTCTTAAAGCATCTACATATGGAGCTTACCCACAGCCAGAGAAAAATAGAAATTTCTGGATCCAAGAAGGGTCAAAGGAGTCATTAAGTGTCTGCTGTGAAACACTGAATGGCTCTTTAATAGAACTTTTCTTTTCTTTGACATTTCTCACCTGCTTTCAGCTCATAGTTAGAACCCCTGGAATAATTTCTATGCACAAATGGATTCCTTTTATTTGACAGTTTAGAAAAGCAATTTGTTTGAAATTGTACTTTTTTGCTTCATTTAAATAGTGCCCATTACCAAATAGCCTGAGTTCCAGCTCTAATGACTCACCCTGCAGAAGAGAGATTCAAAGCATCCAGAAGCATTTTCTAAATCAGCAGAGCCACAGGCATAAATGCAAGGTACATTCATTCCTAGGTTTATCTAGGACCCTTGGCTTTGAGGCCATTGGATTCTGAATGTCTTTCACCAACAATATGTCTTCTGATTTGACACCATAGCATCCTGTCTACCCTCGCTGGTTTTAGCCATTTTGGTAGGCTGGCTCAGCCCATGGGTGATGGGCACAATGAAATTTTTTTCCTTAAAAATCCTTCCCTATGACAAAATGAGTCTTACTTTTTAATTAGGATCTTAGTAGATTTGTAAAGTTTGCTGGAATGGCCTTCCCTGTAACTGCTAATTCCACCCATTCCAGAAGATTTGTATCAATCTGCACCGGGTAGGCAGTGTTTCCCAAACCTGAGCATGCATTAGTATCTCCTGCAAGATTCGTTAAAACTGCTGAGCTGCACTCTAGAGTTTCTGCTTCAGGAAGCCCTTGGGGGGAGTGGGGGAGCTGTAGTATTTGCATTTCTAACATATTCCCTAGTGAACCACTGGGTCAGGTTATGCTATGAGAACTAGAAAAATACTAAAACAAACTGCAGTTGTTTCTGGCAGCTGGTGCTTCTGTCCCATCAAGAAGAGTACATCTCGGGGCACCAGTGGCTCACACCTGTAATCCTAGCTACTCAGGAGGCTGAGATCTGAGGATTGCAATTTGAAGGCAGCCTAGGCAGGAAAGTCAGTGAGACTCTTATCCCAATGCCCCAGAGTGCATTTCCATTGTGGTATTTCCCATCTCATACACCTGTCCCTTCCTGGCGAATGAGTGCCTGGAGGAGTTGCTGTCTTATCCATAGGGTAAGATGCCCAACCTATCAGGTGCCTAGCCAATAAAGCATTTGTGGAATCAATGAGTAAACACATTCTTGACAATTTGGGGAGAAGATAAAGAACCGGTGACAGGGTAACACTCTCACCATTGATTGTTTCAGCACCCTGCCAGGTTTCCCATGCATCATCAAGGTCAACCAAGGTCACCACCGGCCCACTGATTCACTTCCTCAGAATTGAATGCCCCTCATGCAACCCCTCTCCCATCAGCCTCAGCCTTGGCTTTCTTAGCAATGCAGTCTTTCAGCCAAGCTAGTTCTGACCTTGTAGGTCTCCTCCCCACCCTCCCCCCCACCGGAGCTTATTTCTTCTCACTTGTTACCTCTCTTTGCTGCTGGCTTGCAAATCTGAATCTTTAGGCGAAATCTCAGTAATTCTGGCCAGCATCTTCCAGGCATTGACTCTGTCACTTCGCATGCAGGCCACCACCATCCACGCCTCAGCTCTGTTCACTTCTTGTCACCTACCTTGAGACTACCCATCTCTTTCGGACTGGACCATAACGGCAGCCTTCTCAGTCAGTTCTAACCCCAATCCAGCTACCACATCTCCTCCTCCACTCAGTAGCTGGAGTTATTTTCTAGAGAAAGAAAAATCTGGTTCTGTCTCTCCCTTCTGTAAAATCCAGAAGCTCCCTATGGTTCCTGGAATAAGTCTCCCATTCCGGGCCTTGTACTTATCGGGCAGGTGCCCTTCCACTGAGCTAAATCCCCAACCCGTCAGTTCTTTTTCATGCTTGTCAAGGCATGATCTAACCAGTCCTTCCAACACTGGCTGCGCCTTCAGATAACAGGAGGAGCTTTCCAACCATGGCTGGTGGAGCCTAGACTTTCCATTTCCTCCGAATTGGAGCCAGGAGAGAGGACCATTGCTCCAGTGTGACCTTCTCTTTTTCACTCCAAGCTCCAGCCATTCATTCAGAGCTTCCTGTAGTCTCCTCCTAGGTCTCCAAGGGTGACCTTTGTTTCACGTGCCTGGAAATACTTGTCACCTCCAAGGTCCCCTGTTAGCCTGGCTAGATGCTTCTAGTCTTAGAGGGAGGATTATTTTCTCTGAGAAGCCATCCAGGATAAGGCTTGAACTCAGGATTTAGGTGCTGTCCCTGAGCTGTTTGTTTGTTTGCTTGTTTTCTTCTCAAGTCTAATGCTTTGCTACTTGACCCACGGCTCTACTTCTGCCTTTTGTGTTAGTTAATTAGCGATAAGAGTCTCATGGGTTTTTCCTGCCTACGCTGGCCTTAAACCATTATCCTTATATTTCAGCCTTCTGGGTAGCTAGGATTATAGGTATGAGCCACCGGCACCAGGATGCTACATTTTATTTCTTTCAAGTAATTCCTCCTGCTGTACTGTGTTATACCTGCTTGTTTTCTTATGTCTCCTTCCCACCAGACTCTTTTTTTTTTCTTTCCAGTTCTGAGGCTTGAACTCGGGGCCTGGGCACTGTCCCTGAACTATTTTTTTCTTTCTTTTTTTTTTTTTTTGCCAGTCCTGGGGCTTAAACTCAGGGCCTGAGCACTGTCCCTGAGTTTCTTTTGCTCAAGACTAGCACTGATCCACAGGGCCACTTCAGGCCTTTTCTATTTATGTGGTACTGAGAAATGGAACCCAGGGCTTTATGCATGCTAGATAAGTACTCTTCCACTAAGCCACATTCCCAGCCCCCTGAACTTCTTTTTTGCTCAAGGCTAGCACTCTACCACTTGAGCCCCAGTGCCCCTTCTGGCCTTTTCTGTTTATGTGGTACTGAGGAATCGAACCCAGGGCTTCATGCATGCTTGACAAGCACTCTACCACTAAGCCACATTCCCAGTCCCCCACCACACTCTTAAGTTCTTCAGGACAGGAGACACATCCATTGAACTCACTACTTTATGTTTGGTTGTTGCTTAGTAAATGCTCATGGAAGGAAGGGTCAAGTACCATCCCACACTTACAAAGGCGGCTTTCCCCACCATTTTTCCCCATGGGTATCTTCTTATTCAGTGTCCCCCATTCTTGGATCTTTGGAGCACCTTAATAGCCCTGAGAAATAGTCATAATCAGACTTAGCACCTTTTTGTTGCAGACATCCCTGGAGGCTGATGTGTCTTTCAATAAAGCAGCCTTCTCAAGGATGTATGACAGTCAGCCAGGCAGGATTTGAACCCAGCTTTCTGCCTTTTGAACACCAATTACCTTCCATACCATAAAGCTTCACCCCAGTAGGCAAACTGATTGGCTCACTGGTTCCTATAGTGACAAAGAGCTACATACCACAGCACTATTTCTTTCAGGAGCCATCTGCTGGCCCCTGGCTCCTGGTCAAGGAGGAAACATCGTACACACTGGAGCTGGGCTTCCCCCAAACCGAGGTGTTACTGACTAAGTACCTAACAGCAGAGCATTTTACACTGCGATAGTTTACCATAGCATATCCCTATAGAAAATATGTCACACAGAGAAGACTGACAGACCAGGGTCATGAGATCCACCACTAGGGTGGTACAAAGAACATGCAATCGATGCCTTTCATGCGGTGATCCCTGAAAGCAATCCAGGACAGCTCAGTTCTGCACCTTTGCCACTCCGGGACTCAGATTCTTTCCACCTTGTATCCCTGACATTCCCAGGATAGTGTGATCATCTCCGTGGTCACTGCTGCAGTTAGCAGGATGGAGGCAGTGGGCAAGTAAGTGGAGCATCCAAGGCAGAAAGTCCCAGGTACCTGAGTGACCCATACCACTCCTCCTCTATTCCATTGGTAGAAATTCGGTCACATGACCACATCTAACCACGGAAGGCTGGGGACCGCCTATCACAGCCACCAGCATGTACACAGAGAAACTTAATATTGCTGTAGAAGCAAAGAGGAGTTTAAGGTAGACAGCAATCAGCCTCTACCAAGAACATGGAATAGTGACTGATGATGTTCAAGATCCCCCAGGGAAGAAGTCACAAATCCACACTCTAGGACCAAAGAGAGATCCCACCATGCCCCCTGCCCTCTGCCCTTCTGCTCACACAGCCCTTGGCTGTCTGCTGGTAGAGATAAAGGCAAGAACAATGGCTAGCTCTACTTGACAGAAGACCTGGCTCAGAAGGTGCTTCCAATTTTCGGCTGTTAGATTGGCTTCTTGCTGAATAATAAACCATGGAGACCTAACACAAAAGCCTGCCTTTCCTTTATGATCGCTGCACTGCACAGCCCAAAGGCAAGAGCCACTTGGGGTTGTGTTTTTCTCTGAATGTGCTTTATTGTGTTTTCACAGCCCTTCATTTCTTTCTAATGGCTCAGGACTGAAGAGCTCTGGGCTCTCTGCATGTCTGGAGAGGGCCTTAATACATGGGTAGAAATGACAATTGTGCTGGAAATAAATGATGATGTCAGGAGAGAGGGACAGACAGAGCATTGGAGCTCTGTCCATCAAGGAAGGGACAATCTGCACAAGGGGAGTTGCTAAGGGTAGATAGGATGCTAGGAAGACAGTGCACCTCCAACTCAAGCTCTAGAACACACTGGCCACCCAAAGCCAAGACCATGCTGTGAGCAGTTGTCTGGCCCCATGCTTCATGGCGAATGCTCTGGATTTCAATGAGGAAATGTTTTACTCTACCCACCTCAGAGGCTTCTGCGCAAACGTTTCAGCTAATTCCCACTCGGGGATGGTGAAGCCTGGGAAGATGAGACAGGCAAGGCTTCCCACATGCAATGATGTCTTTTGGACCTGGGCTACTGCCTGGGTAATCCAAGTAGCTCTCTGTGGCATCCAGGCAGAAATGCTGGTCTCATTGTCCAGAAAATGGGGACAGTTAGCCCAGGCGGCCAGCTTGGGCAGCCATCTGCAGAGAGCTTGCCAGACATATGAGCTTGTGTTGCCCAAACAGAGAACTGGGTGTCCTTTGGTTTTTACCCAAATAGTATCAGAGCCTTGGAATGGAGTAACCAAACAATTGTCCCCTGGTCCAGCCCTTCCAAGGAGGTGTCTCAATCCCTTCAGAATTAGTTCCCAGCCTAGGCCCTTGCTCTGGGAACTCCAGCTGCCCCCAAATCTCAGGACATTCATTCATTTCTCACCCTAGGAAGTCTACCCTAGGTTGATTAATCAGCAGGTGGTTCTTCCTTAGCTAGATTTTTCCATCTCATGGCTGTACATCTATAACACATGGCTCTGGGGGGGCGGAGGCGGGCACCAGGCTTGTCTGTACTGGAACAGCAGAGAAGTAAAAGCATGGGGAACACCCCACCCCCACCCCGGGGAAGGATTTTGAAGATCAGGGAAGAGTCTCATGGATCACATTGATTTCCACATTGCATGGGTTGGAATGCAACCACTTGGCCACGACATTGAGCGAGGCTAGGGAAAGAGGTTTAGGAGTAAAGATGAGGGTCTGGTGAAGTGTCTCAGCCATGTGCAGTCATCTTGCTGGACTCTCCCCAAGAATAATCAATAACCAATCATCTATCTTCATTCTATGCCAAGCTATCGCTATTCTTGGCCAGGATATCAGTAGTCAAAGCCCTTGATATCCATCTAACCCATATAATTCTTCCAACAACTAAGTACCTGTAAGGTAAAATGGAAGGAATTGTGCCATTCCTGACTCAAAAACCCCTCCCGGGTTTTGGCACCCTATGTAAGGTTAATTAAATAGGTAGGTTTAATTAGGTAACTGATGAAGAGAACACAAGGTATTCAGACAGGAAAGAGAAGTTTATTTTATTCCCAAACTGTTGCCCCTCCGTGCATGGTGGAGAGGCATGGCCGATAGGACTCCTGCGTTTAAGTAGGGTGTGGACCCTGTCTGATGGGAGATGTGGGAGCCACGAAGGGGGGATGAGCAGCAGCCCAGGATGTAACCTCGGAGGAGAGGGAGGTGACTGCTTCCAGGTGTGCCAGTTACCTAGGTGAGGCAGGTACTGGGTGGAGATTTATGCAGGAGGTGGGAAGGCCAGAGCCTACATGAAGCCTACATGGGCAGACTACATTACCATTATAAGCATCCATTTGCAGCGATATGAGCCCAGGACTCCAAAGAGTTAAGTAACTGGCCCAAAGTCACACAGCCAATGCTGGGATTTGAAACCAGACCCAGGCTTTGGATTCAGAATCTCTGCTGTCTATGACCCTGCCAAGAAAGAGCCTTCCCCTCCAAACTCTCTGTTATAGAATAGGAAACCAAAGCGTGGTCCTAAGAAAGACTAAATGAAGTACAGGCCTGCTTTAGGTTCTGAGCTTACTGCCCTTCCTATGTGAGCTGTGGAGAACACTTGTTAAATGAATTAAGTGATCGAGAACCTTCAAAAAGTATCAGTGCTAGATTCAGCTATTACCTGGTGTGCCATCCTTGAACAGAGGCCAAACGTGGAGTCAGAACTGAGGGTGAACAGACTCAGCCCATTTGAAAATAAATTAGCAAACTACAACTCTGGGGGAATTAAAAAAAAATGCCCAGAGGAGATTTACAACTAGATTGCATAATAAAGTGCCCCCAAAGTAATGTTAATACTTTAATGGTAGTTATGCAATGTCCGTAGGTCTGTATGACTCAGCTTTTTAAATTAATTTGAAGGATTTTTTTTTAAAAAAGGCTGTTGGTTAGCTTTGGGGACCTCTCCTTCTTCCCTCCCCCAACTTTTAAGCAGGTTCCGAAAACAGATCAATCCTCTACCAGCAAGATGAAGCTGTTTCAGTTAGGACAATGCAGATATTTCTGAAGATGCTAAAGGATAGACAGAAAGAAAAGAAAAAAAACCTCTTTGGTCATAAAAGCAGAATAGACTTCCATCACCAGTGCCTAAAACCATCCAACCTCCTCTGGGTCATGTGTGTTGTAAGTAATCAGGAGGCCATTCAAGCCCAGGATATTCTAACCCCTCAGGCTGCTGGTAAATAATAATGTATAAACTTATGATTAGTATTCTCTTTCAAAGGCCAGTGATCAAAAGATGGCAGACAGGCAGACTGGTGAACTTTAGAACTTTGCTTTTGAATTCACACTTCACCATCTCCCTCTGGGAATCTGACCTTCTCATCTGGCATTCTTAGTCCCCCACCGCCCCCCCCCCCCGAAAAAATATTCTCTTAGTCATCAGGGATCATGTCTGTGTTTGAAGGCTGTGCTGTCATGGGAGGAGGGAGGGGAGGAGGGGTCCCTGCCACCCCATTTCTCAGCTTTGCATCAGGGCTCTTCTGATAGCCCACCATGAAGGCTCTGGTGTCTTTGAGCAAGAGAAAAAATGTCTGGCCTTGAACAGACACATATTTTAGGACATTTATGCCCTTGAGCAACTACTTTTAATAAAGGGAGCCCTGGTGACCTGTAAGAGATGGAGACTTTTGGATATAGCAGTAATTTCTCTCTCTGCCACAAAGCATTAATATTCAGGAGCTGAGTTTCATAAGGAAGCATTCACATTGGGACCTGGAGAGAAATTAGGGACAACATGACCAGCTCAAGGTAGAGTTCCTACTAGTCCCTCTTGTTACCCAAGTCTTTCCATTTTCTGTCATTTCTACCTTTTGTCCGCTCCCCTCTCACCCTGCCCCCCAACTCCCCTTGAGATATCAGTAGATATATCATCCTGCAGGTCTCTACTACTAAGGTTTACACATCAAACTTCATCTCCACTGTGGTGTTACCTGGGAAGATCTTATATGTAGTAGTCTCCCATCTTTGGAGGTACAAATGTCTTTGAAAATTCAATGGGTCCTTGGTACTGGTGGCTCATGCCTATAATCCTAGCTACTCAGAAGGCTGAGATCTGAGGATCACCACCCAAAGCCAGCCTGGGCAGGAAAGTTCATGAAACATTTTTTTTGCCAGTCCTGGGCCTTGAGCTCAGAGCCTGGGCACTGTCCCTGAGCTTCTTTTGCTAAAGGCTAGCACTTTACCACTTGAGCTACAACACAACTTCCAGCTTTTTCTGTTTATGTGGTAATGAGGAATCAAATTCAGGACTTCATGCATGCTAGGCAAGCATTCTACCACTAAAATACATCCCCAGCCCCTGTAAGACTCTTATCTCCAATTAACCACCAGAAAACTAAAAGTGGCACTATAGCTCAAAGTGTCAGAGCACTAGCCTTGCGCAAAAGAGCTCAGGTACAGTGCCCAGGCCCTGAGTTCAAGCCCTATGCCTGACCCTCCTACCCCTCCCCCCAAATTAAATTGTCCTTATAGACTGGTCCTTTAGGATAATGTAAGCTGGACACACCAGACTCTGAATAATGTCTAGAGGAGTGGCTTTTCCCCCTAAAACCTTCAAAGGACTTTCAAAAACATCTAATTTACTCCAGGTGTGGCACTACCCATCTGTAATCCCAGTACTAAAAGAGGTTGAGGCAGGAAGAACTGAAGTTCAAGGCCAGCATGGGCTACCTAGGCAGACCCCCGCCTCAAAAAGAAAAAGAAAGCTGGAGTTTAAAGTGGATCCGCTCCCCACTCCCAATTCCATTTCTATTTTAGAAATGAATAGAGAGACTAACAGCCTTAGACACACAATGCAGTAAAGACCGAGTTTCCGAGAGCTGTAGTGCTGAGGCTGAATAGATCCTACCATCAACTGAACTTGGGGGTACATCATGTGCTGTGGGCCTTCATGGCATAGGAGGCCCTGGGCATGGCAACTTATTCTATTACATCCCCTCAAACTCATTAAGTCTAGGGTCCATTTTGCTCCTACCACCCCTCAAGTGTTCCTGTAGAATTGATGTTTTGTTGTTTTGTTTTTTGTTGGCCGTAGGGCTTGAACTCTGGGCCTGGGCGCTGTCCCTTAGCTCTTTAGCTCAAGACTAGAGCTCTACCACTTGAGCCACAGCGCCACTTCTGGTTTTCTGCTGTTTTATTGGAGATAAGAGTCTCACAGACTTTCCTGCCCGGGCTGGCTTTGAACCATGATCCTCAGATCTCAGCCTTCTGAGTAGCCAGGATTACAAGCATGAGCCACCAGCTTAGAACTGATATTTTAAGGAATATAGAAATAGCCTGATCCTTGCAGTTTACATTTAGGGAAACTGAGGCTTAGAGAAGAGATGTGACTTGAGCAAGATCACCATGAGGTAGTGGTGAGATCACTAAGCTTAGCTTCCTGACTGGTGGCTCTTCCTCAATAAAAGGGTCTTCTCTGAGCATGGAAGAGTCTGTGTCCCTGTTTGGAAGACAAGAGAGAGAGGGAAAGAGAAAGAGAGAGACTGTAGAATAAAAGAAATGTAAACAGCCTTTGTTAGCATGGCACTGATGGCCATGAGTGGGGCCGTGAGTGGGGTTTCAGCACCAAACTGGAAAGGAATAGAAGAAACTCCATACCACCTTACTGCTCCAAAGCCTGGTGAGCAGCGACAAAAGGGGCCCATCACCACCTCCCAACAGCACAGGGCAATTGCTGGTGGCACTTTCTCAAACACATTCTCCAAGTTTCTCTTCACCTTCCAGAGGCTGCCTGTGCCCTTTGGCTCATTGCTAAAGACATGGAAATCATGTGATCATTCCCTCAGAAGTCAAAGGACACTGAAGGATATTAAGAACTTGAATGAAAATGGTCTAAGATTTTTTTGACTTTGGAATGAAAACCCCAAATGACAATCTCTTTGCCTACTTATGAAGATGTGGAAATTGCATGCATTTACAATGTGTGGGCAGGGACTGGAACTAAAAGACAGCTCCTTTGATTAAAAAAAAAAGAAAGAAAGAAAAAAAAAGCTGGGCACTGTTGGCTTATGCCTGTAATCCTAGCTACTCAGGAGGCTGAGATCATAGGATCGTGGTTCAAAGCCAGCCTGGACAGGAAAGTCCGTGGGAGTCTTATCTCCAAGAAATCACCAGAAAACCATAAAGTGGCACTGTGGTTCAAGAGGTAGAGTGCTAACCTTGAGCTGAAGAGCTCAGGTTCAGTGCCCAGACCCAGAGTTCAAGCCCCACACCAACAAAGGAAGGAAGGAAGGAAGGAAGGAAGGAAGGAAGGAAGGAAGGAAGGAAGGAAGGAAGGAAGGAAGGAAGGAAGGAAGGAAGGAAGGAAGGGGAGGGGAGGGGAGGGGAGGGGAGAGGAGAGGAGAGGAGAGGACAGAAGAGAAGAGAAGAGGAGAGAAAAGAATAGGAAGTGTTTGGAAGTCCTGAGCTGTTTCCAGGATGGGGAAATGGCTTCCTGCTTTCCTTAGTAGAGAGACACAACTTATGGAGCTGTCAAAGAAATAGGCCCATCAAGACATTAAGACCTCAAGACCTTCACGATATGGCCAGGGTGCTCCAGCCAGCCAACAGAGGCTGTCCTGACATCAGGAAAAATAGCTCAACATCTAGGCTAAGAGGGAGGGAATTCCAGGATGAACCTCAATGTTCACTGGGACTAGGGGTGGGGAGAGGGTTGTCAGGAAACACATAGTGACAGGGCATTTGCACTTGCTAGACACACCTTAGTTCTGGTCTGGGCTCCATCCCAAGCACTGAGACATCAAAATGTCCCTTCACTTCCCAGAGCCTGGGGTTCCTCATCCCTAAGGGATGGGAGATTCCCTGCCCTTCTAAACGTCATCCTGAGGCCTTCCAGTCCTCCATGTCCCCTGAAGAAAGAGCAGGATTCTTTAGTCAGTGACCATTTGACCTCCAGAGATCACTATGCTCTGCTGCAGGCACCCTCTGTGTGAATGCCCTGCACCCCTCTTCTTGGTCCCCTCCTTCCATGGGTGGCTCACCATCTTTCCTAATGGCAGACCTGCGGGCTTTGGCTGCAAACTCCTATATTGGGAAATGTTCAACCGCAGATTGTTTACTTTGTGTATTCAAAGTAGGAAGTGGTGTTTGAGAAGTGTTGCCATGGAAACAGTGAAGTGAGGGGGCAGCTAACTAGGAAGAGAGATAATCCAATGTTAACACGCACAAGCTACGCTGTTGGCTGCCATCAATGAAATCTCACATTACTGGGCAGGTGGCCACTGTCCGTGTGCCAGATGAGCCTTGTCTCAAAACTGAAGACACCTCTTGGGTTTAGCCGGTTAATGAAAGCCTTGCACATTCTAGGGCTCCTTGACTTTGGGGACAAGGTCCCTTTCCAGCTCTGAGTTATACCTCCAAGACTTCATTGACTAGGTATCAGATTGGGCAGGACAAAAGATCCTGAGGTCTATTGTCCCATTCAGTCTCATCTAGGGACCTGGTGAAAACATGGCATACTCGTATAAAGGGAAGCCAGTGTGCATGCACACATCCACCTTGGAGGCACATAGGTGGCCCACATGCAAATTCTTGACAGGTTGGAAGTCTTCAAATGATTGATGTGCACTACAAGTTTAGCCAGATAGATACCTCAGCCCAGCATATTCTCCATGCATAGTGCTGGAACTGAATTCACAGGCTGGCACCTGCCAGCAGGAAACAGCACCAAGAGGACCCCAGCTGGGCAAACCCTGGCCCCAGATTACAGGATCCCCAGCCACCCCTGATGCCAAGAGCTGGCTGGCAGCCAGATTTCTCAGCTGAATGCCAGGTGAGGCCCTCCATCAATTCTACTGATTGGCTCATTTTGTTTCATAATCACAGCTCTCAATATTCATTTATTAAGTGACCTTAGTTAGGGCTTTTAGTGTGCTCATTGCCTGGGAGAAAGGCAAGTGTGTTTTCATCAGGAGAGTCCCTCAGGTTTCTCTGTGGCTCTGATCACTGAGAGTCCTGAGTTCAAAGTCAAGCAGGTAAACTTCCCTCCAGCTCCATCCTCATCTCTCCTGCTCACCTAAGGCGGCTGGTGCTAGGCACTTTCATTCCCCTGGAGAGTTTTGAAAACATACCTTTCTAGGCCACTGCTCTGTCAACTCTGGTCTACAAGGTCAGAACATGAGACTCAAGAAGCTACATTTCCAAACTTTTCTCTGGTGTGAGCAAGAAGCAGCCAGATATGGAAGCCATGGGCTCTGGGGAAATTCAGACGTGAATTTCTATCTACTCCTTTCTTGTGCTTGGTCCACCCTACAGGTGAAGAGATGTGAAAATCACTGGAGAATGGTGCAGGGCACTGAGCCCAAGCTCAGACCCTGGCAAGCCCTGCCACCATTTGTTTGGAAGTATTTTGAGCCTAAGAGGGGCTGAGTTCATAGGAGAGACATTTTCCTGTGAAACCTCATAACTCACATGCATACTACATACATTATTTGTGGCGGGGGAGTCCTGAGACTTGAACTCAGGACCTGGGTGCTATCCTTGAGTTTTTCTGCTCAAGGCGATCACTCTACTACTTGAGCCACAGCTTCACTTCCAGCTTTCTAGTGGTTAATTGGAGATAAGAATCTCACAGAGGCAGGGTACTGGTGGCTCACTCCTATAATCCTAGCTACTCAGGAGGCTGAGAGCTGAGGATCACAGTTCAAAGCCAACCCCAGGCAGGAAAGTCTGTGAAACTCTTATCTCTAATGAACCACCAGAAAACAGGAAGTGGTTCTGTGGCTCAAGTGGTAGAGAGCTAGCCTTCAGCTGAAGAGCTGAGGGACAGCACCCAGGCACAGAGTCCAAGCCCCATGATCAAAAAAAAGAGAAAAATTTCACAGAGTTTTCTGCCTGAGCTGGCTTTAAACCACTATCCTCACATCTCAGCCTTCTGAGTAGCTAGGATTATAGGTGTCAGCCACTGGCACCTGGCTCCCCATATTCTTATCTATGTATCAAATGCTTCCTAGCTTTTAAGAAATGTCTATTTAGGAAGAGAGACAGAGAGAATACAAGTTGAGACCTTGTGGTTCAAGCCTATAATCCTAACCACTCAGGGGACTGAGATCTGAGGATCACCATTCAAAGCCAGCCAGGGCAGGAAAGTCTGAGGACTCATCTCCAATTAACTACCGGAAAACAAGAAGTGGAACTATGGTTCAAAGTGATAGAATGCTAGCCGTGAATAAAAAAGCTTAAGCCCTGAGTTCAAGGCCAAAACCAACCAAAAACAAACAAACAAATAAAGAAGAGTGACTGAGAATACTATTTAGAGTCAAAATGACCAATGTATTAGCTACAAATCTCTTTCTGCTATGAGCTATGTGGTACCCCTCTCTCATAGTCTTTAAAATGGGAATAATAATACTTACCTCATAGGGTTTCTGTGAAGGCTGAAAAACAAATCTAAAAATCCTATCCAGATATAAGCATATGAATGAAGTCAATGCAGGGATAAAAAATGCAAAAGAGAACATGGAGTGCCTGGCTCGAAGCCCTGGGGAAAGGAGGTGGTGAGCAGTGCTCCCCGGCTTGGCTGACTCCAACAGGTCCTCCAGGCAAAGCCAGCACGTTGGCTTGTGGCCAGACAGGCATCAGACACCCCAGGAGGACAGAATAGGGTCTGACAGCTGAAGCTCTGCTGAGCAGACAGAGGAATTGTCACGTCCCCCTCCCAGAGCAGGGGTGGCCAGAGCCTCAAAGAGAGATTACCACAGGTAAGTGCAAGCTGGCTTCAAAGATCTGAATAGAACTAACACTGGCGATACCTCGCACCATGCCTATTTCCCAGGCTCAGGAATGCGCAGAGCGGGGAGCAGCACCCACTTCACTTCTCCATGCCAACTTTAGGCACAGGCCTGGGAAACGCTCCGAGTTATTTTGCCGTACCCATGGCGGAGGCAGCCCAGCACCTTGCTGCTGGCGACACTGGTGGCTCTGGGTTCTGATGCCTGTCCAGCCCACTATAGCTTCTGCAGGAATGAGGCAGGACAGGCAGCACCTGGGCCATTTCTCCAATCACTTTCCCAGGACACAGTGTTGGGACCATTGTCTTGTAGAATGCCCATTTTGATTATCCTGGGACCTTGGAAGGCTGAGGTCTTGGCCCTTTTCTGCAAAGGAGGCTCCTGTGCTTGTTACCTGTGTTTTCCCAGCAACCTCTGCACACCTGTGGCTGTGTGTGGGGTGGGGTGGTTTTGTGTTCCCCTTGCAGCTGAAAGGATGCCCTGGGGAGCTCAGGGGAGTCTGGAGCCCCCAGCTGGTCAGCAGAGGGTCAGGGGAGCACAGGACAGCATTGCTTTACTTCACAAACAATGATTGATGACTATCTTAGTCTTCTTTCTATTGCTAAAACTGAGGATCCTGAGCCAGTTAATTTATAGAGAACAGAAGTTGATTTGGTGCATGCTTGTAGAGCCTGGACAGTCCAAGGACCTGGCCCTGGTATGGTCCTCTTGCTGCCCACTACCATAGCATGTTGATGCTGCAAACTGCTAGCTCTGGTCTCTCTACTCATAAAGCCACGGATGTCATCATGGGGATTCCATGCTTATGACCTCATTACTCCTAAAGACCTCCCCCAAGTACTACCTTCAAATACCATTTGCATATGAATCTGGGATTAAGTTTCCAATTCTTGAACTTTGGTGGGGAGGGGCCGGTACATACAAACCAGCACTGTGACTTAATCTGCTCAGGATCTCGTGCTGGCACCCAAGGAGACAGACACTAAAGAAAGCCAAGGTCTCTTCCCTCAGGACATCCACAGTGTGAGAGCCCAGGCTGTGGTGCTCAATCCTGATTGTCAACTTGGATTGAGAAGTGCTTAGGCAATTTGTAAAGCCCGACTCTGGACGTCTAAGGTGGGGAGCACTCACCATGAATGTGGGTGGTACCATCTGGTTGGCTGGGGGTCCAGACAGAATAAAAGGGAAGAGAAGCTGCTGAGCACTGGTACTCCGGCACGCCTTCCCCCTCCTCCCATGTCTCCTCTTTCCTCTTTCTTTCTCTCTCCTTTCTTTCTCTTATTCCTTTCCCTCCTCCTTTTTATTTCCCTCTCCTCTTCTGTCTGTCTATCCACCCCCCATTCTCTATCTGACTTTCCTTTCTGATGGCCATGATGTGAGGTTTGCTCTGCCATGCCCTCCCCTCCATGCCCACGATGGACTGAAATCTCTGGAACTGTGCGCCAAAGGAAATCCTTCCTCTCTTCTTGACTCTGCTTTCTCAGGTAGTTAGTCTAGGGATGAAGAGCTGATTAACACAGAGACATGGTAGAAATAATTACATGGAGAGAGAGAGTTTGCTTGGGGCTGGGATGGGGGTAGGTCTGACTTCAGTTCTATCAAACACTAGGCTAGTGACCAGGGTGAGACTTTGGTACAAAAATAAATCACAAGCCCAGTTAGGAGAACCAGAATTTGGGAGAGACCAGAAGGAGCCAGAGAGGTATCTGGGATTCCCATGGGAACATTAAATCAGGTGACAGGCTTGGGACTCTGCCTGAGATCCAGGGCTCAGCCCTTGGTCTAGAGATTGTGTTCATGATGAGGAAAGTTCATCTGTGGCAACAGAAACCCCAAAATAAAAGTTTACAAGAGACCCCCAAATATTCTGGCCTAAAGAACAAAGAGTTGTCATATAAAATACAAGAGATCTAGCCACATTTGAATTTCTGACACATAATATACATATGTAGTATGAAAAGTCATTCACTGTTTATCAGATATTCAAACTTAACTCACCATCTTTCACTGGCAATCCTAAGACATGAGTTTATATTTCTCTCTTATTAACAGGCTTGTGGGTCTGGACTGGTCCGGTAGCTCTACTCCACAAAGCCATCCAGAGACCCCAATTCCCACATCTGCATCCTTTGAAACAGGGGTTCTCCAGGTATGGTTCACAGACCACCAGAAGCAGCACCTGGAGACTTGTTAGGGATCTAGCTCTTGGATGCTGCCCCCTAAAACCTAGGGGTGGGTTCAGAATCTTTTTTTTTGGGGGGGGGGTCCGGTTGTGGGGCCTGAACTCTGGGCCTGGGTGTTGTCCCTCAGCTCTTCAGCTCAAGGCTAGCGCTCTACCACTTGAGCCACAGCACCACTTCCGGCTTTTTTCTTTTTGCTTATGTGGTGCTGAGGAATCAAACCCAGGGCCTCAGGCATGCAAGGCAAGCACTCTACCACTGAGCCACCTTCCAAGCCCCTCCAGGAATCATTTTAAGAAGTCTTCTTGCCAGGTACTGATGACTCACACCTGTAATCCTGGCTATTCAGGAGACTGAAATATAAGAATCATGGTTCAAAGCCAGCCCAGGCAAGAGAGTCCATGAGACTTACCAGAAGTGGCACTGTTGCTCAATTGGTAGAGTGCTAACCTTGAGCAAAAAAGCTCAGGAACAGTGCCTAGGCACTGAGTTCAAGCCCCACAACCTCCAAAAGATGACAGTGACAATGCTAAGCCAACACTGATGACAAGGAAGAAGGATGAAGGGGAGCAGGGTAAGGAGAGGCAGAAGGAGAAAAGTGGGGAGGGGGATTGGAGAAGGAGATGGAGGAGAAGGAGAAGGAGATGGAGGAGAAGGAGAAGGAGAAGCATCTGCCTCCTTCTAGGTGATTTTGTCAGCTCAAGGTTGAGAACCACTGCCCTGGGTGTCATCTTGTATAGTTTGATTGAGCCATATCCTCTATTGTACCGGGCAGAGGAGCTCAGGGAGCGGAGGACTTGAAGGAATTCCTAGCCCAGCAAGTGGCTGGAGGGGTGGCCATACCTATCCTCAAGCTGGGAAGGGAACTGGGGGATGTCACCTCCAGTGAGTGGTTACATGTCTAGCCACAGCTCTATCCTGAGAAAAACAACTTAAAGAAAGAAAGGTTGATTTGGGCTTATGGTTTCAGAGGTTTTCAGTTCATAGTCTACTTGCTCCACTGCTCTGAGCCTGAGGTGAAGGGAAACATCATAGTGGCAGGAGAGTATGGGCCAAGTAGGCTGCTCATTTCATGGTGGCCAGCTAGCAAAGGGAGAGAACAGGGCCCTGAAGCAGGATGCACCCCCCCCCCCCAGGACATGCACACCCTGCTTCTGCCAGCTAGGCCCTGCCTCCTACAGTTCCTACCACTCCCACTCCCAGTCTGTCCTACTAGGAATCCATCCATCAGAATCCTCATCCAATCACATCCACGGAGCCCAGCAGCTACCAATCAGGTCTTTAGCACATGGCCTTTGGGGGGCATGTTTAGATCCAAACCATTAGAGAAAGAGGGAACAGGTTTGGGTAGATCACTCACAGTTTCTGTCTCTGTCCTCCGGTGTCCTGGTGATCACAGTTGAAGCAACTCAATCAGCACCAGTGGATCCGTATGTAAAGAACAGGGGATGGGGGAGAGAGAGTGAGTTTTTGGCATGAAGGGGCTGGCTCCAACCTTCTTGCCTTAGTGTCTGGTTCTACACGTTTAAGCAGTTTAGTGGTATAGTGGGAGCTTCCACTACAATGTCTCCACAGAAACTTATTCACTGCTTTCTTTATTTTCCCTTATCCGATCTGTCCTTCACCCTGTGCCATTATTTCAGGGTGAAAGATAGATCAAATAGTTTTTGCAGATACCGCAGCATTCAGAGAGGCACAGGATCCTAATGTAAAGAGGTGATGGCCACATTTTATTCTGCTTGTCAGGCCACAAGTCGAATATTGTGTTAAGTTCCAATGGTCCCAATTTAAGAGGTATGTTAAGGATTTAGAACACATTTAAAGGAAAGTAACATTTCTGGACAATGGTACTTTGGGGACTGTTTGGCTTGAGGAGGAAGAGTCAGGAGCTAATGGCACAGGATTCATGTCCACACATGGGAAATATTGTCACAGAAAAGAGGCTGACTTATTTCATGGAACCAGAGGAAGGGACTCTGAACACTGGGTATAGAAACAGGGAGGCAGACTTATCCTAAAGGAGAACTAGTAGTGAGGTTTGATTCACAGTGCAATAGAAGCAGTTGTCTTATGGGAAATAAGTTCCTATTGCTAGAAAGCAAAGTTAAGTGAACGCCAGTCTAGGATATTGTAGAAGACATTCAGATGTATGACATTTGACTCAATCCCATCCCATGTTTGGCTCAAAAACACCTTTGCTGGTGACTCGAATCCCATTGTTTGACCTCATTCGTAGATGTCGGAGTTCCTGCCTTGCATACCTCCATGGGGGATACTACAAGTGGAAAGTGACTTTGACCCTTTAGGTGCTAGTTAATATTACAGTTGATAGGCTGATATGGGTGGAGTACACCTGTAAATCCTAGCTACTCAGGAGGCTGAGATCTGAGGATCACAGTTCAAAGCCAGACAAAGGCAGACAAATCTGAGAGACTCTCATCTCCAATTAACCAGCAAAAAGCAGAAGTAGTGCTGTGGCTCAAGTAGTAGAGCACCAGCCTTGAACAAAAGAGCCAAGTGAAAGTATGAGGCCTTGAATTCCGAAAAATCACAGCCGATGATGACAATCATGACGACGATAATCATGATGACAACCAGTACTTCTATACTTCTATTATTCACTGAAATGTTTTGGGGACCCAGTATCTCCCATAAGCTCCAAGAATGGCTTAAAGTTCAACATTTCAGACATGAAAGAATATTGTCAGGGAGAAGAGGGTAGGTTTTTTTTTTTTTAAAAATCTAAACAGGACTCAGTGAACTATGTCAGGTCACATTGCCTCAGCCTGCCTTTGTGATCGAGTCTGACAGAGGCCAAATTGCCTGGAACACTGCCAGCCAAGTAGGACATAGCTCCACCTCCCTAGACCTGAACACAAACCCACTTCACATCTGTTGCATCGATTGCAGGAGCTCCTATGGGCTTTTCAGTCAGGCTGGGGGAGTCTCCTCCCATCACAACCGAGCTGGGTAGCATTGAGGTCTCTTTCAGTTCCCTCCACAGGGGTGGGGGTGGGGACAATCTGTGTGGGTTTCAAGGCGTGTTTGTTTCAAAGTGAGCTTTTGGATAGTGCCACCGTGCAGAACTGAGCCATTGTCAATGGACAAATGCAGGGCTGACGTCTGTGGGCCTATTATCTGGCCAGTTACAACTACCCAGGAAGGGCAGCTCGCTGGCCATTGTGAGGGCTCACTTGACCAAAACAGCAAAGGGCGGTGGGGGTGGCGGCTGAGCTCTGCTGATCGTTTTGCTGATTGTGTAACCAGGAAGCCAGAGAAAGTTCCATCAACTGGTGTCATGCAACTGTGACAGAAGGAGAATTTGGTAGGACTTTTGTCCCTGATCTGTCCCTTAATTGCCATGCTAAAAAAAAAAAAAAGGTGAAGGCAATTTTTATGCTATATTTGACCATCTCTTCTATTTGGTTCTTGGTTGCCTTATTTCTAATAATATCTAGTAGCATTATCTGTGTAAGACCCCCAGGTGAGACCTCTTAGAAATCAGGATGTTTGGGGCTGGGAAGGTGGCTCAGTGGTAGAGCGCTTGCCTTGCATGCCTGAGGCCCTGGCGCCAGAAGTGGCGCTGTGGCTCAAGTGGTAGAGCACTAGCCTTGAGCTGAAGAGCTGAGGGACAGTGCCCAGGTCCAGAGTTCAGGCCCCACGACCGGACCCAAAAAAAAAAAAAAAAAGAAATCATGATGTTTATAGCATTTTGGTAGGTTGTATATGATGGACAATCACATGTATTCAACATTAGGAGGATCAGCTCTTTAATTCATATTAGTTTAAGCAAGTTATTTTGATAAATAATGAAACTGACTCACTTGGGATCCAAATGCAACAGAACAGCTTTCCTTCACTTATTTAGTCACTTGGTAAGCATTGATTAAGCTCCTGCTGTATGCCAGACACAATTCTAGAGATGGACAGAGTAAGGAGTCGCTTGGACAGATAAAGTCCTGCTCCTCTGAGCTTCTATTCTAGGAAGAGATTCAGACTTTCCTGTATCCAAGTGTGCCTCCTGTCTTCTGCCTGGTGTGGGACACTTAATCAGCTGTTAATAAATACTTAATAGGTGCAAAAATTAATGCCCACACAATAACCTTGATCCATGACTCTTCTTTCTCTTTCCCAAAGCTACATGGATGGAGTGTTCCAGATGAAGATGAGCTTCCTCGTGGATAGGGACATTAGTTCCATTCCATTCCAGGGAACAATTTGTAACCTTTCTCAGGGAGCATGAACTTGGAATAATTTTCAATTGGCAGGTGCACAGATTATTTCTCCAAGGAGAAGACAATTTCATCTTCTCCCTTTTCATCATGCAAATCTTCTGACTGCAGTTGGTATTAAGTAGAAATAGATAAGTGAGACTCAAGCCTCAAATTTTAACTGTTTGGAAAAATGCAGTTTTAGTTGAAGGAGTACCTGTGTGAATCACAGACAAGCCCAGGGGAAAGTGGGAGCAAAGATGGGGAGAGGTCAGAATTGTGAGGAGACCTGATGTCATTTTTTTTTTTTTTTTTGTCTAGAGATTGAAATCACGGCTTTACCACTTCCGTCACATGCCACCCCTTTTTGATTTCTTGCTTAGTTTTCCGATAGGTTATCCTGCTTTTTCCTAGGCCAGACTCAGAACCACAATCCTCCTACTTCCACACAGCTGGAATTACAGGCATATCCTACCACATTCAACTTGTTTTTGAGATACAGTCTCAACAATTTCTTTTGGTCTGGGCTGGCCTTGAACTTCAATCTTCCTATCCATAGGTGTGATCCATCACCCGGCCCTTTCTACTTCAATTTTAATATGAATTTTTCACAGTGAGAGGTACAGTTATATGTTTTTGGTCTCTGTGAAGGGTCTTGTGCCCCTTAAAATATTTCATGAGATCGCCTCTGCCCGCCTTTCTAATCTCACTCCACTGCCCTGTACCATGCAAGGTACTCAATTCTGCTGGTTCCGGCTCTGTCTTCCCCCAGCCATGAGTGAATCCAGAGCATGCCTCCCTCACCCCCGAGCCTCTGCTCAAGCTGCCGCCTCTGCCTGGAACCGCATTCTACCCTCCAAGCTCCAGTTCATGTATCATCCTTCCACAAATCCTTTTCTTGGATCAGTAACAATTTAGCCCTCTTCCCCATGTATTTGGCCCTTGGCTTATACCTTTTATAAATTATATTTGAATCTCTTCTCTTGATAGTTCACAGGCCTAGGCAATTTTTTTTTGTAGGTCATGGGGTTTGAACTCTGGACCTGGGCGCTGGCCCTCAGCTCTTCAGCTCAAGGCGAGCACTCTACCACTTGAGCCACAGTGCCACTTCTGGTTTTCTGGTGGTTTATTGGAGATAAGAGTTTCACAGACTTTTCCTGCCTGGGCTGGCTTTGAACCGTGATTCTTAGGTCTCAGCCTCCTGAGTAGCTAGGATTACAGGCGTGAGCCACCAGCAGTGCCTGGCTTTGGTACAATCTTAAAGACATTCATTAACATGAGATATGTAAGGAGGCAGGAGGTTGAACCATAAACAAAGTGGGAATAAACACAAATGATGAGGCAAGTATCTACTCCAGGCAAAACAAATGGCAGAGAAAGAGATTAGGGTATAGATTCCTCTTCTCCTCCTCTTCCTACCTTGGGCACAGTCCTCCCCAGGGTACAGCTCACACCCATGTTCTGCTATCCCTAGTCTTCCCTGCCCCTCCGGGCCTGGAGAAGATGATGGCTTCTGTTGCAGTGGATCTGGGGGCCTCAGAATCCCTGGTTCTTTCCACACTGCACTCATACCATTAGGAATGTGCCTTTGACCTGAGGACTCAAACTGATAGCTTGCTATATGTTTATAACTTTTAGACCACATAAGATTACCATTCGTGTCTGCCTTCACATCAAATCTTTAAAAAAGAAAAACACTATTTGGGGGCCAAGCATATAATAGCATGGGGGACTACTCCCAGCCCCGAAGGATACCTCTAAGGTCCCGGAGAATAGTCATTCCCATCTGCACTGGGTCTTGTGGGTTTTCTTCTCACATGGGCAGGCAGGGAAGGGTGGAAATGATTACCTTCACTTCCCTTGCTGAGACCCCACGGACACCCACTCCTTTGAAGTCCCATGCTTACTAAGGTAGAGAGGTTTGCAGCCTGGGCTGAGATTCTCACTTCCTCAGTGAGACGAACCTCAGTCCAAGCCAACACTTTCTCTCCCAGGCCTGCAATCAGCTTTAAAGCAGATTCTCTGCACACAAGGAAGCTTTCTATTGCATCATCAGAGACTTAAAAAGAAATAGCAAAAGACTGTGCATCTGTGAATGAAGATGGAAGCTGACGGGCTGGAGGAGGGAAAGCGAGAAGATGGAGGGGTCGATCTGACTCAGGTTCAGTACGTGCATGTGGAGGAGGCCATGGGGAAGCCCTTCAAACCGTTTACATGCATTTTAACCAAAGTGAGTGTTAAAAGGGTAAAGGGTCCTATCTGGGATGAGGGCACAAGTTGGAACAGGATGGCAAACACAGAAAGAGGAGGGTAAAGAGCGTCAAAGTACTTTATGTGCCCGTGTAAAGTGGAATGATGAAGCTTGCTGAGATTGGAGTAAGAAGGGGAGCAGACGAGGGAGAGAGGCAGGGAGGGAGAGAAATTAAAGTTTGTAATTTAAAAAAAAAAGATTTTCCCCATGCAGATCACTCACAATGACCAAATCCTCCACGAAGCCCTTGGCATGGCTATTGATTGATTTCCATCTACCAAGACATCAATCCTACAGAGCAATATTCTGGGGCCGGTGGTATAGCTTAGTGGTAGAGTCCTTTCCCAACATACCTGAGGCTTTGGGTTACATCTCTAGCACCACAAAAAAAAAAAAAATTGCTGTGGAACAATGTTTTAACTCTATCAACCTGCATTAAAAAAAATCACAACAATGGTAGAGAGGATAATTGCCCTCCAAAAAGTTGAGTCAATTATCTGGAATAGTGGAACAATGTTTTAACTCTATCAACCTGCATTAAAAAAAATCACAACAATGGTAGAGAGGATAATTGCCCTCCAAAAAGTTGAGTCAATTATCTGGAATAGTTGATTAGTCTCTAATCACCACATAATATTTTTTAAATTACCCACCCAATTAATTAAGCCTCCAATTACCAGAAAGTTGCAAGATTTTTCTGAATGCTACTTAATAAGGCTTTTAGCTTGAAGAGTATTGTGTCATTTTGTCCCAACACCACACAGACCTGCCTGAAGGAGATGAAAGTAGAATGTTCTTCAAAGGAGATCACTTCCGTTGAAATACATAGTGAGCTCTTTATGCCGAGACAGCTAAGAACACTGGATTCATTCTACTTGAAACTTTTCAAAGGGGAGATGGGGTTTGAGAGGGAGAGAGAGGATGGGAAGGGAAAGCAGAAAGAGGGAGTAGATTGGAGAGGAGAAAAGTAGAAACCCACATTTCCCTAATGCCATAAATAATATAGCAAAGAAATTATGTGAGGTAGTTCAGGGTAGGGGTGGAGCTGGGAGGAGGGAAATGAGGGCAGGGGTTCAACTTCAGAGACCCCCATTTTGGTTGTAGGTCTTCTCTTCTAGTTGATCTTGAGCAAGGAAATCCTTTGTCCTAAGCTGTCTGAGAAGCACACTGGCATATTAAGTTCTGGTGGCCTCTCCCTCACTCACCTTCCCTCCCACCCACCAAAAAAAGAAAGAAACTAGGCTTTGTAGCCACCCTGCAAAAATTCAATTCCTTGTGCAATTTATCATTCAAACTGCTTTGCTCGTATTCATTCTTTTTTTTTTTTGGGTCCAGTTGTGGGGCCAGAACTCTGGGCCTGGGCGCTGTCCCTCAGCTCTTCAGCTCAAGGCTAGCGCTCTACCACTTGAGCCACAGCGCCACTTCCGGCTTTTTTCTTTTTGCTTATGTGGTGCTGAGGAATCAAACCCAGGGCCTCGAGCATGCAAGGCAAGTGCTCTACCACTGAGCCACCTTCCCAGCCCTCGTATTCATTCATTTGATGCTCAAACAGCACTAAGAAATTGATAAGGGGCTGGGAAGGTGGCTCAGTGGTAAAGCGCTTGCCTTGCATGCCTGAGGCCCTGGGTTCGATTCCTCAGCACCACATAAGCAAAAAGAAAAAAGCCAGAAGTGGCACTGTTGCTCAAGTGGTAGAGCGCTAGCCTTGAGCTGAAGAGCTGAGGGACAGCGCCCAGGTCCAGAGTTCAGGCCCCACGCTCGGACCCAAAAAATAAAAAAAAGAAAGAAATTGATAAGGCAGGGATTACAGACCCAGTTCCCCCCCCCCCCCCCCATGAAGCACTTGAAGTTAAGAACTTAGACATCTTTTGCAAGGCTCCCAATAAGTGGATGGCAGCAGTGGTATTGTAGTCAAGATATCTTTCTCTTGGGATCAGTGTTAGTTCACATGCAGAAAATCACAACCTATATTATATCGCTATCTGAATCTCCTTTTTTAATTCAACTGTGCTGCCCAGTGGTGAGACTTAATTCAGGAAGTTGAAGGTTGGGAGTCAAAAAAAAAAAAGTGACACAGTAAATCTGGCAAGAGGCCTTAGTGAGATGTTTGTAAGGTCACTTTGAGTTAGTCTGACAGGTCAAGGAAGAGCAGAAGAGAAGAAAGCTGGGTCTTGGTTTATCTCAAAGACCTTAGGAGCTGTGTTGGCTACATTACTTTCCTTGGATTGCCATTAACAAATCATCGCCAACTGAGTGGCTTAGAACACTAGACATTTTTCCCCCATTTTTTGTCAGTTGTGAGGCTTAAACTCAGAGTCTGGGGGCTGGGAAGGTGGCTCAGTGGTAGAGCACTTGCCTTGCATGCCTGAGGCCCTGGGTTCGATTCCTCAGCACCACATGAGCAAAAAGAAAAAAGCCGGAAGTGGTGCTGTGGCTCAAGTGGTAGAGCGCTAGCTTTGAGCTGAAGAACTGAGGGACAGCACCCAAGCCCAGAGTTCAGGCCCCACGACTGGACCCAAAAAAAAAAAAAAACAACAACCTCAGAGTCCCTGAGCTTTTTCTGCTCGAGGCTAGCCCTCTACCACTTTGAGTCACAGCACCACTTCCTGTTTTCTGGTAGTTAATTGGAGAAAAGAATCTCATAGACTTTGCTGCCTGAGGCTGGCTTTGAACCAGGATCCTCAGAGCTCAGCTTCTTGAGTATCTAGGATTACAGGCATTATCTACCACTGTCAAGTTTCTCCCACAGTTCTGAAGGCTGGAAGTTCAAGATCAAGATGATGGAAGGGCCACATTCTACCCAAAGCATCTCGCCTCCTTCTGCCGCCCTGCAGCTCTGGGTGTCCTCAGTGTCTTCCTCTACTCTCCCCTCATTATTGACATGCTCCTCCCCTCCTTTCAATGACCAGTGAGGTCTTTATATGAAGACCTCAGTCACTCCGGTTTAGTATGACTTCATCTTTACTTAGTGACATCCACAGAACCTTATTTCCCAAATCAGGTCACATAGGCAGATTCTGGGGCTTCAGATTTCATTGTACCCCTCACAGTGACTGTCTTCCTAGCCTTCTACATCTCAGGGTTTCATAAAACATTGTCAGGAAGCACTTCCTACCACAGAGACATTTCAATTGCTTTGGCTTGGGGGAAAAAATAATCTTAAGCAACTTCAAAGAAATTTTTTTTTTCTGTATTTGTGTAAGAAGGGAATTTTAATATCCTCTAGTCAATTTTCCTCCTAGCTCTTATATTACTTATGAGAACACTGAAGCCCCTCTGTTGGAATCCTTCCAGGTGTGACAATCTACTGAAAGCTAAATGAGGTTTATAAGGCTTTTTGAATAAAGTAACTATTGTTCATTGAGCGAGAAGGGTCAGTTGTTACTCTGTGCTTAAGATACACACTAAACGGAGCTAGGAAAGAAAGCAGCGTTTACTCTGATCCATTTAGATACTTGCCTTAACTCATGCTTTCGGAAAAGATGTGATTTCAACCTCTGCTCCACAAACTAAAGGGATTTCTTGCAGACTCTTAAAGAATATATGGTGTTTCTAGTATAGGTGATATGGATTAGTGACAAACAAATAAAATAAAGCAAACTGTACAAATGATAGGCACACTATCTATTCTGATTTGGGTGCATCGTTAATTTCTTGTGCTGTGGCAGAGGTGGTTTGACTTCTTGCCAGTCTAGGCTGAATTCACTTGTATCGTCTTTTGCTTCCACTTTTTCCTTTGATTCTTTACATTTCTTCCCCACAGTTTGAGGGAAAAGATATCACAATAAATATCCAATGTACTATCTAACTCTGTATTGGGCATTGAAAGAAACAACCGCTTGCTGGTCCTCTGCAGACCCTAGAAACCTTTACCTGGGAAACAAAAGCTTTGAGAATCATACAAGATGGAGGATCCAGGAGTCATACCAAATCATCCTTGGGTTGCATTACAGAAACATGGTCCTACTGTACCCATTGGCTGGCTTTTCCCCAATCAATCCCAAATGCCTACATCCTGGCGCTAAAATGCTAGGAGAGAAAGTCTGCTTTTCAATCTCCTTTGAGATCTGAACCTTTCCCTTCTCTACTTTCTCTTCAGCTGTCCCATTCTTCCCTCCCCACAGTCTTAGATGTCTGTCCTAGGATCTTTGGGAGTCAGGAACAGCATATTCTACAAGAGATCCCAGCTTGCAGGACGGAACACAGGACCAGGTAAAGCCAAGCTTTCCAGGGCCCTGCCCAGGCCCACAGGAACTAGTTCAGCTTGGTAGGTAGCCTGGGCTGATCTGATCAGAGAGATCTCGCCCCATTCTGGCAGGAATATTGGGGCTTCTGTAGCCACTTGATGCCCACAAATGTGCCAGCCTTTGTATAAGGTCAACACTGTGGATGGATAAATGGAAAAGTTTTCTGGTGCCAAGTTCCGCACCAAGCCTTGGGCCAACACCACAGCTCTTGAGATGTTTGATTCCCGACCACTATCACCCTGGACAGTGTACTTTGCTCTCTGCTGCTTTGCAATGCACTCCTGGTCTCTCAGATCAATTCTTTGATCATGAATCCAAACAAGAGCTGGACCAGATCCAAGCCCCCCAGGAACAGCTTTATGGGAGGGGACTTGAGATGTCAGAAGGAAGATGCCTTCAGACAGGGTCACTTCAGACTATAAGAGGCTCAGGAGATATCGGCCAAATAGCAATTGCGTTCAGGTTCCATTGACCTTTACCTTGTTCGCTGTCATTTATTTCCAGGGGATAACAGTTTTTCCCCAACTAGAAAGGAAGTTCCTTTAGAAGGTCCCTCAAATCAAAGATGGCTCCTGAGAAAACACAATGGCATCACCACACTTGAAATCAGGGCTCCAGTTTCTATGCTGATGGCTTAGGCTATCAAACAGAATTCCTTCTAAATCACTATTTTCTCTTTTTTTCTACCTCTGATATATATACATATATATTTATTTGGGGCTTCTATTTTTAGCCTGTCTGAAGAGAGAAAAAGTAATGAGAATTCACAGGATTTATTGCACAAATTACTTCCCTGGCTTGCTCCGACCTCCATCAGGCCTCCTGACAGTGGCATTGTATTTCGTATTTATTAGAGCTTAAAGTGCTCTATTAGGTAGTTTACAAGCTTTCCTTAATGCCTCTAAGCAAGCCAAGAGCATAGC
This sequence comes from Dipodomys spectabilis, assembly GCF_019054845.1. NCBI lineage: Eukaryota > Metazoa > Chordata > Mammalia > Rodentia > Heteromyidae > Dipodomys > Dipodomys spectabilis. The sequence goes on from NW_024870834.1 coordinate 6,174,944, forward strand.
AGATGCTGGGGACCCATCTCGGGTCACATCGGGCCCATCTTCATCCTGTGACTCCACAAAGTCATTCCAGGGCTGGGTCTGGCTTCTACATGGAGGCTGTTGTGAGTTTTAAATGAAAACTCTAGGAGATCAACTTCAAAGTTATTTATGACGTACACACAGGAAGAGTTGCTGATCCTTCATACTAATGGTCAAAATGGATACCTGTAAAACAAATTCTAAATAACGTCGGCCAAACGTCGCACTTCTCAACAGCCAGATATAAGACTTGAAGCTCATTCTCTACTCACTTATAATGAGTTGGAGGGGAGGGCAGTGCAGGGAAGAATTCTGCATGAGATACACTCATCCTCTACCCGAGAGAGTAGAATTGTTTCATCAGGACACAGGACAAAATGGACATGTGTCATTTGTTTCTATCACTTCCTGCTGGGCATCCAAGATTGATCCTTCAGTTTTGCTTATTCATCGGCAATAATGGAGTTTTGAACTCTGGGCCTTGTACTTGCTAGGCAGGTGTTTTATCTCTGGAGCTACGACCCTAGCTCTTTGAGCTTCAGCTAGTTTTCAAATAAGGTCTCCTCTCCGCTACCCCCACCCCACTTCCCTCCCCCCCAGGCTGTCCTGAACCACAATCCTTTTATACTTCCACATAGCTGGGATGCCAGATGCATACTACTATGCTAACCTTATTTGTTGGATGAAGGTCTGACTAACTTTTTGCTCAGGCTAGACCCAAATGGTGATCCTCCTATCCATGTCCCAAACCGCTGGAATTACAGATGTGAGCCACCGTTGGATGCCCCTCTGGAGTGATGGCCATAGCGAGTATATAGAACCAAGCCCCACACTGCTCCCTTACCCTGGGCTTTTGAAGATGGTTGCCTTAGCAAATGCCTTTTCTCTGCTTGCTCCATCTGCCCGTCTAGTTGTGCATTAGTAATCTCCTAGTCCTCCTTCAAGCTCCTTATCATGGCTTGAATGCAGCTGCCAAAGTTTCTATGTTAGAAACTTTATTCTCAAGGAATCCATGTTGCAAGTAGAGCCTTTAAGAGATGAGAGCTCTCAGGAATGGATTAATGTCATTGTGGTGGGAGTGAGTTCCTGATTTTAAAAAAATGAATGAGTATCTGTCTATCTGTCTCTCAGTGTCTATGTCTATCTCTATCTCTTTCCTGCCTCCTCCATGTAGCATGTGATGATGTGGCAAGGGAGGGTCCCCACCCGAAGCCACCCCTTGATCTTGGTCTACCCATCCTCCACAAACATGAGACATCTAGGGACATGGCTCAATGGTAGAATACTGTCTAGCAAGTGCAAAGCCTTGAGTTTAAAGTCCAGTAACACAAAATAATAGTATGAAGGAGGAGGAGGAGGAGGAAGAGGAAAAGAAGAAAGAGGAGGAGGAGAGGAGAGGAGAGGGAGGAAGAGGAGAAGCTACCCAGTCTAATAGGTATTCTGTTGTAGCTACATAAACCAGATTGAAGCTACCCCTTAATTTACATCCTGCCTGAAAGGTCCTGTCTGTGTCCCCAAACACGGACATCTATTCCTTCCTCTGGACATCATATCCCTTTTATAACGAGTACAATGGCTTTTGCTTATTTATGGTCCTTCCATAGAAGGGTCATGCCTCAGTCATGTATCCCAAAGCCTAGCCTAGCACCTGATTCATGACAGATATCTCCCAAGTAAGTGTGGATGGGAAATGAGGCACAGAAGTTTAGATGGAATCCAAAGGCAGGCTTCGTAGGTCTGGAGCAAATATACAAGAAATTCAGTTTAAATTGAATGATTTCAGGATCATTCAATGGGAAAGAGGTGCTAGAGTGAGAGTGAGACCAGGCCCCCAGCATGGGCTCTGGGTCTCCTACCCTGAGCGACTGGGAGCCACTTGTCTCACTATAAAATGGGGGACATGGCCTGTGGGCCCAAGCATGCTCCTAGCTCTAGCTCCTTTTCATCCCAGCCACTTGTTACATATGTCACATCTAAAGCAGGAGGAAGCTGTTTCACAGCTTTAGATTTAGCTTGTTTTCAACATTTGGATCAAAGATATACCAATCTCTCTCTTTTCTTTCTTTCTTTCTTCCTTTCCTTCCTTCCTTCCTTCCTTTTTTCTTTCTTTTTTGCTAATCTGGAGCTTGAACTCAGGGGTTGGGTGCTGTCACTGAGCTCCTTTGCTCAAGACTAACACTCTACTACTTGAGCCACAGCTCTACTTCCAGCTTTTTAGAGGTTAATGGGAGATAAAAAAAAAAATCTCATGGATTTTCCTGCCCTGGCTGGATTTGTACTGTTATCCTCAGACCTCAACTGCCTGAGTATTTAGGATTATAGGCATGAGCCACCAGTGCCTACCTGCCAACACCTCTTTGTAAGCACCTCGTTTTTATTTGGGGGGATAGTTAGGAGGGAGACTCCTCCCCAGAACAGTAGGAATAAGCAGGAGGTTCCATGGGATTGTTTTGCTCTACATAGTTCCACACTGCTTTCTGCTTACCAAGTCACTCTTTTATTCACTCATCTACTTATCTACTTATCCAACCACTCATCCACACAACCTTCATCTGGCCACCATTGTATCCATTTGATCAATATTTCAGCGCTCTAATGTGCCCAGCCAGTGGCAAGTCTGGGAGTAGTGACAGCCACTCTTTTGGTGTGGGTGGCTATGACTGACAGTCTTGATCTTGAGGATAAATAAGTACGGTCTGTCTCCAGGAAGCTTTCCTCCAATGGCTGCTGTCACAGACCTCTATCATGTGAGAAAAATAGAAGAAGAAGAAAACCAAACACCCAATCTAAGTTCCCTCTACCCACAGAGATAGTATGCGGAAAGCTCAAATCTTTGAAATCATTCCTGACACCACACAGCAAACCCAGGAGTTCAGGAGGCAGGTGTCAGCCTGCTCTGCGAGAAGGCTGGCTGAGAGAGCAATCTGAAAACAGAATGGGCTGCCTGGGAAGGTAATGAGTTTTCTGGCACTGGGAGTGATTGGACAAGGGTGAGGTAATCACCAATTGCGGGCGATGTCACAAAGGGAATTCAAGCATGGAACAGGAAGAGAGAGCAAGGTGATCTTCAAAGTTCCTTTTTCCCACCTGAAGTTGCAGAAGTCTGGGAGCAAGGTGATGTTGCTTACTTCTAACTCACCGCACCGCCAGTCTGCCTCACTTCCTACTCCAGTCTGAACTCTGCTGAGTATTATTTGGCAGAGAACATGACAGTCTCCCCCTCGCTCAGGTCAGTGGGTGAGTCACTGTGCAAGTAGTTTCTTAGCAGAAATCCCTAGAGAGATGGAATTCCCAATGAGCAAACAGCAGAAAGAATGACATTGGTCCTGAAAAACTCTGATGGATTCCAACCCCCACAGTGGCAGGCAGAAATTTTTCTGGTAGTCTTGGAAATTATCTCCAGCATGCATTTCTTTTTAACACTTGGTAAAAATTACCTTTAAATAGTTGTGCAGAAGAGTTTTGATTCAATATGTCAATTTATAAGTACAATACATCTTGATCGTTATCATCCTTCCCATCACCCAGCATGCATTTCTATAGCTGGAAGCCTGTCCCACCCTGACAGCTAGGCCACCCTCTTAGAACATAAGCCTGAGATTGCCTTTTCTCAATCCTAAAGACTGAGGCTGTCAGGAAGATAAAGCAAAGATTCAAAGCACCTCCTGCTTGTTAGGTTTTTAAAAAGAGGTGACCGCGTAAGAACTGCACCACGCACGTGGTATTCAGGTAAGGGGTAGGTTTATTCAGTAGACCTGCTGGGACCAGGCAAGGTTGGCACTCCACGCGGCTGGCAAAAGGAAAAAAGGGCGGTCTGGCCGCGGTTTAGGCCTTATATAGGGTAGGGGGTGGGGAAGGGTGTGTCCAGGTAAAGGGAAGTGGGATCAGGTGGGAGAAAGGTGTGGCCACATCAGGTTAAGATGTGACCTCAGCGGATGCGGATGTGACCTCTTCCAGGTATCCCAGTTGCCTAGGTAACGCAGGTACTGGGTGAGGTCTGTTCGCCGTCCAGGAATGGACCTTACACTGCTCTACCACCAAAAACCACATTTAACCCTGCAAACCAACCCAGGAGCTGAATGCCAGGGAAGTCACCTCGATCAGCAGCTGGCAGTGAGACTTAGCAAGTTGCCCCGGCCCCTTTTTCTGCACTCACTCACACAGCATGCTGGGAGCACTCTGGACCTCCCTCTCCTTTCTCTATAGGAAGAGCCGAGGCGGGTGGCTGCCTATAGAGGGACCTTTATTAGAAAAATAAATCTCTTTGACTAAAGATGAACTATGCAGAAGAAACAAAGAAACTGCTTTTTAATGACCAAGGTTTAAACAAAGGCCTGGCAGCTTAAGGCAGACCCCAATTAAAAAGAGATGGGAATTAGGGGCCAAGAGACCACTTCACCTGACATGAATATTTACCACACTTCCATTATGATGTAAGCCCCGGTTAGCGGCTGGGGCTCACCGGTAAATAAGATTCTCCTTTGCCCTCCAGGGCTGGCACTGGCAGTGGCTGGTGCTGAGTTAGGTTCAATGAAGAGAACAGAATGAGGTAAGAACCACCATTACCATCGTATGACTTAGAGCTGGGGAACAAGTAACTCCTCAGGGGCAAGCAGGAAGATTCTAGAGAACGTGCGGGGGACAAGTTCTTCCAGACAGAAGGGTGAACTCATATGGGGAGCACTGGGGAAGGGTAGGGCCATGATGCTGGGGGACAATGCCAAGGACCATGAGTCTCCTGTGGAAAGAAGGCCTGCGAATCTTGTGAAGGTGACTTGTGAAGGTGTTGGGAAGGCTTTTGGACTTTATTCTGTAGCCAGAGATTCACAAATGGAAAAAAACAAGACCAACAAACCAAACAACAGCAACAAAAACCCCACTAGCATCATCTAGGAAGTGATATCAAAAGTCTGCCTGGGGGCCACAGCCCTGAAACCTGGGATTCTGCAGCGCTGGAGGAAGACCTGGAAATCTGCATTTGGGCTGCAGCAGGAGGGGGGAGGAAGCTCTTTGTAGGAGCTGAGAGATGGGGGCAGGGCATCAAGGCAGGAGCAAGGAGCCTGGGTATGCAGCCTGCTGGCTAGGATATGGAGGAGGAGTTAGGGGAAGATGGATCTTCACAGTGTTTAAGAACAGCAGGAAGGCCAACACAGCACTTGGAGGGCCACGAGGGAGGGCTCCTGGCATGGCACCAAGAACATGGTGTCTTTCTAGCGAGCTCTCCATGTTGCCTGCAGTGAGGCACTCAGTGAACATGACCTGGGCCAGGGAGTGAGGTTGGGGTGGAATCTGCCTGCTCAGGGGCAGTGCCAGGAGAAGGTAGCTGTCCCCAAGGAGCCAGGTCTCATTTATGTGTTGTGCCACTAATTAAGCGCACGGTCTCAAGGTGATGCTGGGACTGGCTCCCAGGCTTAGAGCAAAGCTACAACACAAACAAGTCGTGAAGGAGACAGGTAAGCCTGGCCCTGAGAGCATCTTCCTACCTGCTGGCCCTGCCCATCCTGGTGACGACACTGGTGATGATCCAGTCCCCAGTTCTGCCCTAGCCTGAGCCTCCAGGTATCTTTGCTCCTCTGGCTGTTGCCAACTGCTTGGCACAGGAAACCAAGCACAGAGGAGCGGTTCTTTCACACGCCCGCATGCGCACCTCCCCTGTGCCAGCAAGCAGTGATAGAAGCCTAGGAACTCCATAGCAATCAACCTGTCATCTAAACACCTGACTGGTGGCCACTGCTGCTGCCAGCAACATATTAGTGTTAGAGGTAGGAGAGGTGCCAAAGTGAAGATCCTTCCTTTTGAGAGGGTGCCCTGATGTCACATCACTGTAGGCTGTGAAGAGACCATGACACCAGGAAGCTGACAATTGCCAGATCTCCCAGAGAGCCACCACTGACCAACATAGGCAAAACTGGCACTCAGATGTAATAGCCCCCATTTAGAAACATATTTTGCCTTCCTTCTGCTATGTTTGAATACATTCTATAGGTAATGTGATCCAATAACTCATCATTTTAAGATCAAATGCCTGACTCTCCTGGGACATTGTGGTCACGCGTGTTCATGGCCATGCTAGATGACATAGTGAGGCAGACACCTGCACATCTGAGTAGAATTGCCAGAGACGAAAGGGAAACATATGCAACCTACCAAGGCTCCATTGTGATTCAGGTCCCATGAGCAGTGCTGCCCTTAGAGATCAGATTTGTTGAGCCTGTGTCAGAGGATAGGCCTATTTCCTAAATTGGGGAATAGAATAACTTTCTGGTAACTTTCTGAATGAAGGAAAGCGAACCTTTCTTTAGTCTGATTGGTAAATGCATTCCAATATAAAATGGGCATTGGCAGCTTGCAGGAAGAAATGTGGTCCTGTTACAGGATGCCCTTGCAAGGTCGAAGACCCACAAATGCTCAAGTCCCTTCGATGAAGTGGAGTAGTGTTTGCACGTAAGCCACTCAGACTGCTGAACGCAATGTAAATACCACATAGATCTCTGTTCTATTGGACTCTCGAGAATAATGACAAGAAGAAAGAGTCTATACATGTTCAGTACAGATGTGAGTTTTTAGCTGAGATTTCTATTTGGAGTTGGTTGAATCTGTGGATGCAGATGGCCAACTTCATTTTGTGTTTAAGTATAAAATAGGTGTTAGATTCCCATGATTGGAATGGTGGTGGTGGTGGTGGTGGTGGTTTTTTCATCTACATGAGTGATTGACCAGAAGAGAGTGGAAGGTCATGGGCCACACAGGAAGCTCATTGGGTGGGGGCATCCACTGTGGCCCAGGACTTCTACTCGGCCTCTGTCCACTAAATGCTGTGGGTCCCCCTAAAGTTGTAACAACTCAATGTAGGCATCCATAGATTTCCAAAACACCCTTCCAAGAGGCTGTCCCTCAGAGCCCCCTGTTGTAGACTCTCAACACCCTTGCTTGTACATCTATTGATGGGAGCCTCCTATTTGAAAGCAGCAAAGCCAGTCGGAAAATTAAGGCACACAAAAAAAATGTCATGCTTAGCTTTGTGGGGACAAGAGGAAGGGGACCTAGAATCTCAGAATCTTGGGGTCAGAGAGTGTTATGGATGAGTCATGTCCCCTTTCATGAACCATGCATCCCCCTCTCCCCCGGCCCTCCACCCCCCCCCCCCCCCCCCCCGCTAGCACCATGCACCATATCATGTGACTGGATTTAAAGCTGAGTTAACTGAGGCCAGTCTTGGTGGGTCCTGGTCCAAAATGGCTGTCGTCCTTACAAGGACACAGACAGCACACAGAGGACAACCATGTGAAAATTCAGAGAGAAGACACCATCAGCAAACCAAGAAGACATGCCTCAGAGAAAAGCAACTCTGCCAACACTTTGATCTCAGACGTCTAGCCTCCAGGACTGTGAGAAAATAGACTTTGTTGATGAAGCCCCCTGTTCTGTGGTTCTTATTATGACAGTCCTAACAAACTAATAAGGGGATTTTGCAGATCATCTAGCCCTGTCTGCCCTGGGATGACCAAAAACCAATCTCGTGGCTCCCAGTCCACTGCTCTCTACATACCACAGAGCTGAAAATACAGACACTGCACTTTGCTCTCCGAGCCAGATGAAGTAATTCACACCCCTCCAAGTGAACACAAAAAGAGCCTCCCACAAGCTGAGTCAATAAGCAATCGTGCAGCAACCTCTAATTGTATCTCAAATGCTTTGCCAGGCCTGTATGGACCAGATGAATCCAAATTGAACCAATTAATTATCCAAATTACATTAATTACCCACATCTCTGTGTTGAGGCCTGGTGTACTTGACCAAAGGGAGACTCGGGGTTCTGAGACTCACCAGATGCACTGACTCATGTCTACCATGCGGCCTGTGGCAGACAGACTATCAATACATCACTTACTGCTGCATCTGATGTCCCATACCCAGTGCATAATGCTCTGCTCCCATATCTGTAGCCATCCTGAGATGGTTCTGAGTTTTGTTTCTAACAAAAACAGCTCTGTGTTATGCTTCGGTAACAGCATAGCATAGCAACCTGAGTCTGCATATGTTCTTATTCCTTACATCCCTACAGACCCATAGGCATGCCCTTCCAAAAGCATCCCAGATCAAAGGTAGCTCAAGATGGCCTCTTAGACTAGATGCTCTGATGACTTCATGGTTGTCACTGATGACTACGGTCCAGTTCTAGAATGTCCTCCAAAGGATGTGATGAAGACGGTGAAACCTCCAGGAGGTAGGATCTAGTGGGAGGAAGTTAGGTCATGGGGCCAAGGCCTTGGAAAAAATACTGAATCTAGCCCCTCTTCCCCGTCTTTTCCATTGCTTAGATGTCATGAGGTGAGCAGCTCCTCTGCCACGTTTCTGCCACTATAAACTGCTTCACGACATCCCCAAATCAACCGAACAGCGGTCGCTCATCATCCCAAGTATAATTTGCTACAGTCACACAGAGCTAACATCCCAGCCCTGTTACCTTGGGGTGGAGATGATGGGCAAGTTCAGAGGGTCCTTGTTCCCTTCTGGTTGGTTCCTGCTGGCTGGAGGAGGGAGAGGGAGAAGAATACTAATGAGAAAAGTGGTTTTTCCTACTTCTGGCCTTAGAAAGGGGCCACCCAGGTTCATCAGACATGTGCATACCCAAGCCTCTCAAGATCCTAAATTCTCATGTTCTTTTCATCTCTGGGACTTCCTGGACTCCCTGTGCAAATTCACTCAAGGAGCAGGTACTGATCACAACTCCCCAGCAGCAGCCAGGCCCAGGGTCTGGGCTGCTCCAGCCAGTGGCTAGATACCAAGCCTTGCCTTGTCTGGCCTTGAGAAGTACATCTCGATCCCTTGCTTGTCCTTTTGGACCTCAGGCCACCACATTCTTCTCACCAGCTGCTCCCTCTCTCGCTCTTGTGTTTGTTCCTTTTTCATACCTTGAGTGTCCCTCAAATGCCGTGTGTTGAGGATTGGTTCCTTTACCATTCTTTGGTGCCATTAAAAATGGGGGAAACTTTAGGGGGTGAGGTCTAATGCAAGGAAGTTAGGTCATTGGAAGCATGCCCTTGAAGGGGATAGTAGAACTCTCTCTCTCTCTCTGCTCTGCTCTCTTTTCCTTCCCCCTTCCCCTCTCCTTCCGACCACCATGAGATGAGCAATTTGCTCTGCCATGCACAAGCACAAAGGCAACAGGACTAAGTGAACATGGAGAGGAGCCTCTGAAACCATGAGCCAAATTCAACCTTTCCTTCTTTTCAGTCAACTTTCTGAGACATTCTGCCACAGCAAGGGGAAGCTTGCTAACACATTTTCCATTCCAACAACCTCAGCATTTTAGAAAGCCCCAAGGATGTGATCCGGGGCACCTTCTCTATCTCCACTCAGTTCTTCAGCAAGCCTTATGGTTTTAAATCACTTCTTTGAACAACTAACTTGCAGTTTAACAAAATAAATACCACGGAGCTGAAACATGCCTTGACAGAAGGGGTGAAGGGAGGGAGGTAGATGAATGGAGAGAGGAAGAAGGGGTGAATACAGTCACCACAGTCAATGTACATAGGTGACAATGGGACCCAGTAACTTGAGAATGGATGAGGTTGGGAGAAATGGAGGACAATGATAGAAGGAGGGATATTGACAAGGCACACTATGTTCATAAACTGATGCATTCAATTGAAACCCCTGTGCACAAACACTGAAAGATTTAAAATAATAATACATAAATAACACATGATGGTATGGAAGTAAAATAACTTATATGTTATATTATTATAGATAGACATATCTATGTGTATTTATCGATCTTTCTATATCTCCATCCCAGACACCTCCTTTCAACAAGGGCTCCCTCAGTATATCCAGGGCCCCTCAAACTTGATCTGTCTACACTTCACTCGTATTTATCCCTCCCAGTGAACCAGCTCCTCTGAAAACCATGTCTCACCTCAATAACCATAAACTCCACTCATCTAGTTCCGTAGTTATCCGAATGATGTGCCCCTCGTGGTGAGGAAACTGTGTTTCCTCATTTGTAAAGTGAGATCGTTCACAGAATTAGTTCAAAGATGACATGAGTTAAGATTGGCAAAGAACCTAGACCAGGGGACATGGCGTAGCAACTGTTGTAAGTTGCTGTATTTGTTCTAACCAATCAATTCATAAAAAGAACTCTGTTCCTCTCCTATTTTTGTGTTGAATCCATCATTAAATTGTGTTTGCTGTGTCCACAAAATAGTAGCTGACAACCTCCCACTACCTCTCCTGTCACCTCCCCGGCCCAAACCAATGATTTCTAGTAAATTTATAATTATGACACCATCACCACTGTCTAATTTTAGAACATTTCCACAACGTCTGTCTCTTATGGACATTTCACGTAAATGGAATCTAGCCGCATGTCTGGCTTCTTCTGCTTAGTATAACGTTTTGAGGTTCATCCGTGTTGTGGCATGTAGAAGTGGGTTCCATTTTAATGCTGAATGGTATCCCGTTGTGTAGATTTCTTCCCTCCTCGTGGGGCTCCCTGCTTCTGCTTGTCTGCCCCCATCACCTCTATTCTGAGTTCAGAAGCCAAACAGATTGCTTTTCAATATAAGTTAGTACCAAACCCATGCCTCCCATCACACAAGCGAAGACACAGTCTCTGCATAGGTGTCTTAGCTCAGGTTGCCATGACAAAATGCCACTGGGTGGCTTAAGTGACAGAAAGCTCCTTTCTCACAGCACTGGATGTCGGGAGTCTGTGCTTGGTGGGGTCCACATGGTTGTGAGACTTGTGAGGCCTTTCTTCCTGGCTTGTAGAGGTCACCCTTTGTCTGTATCCTCATATGACCTTTCCTAGGGGACCATAATTACCTCCTCAAGCTCTGTCTCCAAATGTAGTCAGAAAAGGTTTTGCCTTGGCAGGTACTGTAAGACTGGAATTTACTTCTTCTGGACCCCAGGACTGAAGAAAACCTTTCCTCATAAATCACCACTACCAACTGCACATCACAGCCCCTGATTTGAAAGAAGTGGGGGGCAAACAAAGGCAGGAGAGCAGGGAAGGGACCCCCCCAAACCATCTCTCAGAGGCCCCACCCAGTTGCCTGTCTTTAGATTTCCCTCCTGAGGACACTTGATCGAACCTTCTCTCAGCCTTAAGCCAATATCTTCTGCACACTCCTGGGGAGTTCATTCAATGTAGGTGTGAACTGCTAGCTCAGATGGCTCTTTGGGGTCCCTGTGACCTGAGAAAACTGGAGCTGTGTATTTGTGTGTCAAAAAGAGAGAAGCAGAGTCAGAGGAAGAAAGAGAGGCAGCAGCCATGGAGGGAATGAAAGGAAGCCTTTGGTGTGGGCCTGCCCTCGGCCACTCCAACTCCAGATGCTCCAAAGGCTGAAGTTTGGAATGTTTTACTTTAGTTTTACTTATTCAGGAGTCTCTCTGCTGGAAGGTAAACCCCATGAGGCCTTGATGTGACAGGGCCCAGTCCTGAGCACTGGGAATCATACTGTGATCTTTGTATGAAAAAAGAGACCCAATAAGTATTTGTTAACAATTGAAAGTCACTTAAAGTATTTGTTAACAGTAAGCATTTGTTAACAATTGAAAGTCACTTAAAGGCCTGGTGATAGGAACATACCTGGCTTTTATAAAATTCAGAGAGAGAGAGAGAGAGAGAGAGAGAGAGAGAGAGAGAGAGATGTATAAACAACATTTGAGCCAAATCTCACAAACCGTTGAGGAAAGAGTTGGAAAGTAGAACGTGTTGGGGCTGGGAAGGTGGCTCAGTGGTAGAGCGCTTGCCTTGCATGTCTGAGGCCCTGGGTTCAATTCCTCAGCACCACATGAGCAAAAAGAAGAAAGCCAGAAGTGGCGCTGTGGCTCAAGTGGTAGAGCACTAGCCTTGAGCTGAAGAGCTGAGGGACAGCACCCAGGCCCAGAGTTCAGGCCCCACGACCGGACCCCAAAAAAAAAAAAAACATGTGGAGACCATTTGAAGCCAAGGAGAATTAAGGTACAATGGGAAGAACAACCAAAGTATAGCTAAGCAATATTCCTTCCTTCCTTCATTTGCTCATTCACCACTCAACATCTGCTCATTGAATACCTGCTGCATACCAGGCCTGGGATAGCACACCAACTTGACTGAGCTAGAGGATGCCCAGATAGCTGGCTGGGTGAATCTGTGAGGCTGTTCCCTGAAGACATTACCATTTGAATCAGACTGTGTGAGGATCAGCCCTCAGCAATATGGGTTGGCATCACCCAATCATACACTGAGGGCCTCCCGCGTAGCTGGGGTTACAGACATGAGCCACTGCTCTTAACCTGACCCCAGGCCCCGCCTGGGTGATTCTGGTGTGCCTTTCAAGCCCTCAGCAGCCTAAAGTTTTATTATCCCCCAACTGTGAGAGCTAAAGGAACCCTTCATCTCTGGTCCTTATCTGCAGGTGAGGTGACTGAAGTCCAGAGAAGGCAAAGGGCTTACCCAGCGTCACACAGCAAGTTCACTGCTTCACATTTTCTTAGACTTTTGATTCAAAGGCATCAGCCACTTCTTGTCAGCTTTGCTCAGGGTGAGATGCAGGAGCTGTGCCTGAGCCCTGGCTGTAGCTAGAATAGGAGAAGCAGTTGGTTCCCAGGAAATAAAGAAGCCACTCACCCAGGACATTGGAGACTCACTATGCAGAAGCACTGGGCTTCTTGAGTCACCGCTTCCCATCTATACAATATCGCCAGACTCAGAAGCTACCACACACTTCCTCCAGACCAGCACCTTGCCTGTGTCCCGCCCAACTCCCCACATGTGGTTGTCATGCCCTTCGCTGGTCGCTCTCCCAAGAGCCTGGATGGCAAGAGTCTGGCCTGTTTTTCCCTCCAGCCTCATGGCAGTCGCCACATGGAAGGAATGGATGCACACTGAAGGAGGAGATGAGCAAAAGAGCCAATACATGTGTTCATCAAAGACTTGCAGCAATCATGAGTTCTCTCTAGGCAACCCTGGTTTCCTCGCTGTAGAGAGAGAGAGAGGTAATAACAGTGCCTTCCTCAGCAAATAAAGAATTACTGATGAGAAATAATGCTAGGAGTATCGCCCTCCTCCTACCAATCATTCTACATCATCCCAACTTCTGATGGTTGGTGGCGGCTCGTGGAGACATAGAAAAGGCAAAGCTGAGGCTAGGCCCAGAGAAATCCTGGAATCTCTCAGACCTGCCAGTCCCTGGTAGACCCTGAGTATCTTCATTGAATTATTTGATGTCAGTCAGTACCATAATTCTCAAACTTCAGCACACCCAGGACTGAAACTCTGTCTTGGATGTCCCTGGGCACCACCTTTGGAGATACAGGTTTATAAGAGGAAGACCTTGAGAATCAGATAGCTCTGATTCTCAATGTGGTCCACAGACCACATTTTGAGCAATTGCTCAGTGTGATTCCTTGGGCTGAACAAGAGGACTAGAGAAAACGGAGGAGGAGCCAGGCAGTGGTAGCTCACATCTGTAGTCCTAGCTACTCAAGAGGTTGAGATTTGAGGATCACAGATTGCAGACAGCTCGGGCAGCAAAGCTCATGAGACTCTTATCTTCAATTAAGCACCTAAAAACGGGTGCAGCTGTGGCTCAAAGTGGTACAGCACTAGTCTTGAGCAAAAGAGCCCAGTGATAGTGCCCAGGCCCTGAGTTCAAGCCCCATGACTGACCAAAATGGAGAGACAGAGACAGAGACAGAGACAGAGAGACAGAGAGGGGGAAGGAAGGAAGGAAGGAAGGAAGGCAGGAAGGAAGGAAGGAAGGAAGGAAGGAAGGAAGGAAGGAAGGAAGGAAGGAAGGAAGGAAGGAAGGAGGGAAAGAAAGAGATAGGGGAGGAGATCAAGGGGATCAAAGCAGGAGATCAGATCAGGAAGCCTTCTTGGCCATGGGATTACCAGAGGATAAACCCAGGGGTCAGAGAAGGGAATTCCAGCAGGATTCCTTTGGAAGTGGTAGTGAGGACTGGGCTGCCATGAAGGAAGAAAACTCAGCAAAGGCTCTCACTAGAGCTGTGTTGTCAGTATCACAAGGCTGCCTGGTCCCGATCTGTGGCTAGAAGGGCCAATTCCCATCCTGGTACTCAATCTCCCTGCCTTCCCTACCCACCTTCCCCCCTTCTCCCCTCACATATACCTCTCATAGTCTCTCTTAGGTGGGAGGAGTCAAATGTAGAAGCATAAAAGAAACTAACTTTTTCCCAAACTGGTCAGACAGGCTAGCAGTAATAGAGGGTTGACAGGGAGGTAGTGTTAAACTCAAGGGTCCAGTCAAGGTTGACTAGATACAACTAGAGAACTGGAGATCAAAGCAATTCTCTGCTTTGCTGTAGGCCCTGCCCTGTGCTCCACCCAACCTGGAGCCCCACAGGATCTCTTGCCTTTTCCTCTCAGCCTCCAGCACACAGCTACAGCTCTCCACTCACTCACTCTTCATTTCTCAACACACCTCCCGAGAAAACCTCGGAGTCCTCAGGGAATACCTGTTTGAAGGATTATTTGTCAGTACATGCTTGCTCTTCTGATTCTCAGATGGTCTCCACTCACAGAAAATAACCTATAGGAGATACATGTGTAACATGCTAGATGCTATTTGTTAATATCCCTTTGTTATTGTATGTGAAAAATCACTTCACATACCCTAAAGATTTCCTCAACTTCACTCACAGATATTTTCCTCAGGAGCTCCAGCAAGTTGTCAGATCCCTCAGAAATCCAACGTCTAGGGAATAAGATCAATATTCAGCCTTGGAGAGACAGGTTGCTATATTTGGAAAAGATCTGGATATGCCCATAAATGAATCCCAGTCCCCAATTAGTCTGTATAAAGGCATCTCAGTGTAGTACTCTCTCTCTGTGTCTGACTCTCTCTGTCTCTCTCTCTGTTTCTCTCTGTGTCTCTGTCTGTCTCTCTGTCTGTCTGTCTCTCTCTCTCTCTCTCTCTCTCTCCCACAAACACCCCTAAATCTGAGGCAAAAGTTAGTCTCGTAACCAGGCATTGGTGGCTCATGCCTGTAATCCTAGCTACTCAGGAGGCTGAGATCTGAGGATCGTGATTCAAAGCCAGCCTGGGCAGGAAAGTCCGTGAAATTCTTATCTTTAATAGACCACCAGAAAACCGGAAGTGGCACTGTAGCTCAAGTGGTTGAGCACTAGCCTTAAGCTGTAGAGTTGAGGGGCAGTGCCCAGGCCCAGAGTTCAAGCCCCGTGACTGACAAAAAAAAAAAAAAAAGTTAGTCTCCTTGGGTGGAGCAGAAAGGTGAGGGTCTCTCAGCTATGAAGCAATTGGGAAAAGATTTCAGCATGAACAATATGTCAAAAATAATCATCTTCGGGCTGGAAAGTTGGCTCAGTGGTAGAGCGCTTGCCTTGCATGCATGAGGCCCTGGGTTCGATTCCTCAGCACCACATAAGCAAAAAGAAATAAGCCAGAAGTGGTGCTATGGCTCAAGTGGTAGGGCGCTAGCCTTGAGCTGAAGAGCTGAGGAACAGCACCCAGGCCCAGAGTTCAGGCCCCATGACCGGACCCCCCCCCCAAAAAAATAATAATCATCTTCTTCTTTAAAACCAGTTGCAGGGTGAATCTTATTTAAAAATACAATACCAGTGACATCTTCATGAAAGCCAACAGAACTCACGGTGATTGATGGCTCAATAAGCCAGGACTCTGAAGTGATGGATTAAACCATCTTTTCAATATATTGCCAAAACTGCCTTGGAAAGAGATCTAGTATCTCCACAAGTGGAAGATGTGTCCCAGTCACGTCCAGCACATGAAAGCATCATCCTTCTGTCTGGTCCATGCACACTGCTCTGGCCTTTCTCAGCCTAGGTGAGAGACTGAGGGTTTCAGGACTGTGTTCTATACACAGATCTATGCAAGTTCCTTTGTGGCAGGTGTCCTGGTGGTCAAAGCTGGGGGGTGCACAAAGCAGAAGTAGTCCTTAGACTCTCCCTGCATCCAGAAAGTTCTGCTTCTATGAATGCATAGCGCGAAGCCAGTTGCGATCCACCATCCTTCATGACAAGGACATGCGAGTGGTCTCAAAGAGCTCCCCCTGCTGGTGGGGGGGCTGACAGGTCTGGGCTGTCCCCTTGCTCTGTTAGCCTAGCTTTGTGGGATTGATTTGCTACCTTCTGTACCTCCCATGCCTTGTTCACTCTACAGCTGGTAGGGTAAGCCTGTCGCAGTTGCTGTGCCACCGAACGTGACCGCAGTGGCCGATGACCACGCTCAATGGTGGTTCGGACACCCATGACGTCCGTGACTTTGATCCTGAGACACAGTGAGGAGGCCTGCAAAGGATAGGACAAGATTTGGAGCTGAGATCTGCTAGTTCCTAGTGGGAAGCTGTGGTTGATTCTTTCAAAACTCTCCCCACGGAGGGGTCTGCCTAGGGGGTGCCACTGCCCATCCAGGGCACTTAGCTGTGTGGAGAATGAGGTCGATGGAGACTTCCTCAGGTTCCAGAGAGAAGGAACTACAGGAGGAAAAGTGGCGACGAGAGAAAGAGACAGTGTAGAGGGAGGAGAGGAAGAAGAGAAAAGATAGCAAAGTAGAGCCAGAGCAAGGAGAAGAGCATAAGATGGGAACAACAGAGAGGAGAGAGATGGAGGAAGAAGGAAAAGCAAGCTGTCAGAGACTTCCTTTCCTCCCTAAGAACCACTGCTGCTGCACAGACAAGGAGATGGGCACAGGGAGGAAATATCAACATATCCCTGCCCCACCAGCCTGTGACTGCTAAGGTCTGGAGCCCAGCTCCCACACCAATGAAGGTTCAGCAGGCCTGTGACTGGGCAGAGCCACCCAGCCCCTCCCTCCCCCCAAAGCAGGTCTCAGATAGTAATTCTGGAATGTGGGTGATGAGGCACTGTCTCTCATGCACCCTGTGCTGTCTTGGAAGGGAGCTGCCTCCACGTTTAAAGAGCCTCTTGCGGCCTGCCCAAGTCCTCCTCCTACCCACAGCTCTGGCCCTCTATCTTCTCTGGGACAACCATTGACACCATTTATTTTCCTGATGCTGGTTTGTTTTTCAGTCCTATCAGCCTTGATATGATGTCTAATACTTCCCCAGGGAGCAGGGTGAAGCGGCTGCAATCACCGAGGTAAATACCTAATTAGGATGTTTCTGAAGGGTGTACTTATTTACTTGGGAAACTGTATCTTGGCTCACTGTGCAATTAGGAAGGTTATTATTTTCTCCGGTTCCGGAGGTTCTTGCACTTAAAATATGTCATTAGGTGCTGTTTAAGTCATCTGGGGTACCTGGAAGGCACCTTCATTTATTTTTAAGATACCTGCTTATTACAACATCCATATGGCTGAGCCACAAGGATGAAGAGAGATGAACTCTGATCCCAGCTATGCAGTTGAGGGACACAAAGCAGCACACTGCATCTCTATGCAAACAAACAAGTAGCAATGTGTGATTTAGAGCCAAAAAGATCTAGTTATTCATCCAAGAAGCTACCCCCACGCACAATGTTGTTCCTACTTTCTGGATGAGGATAGAGACTCGGTGAAGAAGCATGCCCAAAGCCACAGGGCTACGGAGTGATATGGACACCACAGAGTCTTGAGGAACAGTGGATTCCAGTCAAAAGAGCAGCAAGATAGTTGTATGCTTGTTTGTTTGTTTTCCTGAGGAAGAACTTAGGGAAAGCTGAAGTCAACAAAGACAAAAGCAAGGACAGTAGAGGAATATAAAGGCTCTAGAATGCATGGTTACATTAAACACTAAACACATTCTAGCTCCCAATCAGATCAACAACGAGCCTTAACAGCAGCCTCCTTATTTCAGTTCCTACCACCCATTGCAACATGCCAGAACATGCCAAAAGCAAGAAAAAAAATTCAGTCTGAAGACAAATCAATAATCCAAACAGACTCAGATATGACCAATGTTGGCTTTTAGATCACCAAGGAAAATAAATATAAATGCCAGGTATGGTGGCATAGACCTATAATCTCAGCATACTCTATAATCCCAGGTCCCAAATTCAGGCCAGTCTAGGGAACATAATGAAACAGTGCCTTTAAGTGGGGAAAAGTCCACGCATGGTGGAGCATACCTGTAATCCCAGTTACTCAATGGGCCGAGACAGAGAGATCACAAGTTTGAAGTCAGCCTGGGCAACTTAACAAGATCTTGTCTCAAGATAAAAAAAATTAAAACAGTCAGTAATATAGCTTAGTGGTAGAGTACTGTTTGCCTAGCATATACAAGCTTGGCAATGGAATTAATTCTCAGTAAATAAATAAATAATTTAAACTAAATATAATCAAGAAGTTAAAGGCCTGGTGAAAAAAAAAAAAGCAGCAAGAGAAGGAATGTCATTGTCCAAAAAGAAACGTACTTGTTACCTGATTTATGTAACTATAACTACTCTGTACATCACCTTTATAATAACAATGAATTTTTAAAATAAATTAATTAAATAAAAGTAGATGATATATAAAGTTATAATGTAAGTCAACAGAAGGCGGTTCTAAGAAATAAAAGTAAATGTCTAGAAATCAAAGACATTTTCACTCTAAAACCATAACTATAGTTATATAGAT
The DNA here is from genome assembly GCF_019054845.1 of Dipodomys spectabilis. Lineage (NCBI taxonomy): Eukaryota > Metazoa > Chordata > Mammalia > Rodentia > Heteromyidae > Dipodomys > Dipodomys spectabilis. The sequence goes on from NW_024870834.1 coordinate 6,193,516, forward strand.
ATATAACTTCCATAGGTTCATTAAGAAACTCAACATGGCCAAACAATCAGAGAGCTTGATAGCTTGATATGTCAGGAGAAATTTACCAAAGTGAGATGCAAAGAGAAGAAAAGAATGAACAAAAAGAAATAGAACATCCAAGAACTGTGGGATGGTATCCAAAAAAATACAAAATTAGAATGCCAGAAAGACAAGAAAGAAAACAATGCAGTAATGCGCACAATATTTCAAACCTCTGATCCCGTAGCTTTGGCTGAGAGAACACCACGCAGAATAAACACCAAAACAAATCAGCAAAAACAAAGAAACAGCTACCAACAACAACAAAACCACAGGCACATCATCTTCAAACTACATAAACCAAACAGAAAGAGAGAATCCCAAAAGAAGCCAGAGGGGGTGAAGTGTCTGCACTTCATAGGAGCATAGCACTAGACTTTATGACATAGACCGTGCAGGCAGGAAGACAATGGAGTATTATTTTTATTTTATTTTTATTTTTTGGTCCGGTCGTGGGGCCTGAACTCTGGGCCTGGGCGCTGTCCCTCAGCTCTTCAGCTCAAGGCTAGCGCTCTACCACTTGAGCCACAGCACTACTTCCGGCTTTTTTCTCTTTGCTTATGTGGTGCTAAGGAATCGAACCCAGGGCCTCATGCATGCAAGGCAAGCGCTCTACCACTGAGCCACCTTCCCAGCCCCTGGAGTATTCTTAAAGGGGAAAACATTGAAAGACCCTGAAAGAAAAAAACAAACCACCAACCTAGAATTCCATATCCAGCCAATTTATCCTTCAAAAGTGAAAACAAAATAAGTATTTCCTCAGAAAAACAAGAACTAAATGAATCCACTAGCCACCATTGGTCCTGCAGGAAATGATCAGAGGTTTGTCAGGCAGAATGAAAACAACATATCAAAAACCTGGATTTAGCCAGGCGCCGGTAGCTCATTCCTATTCGTAACTACTCTGGAGGCTGAGCTCTGAGGATCACGGTTCAAAACCAGCTTCGGCAAAAGAGTCCGTGAGACTCTTATCTCCAATAAACCACTCAGAAAACTGGAAGTGGCGCTGTGGCTCAAGTGATAGAGTGCTAGCCTTGAGCTGAAGAGCTGAGGGACAGTGCCTAGGCCCAGAGTTCAAACCCCACAAGCAACAACAACAAAAAAGAAACCTGGATTTATGTAAATAAGGAAACATGTCATGGTAGGAAGAAATGAGGGTAGTATAAACAATATCCTTATTTTCATTATTCTTAATTAATCTAAAAATAGTTGTTTACAGAATAACAATAACAGTAACAACATACTGTACAATTATAGCACATGAAGAAAGAAAATGAGTGACAGCAGTGTCAGGAGGGACGGAAGAGAGAGACAGAAAATTCTACCCTTACTACATGCAATTGAGATCACATGGATTGATGAAAGAACTGAAGTAGATTCATGGAGTAACTGGAGGTGTGGCTTAGTATTAAAAATGCCTGCCAAGCAAGCACCAAGTCCTGAGCTCAAACCCCAGTACCACACACACAAAATAATAATAATAATGATAGCCTAATGCAATAAAAGAAATCCCAAAGCATAGGCCTGATATAGCCAACTGTTTTCTTTTTAAATTATTTTTACAGAAGAGCAAAAGCAATTCGATGGTGAAAGAAGAGTCTTTTGTTGTTCCAACAACTGGACATCCATATTTTTAAAAAGGAACCAACACAGACTCCACATCTTACACAAAAATTTACTCAAAATGCAAAGACTTTCCTTCTTGGACTTTTACAGGAAAACCTAAGAAGCAATCTCAATCATCTAAAGTTTGATGATGAGTCTTTCCTGAAAGAAAAAATAGTTAAGTAGGCCTAATAGGTTGGATGTTGGTCCCCTAAAAGATATCTAGGATCAAATTCTTGGAATCAGTGAAAGTTATCTTATCTGGGGAAAGTATCTTTGTAGAATGTCAGGGATCCTGAGACGAGGTCACCCTAGATTGTCATTGTGGGCCCTGAGTCCACCATGTGGGATCTGAACTCTGGGCGCCGTCCCTCAGCCCTTCAGCTCAAGGCTAGTGCTCTACCACTAAAGCATCACTTCTGGCTTTTTCTGCTTAATGTGGTATTGAGGAATCAAACCCAGGGCCTCATGCATGTAAGGCAAGCACTTTACCACTGAGCCACCTTCCCAGCCCCCAAGGTGGGGAATCTTTAAACAAGATACAATGGAGATTGGACAGAAGAAAAGGAGGAGGTCATGCGACCGCAGGGACAGAGAAGCATAAGTCTAGTCTCAAGACAAGAAGCCTTTGATGGAAAAAATACTTCAGAAGAAACACTGAGATTATACAGAACAATATTCAATAAGGAAAAGAGTGCCCTAACACACACTACACGGGCTCATAGATAGTTTTGGTATGAAGAGAGTCAGTGACAATGTGTAAACATGACCCTGTTTAAAAAGAAATGAACTCATTATCTGATTTGTGTAACTGTAACCCCTCTGTACATCACATTTACAATAATAAATATATATATATATATATTAAAAAATTTTAAAAAGAACTCCTGGTCTCAGGAGTTTATCTATAACATGCATGCAAGACAAGCAGTCTACCACTGAGCCACCTTCCCAGCCCTGTCAAGATCTTTAAAACTTCAGAAACGGTTACGCCAAAGAGATTCAGGGACTAGATATATTGTGGTATGGTGGAATCCTGGAAGATCAAAAAGACATGAAAACTAAGGAAATCTGAATAAAATATGGACTTCAGTTAATAACAATATTACTGAAAAAATTGTTATGACAGGCATGATGTCGCACCTTGTACTCAGCACTTGGGAGACTGAGGAAGGAGGATCACAATGTTGAGGACAGCCTGGTCTAATGGTAAGTTCAAGGACTGGGCTAGAGAGATTTTGCCTCAAAAATAAATAAACAAATAAATAGAAATAAATGAACAGCTAGGTACTGGTAGCTCACACCTTCCATTCTAGTTTCTCAAGAGGCTTAGATTGTGGCTCGAAGACAGCCTAGGCAGTTAACCAGCAAACATCTGGAAAAGGAGGTAGTAAGAAGCCAGTGGTAGAGCACTGGCCTTGAGTAGAAAAAGCCAAGAGAGAGCTGGAGGCCCTGAATTCAAACCCCATTATCAGTACAAAAACACATAAATAAATGAACACTCTCTGAAAAGAAAGCCACTAAGTATATATGTTTTCCAAGAATAACATATATTCAACATATGCAGTCTGGGTGCCATGGCTCACCTCTGTAATCCTAGCTACTCAGGAGGCTAAGATCTGAGGATCGTAGTTGGAAGACAGTCTGGGCAGGAAAGTCTGTAAGATTTTCATCTCCAATTAATCACACACACACACACACACACACACACACACACAGAGCCAGCAACTGGCTCAACTGGTAGAGCCCTACTAAGCTTTGAGCTAAAAAAGGCCAGGGACAGTACCTGAGTTCAAACCCCAGGACTGGCACAAACACACACACACACACACACCCCAAAAACAAACAAACAAACCCACATATGCAATATACACTGGAAAAAAAATTATATTTCTTCTGGAGTGAAAGTCTACACGGAAAGGACTAGACTAGAATGTGTATGAATAGAAAAATGATAAAATAATCTCAAAAGAGGATTTGGGGGTTGGTGATGGGGAGCCATAAATTTGGGAACATTAGCATCCTCACGTCTGTGCCCACGATCCTTGAACAAAAAGGGGACAGAGGGACTCCAACCAGAGATGGCTGGTTTCCCTGCAGCCACAGCGGGGAAATGCCTGGCTAGAGTGCTCTCCTGGAGCAAGTAGAAGCTGGAGGAAGTGGAAGAGTGGGGCTTGTGGGGGAGAGGAAAGGGGGAAGGAGGAAGGGGGAGCCGGAGCTGCAGGGCCCAAGATGCAGGCTGGAGCCTTGGAGTTGTGCTGATCACCTTGGGCAACTTGTTCACCCCCTCTAAATCACGGTTTCCTCCTCTGTAAAACCAGATAATAATAACTTCTTTGAATTCTGTGAAGAATAACCAAGGTCACACATAAAAAGAGCTGACCCAATAAAGCTTGATAAATGGTCCTATTACCCTTTGAAATGTTGTTTTCCCATCCAGCTTCCCCTCCCGCCTCTCCCCACCCCCTCCCGCCTCTCCCACCCCCTACCCCTCCCCCAAGGCTAGACTAATTGTTTCTGGCAGGAAGGATGTTTTATCACCTGTCCTGTCAGGATCGGATCTGCCCTGGCCCCACAAGGAAGACAGGCACTGGGCGCTGGGGGGTGGTCAGCTTCTCCAGCGGCTGGCTCTAAAGGACCAGTGGGGTAGCCAGTGGTGAGAACACGCTGGATCTCAAAGATGCAAAGGTCAGGAGGTCAAAAGTCACCCAGGAACGACCTGCTTTGTGGTTTGTGGAGAGCAGGTGGAACTGACGCTCAGCAGCAAGAAGATGGGGTGGTTCTCCTGAGTGCTGCTCCTCTCTCACTCCCTTATCTGTCCTCAGTGGGAGCCGCCCTCCACTTGAGCTCTGGAATGGGTTTTGAGTAGAAAACAGACAGATGGATAGACAGACTGACTGACTGACTGACTGATGGATTCATTGATGTGTGTGTGTGTGTGTGCTATTGAGATTTGAATTTAGGGCTTCATGCCCGCCAGGCAGGCACTCTACTACTAGGTATATATTTCCAGTGTTTGGGGCATGGTTCTTTCTCTTTCTTTCTTTCTTTCTTTCTTTCTTTCTTTCTTTCTTTCTTTCTTTCTTTCTTTCTTTCTTTCTTTCTTTCTTTCTTTCTTTCTTTTCTTTCTTTCTTTCTTTCTTTCTTCCTTCCTCCCTTCCTTCCTTCCTTTCTTTTTTCTTTTTTTTGGGGTGGGGGCTAATCCTCCTGCCTGTGTCTCCTGTGTAGCTAGATTATTGACTCACACCATCACACCTGGATTTTTTTTTGAGATAGAACCTCACTGATTTTTTTTCCCCTGTCTGGCATTCAATTGTGATCCTTCTCTCTGCCTCTCAAGTAGCTAGGATCCTTCTGTCTTTCCCTCCCAAGTAGTTGGGATTACAGGTCATTCAACAAGAAGAAGAAGGAGGAGGAGGAGGAGGAGGAGGAGGGAAAGAGAGGAGGAGAGGGAGGAGGGAAAGGGAGAAGGAGATGGAGAGGGAGACAGAGAGAGAGAGGGAGAGGGAGAAGGAAAAGAAAAATGGTGGTAGCATAGCATTTTATGTTTGTAATCCCAGCATTTGGAAAACAGAGATAGAAGTTCAAGACCTGGGGCTGGGAAGGTGGCTCAGTGGTAGAGCGCTTGCCTTGCATGCTCGAGGCCCTGGGTTCGATTCCTCCGCACCATATAAGAAAAAAGAAAAAAGCCGGAAGTGGTGCTGTGGCTCAAGTGGTAGAGCGCTCGCCTTGAGCTGAAGAGCTGAGGGACAGCGCCCAGGCCCAGAGTTCAGGCCCCACGCCCGGACCCAAAAAAATTAAAAAAAAAAAAAAAAGAAGTTCAAGACCTGAATTAGAGAGCAAGACCTTGCCTCAAAAAAAGAAAAAAAAAAAAAGGAGTGGAAAGATGGAGGGAAAGAAGGAAGAAGGAAGGATGAAGGAGGGACAAAGTAAGGGAAGGAGAGAGGGAGAGATGAAAAAAAACAGAGAAGCCTGCCTGGCCCTCCCCCCTGTGAATGTGCCTCATCCACCTCAGCCATTTCCTGGGGTCCTGGTGGTCTTTCAAGCTAAAGGACTCTCTCCTACATGTCCCAGACTCCAATAGACCACTGCAGCAGTCTCTTAAGCTACAGAGCTTGAAGTTTGGACTCACAAAGGGTAGAGAGAGGTTGCTGACAGCAATGCCAGAAGGTAATGCCAGAAGGTAGGTTCACCGGGGGACTATGGATATGCCAAGTAAAACACTTCAGGCACCGAATACATATTTTCCCTTGGTGGCCTGGAACCTGTGGAGCAGGGCCTCAGCTGACTGACCCTTGGACCATTTTTCCCCTTCCCTACTCTGCTCTGGCTTTGGCTATACATCACCCTTGAAGCAAAGAGACCAGAGAAGAAATACTTCAGTCTCTCCCTTTCCCTCACCCTTGCTTCTGACTGAACCCAGCAAGAAACTTCTGTGAAGCACCCCAGTTCTCTCCAGTGGACACCATGACAGCATATGAAGGATTACCCATGCAACTATATTCATATTTAATATTTAGCATCACCATGGGAGGTGAGGGGTGAGTCTAATCACCAGATTAAAGCGTCTATCCTCCACTTAGAATGAGTCAGAAAGTACAGGATTGCTGGCGCTGGTTTCTAGTTACAGGTCAAAGGACACGTTGGAAGGGCTCTCGGGAAGCAGTAGGGTTCATTCTGTCTTTTGATGGGACCACTGGAGGAGGTCAAACATTCAGAATCCTATGCCTGTACTCAGACACAAGATGAGGCAAACATACAGGCATTCCACTGGCATCAGGCATTCCCTGTGCACACCAACGGCTCATACTTCCTGTCATGGCTTCCCTGGGACTCTAGGGTTCCCACAGGGGTGAAGGATCATTCTGGTATAGTTATATGTTTGGACTGGTGGGATCTGATTTGGGGTCTGATTCAAGCATTCTGCAGTCTTGCCAATGTCTGCCCTTTGGAAAGCAGAGTTCTGGCCCCTTCAAGCCCCATGAGGGAACAGTGTCCCCAGACAGGATGGCACAGGACACTGGCTCCACCCGCTCCCTCACTGATGAGAGAAGAACTGTGGAGCGCAGCCTCCTGCCAGTCACTGTGAGCAGCTCAAAACGTGTCAGAAACAAAAACCTTCCCAGACAGCCTTAGGCCTGGGGAGAAAGGAACTCTGGAGTTCAGTGTTTGAAACAAGTCCTGTCCTGTGGAACTGAACTTTCCATTTGATCTACTCATTCATTTGAGTAAGAGTAACTACACATGAGTAGAGGCCACCTTATTGGACAGCACAGGCATTGGGGATGTGGTCCTCCACCCCCAGTTCTCAGATCAGATGTGGGCCCAGGATTTCATGGCAATGAGTGTCTGTGAGAGCTGGGAGAAGCGTGAAGGAAACTAACCAGGCTGGAGGAAGCACTTTGCCACCAGGCCGATGAAGAAACCAGAGCCCACGAAGACCGTGGAAGGAGTGGGCGCTCTCTAGAAACCTTCTACCCAAGTAGCCCTGGAAGTAGGCTACACAGCCTTCGTCATATCTTCAAGGAGAGGCTCTGAGTGGATGTGTGGGGCTCACAGGGCAGAACTGGGCAGCATTCAAGCAGGTCACAAGCTAGAGATTCAAATAAACCAGAGACACACAAACTAAAAGAACTAGGCATAAAATAAAGCAAGGCAGAGTTAGGTGGACTCAAAAGAACTGCATCCAAATGCTGGTGGCTCATACCTGTAATCCTAGCTACTCAAGAGGCTGAGATCTGAAGATCTCAATTCGAAGCCAGCCTGGGCTTTTTTTTTTGGAGGGGAGGGGTATGTGTGCTGGTACTGGGGCTTGAACTCTGGGCCTAGTGTTCTCCCTTGGCTTTTATATTCAAGGCTGGTGCTCTACCACTTGAGGCACAGCTCTACTGTGCCATTTTGCTGGGCAATTGGAAATAAAGGGTCTCAAAGATTTTTGTGCCTGGGCTGGCTTTGAACCACGGAGTCTCAGAGCTCAGCCTCCTGAGCAGCTAGGGTTCCAGGCGTGAACCACAAGTGCCTGCCTTGAAATGTTTTTAAACAACTTAAAATGCAGTTACATCAGTGCACACTGGACTCTTTCTATGCTTCTCAAACAGTAAGCAAAGCATTTAGAACCCCAGCAGTTACTCACCACATTATCCCCACTTGAAATCAACCACAATCTACTGCATACTTGACATAGCACTTCCTGGATTATCACATTTCTTCACTGCGCACTGTGTCACCGTTATACCATCCGGGGGCCTTCATCATTTCCATTCTTTCTAGCGGTGGTGGTGGTGAGATGATTAGTCTTATCAGACCCAAAAGACAGAAAGAATACATTCTTGGACAAGTGGAAGATGCAGAACTGGGTTACACACCAATTGCTTCTTGACTGGTCAGGAGGACCTGGATGCAAAACAAAAGATAACGTGAGTGCTCATCCTAGCTTTCTGGGCTAGTCTCCTTTCCTATAATAAAGGTTTTCTTGTCATGATGGTTTGGGGAATTTAGAGCATCTTTTTATGGTTTTGTTTTTAAGGTTTAAACTTCATGTCTTTTCTGAGGTAATATAATAAGAAGGGTGCTTGATCTGGAGACCTTTTCCCTCAAACCCATTGCTTGTTTAACCATAAGTAAGACGGTGGCCAAATCTAGACCAAGGGACAGTCTCAAAAACGACCTGATTGGGACTCCTCAAGGCTGTCAAGGTCGTGGAAAGCAGGAAGCTGAGAAAACATCACAGAGCAGAGAAGACCCTGGGGCCATGCTGGCCAGATGCAGCAGGGCACCTCGCGTGGTCCCAGCAGAGGCAAAGGAATGGAGTCAAAACCGATTTGGTAAAATGCGAATGAAGCTGGAGTCTGGTTCCTGGTCATATCTGCACTGACACAGGTACCAGGGGTTGGGAAGGCATCAGCATTAGAAGGAACTGAAGGAAAGATGTTCTAGAAGTCTCTGTGGTGAGCTTTGTGACTTTTCTATAAATTTAAAGTTATTCTCAACGGGCTTTCCTTTGGAAAACAGTGTCTTAGACCAGGGTCCTGTTGAAGCAGACAAAAAAACCCAAAGTCTGAATGAGTACAGGTTGGTCCTTTGGGAAGTGAGTTCCTGAGTCACCTGGCTAGGAATGGGGGTGTGATACAGACCAAGGGCCCGGTGACCAGGGCTCCCCAGAAATGAGGATGAAGACTGAAGCTCAGTTATCCCCAAGGAAGCAACAGAGCTACGTAGATATTTACCCACCACTCCCGACAGTTACTGTGGACAGGGGGACATTTCTGGCCTGCCCCAAGAGAACTAAGCAGGCCCAAGTATCCAGAAACAGCCTTGGGCCAGTTCTAGGGCTGGAAGCTGTCCTGTGGCCAGCCAGGGGATGTGTGGTGATGGGAAACAGACCGCCCCTCTCCATGTCTACCCTGGTATGGACTCCAATGCCCAGTACCTGCTTCTTGGATGAAGACTCAAACTCATCATCTGTCCTGATGGTGTCTTGACCTGGCCCATTCATTATGAGAATTTTATCATTGTTAATATCAGACCACATACAAACTTTACCTTTCCTGGAGGAAGCACACACCCTTCCTCAGAGCCCAGGCTCGGGGGTTCCTCACTGAGGATGGTCCCACAGACCCGTTTCTGCTTGCTTCCTGGACATGGTGCCAGAATTCCCTTCAGCTTTGAGTTCTCTGCTGATGACACCCCCACCCCAGTCCTCATTCATCCTTCCTGGGCCTCTACTGTGTCTCTTTATTCTAAAATTATTCGTTTTGCCCACAGTTCTGAATGTTTACTCTTTCCTGCGTATTCAAGTAAAAAAGCAGTGACATATTTTATTGGTTGCTAACCAGGAAGAGAGGTCATTTCAGTGATTTACATGGAAGAAATTTATCAAAGGGCATTGGTTATACAGGGGACCATGAAGTTGCCTAGACTTTTTTTTTCAACAGTAAAAGGTTCTAGCATCCTTGAGCTGACAGGGCAAAGAAGGAAAGAAATTGCTGACAGAGCTTAGGAGTTGGAGTCCCTACCCCCCCACCCCCCCACCCCTCCAGTAAACTGATGTTGTGTTGGCTCTAAGTACCACCAATCAGCTGGCTAGGGTCCTTTAGTTCTATTCCAAGGGTGGAGGTTGTCCAGCTTGCTGGCTGTGTAAAGCCCAAGGTATTATATATATATATATATATATATATATATATATAGTATTATATGTTACATGATATATAATATTACATACAATGCATAATATATAATATATAATAAACTATTACATATTATAAATGATATAACATACTTTGCATAATAGATAATACATAAAATATTACATATACTATATATGATTACATATTATAAAAGATATAACATATTTTGCATATTATATATGCACATATGTATTATGCAGAGCTGGGAGTAACTGAGTGCTAGAGCCCTTGCAAAGCATATTCACATCCCCATCACTGCAAAGAAGGAAAAATCCAAGTGCAAGGTTGTTAATAGTGGAAACCATTCCTTTAAAAAAGTGGCATATAGTTTCCGTGGCCAAGACTTACCCAGCAAGACAAAAATGGTTTGAGGAAGACTTGGGGAAGGCTGGCTTTGGAAAGGACAAAAGCATGCGCAGAGATCCCACAGAGTGGTGCTTGTGACGAGACCAGGAGTGGTGCATGCATGGGTGCGTGCCTTCCCCCTGCCAGGCACTGCTCTGGGCACTGTATCTTCTCTAATGCCACTCTCTGCAGCTGGGATTATTCTGCCTTTTTTACAATTAAGAAAACAGATTAGGAACCAGGTGCTGGTAGCTCACACCTGTAATCCTAGCTACTCAGGACGCTGAGATCTGAGGATCAGTTTGAAGCCAGCCTAGGCAGATAAATCTAAAAGACACCTCCAAATAACTAGCAAAAAAAAAAAAAAAAGCTGGAAGTGGCTGAAATGATAGAGTGCTAGTTTTAAGTGAAAAAGCTAAATGACAACATGAGACCTTGGGTTAAAGCCTCCATACTGGGATGCATGCCCGCGGCGTGTGCACACACACATACACACACAGTTAGGTTAAAATGCCCCAGGTCTTGGCCCAGGTCCAACTAATCTACCAACAGGGCCTGAGTTTAAAACTACCACATTATATGACACTATATGGCCAGGCGGGGTTTTCTCTGGTCTCTCACTTTGCCCGTGCTGTAGACTCTTCCCTCCTGGGTATGCAAGGCCTGCTTGACCTTCAAGTCTTTTCCGTGCTTCTTGAACACACATCAGAGCTCTGTATGTGTATGCGTGTATGTGTGTGTGTACATGCGTTTCCCCCCTCCGACCATAAGCCCTTCCAAACAGGTCCTGCCTTTCATCCCCACATCCACGCTGCACAGGTGACAATGACCACGGGCGACATGAGATAAAGGAAGACCGAGGGAAGCCTTGGTCCCAGGTAGCTCACAGAAATGCTTCCAATCCCCCGCTATTTTCTGTTTAGTACACAGCCACCAATATGAAGTAGTTGCTTTGCTTTTCAAAGAAAATGAACTTCAGGAAAGCAGTAGCCTGATTTGGTCCTGTCTTCAAGACAGCAGTCTGAGGAGTCACGGAAGAAAACCAGATTTGGCACTGTCCCTGAAGTGGGAAGGCAGGGTACGCACGAGTTTCTAGCCAGGCAGAGGCTGCACATTGCCCTGGCACTGCTGGTGAACGTGGGCACCCAGCTGCCCGCTCCACGCCTCCCTGTGCTTATGCATGCAGCAAGCAGCGTTTGTCAGGATTCCTCAGACTTAAAAATCTGTGAGCGTTTGGACAGGGCCAGGGCTGGCGCTGCAGAGCTCGCTTTGATGAACGCATAATTAGCACCGTGTTGTTCCGCCATAGCCACTGCTCAAGTCCTTCAAAAGTCTGTTCCCTGAAATAGGTTCACCTCCCCCGCCGCCGCCGCCGCCGCCACCACCACCGTTACCTCGTTTACACTATTGACTCAGCCACAATGCCTATAGGAAGGGGAAAAAAAATCCCTAAAGAAATTATTAGTGTTGTCATAGCAACAATATGTTAATTGCATCTTCACTAAAGCAGCCCAGCAGGACCTCTGCCCAGGCTTGGGCCGGTGAATGTGCACTTGAAAATAGAATAAAACTCCATTCCTTGGACTCCATGCTGTATTTCAGGTTCTCTCTCTCCATTTAACCCAGATTAATAAGGGTTAGGTGATCTTTCCAGGCTTTCTGTGGTAAAATAGCAACAAGCTCAGACTTGATGTCATGATAGAGAACACCGGAGATCATTATCCTCATTTGTCCTGCCGCAGAACCTGTCTCAAGTCTAATTAGCCAAGGAAGGCAGGCTCCTGAGTTTGGCGAGGGGGCGGCTGAGAACAGCTCTTACGCCTCTGGATGTGAACCACAGTGGATCCTTCTTAAACTGGACCAGACAGGACAGATCACAGCATGCACCGACATTCAGATAAGAGGTTCTGGGTGGAATGAATTTCTTGGCTCAAGGATGTATCTCAGAGCTAAGGCCTTCTCTGGTCTCTGCTTCTCATCTGCGCTCCAAGTCTAAACCTCTGTGATCGTGGATCCAACCACATGCAGGAAACAGAGGGATAGAATGAATCTGGCTTTTCCCTCTTTCCCCAAAAGGAAGACTATTTTCCCAGAGTAGCATACTCATATCTCATTGGCAGAATCAGGTCACCTGCCCATTTCCAGTCAACAGCAGGGTAGACACACATTCTCCAGACACCCTCAACATGAGCAAGCGACTCCTCTCCTTACTCCTCTGTGGGATGGGGACTGGGCAGGGGAGCAGCCACTATTCTGCCCACTATGTGAACGCCACATGTTGTACCATGGCTGCCGTTGACCAACATCCTTGAACCTGGAAATCTAACAAGGAAATCTCTAACTCTCATTTGTGATGTACAATCTTCCTGAACAGGAGTCCTGGCTCTGTGGCTGCTGCCTGAAGGCCCAGTAGAACAGCCATCTCCTCCTCCATCTCCTTCTTGGCCAAGACTCCCAGGTTCTCTGTGCTTGCAGTGTTCTGGGGCCAAAAGGCATACCTATTAGCAAAGGCCATTTCTCCAGACAATTTCCCTTTATTGTGAACATTTATTTTTATCTGCTACATACCTGCTATGGGTCCTAGGCCTATTCATCATGACAGCTGACATTTCTGAGCATCTAATATGTTTCAGGTGCTTTCTTAAGAGCTTTATGTGGATCATGCCATGAAATCCTCACACCAGCCTTACGGATAGAAAGCAAAATAAGCACTCATTTACTGAAAAAGAAAACTGGAGCCAAAGAGACTAAGGGACTTGCTTGCAATTGCACATCAAGTGAGTAGCATGTCAAGTGAGTAGCAGAGCCACAAGGATATATCTACAGAGCTGTCCCTAGTGATCAATGAGCCACACAGCTTCAGAGTTGGCTGTGAGAAGGGAAAGGGCAGAGGAAGTTGACTCAGTTATAGAGTGGAGACAAGGTGAGCATGGTAAGAAAGAGCTGCTTCTTTTACAGGAAATAGATGTCAGTTTGTTGCGGTTTTATTTTTTTGTTTTTGTTTTTGTTTTGCCAGTCCTGGGGCTTAAACTCAGGGCCTGGGCACTGTCCCTGAGCTGCTTTTGCTCAAGGCTAGCACACAACCACTTGAGCGACAGCGCCACTTCTGGCTTTTTCTGTGGTACTGAGGAATGGAACCCAGGGCTTTATGCATGCAAGGCAAGCACTTTACCACTGAGCCACCTTCCCAGCCCTCTGGGTTTGTTTTTAAGAGGGAGATCTTGTTTTGTAGCCCAGGCTGCCTTGAAAATCCAATATCCTTTTGCCTCCGAAATGCTTGTATTACAGGCATGCATGACCACACCTGACTAGAATAAAGTGTTTAATTCAGTGGACGTCACTGCATTTTTCAAAAGTGAGAAAAACCTGGTGATTCTTTGTTCTTTGTTTTCAGCTGTGTTCTCACCCTATTGCTCAGGTTGGTCTCAAACTCTGGGTTCAGGTGATCCTCCTGCCTCAGCCTCCTGAGCAGTGTGATTGCTGCTGTGCTACTGCATCCAGCTGAGGACAATCTGTTCTTAAAACTAATTCAAGCCAAACATGGTAATACACTCAGAAAAGAAAGGTTGGGTTATAGCAAGTATAAGGCCCTGGGTTCAATACCTAGTATGAAAGAAGGAAGGAAAGAAAGAAAAAAGAAGAAAGGAAGGAAGGATGGAAAGAAGCCATTTCAGCAGTTTCTTGAACAACACAGCACAAATCCAGGAGACAGAACACCAGAGAAATACATGAGCTGCTAAGAGCTGGGTGCAGCTGTGCACCTGTCCTCTTCACAGATGATTCCAGAATCATCTACATCTACTGAACGGTACAGGAAGAATTCGGTGCTGAAAGGAAATGTCCTCAGCTATCTGGAAAAACCACTCTATAGAGGATCTTTCTCCAAATCATGGAAAATAAAAGCCCTATGAGTGAAGGACACAGTTCTCGAACCCCAAGACTCAGAGTCGTGAGAACTCCGTAAGTAGGAGAGTTGCTGAATGAGAAGCTTCTAACCTTAATAGAACAACAGTAGAGACACTGTGGTGTTAATTAAGCCAAAAAAATTCTGAAGTATTAAGTGTGTTTTTAAAAAGGAAAGGATAGGGCTGGGAATGTGGCTTAGTGGTAGAGTGCTTGCTAGCATGCATAAAGCCCTGGGTTCGATTCCTCAGTACTACATACACAGAAAAAGCTGGAAGTGGTGCTGTGATTCAAGTGGTAGAGCGCTAGCCATGAGCAAAAAAAGCTCGGGGACAGTGCCCAGACCCTGAGTTCAAGCTCTAGGACTGGAAAGAAAGAAAGAGGGTGCCGGGGGGGGGGGGGGGGGAATGGAGAAAGGAAGGCAAGCAGGCAAACTAGAAACTGTAGCCTTTAAGACAGCCAGCCCCAGTGATTCCTGCCTTCTGGTTTTTACATCCTTGATCTTCTTCTTTTGAGGGTAGCCTGAATCTAGATAGTCATTACTAACAAATGGAATCTACCAGAACCAAAATGCTGCCTCCAAAATATACTTACGAAAACACCACGGCTTTGCTCTGGGCCTCAGTCTCTCTTCGTGTACTTGGCTGTGGGGGAGCAGCAGACTGTGGAGAGGCCCAGATGGCAAGGGGCTGAGGCTTACTCACAGCTGGGGGCGGGGCAGGGGGCAGAAGGCTAGAAGCTGGTTCCTCACCTTTGTTGAGCCTCTATCTCAGATAGCAGCCCTGCTGCCCCAGCCCTCGGAGGAGACTGAGCCAGCAGCAATGTGCTGAACAACTTTTGAATTTCTATTTCTTTAAGATAATAATGGTACCTTAAGCTCCTGTGATTTGTGGGTACTTTATGGTTCTGCCAGAGGTCACTACTCCTCCATAAACAGACTCCATAAACAGTGACAATTTTTATATTATAAATTGATAATCAAGAATACTTCTCAGCCAGGTGTTGGTGGCTCACGCCTGTAATCCTAGCTACTCGGGAGGCTGACATCTGAGGATCACGGTTCAAAGCCAGCCTGGGCTAAGAAAGTTCATGAGATTCTTATCTCCAATGAACCACCAGAAAACCAGTAGTGGCACTGTGGCTCAGATGGTAGAGTGCTCGCCTTGAACTGAAGAGCTCAGAGACAGCATCCAGGTCCAGAGTTCAAGTCCCACAACTGACAAAAGAACAAAGAAGAAAAGGGACAAAAGGGGATGTACTTTGCATTGAGTCAGTACTCAAAGCACTTTTGCTTACATCTTATTGGCCAGAATTTGGTCAGATGGATAAGTCTACCCATCTCAGAGGGAGGCTGAGAAGCCTTTTCTGTTGTTCTAGGTGGCAAGAAGCTTGGCTGAACATCAAGAGTCACTTGTGAAGGAGGGAAGAGAGGAGGGATTTCTGGGTAAGCAATGAATATCAACCTTGGTGACCCAGCTGTGGGCAGAGGTGCATGGGCTCTAAGCTAGCTCTGGATCTCAAGCAGCATTTACCCCTTTGCTTATGTGGAGAAATTAGTTCTTCAGTTCCAAATAACTTACTTGCTTTTGAAACCCTGCTCTGACAGAAAACCCGGGCTGGTCTGTGTCTCTGCCCAGCTGTTGCTTTGAGCTTACAATACGAGCAACGACTAAGTGAGGGCTACTCACTCTCCAGAGGCTCTCTTTCAAAGCCTTTTTTAAAAAAAAATTTATCACTGGATTAAATAATAAATTAAATTGGACCAGTCCCCAAATATTTTATTATTTGCATCATCCTTTGGCTCCAACCACTGCACTCAGAGCAAAGGCCTCCTGAAATCAATTTTTTCCTAAGTTGACACAGAAAGCTTTTGCCCTAAGCTTTCCCATCTTTTAAGATAATCCGTCGTATTTGCAAATTTACAATTTCCAAAGTGCTTCTGTATGCAGTGGGTCATCCGTACTCACAATGACTCATTATGACGGCAGATACTATTTTCCTACTGTATGGAGATTATTTTAGAAGAATTAAATGAAGTGAAATGGTTTGCCCAGCACCATGCAAGGCCCGGGAAGCAGAAGAGAGTCTCCCAGCAGCCCCTGATGCCCTCCTGGCCCCCAACCCTGTGAAAAGGTGTGGGGTTGGCCGAATGGCAGCCAGGACCCCAGCGATTCAAAGCAGACCGTGGAGAGAATGATATTCAAAACTGAATAGGTCTGGGCAGAGCCAAGGACTTTTCATGTTAATATTGTTCTAGAATTCTTGCCACTCAAAGTGTGCCCCCCCCTCCCCTCAGACCTTCTGGAAGCTGATAAAATGCAAATTTCAGGCCTACAGTGTAAAAGTCCGTTTCAGCAAGATCCGTAGGAGACGTGGCTGGGTGCCAGTGGCTCACCTGTGTAATTGTAGCTATTCAGGAGGTTCCCATCTAAGGGTTGTGATTCAAAGCCAGCCAGGGCAGACAAATCTGAGAGGCTCATATTTCCAACCAGGCAGCAAAATGTCAGGAGGTGGAGGTATGCTTTAAGTGATAGAGCGCCAGCCTTGAGCAAAAAAGATAAGAAAGAGTGTGAGAGCCTGAGTTTAAACACACACACACCCCAATTAATCATAACAATAGAGTTGTACAGACAATTTCCTGAATAGTGACCTGGGAAAAAAATGTACAGCCATGAATTTACTACAGTGTATGAACAAGTGTCCATGGGTACAACAGGTATTAAGGTATGAAGAAGTCAAACAATTTTTTAAAATGTGTATACATACGTGTGTGTGTGTGTGTGTCTGTGTCTGTGTGTGTGTGTATATGTGATATTGGGGACCGAACCCAAGGCTTCAAATCTGCCCAGCACAGGCTCTACCACAGAGTGATGTGCAGCCTTATTTGCATTGGTGGGACAGCAGCACGGCCTCTCAAGGTGAGACTGGGAAATAGGTATGAACCTTGGCAAAGCCCTAGCAGACATCAAACACTATCTGTCCCCCATCCTCGAGGAGCAAGGCGCAGTACACCAGTCTGCAGAGAGGAAACTGGACCTCAGAGTGTGGGCAGGACTTACTCAAGCCCACATCCCCGTAAGAACTCAAGCCAGCCCCACCCAGGGCTGACCACCCTCCTGTGATCCTGAGAGGACCGGGAAGGGAGGGAGCAGCAAGCTCAGAGGCTGGGGGGGGGGGGGGAGTGGGCAGCGGGGAATGGAGCAAAAAAAGGGGAAGGGACAGGAAGGTACCAACATCAGTGACTTGGAAACTCCAGTCTGGGGACACCATGCTACACATGATAGAGCATGCAGGACAAGCCCTAGAGTGCTGATACTCAGTGCCCCTCCCTTCTAGGCCCACCAGGGCCCCCTCTTTTGTCTGCCAGATTCTATCTATCTGGAGACAAGGCCCTTGGAAGCATCGTGAGATCTTCCAGAACTAAGGTGCTACAAGAGAGGTTTGAGTTACGACAAACAGGAGTGACAGAGGCATCGTGAAAAACCACCCAAACTAGGGATCACAAGAAGAGAACCGAAAAGAAGTTTGACACCAGCAGTAAGACCATCTGTGCATCTGTGCTTTGTGGAAATCTAACACACAAATGTCTGGGGCTTTGAAGTCATCAGGACCGTTTCGGAGAGTGCTATTTGATCACCAGGAAGCCTTCAGAATTACTCTAGTCAGCTTTGTTTAGTTCTTTATCGTCAACATCAGGAAGTTGTATTCTGCCAGGAGAGGATTATTTGCATGTCAGATTGAAGCCTGTAACATTCCAGAAAAATCTAACATGTCCCCTAGTCTTGGTAGGGACTCTGCTGGTCAGCATGGCCATTCTCCTGCCCTGGCATTAATCTGTGGGTAAGTTAGAGCTGCCGTAACAGAATATCACCGGCTGGGTGGCTTCAACAGTAGAAATCTGGCTAGTCCCCATTTTAGAAGCCAGAGACCCACGGGTATGGAGCCAACCTGGTTTCTGGGGAGGTCTCTCTCTCTCTCTCTCTCTTGGCTTGAGACAGCCACCCCACCTTCTCGCTGTGTCTTTGTATGACATCTCTGATGGTGTCTCATCTCTTTTTATGGGAACATCAGTCCTATTGGATTAGAGCTTAATTATTATATTCATGTATGCAAGGCAAGCACTCTACCACTGAGCCACCTTCCCAGCCCCATAACATCAGAGTTTTGAAGTTGATGCTGATGCCTGGGCTGGGAAAAGAAAGATGAGCCTGTTTTCTGTGAGTTATAACCACAGGCCACAGCCCTTCCCCGCTTTCTAGATCTCAGTGTCTTCCTCTGTAATGATTGAAGTGGAACAAAGTAAAACCTTCTTAGGGTTTCTGGGACCCCGTTTCTGGGTCCTTGTACCATTCAGCTATGTGTCATCTAACCTTTTTATGACCATTTTTAATCTGTGTTAAAAAAAAATCCTAGCGGGGCACCAGTCGCTCATTCCTGTCAGACTAGCTACTCAGGAGGCTGAGATCTGGAGATCATGGTTCAAAGCCAGCCTGGGCAGGAAAGTCAGTGAGACTCTTATCTCCAATTAACCATCAGAAAACCGGACGTGGCACTGTGGCTCAAGTGGTAGCACACTCACCTTGAAGTGCTGAGGGACAGTGCCCAGGCCCAGGGTTCAAGCCCCATGACCGACCCCTCCCCCCCCCAAAATAATCCTAGCTACTCAGGAGGCAGATTGTGAGAATCATTGTCAAAGGTCAGTGCAGGTAAAGAGTTAGCAAGATCCCATCTCAACCAATATCTTGGCATAGTGGGACACATAACTCCCAGCTACACAGATAGATAGGATAGATAGGAGGATCAAAGTTCAAAGGTTGACCTTGGCAAAAAATTCGAAGGGTGTGACTCCAGTGGTGAGCTGGAGTTCAAACCTCAGTACATTGTATTAGGTGTATGTATCACAGGTCCTGGACACCCATCTACTAGAGTTTCTTAGTTTTATTCTATTCTTAGAAAGAATACAAATTTATACAATTATCCAAATATTTTTCCAGCAAGTTAAAATTTCCAAAAGCGCAGTTACAGAATGTATTGTGGATACTCTTGTGCTTGAGTTTTGTCAATTTCTTCCTTGTTCTTTTTGATGGTAAGTCATCATGACTTCCCGTGTGCAAGCTTTCCCTCCCTCCCTTTCTCCCTCCCTCCTCTTCTCCCTCCTTCCTTCCCTTCCTCCTTCTTTTCCTCCTTCCTTCCTTCCTTTTTTCCTTCCTTCCTTAATTCCTTCCTTCCTCCCTCTCCCCTTTATTCTCTTCCTTCCTCTTTCCTTCCTCCCTCTTCTTTCTTTATTCTGTAGTGCTGAGTATCAAACCCGCTGCCTCAGGCTGGCTAGGCAAGCTCTCCACCCTTGAGTTCCATCCTAGCCTGAACACTGTTTTTCATCCTTACAATTTGCTAAGTGTTTTTAAAGCTCAAGTTTCATCTTAGCATTCCATTCCTTGAGTGGTAGTTTGATGCAGTATTTCCAAATTATTATCTAATCAAAACACAGAAGACAAACTTCTGTGACCATCCTAACACTTGCACTGATGGGCCGAGGGAGTTCTCTAGATCCACAGGTTCCGTATCCAAGGATTCAACTAACTGCACACTGAAAATACTTGACAGAAGAATCGCATCTGTCCTAAACATGTGCAAACATCTTCCCTCTAGTACCACAACTACAGTATAATGACATTCACAGTATAGGAAATCTAGAGAAGCTATAAGGTCTACGGGTGCACATGCACAGGTTAGCCACAAATGCTTCACCATTTCGTGCAAAAGACAAAGCCTCAAGTTTTGGAATCCTCGGGGTGTGCAGGGGGGGAGGGGTTCTGAAACCAAGCCAGGTTTTTTTTTTTTTTTTTATTCCTGCAAAGCTCAAACGTTTCTTTTTTTTGGTCCGGTCGTGGGGCCTAACTCTGGGCCTGGGCGCTGTCCCTCAGCTCTTCAGCTCAAGGCTAGTGCTCTACCACTTGAGCCACAGCACCACTTCTGGCTTTTTTTTTCCTGCTTATGTGGTGCTGAGGAATCGAACCCAGGGCCTCAAGCATGCAAGACAAGCACTCTACCACTGAGCCACCTTCCCAGCCCAAGCTCAAACATTTCTAAACTCCAATTAATAACTTACATCAAAGGAAGCAAAAGGAAGTTTTTTGTTGTTGTTGTTAAATATGATTCCAGCTTTATCACAGTTACTGAGTGTATATAAAAATATTTATAACACTTAACAACTGCACCTTCTCTTTCAGTGTGTTGGACTATCACAGCTGTTATGAGTGAAGAGGAAATTACATGTTCTTCACACCCAGTTCCAGGAGCATGGCTGCCTGATTGTTAAATTAGGAAAAACATCACTATTGTTGTTGAGTTGTGGTTTTGTTGTTGTTAATCATGAAGTTATGTGTCACCCAAACATGTATTTGTAATGAGGCCATGAAGGCAAGGTTGTGTTCAATGCCAGACATTTTAACTACACTTGTGATTGTGTTTATATTCACTTTGGAAGTTCCATCTTTGGCATAGTATGCTCCCTGAAGCTTTATTTTGATTCCATGAATTGGTTGGAGTCGGGCTGGTGGGGGGGTAGGGGGAGCAGATTCTCATTAGAGTTAACTGATCTGCACTTGGCACATCAGATGGTACTGCTATCAAATTGGCACCGGCTGCTGTCTGCGAGCTTGTTCTGCCAGGAGAGCCCACACAGAGGCAGTTACCAACTTCATGCCGTGCATGTGCAAGGAAACAAGGAAACTTGGAACCAAAAATGAGCAAGAATAAATTTTTCTATTATGGCAAAATATATATAACATCAATTTATCATTTAAACTATTTTTATCGTCATCGTCATCATCAACATCATTATTATCACAATTGGCACATGGTAATTGTTCAGGGCTGGGATGTAGCTCAGTGGTAAAGACTTCCTTAGTGTACCCAAGGTCGTGGGTTCAGTGTCCAGCACTGCAAAAAAAAAATATTGTATATGTTTATGGCATGTAATGGGACCCAAGTGCTTTACTACTATCTAGTTCCAAACACGTTTTATTGGGGGGAGTGTAACTTTTAATACCCTAAACTGCAACTCTGTACCTATTAATAACTCCCTAGACACCCCTCCTCCCAGCTTCTGATAACCATTGTCCTATTTTCCTTCTCTCTGAACGCAAGTACTCTAGTTACCTCCTAGAAGTGGAATCGTGCCAGCGCTGTTACTGTGGGACTCACTCAAATTTCACTGAGTGAATTGTCTTTAGAGTTCATTCAGCCCACAGCGTGTGCCCGAATTTCCTCCTCTTTTTTTTTTTTTTTTGCCAGTCCTAGGGCTCGAACTCTGGGCCTCAGCACCCCTTTCTGCTCCAGGTTAGCACTCCACTGCTTGAGCCACAGGGCCCCTTTCAGCTTTTTCTGTGATTCATTCAAGATAAGTCTCCCAGACTTTCCTGTTCAGACTGGCTTCAAACCGCAATCACAATTCTCAGATCTCAGCTTCCTGAGTAGCTAGGATTACAGGTGTGAGCCACCAGCACCCAGCATTATTCGACCCAGGTTGAATAATATTCCATCAAATGTGGAGACCCTATTTGGTTTATCCATTTATCCATTAGTGGCACTTGAATTGCTTTCTTTTTCTTTTGTCTTTTGTAAAGAATGCTTCAGTGACATGGGTTATCATGTCTGAGTTTCTGATTCAGTTCTTTGGGATCTGTACCCCAAGATGGGGATTGTGTTCATTTTCTATTTAACTGGCATACCATTTTCTACCTTGACTGCGCATTTTATATTTCCCCAGCAAGACACAAGTTTCTGCCTTTTCCACATGCCCTCCAACTCCCATTGTGCTGGTTTCTTGCTGGAAGCCATCGTGTGTGTGTGTGTGTGTGTGTGTGTGTGTGTGTGTGTGTGTGTGTGTGTAGTTCACTGTGACTGTGGTTTTGATTTGCCCTTCCCAAAAAGTGGAGTGGAACATCTTTGGAGAAAGTTCTCTTCAGCAACTCTGCCCCCAAATGAGCAAGATTTGTTTTAAAGAGCAATCATTTCAGATGCCCAAAAGGTCACAGTGCCCCGATGTGGTGTGGGAAGGTCCTCCATTGTATCCCTCCTCTTTAGGCACATGTCCTGAGACCAGTCCCCTCCATCTTTCCATATGTGCCACGGCTTCTTCGGCCGCTTTGAGTCCTCTGGTTTTCATGTGCTCAGTGACTCCAGCCCCCCGTGGTACACTGGTGAACTTCCATATCTTGTTCAAGGTATACATCCCATGTAGGCTTTCTTGAAATACAGAAATGTAACTTTGGTTTTCATTAACTCTGCACACAAATGTTTTTGAGTTCATTATGGCTGGAAAATGTAATTTCCTGAAAAAAAATGTGAACACATTACCAAAGAATAGAATGACTAAGGAAAGAGATGATTTACTGCAAAACATCAACACCTTCCCAAGCATTATAGTGACACAGAGAGAGTTTCCCCATATGATTAATGGCTAGAGCTCTGTAACCAAGAGCACACTGACTCCTGCCTACATGACCAGGTAGGAACGCTCTGCCTCTGTTTCCCACACACATTATCTGTGGTTCCCACATTTCCTGAAGACACCATCAGTCAGCAAGTCTAGGGGCTGTAAGCCATTTTGCAGCCCAGAATATAGGTTTCTGGTAAAACCACTGGCGCCAAGGCTGGTATTTCAAGTGCCTACAGGATCTGCACATCAAATCCAATACTTTGTCCTTCTCCCACCAGACAGGACCGGCAGCACTTACCTTTCCCTACTCCCTCATGATGTAGTACTCTACTCACGAGCACCCTGCATGCAGTCCTTGAAAGAGGTGTTGAAACCGGGTATTGGTGATTCATGCCCATAATCCTAGCAACTCAGGCAGCTGAGATGTGAGGATCATGGTTCAAAGCTAGCTCAGGCAGGAAAGTCTGTGAGATCTTATCTGTCTTCAACTAACCATCAAAAAGCCCAAAGTGGAGTTGTGACTCAAGTGGTAAGGTGTTGGCCTTTGTGCAAAAAAGCTCAGGAATAGTACCCAGGTCCTGAATTCAAGCCCCAAGACTGGCACACACACACACACACACACACACACACACACACACACACACACACACACACACACACACAAAGAGGTGTTAATTTATGCAATGAGGACAGAAAAATCTTGCTAGGAAATGTCTGGATTTAATCACAAGTAAAGTGTTCATATGTTGTTATGGTTTGAATGTGCTACTCAGAAGCTCAAGTGCTGAAAACATAATCCCCAAGTTCACTCATGAATGTTATCTGGAGGTGGGGCCTTCAGAAGGAAATGAGCATTAGGTAAGGTCTTGGTGGTTGGGGTCCTGCTCATCTGTCTTGCTGTACCATGTCCTCTCCCATGTCACCCTGCTCCCCAAGGCCAGGTGCTGAGCCAATGCTGCCATGCTCTTGGCTGCCCAGCCTTCAGAACCATGATCCAATGAACTTGTATTCCTTATGAATGACCTGGTCTCATAGATTTTCTTATGGCACCAAAAAAATCAACTAAGAGGGCTGGGAAGGTGGCTCTGTGGGAGAGTGCTTGCCTTGCATGCATGAGGCCCTGGGTTCAATTCCTCAGCACCACATAAACAGAAAAATCCAGAACTGGTGTTATGGCTCAAGTGGTAGAGTGTTAGCCTTGAGCTGAAGAGCTGAGGAACAGAGCCCAGGCCCAGAATTCAAGCCCCACGACTGGAAAAAAAAAATCAACTAAGAAACATGCATTGCCCACAAGTAGACAAGACCCTGGTACTAAGCGACGCTCTACCAAATCCAGCCAAAGACTTTGTATTGAAATTATTAATATAATCAAATGAAAGTCTGAACCTGAGGAGACTCAGAGTTTGAACTCAAATAAACCCCAGACAAAGTAGGGCAAATAGTCACTTATCATGACCGATCCACGGAAAATGTCACCCATCCTTTGCCAGGACCAACTCTGCTCCTCACAGAGAAGCAATTCTTCTTTTTTCCTCCACAAAGGCAGCTCTCAAAACCATCTCTCTTGTTTTCAAGGTTTCCCAGGCAAGAACCAAACATCCATACACAGTGTTCTACTTCCCTGACCACAGATAAAATAAGTGGCAGCTTGCTCCTTAGAGACCCAGCCCAACTTAGTGTCAAGAGACAAGGAATCCTAAACAGAGGGGACTAAGGGACAAGTTTGGGGGGCTGACTGAGTCACAGCCCTGCCCTGTACTCAGCATTGGTGTGAACCTGCAAACGTTACTCAATTGTTCCATTTCTCATCTGTAAAACTGAGTGTACCTTTCAGGGATATGGAGTTACCAGATAAAATTCATGTAAGTATGTCCATATCTGATGGAGCATCTTGGATTCTGTTGACTCAGTCGGGCAAGCCTGTTGGAATAGCAGAAAGGAGAGGTCCTGGCAGGTGCTAAGTTACCTGGACAGTTAACAGCAGAAGGAAAGGGGAGGGCGTCGTGGGGGTGTAGGGGCAGGGCTGTTCTCTTTCTTAGATACCTAGTGAAAACAGTTTCCCTGTTTCTCAGAAAATGCATGAATCTTCACAGAATGTCCCTCTGTCTGTCTCTGTCTCTGTCTCTCTGTCTGTGTCTCTCTATCTGTCTGTCTGTCTGTCTCTCACTCTCTCTCTCTCTCTCTCTCTCAGCTTATCTCAGCTTAGCTTCTCATAGCTGACCCAACATGGCCCTAGGATTGTATCAACATACTGGCTTGCCGGGTGCATGGGTGAAAAACTCCCAGTACCAGACAAGAATCTTTGAGTAGAGAGCAGCCAAGGGTGCCACAGAGCTGTTCTGGATACGTAACGATGAGGGCCTGGGGGCTCTGTGTGCTACCCCAACAACATCTTTGGCAAGCACTGGTCCCAGTGGACTAATCAAGGCCTCATTGGGGATAGCTTGCTGGACGCCTGGCCAGCAGGATGACTGACCCGAGTGCTGGTAATGGCACTCATTGAGTTTGGCCACAGATGCTCACACAGCAAAGTTTTAGAAATCCCAAGGCTGGCTCCTTTGGCCCAGACTTTGAGGTCTGGTGGTTCCCATAGAAATAGGGTCAGTCATTACATTCTGACAGTTAATTGTGTCTTTGCTTGTTCCATTGACCCTCCTGAGTGAGAAACCTGCTGGAAAGAACCAAGTCCATCTCCTCCATAGCAAGAGGACTTTTTCCATAGGAGATACTGCGTTCAGCCCCGCTCTCTACTGCTTCCCCATGGTCTTCTCTTTTCTAGACTGAGTCAACCTCCTCATTTTCTTCTTCATCTCATGCTTTTCTTTTCATCTGGTCAGAAGAACCCTCCATGCAACAAAGCAGACGTGAGTGAAGAAGGCTGAGGCAGAAACTCATGTTTTGCCCTGGGCACTGCGGGTTGGTGAGGCCAGTTGGCAGGAAGGCCTGGTCCTAGCAGGAACTGTCCTGTTCACAAATGTCATGCCATGTGGGGGCCTGCTGTCTGGGGGGATTGATCAGCAGAGAAGGAACAACCTACCCTCAGCCACCCACACCAAGCCAGCTGTCCAGGAAATCGAGTGAACAGTCCTCTTGGGGCTGAGGACAACCCAGGAAGGCCAAAGGGCTGCCCTGGAGGGAGAGTGTGTCCCCCAGACATCTGTCCATAACTGGGCCATTCCCTTCACAGAAGTTTTCAGTCTTCATCCAGGATGCTAGCTAGGATCCAAACAAATGACAACATAGGATTAACTAAAGTCAGACCAAAAGGATGACAAGCAACAGTCCTGGTGAATAGCCTTGCTTTCTTCTGGGTTTGTTCTCTCCTTGAGTTTCAAGAGGCCTAACTCACTGTCCAGAGCCCAGCCCAGGCTCACTTAGGCTTTGCTGTTACCATTGAGTTGGCTTTTTACTATAGGTAAGGTTACCAGTTCTCTAATATCAGCTATTGATGGTTTACCAGCCACCATCTTGTGCCTGCCAGAACAGATGACCACACATTGTATGACTTAAACATCAGAATTGATTCTGTCATGGTTCTAGAAGTTGAAGTCAAGGTGTCAGTGAGCCTGGCTCCCTTGGAAGGCTAGAGGAGAGTACCCTTCCTGGGCCTTCCAGCTTCCGGGGCTCCTGGTATTCCTTGGCTTGTGGCCACATCAGTCCAGTCTCTGCTCCTATCTTCTTGTGGACCTCTCTGTCGGTGCCATCTCCCCTCCTATCTCGTCTAATGATGCTATCATTTGCCTTTAGTACCCATCAGGATGATCCCATCTCAAGATCCTTGCTTCTATCTGCAAAGACCTCTTGTCCAAATAAGGTCCTATGTGAAGTTCCTGGGATTTTGGCATGGAAATATCTTTTTGGAAGGCCCATTCAACCCACCGCACCAACCAATATACAAGCCTTGAAAAGTGCACTCATAAGATGTTACTGAATGCCAGCTCTATACCTGGCCCAGGCTCCATTCATTCTCCTTGGAGACACTCTGGCCCCCGCCTGATCATGGCCTTGTGGTATTTCAAGGAATGACAGTAGTCAGCTGGCCAGCCATTTACACTTGTTGTCCCTAACAAGCCAAGGTCCTGACCAATAGGGGAGGACTAGCCCTGCCTAAGCAAGCGATCATCATCTTGATCAATATGGAATTATCACGAGACTGGGGAAAAGAACTCAAGTCAGACACCAGCACTATGTACCAAGAGTCAGCCCAGAGCCTCAAACACCTCCATCACACATCGCATTGGAACACAGAGAGCTAAGCCTTCTAGTTTCTTGGGACTGTTGTAACATAGTATCACTGAATAGCTACTAACAGAAAATTGTCCTCTCCTGGTTCTGGTAGTCAGAGGTCAAAGTCAAGGTATGAGCAGGGCTTTGCTTCCTGTGAGACTCTGTGTGCAACTTGTTGTCACCTCCTCCTTGTTTTCTGGTGGTGGCAGCATTCCTTGACTTCTAGCCATATCCCTCTATCTCTGCACCTCTGTTGATACAGGGTCTTCTTCCTGTGCTATAGAATGCTGCAGGGTCTGTCAATTGTCTGTTTCCCCTGGAGTCTAACTGTCTTGTTTGATCTTGGATATGTCAGTAGAATGCTGGTCTACATTAGACATCTACTCATTCATGGGTGCTTTCGGACGGCGTGCTTACTGTGCATCTACACAGTGACGGGCCCTGCCCAGGCTGGTCAGTGGTCCTCACTGGCCCCTGAGGGTCCCTACAGGGAACCCCTCTCCTTCCCGCCCACCTGGGTCTGCAGCTCTCACTCATATGGGACCAGGCCCAGGGAGACCTGAAAGATTCTCTAACCTGATTGGGCAAAACCAAGTAGAGGCAAAACCAAGTTCCTCCAGCCCCAAACCTCCCATAGCCCTTCTTGGATCTGCACTCGCCCAGATATAGTAAAGCTACAGCCAAGACTGAGCTTTGCGGGAGTCTGTTTGAGCTAGTGTTCCTACCTTTGTGTGGGAAGTGTTGGCAGTGAGGTGGCCCAGGGCAATCGCTCTGATTATGGCCTTGCTCTAACCCTCAGCAGAAATGGGCCAAGGCCCTCAAGGTTTTTTGTGCTGGGTCCCCAGCCTCTCCTGGCCTCTTGGACTTGGTGGACTTTCTGGTGTTGGATTTGGCTTCCCTTTGGTGAGCTTGGCGGTTTCCTGGCTCACACCCCCACACACCCTGGGCATGCTATCTTTAGCAAATGTTCCTCTCAGCTCAATCTGGTCCTGACACCCTCTTATTCTGCAAGTGTCCCTCCCTTCTATCCTTCACCTATTGTGGGTGATGTTTAGGCCACACCCCGCAAGTAGGGAGAGACAGTATTCACTGGGTTAGACACCTGGGCTCTAGCAGCAGGTGCAGAATTAAGTCAGGGGAATATGATTTAAGGGTGTGGAGGAATGGGAAGATATATAGGCTGTTTTTGCTTGGTGTGAGTGTGTGTGTGTGTGTGGTGTGTGTGTGTGTGTGTGTGTGCTGGGGCTTACATTCAGGGCCTAGGCACTGTCCTTTACCTTTTTCTGCTCATGGCTGGCACTCTACCATTTGAGCCACAAATCCATTTCTGCCTTTTTGCTGACTAATTGAAGCTAAGAGTCTCACATGCTTTTTTCTGCCTGCGCTGATTTTGAATTGCTCAGATCTCAGCCTCCTGAGTAATTTAGGATTAGAGACTCATGCTCTCTAGCTTTTTTTTTTTTTTTTTTTGCTCAAGGCTAGAGCTCTACCAGTTGAGCCACACTTCCATTTCCAGCTTTTTGCTGGCTAGAAATGAGCCTTAGGGATTTTTTTTCTGCCTAGGGTGACTAATCTGTGTCTATGAATTGTACATAATAGTGGGTTTCATGGTGACATTTTGAAACATGCATGGAATGTCCTTGGATGGTGTTCACCACCTCCATCACCCATGGTTACCCCCCTCCCTTCTAGTGGTCCTGCTCCTTAACGATGCTCTGTATCTTCAGCCACTCCTGGGGAAGTTGAGTCATGCAGTAAATGATAGATATGCGCACAGCTGTCACATATTGGCATAACACCACCCAGCTGGAGGAGAAGAGTCCTGTATGTGAATCTCCTGGTCTCAGGAGGGAAAACCTGACCCAGAAGATGCCACAGTGTGTCTCCTCTCACCGGCCTCACAGACTAGGATGAGAGCACTGGCCACACTTCATCACAAAGGGGGATGGAGAAGGAAGTTCCCGGCCATGTCAATCTTCTTTTTTTTTTTTTTTTTTGGCCAGTCTTGGGGCTTGAACTCTGGGCCTGGGCGCTGTCCCTAAGCTCTTCAGCTCAAGGCCAGCGCTCTACCGCTTGAGCCACAGTGCCACTTGCCATTTTCTAGTGGTTTATTGGAGATAAGAGTCTCATGACTTGGGCTGGGAAGGTGCTCAGTGGTAGAGCGCTTGCCTTGCATGCCTGAGGCTCTGGGTTCGATTCCTCAGCACCACATAAGCAAAAAGAAAAAGGCCGGAAGTAGCGCTGTGGCCCCACGACCGGACCCCCCCCCCCCAAAAAAAGGCTCATGACTTTCCTGCCTGAGCTGGCTTTGAACTGTGATCCTCAGATTTCAGCCTCCTGAGTAGCTAGGATTAAGGCGTGAGCCACCAGCGCCCGGCTCAACCTTTTTTTTTCTTTTTTTCAAAGCTAGTCCTAGGGCTTGAACTCAGGGCCTGGGCACTGTCCCTGAGCTTTTTTTGCTCAAGGCTAGCACTCTACCACTTGAGCCATAGCCCTACTTCTGGCTTTTTGGTGGTTCATTGGAGATAAGAGTCTCACAGACTTTCCCACCCAGGCTGGCTTCCAACCACAATCCTCAGAACTCAGTGTCCTGAGTAGCTAGGATTATACACATAAGCCACCAACACCCAGCAAGTTTTTATTTTTTTAAGTAAAAAGAGTAAGGGTTGCTGGGCACTGGCAAGTCACATTCAACATGCGGACTTAGAGCCTCCTTTTAATGGGAGAATTAGCAAAGATGGATGACCACTCTTTTCATGGAACAGGTACTGAGTCTCAGCTACATTGTAAGTCCTGCATCTGTAAGTACGGAGGTGACACTTGAAGTTCCAGTTCTGAAGGGGCCCCATTTTCATATGTGGAGACCTGAACAGACAAGAGAACACATACATAAATGACAGTAACTACTGTTAACTGCATATTAATTCAGTACTAGGTTTTGGGTATTGTTGCCTTTCTGCCTTGTACTTTAGGTATTGATGTTCTGACGGGCATCTTTGGTAGGGGGATGGGTCAGCCCTGGAGGGTACATGGGTAAAAAAATTCTGCCAACATGCTACCTGTGTGATTTTGGCAATGGCTCTATGACTCATTTTCCCCATCTATCAACTCAGGAACTGGGGCTGATGGGAGAACTAATATTTGTGAGTTTGGTTGGAGTTTGTGGAATAAAAGACAGAGCTTCAAGCCTTAGACAAATCAAATCAGCTGTTCAGTTGGCCCTTGAGAGCCAGCAACCAGCACAGACAGGCACCACACGCTGCCTGTTCCAAGTGGCTCTTTGGTGGTGGAAAGGAGCAGACCTGCTTTGCCTGTCATTTCCAGGAAAAGATGCACCAACATCCTGTGTGGCTGCAGCAAGCCTGGCTCCCGCTCACATCCCCAGGAAGGCAGAGAGCGGGCTTGAGCTGAGGCAGGAGCAGATCTTGTGCAAAATTAATGCTGTACAGACTGGAGCTTTGTGTTGCAGCGCCAGAACTCAAGTCTCCTGGTTGTGTGGCCTGGGACACACACAGCCTGGCAGAGCCTCCGCTCCTGGTGTGTGGAGCACCAGTTGCAGCTCCCACCCTTCCAGGCAGTTTGTACTAGTGCCAAGCCGTGGGTCCTCATCTCCCACGCCGTTGTTAAGCCACTGGCTTACCTCGTGTGCCTTCCAGCCTGCGGGAAGTAGGCTAAGGCCAGCCTGGGAGATTATTTGCAGGGAATTAGTGCAGGAGAGAGCAGGATTAGGGCAGTCCTCCAGCCAGGGTGACAGCAGCTCCCATGTGCAAAGGGATGGTACCGCCTTGCGCTGAGAACAACTCCTGGCCACTCAGGGCGGTTAGGAAGGATGGACAGAGAAAGAGGCAGGCAGGAGCAGTGGGACCCCCTAGGACATGGGGTGGGGTAGACATTCCCTTGCACCTCCCTCTCTCTACCTGCAAGATGTGCCTGGTGCCTGCCAGTCCACATCATACTGTGAAGAACTTTAACTTCTTTCATAACTTGAATAAGATGGTACCTAATGAGTACTCACTCATTAGACATTGATTTTTTTAAACTTTTAACCTCATTTCATACTTACAATTTTCAGATGGAGAAACTGAGAGGTGGCATGATTGTTTGTTTGTTTGTTTTAGACAAGGGTCTCATCTTGTAGCCCAGGGCTGGGGCCTTGAACTCTTATACTTCTGCCTCTGCCTCCCCATTGCTCGGATTACAGGCATGAGGCACTATACCCATTAACCTTATCTGATATTTTGTTTCTAAATTAATGGGTTGACAGTCCCCAATAATGCTTCATGGTAGTCAGAATGACCCCTACACCAGTACAGGCCTTTGTCCGGAGTGTCTCTGAATAGACCCTGTTTACCCCATCTCCATTCTGCCTTCAAAGCCAGAGTGTACCCCAAGAGGGGGCAGGATGTATGAGCCACATACTCCCTGGCTTGTCTGGTCAGAAACCATCAGGTGCCTCAGTGGCACTGTTAGAGGACTCCAAGGAACCAAGACAAAGATGCTGGCATGAGCAAACCACCAACAGAGCTCTGTGTGTGTGTGTGTGTGTGTGTGTGTGTGTGTGTGTGTGTGTGTGTGTGTGTGTGTATTCTTTCTTGGCTTTTTTCTATCATGGCTGTCACTTTACTACTTAAGGCACACCCCTACTTCTGGCTTTTTTCTGGTTACTCAGAGATAAGAGTCTCTGAGTAGCTGGAGCTACTCCAGTTTCTGCTGGAGCTGGCTTCAAACCATGATCCTCAGATCTCAGCTACTCCTGAGTAGCTAAGATTACAGGTGACCACCATTGCCTGGCTACGAGTAGGATTTGACATTGCTCTGAGAAGCATAAGAGAGAAGAGAATAGCCCATTATAGAATACATAGCATTTAGATCTACATTTTTTTACATTAAAATTAAATGAGAAACACTTAACTACTTTTCCCTGTAAGTTTATATAGTTAAGTTGACCCAAAACATGAATTTTTTGAGGGTATGTAAAACCTTTTCTTTGAGAAAATGGGAAATTATTTTATACTTAGAGCTGCAATGCCAACGAGTCCCTGTGGGAAGAGAATGATAAGCCTAGAGTTCGTGTTTTGGTCTGAAGAGAGCCTGTCTTTGTCACAAAAGGTGACTTCCGGTGGTAGAGGGCTTGCTTACACCCCAGCTGGCTACTGTGCTGCACAAGGCCCCTTTGCTTAGTGAGAACAGTCTCAAGTCCAAGGTAAGCCTGTGCTCAAGTCTCCTGTGTTTCCTAGAGATTGTCCAGGAGGCAAAGATCCACAGGGCCAGCCTTCATTCGGCCTTAGCTTCTAGGCCAGCAGGGGGCACTGCGTAGCTCTCCGCATTTCCCTGTCTCTATCTCTCTGCTCTTGGGCATCTACTTGACTGGCTCCATTCTGATCTGCAAAAGAGGCCTCTCTGTCTTTCTGTTTTTTTTTTTTTCCCCCTAATGCTGGGTGTCAAAGCCAGAGCCTCATACCCATGTTAGGCTAGTGCTTCACCACTGAGCAGCTCATCCAGCCGTGTGTTCAAGTTCTTAAACATAGAAGTAGTCAAAGCCAATACTGGGTATCATTTTTTGTCCCTCCCTGGGAGCCCAGTATGCTGCAGGGGGTCAGTTTGCACTAGGTGGCTGAGACTGGTTCTAGTCCTACTCTGGGGGTCACTCAAGGGTTAACGAGAAGGCATAGTGGATGACAGGTATTATTTGCTTCTATTTCTAAATTTTCTCTGCAGATTCTTCTAGATGCCTTGGATATCTGGCAGCAGATGGGTGCAATTCTGTTAAGTGTTACCTAGGCTCTGCACTTGCCTTGGATTTGTTCATGGACGTGCCATTTGGTCTCTTTATGGAATGCCCTTTTTTAAAAGAAATTTCTTCCAAGGGTGTCCTTTCGTTGCTTGGCTGCTGTTTTGCACTTTCTCATTCTTTCTGGAAAGAGATAGCTCTTATGGAAATAGTGTATTTCCTTCCTTTGAATTTGTATGTGTCTTCTTTGAATTCTATTTCCCGCTTCTGGCAGAGAATAGAGAATTGGATTATCCTGGGCATTAATGATTTATTGCATGTACCACTCTTTATAGAAATTCTTTTACTTCGAAGGAAGATCTCATTTTGCAGAAGAAAGAGTTGAGAGGGAAATGATGTTTTCTGGAGCCCTACATGAATTTTGAAGAAAAAAAATCTGTTGAGTGGTGAATTTTTAATAACTCTAACTAAGTACCATTTTTTAAGATTAGATATTAAGTTGAAGCCTTTAGGGTTACCACTGTTGAAAACTACAAATAGAACCAATTTATTATGGAGGAAATCCAGTTTTGATGTGAAAATACCTCCAAGGGTCAATATATATAGAAAGCAAGGATTCCTCAGGTCAGGGTTGAGGGGTCCATAGTAAACCCATCCAACAAGGGAACAGTGGATACAATTATGTGTACAGTTTTCCCATTGGCTGGGAATGTGGGCCTGAATTAAGGCAGTATTTGTTTCTATCCACTGGGAGACAGTGGTGATGCAGAAGAGGAGGGCTGTATAGAGAATAGCAGCTGCACAGACTCCGAAAGGCATTCCCTTTATTATTCCCTCTACTTTCCACTCCCGTGATGTCTTGGATCTAACCACAGAGTAACATGTCCTCTGCATGTATGACTCGGATGACAGAATCATAAGGTACAGAAAACCTGGTGAATTATTCTAACTAATCTCCAACCCCAGGTCTCTTTAATAACTAAGCTGAGAGTTAGACAGGACCAGAGTCTTGGCCAAGAAGTGGTGATGTAGTACTAAGCCTTTCATATCTCCAGTGTTCTCTTTGGCACATGTCAGATGTTTTGGGTGGCCAAGCAGAGGACCTAAAATACTACTGTCAAACCAAGTGTGTGTGTTCTTAAAACATCTCACCTGAACCCATATTTAATATCAGAAACTATCCCAAGTTTTAAAAAGGCAATGAGAACTAAGTGTTATGGCTCATACCTCTAATCTTAGCTACTAGGGAGGCAAAGATTGAGAGGACTGCAGTTTAAGACTCAAAAGTGAAAGCTCAAAAAGCAGAGCTATGAGATCTCAAAAGATTGAGAGTTTGGAATGCCTTCTCCCAGCATCCTCTCAGACTGCTCAGAGTTTCCTGGAATTAGTCAGTCCTGGCCTAGCAGGAATTCTGATCTAACCTTGATGGGAACTAATTCTCCCCTCAACTGCCTGGTAGCCTGGGGGTGGACTACAGTTTATGCAAACTGTAAGCTGTTTACTGAGGTAGTCATCTACCACTTGTACACAAAATATTGTCCATGTGGATGCTCAGACCTTACTATCTGCATGTGCTTCACTATACGAAACACAAGAAAAACTTTGGTCAATGGAACCTTGGATCCTGAAGCTGGCAGAAGGCTCCAGGTCCCCTGGCACCTCAAACTTCAATTCCACAGTCCGGTCTTCATTACTGCCTTGTCCTCGGTCACGTTGGGTTGCAACACCCATCTAACAAGCAAGGAAGGCATTTACAGTGCAGGCCCACAGGGGGACAAGTGCACAGCGTCCTGCTTCGAGTGCATTTACAACAGGGGAACACTCGGGGCCCAGGGTGGAACCCCAGCTGGAAGGTGCCCAGAGGTGCCCACTGTTTCCACTTTGTAATGGTGCTAAAGAAACCAAGTCCAAGCCCTGGAACTAAACAGAACCCAAGTTCCAATCCAATGGACAGAAGAACACCATTTCCTTTTCTGAAAGATGGGAAGCCTGTTTGTCCTGTGCATGGCAGCACATCCTACCTTGTTAATCCATAGGACTGACATCTTTCCCTCACTAACCTACACAGTGTCACTTTTTTTTTTAAATCCTCCTGACTCAACCTCTGGAATGTTGGGATTATAGGCATGCACTACCATACCTAGCTCTTGTTGCCACATTAGAGTAAGTCTGTGATCTGAGCTCCTGCTTGATGTCTTCAAGCCATCCTGGCACCCATGTGCTTTTGGAGATGGTCAGAAATCTGGGCTGATATCATGGCAATGGCTCTTATTTCTGAGTGGTTGACACCCAGTGAGATTCTGAGACTGAATCTTTATTTCCTGTCTATATGGTGGGGACAACTTGTTCAATCTGATGTGTGATGTTGGAATAAATGAAAGTCAATGTTTGGTAAATGTGTGAGGCACAGCATTCAGAAATAGCCCTACTCACTCTAGGCTCGCAATTAACTGGGGCTGGTGTATTAAGCAGGGCATAATGTGCTCCATAGTTAGGGCTTACAATTTATTTGCTGTCTTTCACTGGTTTCTGTAGAATTACTAATAGAAATTCAGGCCTGGGAAGGTGGCTCAGCGGTAGAGTGCTTGCCTTGCATGCATGAGGCCCTGGGTTTGATTCCTTAGCACCACATAAGCAGAAAAAGCTGGAAGTGGCGCTGTGGCTCAAGTGGTAGAGCACTAGCATTGAGCTGAAGAGCTGAGGGGCAGTGCCCAGGCCCAGAGTTCAGGCCCCACGACCAGCCAAAACCAAAAAAGAATTACTAATAGAAGTTCAGAGCACTGGAGCTAACTGTGTTAATATTGGCCCTATGTTGCAGGAAAAACTTGAGTCATGGAACGAAGGATTCACCAGCCATTAGTGCTGGGGCTTTGGGGGAGGGGGGGGGCGTCTGCCTGTGTGTGACTTTCTTATTGTCACCATAGCTCTTCCTTTGCCTCACCATGAAACATGTTTGTTTTTTTGAAACATATTTTACAATTATAGAATCACCAGCTTAGAGAGCGAGAGGGATCTTTATAATCTGTTTTTTTTTTTAAAGCCACGGAAGGAAAGGTAAACATAGATACTCACATATAAGAAGCTGACACTGGAAGCAAACAGTGATTTGTGTGCATTGTGTTGTGTGTGTTGCTGTGTGTGTGTGTGTGTGTGTGTGTGTTACTAGGGCTTAAATCTAGGGCCATATGACTAGCAAGTATTCTACTACTTGGGCTATATACCTTCAGCCTCTCTGGATTTGAGTTCAGGTCTCACTAACTTGGCCAGAGTCGGTCTGCAGCTTGCCTCAGCCTCCCAAGTAGTAGGGATTACAGGCCTGCCCCCAAGCACCTAGCTTGTTGTTTGTTAAGGTAGTGCTCGCCCATGCTGGGGAAGTGCTCTATTTCTGCTCTATACACCCACAGCTCTGACTTAACTGTTAAATGTGGAAGACCTACCTCTTCTTCAACAAAGATAAGCTGTCCATGCTGAGCACAGAATGCCAGGCCACTGTGGGGGGAGAGAACAGTGGTGTGTCCCTCAGGGTCAGCTCACTTCATTGAAAGATAGTCTCCCTCTAAAATGAGTCCTCCTGCACATCCCAAACATCCTTGGGTCCGATTTGCTCTGGCTTCCAGGTCCTTCAAGAGCTGATTTACTCTCCTTCGGTCTGCAGAGAGTTATGGATGCTCTTCAAAGATGGTAGTTGTTCCATCTACAATTATTTGACAGTAACAGTGTTGCCATGTCGCATGACTCTATGTATGCCTGAATTCCCAGTTATAGAGAAAACAAAAATGGAAGCTATCCAACCATTGGGTAGAGCTGAATAAATAATGATAGAGCCATATGAT
The DNA here is from genome assembly GCF_019054845.1 of Dipodomys spectabilis. Taxonomy (NCBI): domain Eukaryota; kingdom Metazoa; phylum Chordata; class Mammalia; order Rodentia; family Heteromyidae; genus Dipodomys; species Dipodomys spectabilis. The sequence goes on from NW_024870834.1 coordinate 6,229,849, forward strand.
GAAGTATTAGTAATCATTAAAAGATGTTTATAAACATGGGAAGGTTTTCTCTAAGGGCACAATACAAGCTGTAAGCCTGTGAAAGATAACACTTCATTTTTTAAAAATGGATGCAAGCCAGGCACTGGTGGCTCATGCTGTAACCCCAGCTCCTTGGGACATTGAGATTGGGGATGGGGGCTGTTCCAGGCCAGCCTAGACCAAAAAGTTCACAAGACTCCATCTTAACAGAAGCCGGGCAAGGTCGTGTACACCTGACATCCAGCTATGGTAGGAAGTGAAAAATAGGAGGATCACAGTTCAGGTGTGTGCCCAGGCTGGAAGGGAGACCCAATCTCAAGAGTAACCAGTGCAAAAAAAGGTCTGGAAGTGTAGCTCCACAGGATAGCACCTGCCTAGAAAAAATGAGGGCAGACCCACCAATGCACAGCTTTTGGAAAGCTTTAGAGTGTTAGAAAGTACCACCAAGTCCTACCCCAACCCCCACATTTCCCTCTTACCCATGAAGATTTTGTGGGAAACGGTTAGATGTTTTTTTTTTAGAACCTACGTGTGAGCTGTCCTGAATAAATACATTCCAAGATTCTCATACAGCCTGTGGGTTTTGTTATTTTTGACCAAGGGGAGTCTGCTTTCTGTCAGCAGTAAGGATGAGAAATGATGATTTAGCATCATGAAGATGAATCCATTACCACATTGGCTCAACTAGAAAGTTTGCTACATTTTAAGTTGTTGGAGGAAAAAAAAAATCTACTGTTAAAAATGTCTTAGACCTACATTAGAGCATAGGGTATGAATTCCATTGTTACTTAGAGGAAATTGTAATATATTGCCAGTTTTTTGAGGATCCTTGTAAAGGAGCGAAAAGCATAAACATCCAAGTACTTTCTGGTGGTTCAATCCACATGGTAAAAGCACTGATTCACCAGGAATGATTTGTGTGACCAAAACAGCCACTTAGACCCCATCAGAGAAAGTTTCTCCAACAGGAAAACAGAGGAGATGCGTAGCCTTGGAAGCTATAATGCAATGCCTGGAGGAAGCCTGCGGGCTGGCACTGAATCATGAGCGTGAATGGAGGAACTTGCTGTGTGCCCTGCACTGCAAGTGCCTTGGAATGGTGCCCCCTCCCCATCCCCGTATCTGTGAAGGGCTAACTTGTAAGGTCACTTCCTCAGCCCAGAGGGACAGTCTTAGCCTTGGTAGCCCTGGACTCCAGAGCCTGCACCTAGCTCCTGCATGTCCAGATCATCTTGCTTGTTCTGCCTCCTGGCATCCATTCTTCTCTCTTTTGGTAACAGCCCCTTAAAATCCTCCTGGAGATCTCTCTCCATCTGTGTCCACACGTGGTGAGGCTGACACCCAAGATACCATCTCATTAGCCACACAATTGGCATTTAACAAAAACCAAGGAAGTTGTAGGTTGAGGAACCCAAATTGCAGCTGGTTTATTCTCATAGTAGTGTCCCAAAAGACTGACTGGCAAGTCTGCTGCCTGGTCGCCAGAGACACCAGGATGAGTGTCTCAGTACACTTTGTCCCAAAGGGAGCTAGAGATAGGTTTCTTGCTGGAAACTGAAGAACTCTACAACCCCTTCAGAACCCCTGCACATCTTTATATCATTATGTGTGAGAACTGGCAGACCAATGGCACTGCCAGTCCTGCCAGGACTGCCACAGTCCTGGTGACAATGCATGGCAAGTTCTTAGCACAGCATTTGATGCACAGAAAATACTCCAAGCTACTAGTCAAGAGGTACCGGAGCAATTATTGCCAGTAGGAGAGCCAAATCTGTAAAATGGAAATAATGATGGTCGTAAGAATCCATTTTCTCCCAGGTAGGAATAAGTTCACATAATGCTTATACAGGTTGCCTGCATTCGTTACGTAATTGGACTCCATACGGAGCTCACGGAGGAAGCATTTGTCCAGGGGCAGATTATTCCTCCCACTCTAAATTGTTAAGATTGAAGAATAACTGACTGTTTAATAAAAGAACAACTCAGCATTCAATAGAGTCAACTGGGTCCTGACACTCCTGAAACTTAAGTGTTAAGGGGGTGGATGATCCAGCTGATGAACTGACAGTTCTTTTCGTGAGGACAGTTATAAAATAACCGTAACTTCCTTACGCTCTCAAAGTGCTAATGTGTTCTAGCTTAAAGAACGACTTGGATGGCAATCACCTATTTCCCCTTCATTTCCATGGAAATCAATATTCTGTCTATGCCTACTTGATGTCATAAGCCAGGTTTAGCTACAGAGTTGAAATTAACAGGAGAAAATATTTTCTCAAAACCCAAAAACTATACAGTTCCAAAGTGGAGTCTCTGAGCACTTAAATGGACTTTACCATCGCTGCCACACGTCTATGAAACTGTTTTGTACCACCAGCTGAGCTGAATTACTGGGGAAAGGAAGAGACTTGGTCTCCTACTGGGCAGAGGAGTCAACCCAGGGCCAGGAAACTGGTGCGTCAGAAGCAGAATGAACAAATACACCAATATACGAGGGCTATAGGGGCTTAGGAGTCATAAATGGGAGTGGGAACTAGCATATACTGTGAAGTCAAAGTGAACTCAAGGTTTTTAGTATATATAGATGAATGGGTGTGAAAACAAACATAGATAAGCAACACATTTCTGGATAATTTGTCTGTTGAAGGACAGAGGTAGTGCTGCCACAGCACCAATCTAGGTTTTTAACACTTAGATAGGTCTTCACTACCATGAACCATGACTTTAGAGAAATGGCTAGTCTCAGAATTGGGAGAGGGAGAACAGAAGATGAGCTTGAAATGCCTTGAGGTGCTAGAATTGTAAGGAAATGTTCCCAGACCCTGGGGACACTTGAAAGGGCTCCTGCCAGCCAAAGCTGGAACAGGAGCTCCCAAATCAATCATGATTTCAGACAGACATGCAAGAATCCATGTTCTACAGTGATAGAATCAAATGGGGAGAAAATAAAATTCTCTTACAGTAGATGTCAATCAAATGTGGATGTTAGAATTAGATGTGATTATTAAAGTCACTATTTGCAATAAATGTTTCCAATAAAAGTCATTTTGGATACTAATACTTGAGGATAAAAAAAAAATGAAAGAAGCCAGGCACTGGTAGCTAACACTTGTAAGCCTCGCTATTCAGGAAGATCGCCTTTTAAAGCCAGCCCAGGCAGGAAAGTCCGTGAGACTCTTATCTCCAATAAACCATCAGAAAATCAGAAGTGGCGCTGTGGCTCATGTGGTAGAGTGCTTCTATTGAGCTTTAGAGCTGAGGGACAGCACCCAGGCCCAGAATTCAAGCCCCACAACTGACCAGAAACTGACCCCCCCCAAAATTGAGAAAGAACAGCCTGTTGCTATATCTCAACGTAGCTTCCCACAAGCTGGTGCCAGTGGGTCACGCCTGAGCAGGCTGAGATCTGAGGATCACCATTTGAAGCAATCCCAAGCCGAAAAATCCATAAAATACTTATCTCTAATTAGCACCAAAAAGCTGTGGCTCAAGTGGTAGAGTGCCAGCTCTGAGTGAAAAGCTAAGGGACAGCACCCAGTAGCCCAGTAGCTCAAGTAGCAGCACAAAATAAAACAAAACATGTGACACAACTCTTCAAACTTCTGTTACGCCCTTGGGAATTACATTTTAACTTCCAGAGCTAAAATGAAATGGTCCTGAGCAGTGAAGGAAAAACATTTAAAAAAAAAAAAAAGTTCTCTCTGTAAAAACCAGAGGGAGGGGGAGAGGACTGAAGGAGGAAAAGGCAAAAGTTCTGTTTGATTATTTTTCCTATAAACACAATTGACATGGTGAGTGAGCACAAAGAACCAAGGAGGAAATAAACCTAAACTTTTGTTTTCCTGGAAAGGAAGAGTCTCTAGTTCCCCTCACACTTCTACTGCCCCACCCCCATTCTACGCCTGTTCTACAGGTCTCTCAACACATTTCTCAGCTCCTGGGTTTCAATGTGTCATGTACATCTTCCATGTTAGCGGACCTCACCAGTATTTTAAATGACAAATTCTAAAACTATGACGAACGGGTGACATTTTCTATCAGTCGCATTCACTAGCCACAAGGGAAAATGGAAATCAATCTTTCTCAGCACGCTATTGTCCTAACAGCTGCCAGGACATATTATTCTTCCTAAGCAAAATGAACAGTAACAACAGAGCAAGGTAAAAGAATCTATTTGGGCATAACTCAGGCCAGCCCTGATTATAGCCCAGGCTGGCCTTGAACCTGTAATCTTCCTGAGTGCTACAATTACAGGTATGTGCCATCATACTTGGCTCCAGGGACTGCATTCCTATGAAGCTAGTTCCAACTCCAACTCTGCCATCAGCCATGTGCAGTTCAGATAAATTCTTTTTGTTCCTCAGGCTCCTTCATTTAATACCAAAACAGCGTCCCATTTTGCTGCACATTTTAAGATTTGAAGAGGTATATTTCAACTGATTTTTTTTCCTTTTAAAAATGAGTGCATTTTAAAAATTGTTGTTGCAAGCCGGGTGCTGGTGGCTCACGCCTGTAATTCTAGCTACTCAGGAGGCTAAGATCTGAGGATCAAGGTTCAAAGCCAGCCAGGCAGGAAAGTCCCTAAGACTCTTAACTCCTATTATCGGAAGTGGTGCTGTGGCTCAAGCGGTAGAGCACTCGTCTTGAGCTGAAGAGCGCAGGGACAGCGCCCAGGCCTAGTGTTCAAGCGCCACAATCGACAAAAAAAAAAAAAAAAAAAAAAAGTTGCAGAAACTGATAAGCAGATTCAAAAATGGGTAAAGGCCTAAAATCTAAAATTATCATACATAGGGAAAAAAATGTAGGTTCCTAGCTGTGTAATTTTAGATGAGGAAATGGTTTCTAAATGACGCCAATAGCACAAGAAGCCAAAAGGGGGAAAATTAAATTGGATGTCACCAAAATTACACTTTTGTGCTTCAAAGCACACTACCAACCGCAAAACGGATTTTTTTTCTTTTTCTTTTTGCAAATCATATATATTAGAGTTTAGTACTCAGAACTTTTTTTGGAGGGTGGGATGGATAGTGGGGTTTGAGCTCAGCACCTTGAGTTTGTTAGGCTTTGCTTGCTCCCAGCTGGCACTCTATTTCACTCATGGCTCTAGTCTGGTATTCTAGAAGGAGTAGTTAATTCTTTTGAACAGGCTAGCTTTATAAACCACAATTCTCCAGATCTCAGCCTCTTGAATAACTAGGATTACAAGTATGAGACACTAGTACCTGGCTCTAGGATGTATTTCTTTAAAACTTGTTAATATAACAGTGAAAAGAGAAACTAATTTTAAAAATAGGCAAGAGATTTGAACAGACATGACTCCAAAAAGCTAAAAGCACATGAAATGCTTGTGATGATTCATTAGGGAAACACAAATCAAAACCTTAAGGAGCTTGCTCTTCACATAGACCAGATGGAGAATAGCAAGTATGGGCAAAGATGCAGAGACCATGCACATTTCACTCATGTACTGGTGGCAATGTGAAATGGTATAGCCACTTTGGAAAACAGCTGGCAGTCCCCAAATCGGTAAGCAGAACCACCAAATGATCCAGCAATCTATTAAGATATAACTGGGAAAAATGAAAGTACATGTTCATACAAAACATCTTGTACAGGGGCTGGAAAGGTGGCTCAGTGGTAGAGCGCTTGCCTTGCATGCATGAGGCCCTGGGTTCGATTCCTCAGCACCACATAAGCAAAAAAAAAAAGAAAAAAAGAAAAAATCTGGAAGTGGTGCTGTGGCTCAAGTGGTAGAGCGCTAGCCTTAAGCTGAAGAGCTGAGGGACAGCGCCCAGGCCCAGAGTTCAGGCCCCAAGACTGGACCCCTCCCCCCCCAAAAAATCTTGCACACTAACGTCAAAGGAGCTTTCTTCATTAATAGCACCTCCCACCCTCCATAATGGAGAACAATCAATGTCCATCAACTAATGAAGGAATAAACAAAAGATGGTATAGTAGTGTAATGGAATGTAAGTCAACTACAAAAAGGACATGGACATAAAGTGTCATGGTGCACATCTATCAGCTCAGCACTCAGAAGGCTGAGACAGGCTATAAAACAAGATTATGTCTCAAAAAAGATACTACTACATGGCTACTGTATGGAAAACATGCTAAAAGGATGTTTACTAAAACATGATACCAAAACATGCTGCTAAACCCTGAACACATGCTATGTGAAAGAAGTCAGACACAAAAGGGCACATGTGGTATGACTCTTATTTTTATGAAATGTTCAGAAGAGACAAATCTGTAGACACAGAAAGATTTAATGATTGACAGGGGCTAGGAATTAGGAAAAATGGGAAGTACCTGCTACTGTATATGAGGTTTCCTTTTGGAATGATGAAAAAGTTATGGAATTACATAGTCACTGCTGCACAAATAAGAATATCCCCAAACCGATAATTTGCATACTTTAAAATAATGAATATTTTATGATATGTAAATTGTACGTCAATTTGAAAAAAACAAACAGTGAATGGCCCCCTTTAGAAAGCTCATTTCCTCATTTCCGTTTTAGGTCACCTACAGGGCCATGAAACCAGGAAAATAACTGTGATGATAACTGCATCGGGAATCCCACTGCAACAACACAGGAGTCCTTCCTTTTTCTTTTTTAAGACAAAGTCTCACAATGCAGCCCAGGCTGGCTGGCCTCTAACTTGCCATCTTCCTGCCTTAGGATCTGTGCCAGGATTAACATCATGTACCACCACACCTGGCGAAGATTTCTTTTCAGCAAAATTATTTCTATTTCTAAGCTGAAAATCTATCTTATATTTATTCTTGCTTTTAAACATCTCAATGTTTCTCTGAGCTCATAATTTAATCTCACTATTGTTTTCAATTTCTATTTTTCTAAAGTACCTGAGGCTACAAAAAAGCTTTTTAGGCATTTTAGTAACATTGTCATCTAGAAACAGGAAAGTATTGCTTTCTTGATGACTTTTTTTTTCAGCACAGCCATGCTCAAGTAGTGCTCTAAAATTTTGTTCATAGAATAGTAAAAAGGCTAGGCAAGAAATAGCTTTTTAAACACTGTAGTATTATAATGTAACAGGTAAAGCCAGATGTTTTGATCCATGGAACACTTGCAGCCTTTCCTTCCTCCTGGACTATAAATAGAATTATAAGGCCACTCTACAGAGTAAGGAGAGGAAAAGAGAAACAGTTTTGCAGTGCTAAGAAGAAAATATACCCTTTATATTTATCTTCTGAAACACTGTTTTGCTTATCTGGTTTTAGTATCAGAAGGCTGTGAACTTTGCATAAGCATTGTAATCCACAATGGAAGTTGTGAAAGCATTTGAAACAATAACATATTAAAGTCACATCTCAAGGTTAAAATATACATAGTTTCACCTCAGTTAAATAAGAAGATTGATGCTCTTATCAAGGCTAAGAGTGAAGAGTTCTACCATACATAAGAAGGAAGAATCAAGACCTTCCATGATTATTTTCTAGAAAATCAACAACACATTACAATAAGACAACATGGATTTCATTAAGCTAGTTCAATGAAAGTGGCTTATCTTCAGTTTGTATTCCTGGGGCAGCAAAGGATAACCTTATCCAATTTCAGTACAATTTTTGTAGTAATGTGTACAAAATACAACCATGAAACTTAGAAGAGACCAAGCCTAATATTTAGTTTCTAATTATAAAAACTTAAGTTCAGTATCCTTTCTTAAAAAATACAAAACTGAACAATTTCAAATATAGTCACCTAGTTGATAGGGTGTGACTAAAGTGTGTACCCACCTTAAAGATGGCAACACATCAAGGCTTTCTTCTGAATGACACGTATTCAAAAGACGATATTCTAATTCAAACTGTACAACAAAAGCGCTTCAAAGCCAGGCACCAGTAGCTCATGCCTGTAAGTCTAGCTACTCAGAAGGCTGAGATCTGAGGATTGCAGTTCAAAGCCAGCACAGGCAGGGAAGTCCATGAGACTCTTATCTCCAATGAACCACCAGAAAAGTAGAAATGTCGCTGTGGCTCAAAGTAGAAGAGTGCTAGCTTGAGCAAAAAGAGCTTAGGGACAGAGCCCAAGCCCCAAGTTCAAGCCCCACAACTGACAAAAAACAAAAAAGCTTATCAAAATAAGAAATGGGAGAAATAAAAATTTATTCCTAACAAAATGTGTGTATCTCACACTGGAGTAAGTCACTGGGAAATGCAGGCAAGGAGTTTACCACTCCATGTGAAAACAATCACATATCAGGATTCACAAGAGGAGTCATAGCATGTATGATATGTTTTTGTCTTTAAATACCCAAGCTTCAAAAAACTGTCCTACCAATTTGGTTTGTCTTATTTCCTTATTTTCTTGTAGCACGTCTTTTCTAAATAATTCTCCCTTTTCATTTCAGAAAATATTAAGAAACAGTTTGCAAGAATACATGCAGACATGTTTCTCTAAGGCCAGAAACTGGTTTGCTAAGGTGCACTGCTGTATTCAAGTAAAAGCCTTCTTCAGGTAAGGGGTCTATAAATTTAGAACCCATCATCTTTAACCCTTGGGCTGTACCCTATTAGGACCTCCATCACTCTGAAAGTTAAAAGGTATAGTGCGCATGAAGTAGGGACAACATGGTCTCTATTCACATTTTTCTGTTTTCTGCAGTGCTGGGGATGAAATCCAGACTATGTACATGCTAGACAAGCACTCTACCACTGAGCTACATACCATGTCCTCCACTGACATTTTTTCAAGATCTAATACATGTTCAGTCTTTCAGGCAGATTTTTTTGTATGTTACAAAACAAAACAGCAAAAGCATAGAATGAGATAGGAATCCTTTTTTCTTAGAAAGGTCAAGCAGATACTTCTTGACATCATGTCCTTTACACAATGGCATACTGTTCATATAAAAGGTCTCTTATCCTATAAAAGTCTTGACAAAGGCAGCCTTCTAATCCAATGCGTCCAGTTTCCGTCTAGAAACCAAATTAAAAACAGTTCTTTAGCACGTTTTCTATTCATTAACAAGCAGACATAATAACCAAAATATATTAGGCTACCTTATGATTGGTAAGGAAAGGGTTATCCTGACTCACATACTACAGACATAATATTCAGGCAGTAAATCATATGGATACATAAATGTTAGAATTCAAGTAATAAGTTTTCCCTAAAACTATATATATATATATATGTGTGTGTGTGTGTGTGTGTGTAATATTTTGACATTCACCTTAATAAGCCTTAAAAGTCATCATATGAATATAAAGTACTTTGTGAGAATGCCCATCAAGAATTACAGAATCCAAAATGAGAAAATATCAAAAACATGCTCAATTCAGCGCTTACTAAAAACAAAACTTACTCTACGGACTGCTACTTGATTGTTGCACACAAGAACACCTCCGACAAATTCAGCTTGAATCCCCTCCCGCAAAAGAACTTGCTTGAAGTCTGATAGTCTTGGTTCATTCATAAAAACAGATTGATGTCCAGGAACCTTGGATAAGGTCAAAGGGGAAAGAATAACTTCAAATAAAACATCATACACAAAGTTGGACTGAAAAAAGGGAATACTGGCCAGGTGCCAGGGGCTCATGCCTATAATCCTAGCTACTCAAGAGGCTGAGATCTGAGAATCCCCGTTTGAAACCAGCTTGGACAGGAAAAGTCCATGAGACTCATCTCCAATTAACACCAGAAAACTGGAAGTGGCACGTTGGCTCAAAGTGGTAGAGCGCTAGCTTTCAGTGAAAAAGCTCAGAGACAGCACCTGGGCCTAAGTTCGAGTCCTACAACCGACTCAAAAAAAAAAGGTGAAGCACTGAATGTTCTTCCCTCAAGTGGAGACTGTAAAATCACATTCCAAGTTTGTTATCCTGGATTTTACTTCATCCGTTAACATTTCCCTCACATTTTGTGATGTTTCAGAACGTTATTAGTCATGCCTCCTAATAACAGAGATGTGTGGTAATGTTAGGCTTTTTGCTCACCCACTTGCCAGAGGGTCAACTGGAGTGCCAAGAGGCAGAACTAAACCAAAACTCACTTTCCAGATCGCGCTCTTCTGCTTAGTTCAGAGGATAATTCTTTCCTAATTCATCTCCATTCCTTTCCCTCTGAGTGAAAGCCATGGATGGCACGGGTACAGAGTCAGAAAAGCAAGTGGTTCTTGCCTAATGCTGGAGCTTTCAAACTGCATAAAGGGCTCTCACTTTAGCGGAGAGAAGAAAAAAGACTGTAATTCCTTCTCTCAGCTTCAAGAGTTGTACAAGGGAATCCAATGCAGAGGCTGCCTCTCTAGTCTACATTACAGCAGGGCTAACGATCTCACTTGACAAGCACCTAAGACTAGTTTTAATACTATTCTAAGTCTTATCACCTAAATCTTTTCTTTTTCTTTTTTAATAATTATTTTTACCATACATTAGTTGTACAAGAGTGGGTTTCATTGTGACATTTCCAAACATACATATATTTTCATATATGTTAACAAACTATTTCAACCATATTCATCCTCACTCACCCTCCACACCCACATTTCTCTTCACAAGAGGACTCCCCAATGGACTCCTCTACTTTTCTGTCATTATTCTGTAAAGCTGCATTAGCTGTCTCAAGCTTTCAGAGCCATGGTAGCTCATATGCATACCCATGATGCCTTTATCAGAGTAACGCGATTGCTTTCTCTTTTCTCACTCCCCAGCCCCCTATTGAGCAGGGGAGGCTTCTCTATCTTCTGCTGTCTTCTTTCTATTCTCCCTTAAACTTTTTTGCTGTTGTTGTCGTTTTAGGTTATTGTTTTTTGTTGCTAGTCCTACAGCTTGAACTCAAGGTCTAGGCACTGTCTCTGAGCTTTTGTGCTCAAGATTACTACTCTGCCACTTGAGCTATAGCTCTACTTTTGTTTTTTTTATTATTATTAATTAGAGATAAGTCTCATGGACTTTTCTACTTAGGCTGGCTTCAAACTACAATCCTCAGATCTCAACCTCCCAAGTAGCTAGGATTCCAAGCATGAGACATTAGTGCCCAGCCCCTTTTCTCAAGGTTTTATGGTCTTTATTATAGCAATCGTTTAATTCCTTGGTTAAGTTTCATTATCTAAAATCCTTTTTAATGAGCCAGATCTCTCCTGAGAACATGTACATACTAGGCTAGAGTTATACCTATACTTAATGAAAGATTTCTAGCTGTATCAAACCCAAAAGTGATTTAAAATCTGCAATCATAGCTAATCAGGAGGCTGAGATCTGAGGATCCCAGTTCAAAGACAAAAAGGCCATGAAACTCTTATCTCTAGTTAATGAGCAGAAATCCAGAACTGGAGACATAGCTCAGGTGGTAGAGCATCAGCCTTGGGCAAAAAAGCCAGGCAAGTGTGCAAGGCCCTGAGTTCAAGTTCTAATACTGGAACAAAACATATGACATTCTTAAAACACTATAAATCTCCTGATTTAAAGCAGGCAGGTGCTCCTCAACAATCAAACTTGGTATTTAAAAATCCATACTAAAAAACAAAAAACAAATGACATCACAAAAAAACAGTATGTCTTTAAAAGAATATTTGTTAAAGGGTTCTTTAAAGTTATCATCCATAGCCATAAAAAGTTAACACAGCCCAGCACTGGTGGCTCACGCCTGTAATCCTAGCTACTCTGGAGGCTAAGATCTGAGGATCATGGTTCAAAGCCAGCCTGGGCAGGAAAGACCGTGAAACTCTTATCTCCAATAAACCACCAGAAAACTGGAAGTGGCTCGTAGCTCAAGTGGGAGAGCACTAGCCTTGAGCTGAAGAGTTGAGAGACAGCACCAGGCCCAGAGTTCAAGCCCCATGACCAACCAAAAAAAAAAAAAGAGTTAACACATACGTAGAAACATATCTTGAATAATTTTTTCTAAGAACTCCAAAATTAGCCTACATAAAACCTATTTCAGGTGATTCAAAACACAAGAGGAAAGCGGGAAGATGACAAATTAAGAATGAGCTATAGGGGCTGGGAAGGTGGCTCAGTGGTAGAGCGCTTGCCTTGCATACATGAGGCCCTGGGTTTGATTCCTCAGCACCACATAAGCAAAAAAGAAAAAAGCCGGAAGTGGCGCTGTGGCTCAAGTGGTAGAGTGCTAGCCTTGAGCTGAAGAGCTGAGAGACAGCACCCAGGCCCAGAGTTCAGGCCCCATGACCTGACCCCCCCCCAAAAAAAAAGAATGAGCTACCGCAAGCTCAGGCTTTCTTACCTCGTGAGGTGGCAAGGGTTCCAGAGTAGGGATGACCTCACTCTCCTCCCCGGTTTCTTTCTCGTCATCTCCAAACAGGCTTTTCATGGCTTTCTGCTGTGCTAGAACACTGGAATCTGAAGGCGCATCTACTTGCATTTCTGAGTCCTCTCCATCATCCTTGAGCTCTCCTTCTTCCAAAATAACGCCCGTGTCCACTTTGGAAACCCTCATGTCTAAGACACCATCAATCCATGCTAATTCTGCATCTTTGGCCTTACAAAACTGAAGGGAGCTGACAAGTGAGTCTTTTAATCTCACCTGGATATGCAAACAGAAGGAAGAGGAAGAAAATTCATAGTACAAATGAGCAAATTAAATATAGCTTCTTGGGCTACGAATGTGGCTTAGTGGTAAAGTGCTTGCCTAGCATGCATGAAGCCCTGGGTTTGATTCCTAGTTACCATATAAAGAGAAAATGCCAGAAGTGGTGCTGTGGCTCAAGTGAGAGAATGCTAGCCTTGAGCAAAAGAAGCTCAGGGACAGGCCCTGAGTTCAAGTCCTAGGACTGGCAAAAATAAATAAAGCAAACTTCTTATTGTCATTTTCTAACCCTGGTAATGTGATTAAAATCTGAAAAGCTGATATTCATTATGATCTGTATGACCAAATTACCTGTAAGATCCTGAGAGCACTTGTCTGTTCCAATGTACAAATTCATAACCTAGCCTGCACAGTAGAACCACACACAGTTGCTTTTGTTCATTTTAACACCAGGGCCTTCCTCCAGGACTCCTGACATAACCAGTGAGATGCACACCACATTACTGGGCCTCATGTGTAGCCATCGTGGCAATCACTGGTACTGGTCGTACTCAGCTATTGGTTCACACACAAGCTGCTGTGTGAATTATGCAATCTCCCATCTCCATGTCCTTAGAATGCTGCTTCCACTTGCCCTTCCCAGAATTATTTTTCTGCCTAATAAGCTGTTGTGAGCTATTTCTTCCAGATACAGACATCATAGTTACCTAAAGCTGTCACTATCACCCATAACCAAAGATGTCTTCATTCTCTCCCATGTGCTCAGTTCTGTTTTCTAGATCTGTCTCCATTTGTTTCAGTTAGAAGAACCTTGATAGCTGTGATAATTGTTGAACCTGTATTCGCTTTACTTCTATAGTTTTGCAAATATTATTTGCTCAACCTGGAAGTCCCCTTGCCCCTCTCTTCATACTTGGTTTTATATATATATATATATATATATATATATATATATATAAAGACCCATTTAAATATATATCAGCTCTTACTCACGCCAAGAACCTTTTTCTGAGCATCCACATTTGGAAGCCAGACATTGGTTGGCTCCCATCTGTAAACCCAGCTAATTCAGGAGACTGAGATTTGAAGATTATGGTTCAAAGCTAGCTCAGGCAGGAACTCCAATAACCATCAAAAAGCCAGAAATGGTGCTAAAGCTCAAAGTGGTAGAGCACTAGCCTTGAGCACAAAAGCTCAGGGACAGTGGCCAGGCCACAGGGGATATATATACTCAGACCAACAGACCCCCTCCACATCCTCCAGATTTAGGTCAGGGCTCTAGTACTTTCCTAGTACCCCTACAACTACTTCTGTCAGATACATACATGGAGAAAATTCTATGTGCTCACTCAAACCCTGTGGACTATGGACTGCTAGAGCAAGGTACCATGTCTCTCTCTCTTACTCTGTATTCCTAATAAACCTGCCTTTTTTTGTTGCTTGTTGTAGAGTTTAAATTTAGGGTCTGGGTGTTATCCTTGAGCTTTTGTGTTCAAGGTTAGAGCTCTACCAATTTGAGCCATAGTTCTACTTCAGTTTCCTGGTGGTTAATTGGAGATGAAAGTCTCACAAACTTTCTTGCCTGGTCTGGCTTTGAATGCAATCCTCAGATCTCAGCCTCCTGAGTAACTAGGATTACAGGCATGAGCCACTAGCACCCAGCCATGTACCTGTCTTAATCTGCAACAAAAGGGTTAATTTCCATGCAGCTCAGCAGCTCACCTGGTAGCAGCTTACTTACTTGGTAGATATGAGTTTCACTGGTGGCATCAACAGTCTCATGTAGCTTTGGCATGTACACTTTAATATCTTTCCCTCCAAAGGCACGGCAGCACTCTGCCAGATCTTGACTGGCTTCTGGTGGGCCATGGACAATGATCAACTGCCTTGGTTTCATCTGATTAATGATTTTTTTAATGGAATCCCCATCAGAGCGCCCTTCATAGTCTATGTAAGTAACCCTGGCCCTGTAATTAGACATGATTTGAGCTTAGTTTTCTGACAATTCTCAAAGTAGGCTTTTAAAAAGCAACTTTTATTCTCAGGAAGGAGATGGAAACAACATAAAATGAAGATTTGAGAAATATGTTATATTTATTAATACGTATTATTTATATCTTAGCTCTAGATGATTCAGAAAATAAAATTTTCAAACAACCATTTACTGTATTATTAACTATGCTAAGTAAAAAGGGGTTTTGGTGGTATTGGGGTTTGAACTCAGGACCTCATGCTTGCTGGGCTGGTGTTCTACCACTTGAGCCACACCACTAGCACTGCTTTTATTGCTGTTGTGTCCATACTGAGGCTTAAGCTCCAGGCCTCAACTTGGCTTTTTCACTCAGGGGTGGCACTCTACCACTTGAGCCATACTTCTACTTCTGGCTTGTTACTGGATATTTGGAGATAAAGATCTTAAAATCTGTCTTTGAACCATAACTTTCAAACTCAGCCTTCTGAGTAGATGGGTTTATAAGCTACCAGTGCCCAGGGTTCCAGCGCTGCTTTTTGCCTGTTATTTTGCATAGTCTTACAGACTTTTCTGCTTGGACTGACCTCAAACCAAGTTCCTCTGGATCTCAGCTATTACAGATCTCAACTAAGAACAGCTTCTCAGCTATTCTTGAATATCTTGGATTACAGACCTGAGCCGCCAGCACCAGGTAGAAAAAAAGTTCAGCTACTTCCAGGCATACCACATTTTCTACAAATGAGATCATCAGAGATGCTTAAGGAGTATATTTTCTGAAACAAGCAGTCAATCAGAAAAATTAAACTTGTGACTTAACAATGTTCTCTTTTATTTCCCACTAGAGTTACTATGGCTAGAAATAATATTTCTTTATGTAAGCATATAATTTAATGGGTCAACTTTTGTCTTCCCACTACTAAAAAAATTACTTTGACATTACATGTCATCAATGAAGAAAAAAACACCATCCTACTTTGCTTTCAAGGAAAAAGAAATTAAAATTTTAAAGCATAAATATAACTAGAAAATAATCAGAAACTTCACATTTGAACCAATGTAAATTATCTAACTCAAGTGCTAGAAATTTTGTAATTTTCTAAATGCAACAAAAGCACTTACTTGATTTCTATAGATTCTGTTGTAGAAATACACTTGGTAGGAACATCAGATAAATCTTGATCCATAGGTTCATCTCCATTTGTCAAACCAGATTCCAATTTGCTTTTTTCTTCTTCAGTAGCTTGAAGTTCTGGCACTAAGAAATCCTCTGGTCTAAATAAGAAATCTCTAATTAGAAGTAGTAAAAAGCAAGCTAATGTTACATAATACGTACAACTAACTAGGAGGCAGCATAATTTTAGACCCCTTAAATATTTCAAGACTTGAGGCTGGGAAGGTGGCTCAGTGGTAGAGTGCTTGCCTTGCGTGCATGAGGCCCTGGGTTCAATTCCTCAGCACCACATAAGCAGAAAAAAAAAAAAAAATTTCAAGACTTAAGCCAGGCATCAGTGCTCCTATCTGTAATCCTAGCTACTCAGGAAGCTGAGATATGAAGCTCGAGATTCAAAGCCAGCCTGGGAAGGAAAGTCAGTGAGACTCTTATCTCCAATAAACTATTCAGAAAAAACTAGAAGTGGTGCAGTGGCTCAAGTGGTAGAGCGCTAGCCTTGAGCACAGAGAAGCTCAGGGACAGAGCCTGAGCTCAAGCACCAGGATGGAGGGAAACATTTCAAGACTTAAACATATGTTTGACCCCAAACCAATGGAATTTCATAGTATCAAGTGTCAGATGACTATATTCATATATTATGATTTTCATAACCACTAAAGTGTGCTTTTAGCTCACATGGTGTAGACTAGTGAAAGTCCTCTAGACAGGTCACTGCGAGATCCCAATGGCTATAGCAAGTACTCCTATAATCTAGCCCTGCATTCTTTGTAATATTTATTTCTCAGTGAGGTGTTGGTGGCTCATGCCTATAATCCTAGCTACGCAGGAAGCTGAGATCTGAGGATCATGGTTTGAAGCCAGCCCGGGCAGGAAAGTCCTTGTTAGATTCATATCTTCAATTAATCACTCAAAAGCCAATAATAGAGGGCTGGGAAGGAGGCTCAGTGGTAGAGTGCTTGCCTTGCATGCATGAGGCCCTGGGTTCCATTCCTCAGCATGACATAAGCAAAAAGAAAAAAGCCGGAAGTGGTGCTGTAGCTCAAGTAGTAGAGCGCTAGCCTTGAGCTGAAGAGCTGAGGGACAGAGCCCAAGCCCAGAGTTCAGGCCCCACGACCGGACCCAAAAAAATTAGGAAATGGAAAAACTTGGAAAAAATTATATTAAGTGAAGTAAGCCAGGCCCAAAGAAACGTAGGTCCCATGGTTTCCCTTATTTGTAATATCTAGTATATGTATGAGTCAAGAGGAAAAGGTCAGATAATGTGATGTCAGGAAAATGAACCCTTAGATGTGTATTTTAATGTTTTTTTTCTTTCATGCATGTGTTTCTAACACATTTATAAGATTATCTCTTTGTTGCTTTGTATGTCCCTCCTCCACAGTATAACCCCTGCTTTCACTATATTTGATGTCAGTATAACTTGTGGAGGAGATGGGGTAAAACCAGTTGTTTAAGGATACAGGTGGACCTGTTGCAACAATGAGAAGTACAAGTTGTCATGTCCAAAACGAGCTTTACAACGTTGGTGCGGGGGGGTGGGAGAGGGAGGAGAAGGATTGGGATTAGGGGGGGAGGGGGGAGGCTGGGAAGGGATGTGAAGGATAAACAAAGGAGGAGGCTGCAATGCTTGGTAAGAAATGTACGCATTATCCTGCCCATGTAACTGTAACTCCTCTGTACAGTATGTTCACAAATAAAATTAAATTAAATTTTAAAAAAAATAAAAAATAAAAAAATAAACCAATAGTAGAGCTATGGCTCAAAGTAGTAAAACACTAGCCTTGAGCAAAAATAGCTTAACAGTGCCCAGGCCCACAGTTCAAGCCCCATGACCAACAAAAACAAAAAAATAAAAATTATTTCTTATAAATTTCTGTGGTTTCTTTCACCAAATCTCAATACCTTAGAGCTCAATATCTCAATATCTTAGAGCTCTCCTCATGTACTTAAGTGCCCCAGTTCTTTCCTTTCTGCCCAAAGAAAGCAGACAATTCTGTAAAATACAAATTAACTCCCTGTAAGCTTTTATCTTTATTTTGATGTATGAGTATCATCTATCTTTACTTATGAGTGCTAAAGTAAAACATAAACATATTCTTAACAGTCTCTCATCACTTACCTGTAATTGTCCCAAGTCCACTCCCACTCTTCCCAAACACCTAGGTTGCTGCCTCAACTCTGCTGCTTGAGCCATACCCCCAGCCCTGTTTGCTCTGGTTATTTTTCAGATAAGGTCTTGCTTTGTGCCCAGGCCTAGATATGATCCTCCAACTTGTGCATCCTACTGAAGTTGGGATGACTGACACGTACTATCATAACCAGCTTTTTGCTGTTGAGATGAGGGGGTAGGAGGGGGTCTCAAAAATACTTTGCTTAGGCTGGTTTAGAAGCACAATCCTCTTGATCTCAGCATTTTATGTGCCTCGGATGACAAGAACTCATTACTGTGCCCAGATACTGGATGAAATGATGTCTTATTAACTTTTTGTCCAGGCTAGTTTTGAACCACAATTTTGATTTCTACTTCCCAAGTAGCTAATCTCAAATCATCTTTTTAAGCTTTTCACACAACCAAGTTAGGAAATATTTTCCCTTAACAACAATCTTCTAGATGTTCTTCAACATTTCAGTACTTACCAATCTTTTTAACCCTTTCAAATCAAGGTAGTGAGAAGCTAACAAAATATATATGGTGGCCAGAAAGATCAAATTCACTAGGCTGAACTAACAGTTAATACCTCCAGTCTGTTAGAAAGATAAATTTGTTTTGCTCACATACTTGATAATCTCTCCATACTCATCCCATTTAATTCTTTCTTCTGGGGCAGGAAACATAGGATAGGACTTCTTTGCCTGTTTGAAGAAACTTCCTTTCCGACTACCTTCCCCTTTCATCATCAGATCATGCTTTGTCTTATGAGCTGATGGCTGGTCAATATCTTCCTCCACATCACTCTCATCACTGGAATCTATGTCTGCCCTAGGAGGATTTGAGAATAGATCACAGAATTATTACTGTGAATTAGTAGTCAGTACAATTAAACCAATATTAAGTTATAAAGCAGTACTGAATATGACTGAATCAATATTTTAGGAAACTTAACATTAACTGCTAGCTAATACATATTTAGGTTAATATGAAAGGATTTAGTGTTTTCACCATTTGAAAGATAAAACAAAAGTAATGCAGTCCAAAGGAAATAAGGAAATTTGGGTATTTTCATTTTTGTTTCTGTTTTGAGGTAAGGTCTCATTATGTAGCTCAGGCCAGCCAAAATTGACTATGTAACATAGTGTGGCCTTAGCCTCTGAAGTGCTGGAATTACAGGCCTGTGCCCAATGCCCATCTAAGTATTTTCAACTGAATGCTAGTACTAGGAATACATTCTTTTCATATTACATACATAACTTACTCTTTTGATTGCTCCAGTTTTTTGGCAGCTTCTTTCTTTAGTTTTTCTTTTTCCAAGTATTCCTCAAGCTCTTTCCCTTCAAGCTTCACACGTTTCCTCAACTACAAAAGTGAGCCGACAAAAGGAAATACCAATATTAGGGTGAAGATAGTGGGTGTATAAGAAACTGTCCCCTATCTTTAAGCTTTCTGCAGAAATTAATGAAGTTCCTATTGGATGCAGTTTTAGATCCTAGTCTATTAAAATAGGTACTGTCACTTATCTAGGAAAGATTTAAATCAAACTAGTTAAAATGCAACAATCAAGAAAAGAAAATACAGAACAGTATTTCTATAATTTGGAGTAGAGGAGGCCACATAAATCCCAAGGCCATAAAATTCACAACAGAAAAGATGAATACAATACCATAAAAAAGTAAGATCTTGAGCATTTCAAATCTCATAAAATCAAAGTAAGTTGAGGAAAACATGGGCAGCAATGCTACTACCAGAAGCTACTTTTTTCCAAACAGTGTTTCCAAATGAAAAAGAAAGTAATGTATCTAAATAGACAAAATATATAAAGGTAATTTACAAAATAAGAACAGGTAAAATACATATGAAAAGAGATTTCACTTTACTAATGATTTAGAAAAAGGCAAAATATTTTTAAAAATACAATTTATTCACTTTTGGTAATGGTATTGGTGATAGAGAAAAATAGACAGATTTTGGAAATAACAGGACTAGCACTGAGACATTGGTGTAATGTTTAGAGGAAAGCAAGGAATTAAAAAGTAAGTTATACTTATCTGTGCCTTACTAAACTGTGCAGAACATGGTTCTTTGGAGGGGAGAAGCAGGGTTGGCAAAGGGGACATGGGAGCACTGGTCATATTCTACTTCTTGATCTCAGTACAAGTTTGACAGGTATATTCCATGTGAGAAAATTAGAACATGCACTAACTTTGAGTATATATTAGGCTTCAGGGAATATTCCTAGATTTCTGTCTGGAGTACATATGTGGAAAGTGCTGCAATTCCCAGAAAGAAAACAGAGAAAGGCAGCTTCAGAAGAGTAAACATTGTTTGGGATATGATTGAGTAGGAAAAAAAAAACAAAAAAACAAAACATGCCAGACAATGAAAAGGAATGACTACAGAAAACATATTCATAGGACAGTGAGCAGGGAAAGAATCCTGAGTAGTATTCTTTAAAAATTAAAAGCCTGATACATTGTATTTCTGCTGCTTCTGATTAGGATGCTTCTAAAAATCATCTTCTATTTTTTTCCAAATTTTCAATGTTCTTTTAATTCCTCAAATGGCATACTGGCATTAATTGAATTTCTAGTAATTACAATTTTCAAATTTATACTTCATACCTAGAGAAACTGCTTCAAATACTTCTGAGTTCTTTTAGCTTGGTATTAATTTCTAAGTTGCTAAATAAACCAAGACAGTATTTTACGTTTAAGCTTGCTTGGAATCCTTGATCAGAATTTAGTTACTAATACTATGCTACTCTTAGCAGAATGAAATGCAGTCATCTAAGACCATACAATTTTTCTAGCTATTAACCATCCCATCCACTTCTCAGATGCTATAAATTAGAGTCAATGAAACTAGTTTTTGGGCTCGGTTAAGCAAAACCATCTTTTAGCATATTGGTTATTCAACTGTGTTTTGGGAATTAACATAGCAGTTATAGAGTAGGTTAGTGTATGGCTGATGGTAAGATCAAGGAATTCTGTCCTAACTGCTTCTACTTCTCTGATAAGTTTGAGAGAAAGTTGACTGTTATGGATGAGACTGAGAATGAGCTGTAAGATGCCTTCCAGTTTAAGCGCTCTCAAGTTTGTGCTATTATAGGATCTCTACTGGTATTGTTGAAGTCCTGAAACAACTTTAAGTTTTATTTTTTGTCACTAATTTTTATCTATCATGCACAGTGTACCCCTCAAAATAGTTAACAAGTTTGCATGCAGGTGCTTACCTCTATTTCTGTAATTTTTTCAGAAGGATTATCTATTAGGAATCGTGCTAAAGTCCCAGGAGTTGTCCTGTAAGTTAGAATGATTGAGTTTTTAGGGTCCTGACACCATTGAATAAAGAGATCCCTTGAAAATCCGCATTCCAGGTCAGGCTGGCTGGCAAGTACAACTTTGGGACTCGGTACTCGAGCCAAGTCAGAAAGACCATGGCACAAAGAGAGATGGCGAAACTGAAATGGGTTATTTCTTTTGTCTTCAAAACATCTCATCAACTTATCACTCATCCATTCTACCTAATACAGGGAGAAAAGATAAACATAATTAGAAAATATTCTAACTACAATGTACTCTACAATAGTTAAGAAATTCACATCCTCTCTTGTTTTAGGTTCCTTTTCCCCATTAGTTGCTTGAATTTGTACTATTTTGACAAGCAGCTTCTTTCCTGCTTTTTTAAATAACCATTAGCCCCTCCTACTCCAGTTTTCATCCCTAAAAATCCAACTTTGCACTGTTATATTTATAAATCACCTTAAGTCTTCGTGAGAAGGCAAGGTAATGTTCTAAATGAATAGCTTAGCATACAGCTCTTTCCAAGGGAGAGAGCTTAGTGAAAGAGTAATGAATATTTATATGAGATTGGTTCTATTTTAGTCTTTATTTTATAGATCAACCAAGAGTTAGAAAAGCAATATAAGCCAGATAAGGTGGTATGAAACTATAATCCCAGAGACTCGAGCGTTTGAGGCAGGAGGATGGCAACCTGGACAACTTAGCTATACCATGTCTCAAAAAAAATTTTTTTTTGGTTGACGTTTAAATTCGGGGCTTTGCTAGGTACAGGCATTCTACTACTAAACCACGCCTCCAGCCTTTTTTACACTGTTATTTTTGAGATAGGGTCTCACTTCCTGCCCAGACATACATTTGGACTACATTCCACTTATTTTAGTAACTGAGATGATAGACAGTCCAGCTTCTAAGTTAAGATGGAATATTGCAAACTTTTCTGCTCAGGCTGGCTTTAAACCATGATAACACCATTCTTGGCCTCCCAAGAAGCTTGGGTTGTAGGCATGACCCACTCAGCTTTAAAATAAAATTTTAAAAGGGACGGAGATATAAGTTAGTGGTACAGTGCTTGTCTAGCAGGGAATATGTCCTATGCTCGATCCAGTCTCTTTGTCTCTCTGTCTCTCTCTCACACACACAAAAACAACCTGCTCAATTTGCAAAATGGGGATACAAATAGAAACTACTTTATAGGATGCAGATGGATTAAATGAAATACACATAAAACACACAGGCAGCCAATTGTTGTTTAGCTACTATTATTAACAACTTCACCAGAAAAAAAAAATCCCAAAGCCCAATCTCTGTAACAAACTTCTTTATGATGAATTACAACATGAAAACAAACCTGGGATTTGGAAAACTCCACCACATTATAACTGACGTTATTTAGGAGTGCCAATGAATAAACACCCAATCCTGCATCTTTAGTTCTCCAAATCTGATCAAGAAGCTGAGCAAGTTCCAAAACTCTGCCTGCAGTGTCCACTGCTATTAATACATTCCCATCACCTCGAAGTGTCTCCAGGACATTTGCTAGAAAACAACAAAGTCAAGTCCCTACAGAACATGGTAATAATACTTTGCTACATAATTAAAGATAACTTTTTATTTTTTTTCTCCTCCTTCCCATCCCATCCTCCCCCTGCCCCATCCCATCCTCCCCCTGCAACTTTTTATTTTTTTTACAATAAAGACTGTCCTATAGGGGCTGGGAAGTGGCTCAGTGGTAGAGCGCTTGCCTTGCATGCTTGAGGTCCTCGGTTCGATTCCTCAGCACCACATAAGCAAAAAGAAAAAAGCTGGAAGTGGCGCTATGGCTCAAGTGGTAGAGCACTAGCCTTGAGCTGAAGAGCTGAGGGACAGCACCCAGGCCCAGAGTTCAGGCCCCACGGCCAGACCCAAAAACAAAACAAAACAAAACAAAAAACAAGACTATCCTATAATGAAGACTATAATTTATAAGTAAGCAATTACTAAACCAGGTACAAAACTAAAAGAATTTCACTTAGCTCACCACAAGCACTTTTGACTCTGTTAACTATATTTTCACAAAAGTAAAACACAATGTGACTATCTCTCCTTTTTTCTCCATTAAAAAATTGTATATCAATAGTTTCCAATGCTTTTCCCAACAAATATACATCAAAGAAATATTTGTATGACAAAGATAATTTAATAACTATGCCAAGTACAAACAGGCCATAATGGATTCACCTGGACATACCAACAAATTTTGTTATGATTAATCTCCAAACTTATAGAAATCTATAAGCACAACCATATACATATAAAATATATTTTGTATGCATGCCTATAGAATAAAATATAGATCATATTCTCTTCCAACAAAATCATCTTTATAAATATTTTTTTCTGTCAGCTTAGAAATATTTGGTAAAAGCAAACTCTAGCAAAAAAACAACTAAATAAACAAAAAGCAAAAACCAGATGGGTGCCAGTGGCTATAGTACAAGCTGCTCAGGAGATTGAGGTCTGAAAATGGCAGAGCCACCCCAGTCAATCAAATCCAAAAGACTTTTATCTCTAATTAATCAGCAAAAAGCTGGAAATGGAGGTGTGGCTCAAATGGTAGAGTGCCCAATGTTAACAAAAAGCCAAAGAACAAGACCCAAGAGTTCAAGCCCCCAAAATAAAACCCAAAAGCTGTGTGCTGGTGGTTCACAACTGTAATCCGAGCTACTCAGGAGGCTGAGACCTGAGGATCGAGGTTCAAAACCAGCCTGTCAGGAAAAATCTACAAGACTGTTATCTCCAATTAACCACCAGAAAACCATAAGTGGAGGTGTAGTTCAAAGTGTTAGAGTGGTAGCCTTGAGTAAAAGAGCTCAGGGACTATGCTGAGGCCCTGAGTTCAAGCCCCATGACTGACAAAAATAAGTAAATAAATAATAAAACCCAAGAACTCAAGAGCTTTTTAAAGTTATCAAATCTGTAAAACCCAGTAAGAAAGTGCAGACTTTTTAAGCAGACAGACTTAGGTAAACACATTTCAGAAGTGAAAAACAATTTTTCCTGCTGAAATCCCATATGGCTTCTAAAAAGAGTATGAAGTACAGCAGCCTGAGTCACAGCAGAAGCAAGCACGGAAGGTCCAGACAAACCTCTTTAAAGCTGAGATGACTGGATTAGAGTGTAAAAAACATGCAGCACAAACTCAGCAAACCACATGAACGTTCATCTCTTTTGTTTGCTTTCCTCTGATAGTGTGCTTTTCTAATATATATATGCAGTCATTATACAGGCATGTCCCATGAGGCACATACTTGGGAGGGCTATGTGCTGAATGGCAGGGGACAGCTGTCTTTACATGTACTCCACAAAAGCATTTCTACCTAAAATGCTGATATACTTATGTAATCGTTTCTTTGGAAATCATAGAGTGAGGCAGTCACTTATGACCAGTTAAGCAGAATAAGTAGTAATCTACACTACCATATACCTGGACAGCTACTTAAGAGGAACTTATATAATACATAATATAATACATACTCAGAAGTTGCTCATCTCTCTGTTTTCTTCTAGGCTGCACATATGTAGCATTAAATGAATCTGTGATAAGTAGAGAGGGTCTGCTTAGCATTTCCAAGGAGCATCCATTTAAGTGGCTATAAAGTTTAAAAGATGAAAAGTATTATGTTACTTCAAATAAGCAATAGCTTCTTAATTAAAAACCAAGCAACTGCCTTTATAAGGTTCTCTTATACTAGCTATAAAAGTATACTCACTGATTTAAAAATTCCAAAAAAGGATAAAGAGGAGAATGTCTTCCAGAAGACAGACCATCACTCCAAGGTAAATGACATTTTTTTTTTTTTTTCCGGTCCTGAGGCTTGAACTGTGGGCCTGGGAGCTGTCCCTGAGCTCTTCAGCTCAAGGCGAGTGCTCTACCACTTGGGTCACAGAGCTACTTCCAGTTTTCTGGTGGTTAATTGGAGATAAGAGTCTCACATGGGCTTTCCTGCCTGGGCTGGCTTTGAACCATGATCCTCAGATCTCAGCCTCCTAAGTAGCTAGGATTACAAGTGTGAGCCACTGGCACCCAGCTATTTAAAAAAATTTTTAAGATAAGTCTTGCTACCTAGCCTAGATTGGCCTTGAACTCACAATTCTACTTTACCTTCCTGAGTGCTATGATTAGCAGTGCCTGCCTTCTCTAGCCACAGTGGTAGAAATTTTCTATTGTGTCTATACTGTATTTATGCATTACTTCCTTTGATTGATGCATTTACTAGAACACACAAGTATTGACAAATGGCTTTCTAGATTTTAACTTTTTTCCAGAAAAATTTTTTTTCCAGAAAAATTCAACCAGAAGGAATGACCAACTTATCAAATACTTCACAGAAGGCTACCATCATTTAAAAATAATTTTAATATATCTTATATTTTAATTCTTGTCTATTTTTCAAGATATGTATATACATATATTATATATGTATATATTTTATATAATATATGCATATATGTAGATATGTATGTGTGTACACACACACACACACACACACACAGAGGTCCTAGGGCTTGAACTCAGGATTTAGGCACTGTTCCTGAGCTTCTTCAAGGGTAGTACTCTACCACTGGTGCAAGAGCACCACTTTCAGCTTTTTCTGAGTAACTTATTGGAGGAAAGAGTCTCATGGACTTTCCTGCCCAGGCTGACTTTGAACCACAATTGTCAGCTCTCAGCCTCCTGAGTAGTTAGGATTATAGGAGTGAACCACCAGCATCTGGTGCAAGTACTATATTTTTGATCAACTGAATAATTCCTAATCTTATATACATGTAAATGTTTGGCTAATTTACTGCAAATATTTTCCCTAGCTTTTTTTTAAATAATTGAGTTTATTATTTCAGATAGTTTCAAGCTATATGAAATCAATATTATCAGATTTTTCTTTTGAAACTTGGTCTGTTATCTTTATGTTGACAATGTTTCTTCCCAATCAAAGATCAGGCTTCCCCTTCTATTTAATTCTAATCCATCTAAACTTTGTTATACTGCAAAAACACAAATTTATTTTTTTCCAAAATAGTTGAAATCATTCACCATGTATCCAACTGGCCATCCTTTTCAGGTTAATATATGATTATAAAAGTCTAAATTAGAGCCGGGTGCCAGTGGCTCATGCCTACAATCCTAGCTACTTCAGGAGGCTGAGATCTGAGGATCGTGGTTCAAAGCCAGCCCAGGCAGGAAAGTCTGTGAGACTCTTATCTCCAATAAACCACTAGAAAACCAGAAGTGGCACTATGGCTCAAGTGGTAGAGTGCCCACCTTGAGCTGAAGAGCGCAGGGACAGCACCCAAGCCCAGAGTTCAAGCCCCATGACTGACAAAAAAAAAAAGTCTAAATTATTCAAACCATTAGTATCAAATATTTTATTTTATTTTATATTTTTTATTTTTTGGTTGGTGCAGGGCTTGAACTCTGGGCTTAGGTGCTGTCTCTGTGCTCTTTAGCTCAAGGCGAGTGCTCTACCGCTTGAGCCACAGTGCCACTTCCTCAAATATTTTAAATGTAAAGATCTTGAGGCTACTGAAATCTAATATAAAACAGCTATGACCTTAATGTACAGATGTAACAAAAATAATTAAAATGAACATCAAAAAATTTGTAGTTATCCTGTGAATACTAAATATACAAATGTGCTATTGTGTCCCTTTTAAAGAGAATCTGACATTAATTATAATTAAGTTAGATGGTAATTACTGATTTTAGAAATAAAACCCACAAACTTCTGTTAAGCAGTAAATCAAGAGCATTTAAATGAAATTTGATGTACAAAAATATCCACTTCTTTTGCAATTGGGAGATACCTAGTTTATACAGTAGTTTATATAAGAAATTTTAAATCCATTTTATGTCCCATACCAAACATTTTTCTTTATAATACAAATAGTGAAGCCATTCACTGTTGAATGTTTTTAAATTACTGTTGACTCCTGGTTTTAAAAAAAAGTCAAGCCTGGCACCAGCTCATGCCTGTAATCCTAGCTGCTCAGGAGACTGAGATCTGAGGATCAAGATTCAAAGCCAGCCAAGGCAGAAAAGTCCGTGAGAGTCTTATCTCCAATAAACCACCAGAAAAACCGGAAGTGGTACTGTGGCTCAAGTGGTAGAGCACTTGCCTTGAGCTGAAGAGCTGAGGGACAGCGCCCAGCCGAGTTCAAGCCTCACAATCGACAAAAAAAAAAAAAGTCAAAAACCAAAAGAATTATTTTCTTGAATTTTCCCTCCAAAGAGTAATAGCAATTGTATTCCTTTAACTTTTGTCTTGATATACCTACATCTCCCTCTTGTGGTTGAAGTCAACTGCATAAACAATTTCTTCTTCTCCATCTTTGACTATTTTCCATATTGTTCCACCTATCATATGACCAGCTGGCAAAGGTGTGATGGACAAACCATGGCCTTTACCTATGCCAATAAGAGATTAACAATATTAGATTTCTCCAACAACCCTAAAGAAAAATTGCATTTTTCAACTTGTCTAATGATACAAAATTCAAAAGTAAAAATGCGTACAAAAAAAGCAAGTCTCTCTGTCAGGGGGTAGGTACTAGCCACAGGGGATTGGGCTAACAACGAGGATGAAAGAAGTTGAATATAGCAGAAATAGTTTGTTTGCAACTATGAAAATAGAACAATGAAATCTATAAAAATTGTTCTGAGAAAAGAAGAAGGGGCACAAGAGTGATAGAGGGGGAAGACTGATTGGAATAACTATAAATATGTGAGAATGTAATAATAAAACATCCCCCCAAACTAATTTGTTTTTAAAAGGAAATTTTACTTTCCTGTCTCCAGCAACTCCATTTCCATTGAAGGAAAATACTCTCATATAATGTATTTTTACAGAGATATTTGTGCTTATAGAGAAATTCACATACTAGACCTTAAAGGTAGTAAACTAATGTTTAGTATTAATTATTTTATTTTGTGGTGTTGAGGACCAAACCCAGGGTTTCCAATATGCTAGGCAAGTGCTCTACCAATGAGCTTCATTCCAGCCCTAAGTTTCAATATTTATATTGTTCAAACAGTTATCAAATGTTTCCATTTTTGCTAACCACTAAATTGACAGAAAACAACTCCGTTTCTTTTTTTTGTAGGTCACAGGGCTTGAACTCAGGGCCTGGGTACTGTTCCTGAAATTTTTGCTCAAAGACAGTGCTCTACCACTTTGAGCCATAATGCCACTTCTGGTTTTCTGGTCCTTATTTGAAGAAAAAGTCTCATGAACCTTCCTGCCCAAGCTGGCTTTGAACTGTGATCCTCAGAACTCAGCTTCCTGAGTCACTGGTGCCTGGTGACTCCATTTTCATTCCATAGCAAAACTAGAGAGATACTATGGAAACCACCGACTTCTACTTCCTGGCTAGCCCCACAGACACCATTATTGAGCCATTTTTAATACCACAGCGACAGCGTGTGTGTGTGTGTGTGTGTGTGTGTGTGTGTGTGTGTGTGTGTGTGTGTGTGTGTGTGTGTGTGTGTGTGTGTGTGTGTGTGTGTGTGTGTGTGTGTGTGTGTGTGTGTGTGTGTGTGTGTGTGTGTGTGTGTGTGTCCATTACTGAGCCATTTTTAATACCACAGCATGGGTGTGTGTGTGTGTGTGTGTGTTGTTCTTCTAGGGCTCAGGGCACTCAGGGGACTGCTCCTGAGCTTTTGTGCACAAGGATGATCCCTCTCGTACTTGAGCCATGGCTCCACTTCTGGCTTTTTAGTATCATGGACTTTCTTACTGGGCCTGGCTTTGAACTGTGATTCTTAGATCTCAGCTTCTTGAGTAGGTAGGATTACCAGCATGTGCCACCAATAATCAGTTTACCACAGTTTAGGAGTTTTTTTGCCTGGCAGTGGGGCTTGAACTCAGGGCCTGGGCTCTGTCCTTAATCTTCTTTTTGTTCAAGGCTAATGCTCTTCCACTTGAGTCACAGTGCCACTTCTGGCTTTTTCTGAGTAGTTTACTGGAGATAAGAATCTGATGGACTGAATCTGATAGACTTTCCGGCCTGAGCTCTGCAAACTGTGGCTCTCAGATCTCAGCATCCTGAGTAGCTAGGATTATAGGCATGAGCCACTAATCCTTGGTACCACAGCTCATTTGGAAGAAAATCTTTAACGGAATATATTTCTCTCTGTAGTGAATAAACAGACTTACTATATGACATCTTCAATAAATGATAAATATTTTAATGTCCACTTCTATAAATTAGTCAGTTTGGTTAGGTGCCAGAGACTTCATTTACTTCAGTTACTACATCAAGACATCTGAGCTACTCTGTCTCCTGAATCAAGGTATACGCTCCAAGAAGGATTCAAATACATCACTTTTTTTCATTCTGCACAGTAAAAACTAAAATAAGGCTTTTCCACAATAAATATGAAACACATCTTGTCATTTAGTATGATTATAAAATTCAAATAGAAATTTAGAGTTCCACATTGAGGCAAAAAATGCTGATTTTATTCTTGTGCTATCATGCTTGTAACTGGATTGGGAATTCTCCATATTTTTCAGAATGTTGAACTCTCTTAGGAAAGTGCTTGCCTAGCATGCAAGAAACTCTGGCTTGGATCCCCGCACTGATATGAGGGTAGGAAACTCTATTAGTCCAACAATCTGCTACTGAAACATTTGATACCTTTCAAATTGACAATCTGAGAGAATTTTAGCTGCTGTATTTTATCAAAGGCTGCATCCACATCATCCAATGTAAAGAGTGTAAAATCTTCTGTATTATGTCGAGACTAAAAGAATAATATAAAGAAAAGGTTAAAAATGATCACTGATAGAGAGCCTGAGTTTTTTTTAAGTGTTTAAATTACCTGATAAAGATCATACATGAACATCTGTCCCATTTTATAAACAGGAATGGTTGCATAGATTGCACAGTTCAGACCCAACTTCCCCACAGCATATGGGAGGGCACCAAGATGGAGAGGATCAGGGTGAGACAGGAGTACTGCATCGATCTGGTGAACATGCCTAGGAAAACAACCAAGATGACTACTCACTCGATTCTGGTTTGTAAAGAAAAGGCAGAACAGTCAAAATAATTCACCCATTCTGGATTGAACATTGATGGGACAGAAGAGCAAAACAATAAACTAAAGTAATGAAACTTCTAAATTGTAAGTATTACTATCCTGGCTCTGCACAGATAGCAATATTACGGGGCTAGGAAGATGGCCCAGTGGTAGAGTGCTTGCCTTGCATGCATGAGGCCCTAGGTTCGGTTCCTCAGCACCACATAAACAGAAAAAGCAATATTATGCATAGGCACATCTAAATCTGGTTTTCTTTTTTGCTTTTTTTTTTTGTTGGTCATGGGGCTTGAACTCTGGGCCTGGGTACTGCCCCTCAGCTCTTCAGTTCAAGGCAAGTGTTCTATCACTTGAGCCACAGCACCACTTCTGGTTTCTGGTGGTTTATTGGAAATAAGTGTCTCATGGACTTTCCTGCCAGGGCTGGCTTTGAACTATGATCCTCAGATCTCAGCCTCCTGAGTAGCTAGGATTACAGGCGTGAGCCACACTGGCACCCAGCTAAATCTAGATATATTTTTTAAAAAAAGTTGACTCCACATACGTTGATCTTGAATGAATAGGTATTTTGTACAGTGTTCATTTTGTTCAAGAACTAAACTTAGAATTTCAGAAATTGTTAAGGAGGAGACACTTAAATGGCCACATATTATGTATTGAGCCTTGGTTTTTTAGCATGGTAACTGACAGCATAAACACATAGTAAAATATCACTTAATGAGGAAAGCATATGTTCTTATTGATAACAGAAATTAATAAAGTGATTTGTTTTGTCTGTTTGGCTTCAAGTTCTAATCCTTTTTTTAAAATTAAGTCTTCTTTCCTTCAATAATTAATATAATAGCAAATATAACTGAAATTTTTTTTTTGGCAAATTAGGATCCTTTTGTGTATACAGTATGACTCTACAAACCACATCAAAATACAGGAATAGTAGACAGAGGAAGTAAGCTCACACAACACAACTGCAGGTTTCCATTGGAACAAAGGTCCCGTCTCATTTGTTTACAAATTCTTCTAAATTAGGGAGCAAAATTCCTATGATCTATTAACCAAATAACAATTATTGAAGATTTCTTAAATTTCAACAAAGTTTGTTCAATCGAAACTTTACAAGTTAAAATGTCAATATTTAGCTTTTTGGCATATGTAGAGCTCATTCACTATATACTAAATTAGTGCAAAGACAGTGATAGTATAAAACATCAAAGTAGTATTAGAAAAGGGTGAAAAGAGAAGCTTATTTAATCTTTTTGAAAAGCTCATGGAATATGAAATGTAACTTACTTCCTTAGGGAATCTATGATATCCATAGAAAAGTGCTCATCCCAGCCACAATCCAGTAAAAACCTAAACTCATCAACCTGTAGAAGATAGCAAAGAGCCGACTCTTCTTGGACCCCTGAGAGGGTAGTTAATTTGATAATAGAGGTCATCTTTTTGGTCCAGTAACAGTAATCTAAAAGATTCTTTCAAAAGAAAAATAAAAGCAATTATAAAAGCATAGCCTAAAATATATAACAGTGAAATATACATTATATCAAGTTTGCAAGTACACAGAAATTCCATAGATGGAAAGAAATATTTTAAAGACACTTATCAAGTTCACAAGTACAAGCATACTCCTTACACTATTGTTTACAGAGTCCTTTAGTACCTCCCCAATGTGACTTAAAAGAAGTGAACTTTGAAATCAGATTGACCCAGACCTGAATCTTCCCCTTAATGATTTGAAGCAAATAACTGACCTTCCCTCCTCTACATATCCCAGCCTATAAAACATTAGTACAAATAGAAATGTAAACAGGATACTGAGGAATTTTAACTACTACCTATCTGTGATAGCATTCACTACACAGCAGTACAATGACTAGTGTACAGGTCTCTTTCTCCTATTAGACCTATGGTTCTCAAATAACCCTTTTAAGACTCTAATTGAAAGTTATGAGCTGGGCACTAGTGGCTCATATCTGTAATCCTAGCTACTTAGGATGCTGAGGTCTGAGGACTGTGGTTTAAAGCCAGCCCAGGCAGAAAATCTGTGAAACTCTAATTTTCAAATAATCAACAAAATGGCAGAAATGGAGCTGTGGCACAAGCAGTAGAATACTGAGTTCAAGCAGTTCAAGCCCAGGACTGGTACACACACAAGTTATAGATTCTCATTTGTCTACCACAATCCTTAAGCGCGCGCACGCGCGCGCACACACACACACACACACACACACACACACACACGCACACATACAGAGAAACATGCATGCACCTTTCAGGAAGTTTAATGTTTAAGAACCCTTGCACTGCCGGGCGCTGGTGGCTCACGCCTGTAATCCTAGCTACTCAGGAGGCTGAGATCTGAGGATCGCGGTTCAAAGCCAGCCCAGGCAGGAGAGACCGTGAGACTCCTATCTCCAATAAACCACCAGAAAACCGGAAGTGGCGCTGTAGCTCAAGTGGTAGAGCGCTCGCCTTGAGCTGAAGAGCTGAGGGACAGCGCCCAGGCCCAGAGTTTAAGCCCCACGACCGACCAAAAAAAAAAAAAAAGAACCCTTGCACTGGAAATGTAAGCAAATGAAAATAGAGGTAGTACTTTATGGTACATTCTAAAACAGAACCTGACACATAGTATGTATATCAGATGACAGTATGTGCGGAGATACCTATTACATTCATGTATTTCAAGAAGATTAACATGAAAACATCTGGGATTTAGAACCTAGAACTGTGTGACAATAAACAAACGTAGTGATAGTTGATTAACAAAGTTCAACTCCACAAGAATATTTCAAATTTAACCATCTTAAGACATAATTGACCTTTCCTGGCTGACTGTACAAAAGTCACCAAATTATCTGATGATCTCTCACCATCTACCCAATGTCATCAACTAAGTAAGATAAAGGGACTACCTACCTTCCATAACAAGTTGATCAGAAGCTAATCCTACTATGTCTACTTGTTCATCTGATTTACAGAAAACAATCAGGTTCCTACGATATCCATAATCATAGATGTATATACATCCCTCAGCTGTACCCCAATCCCCTGCCATTTCTGACACATCTTTTCAGTCTGATCTCTGGATCTATGACTATACTAACCTGTAACTTCAGTCTCTTCTCTGAAAACTCTCTTCATCTGATTGTCTTCACAGAAATCCAGCTACTGCTTAATGATTTTGTCTCCTAGGCAGCTTTTTCAAGGGCTTAAGTTTAAACCTCTTATACTCTCTAGAACTCAAAAGCAAGACATATGTTCCTTGTTCCTCACTGCAGCTTCCAAACTAAGCCTTTTCTTTCCTCTTAAATATTCAAGGCCCAATAAAACTCATGCCACTCAGCTAGCTCCCTATTAGCCTTCCCTGTTTCCCTTAGTCCTGGCATCTATTAGCCTGCTGATTCACTGTGGACTTTTGTTCCTGAACAGGTATTCTTTCAATAACTTCAATATCGATCTCTCAGTACTTTGACTTCCTTGATTCCAATAATCTTTGTTTCACTTTAGCCACCACCATCACAAGTAAGACTCTAGGCCTTAACACTAAAAATGCCTACACCACTTTCAAAATTTTATTTG
Source organism: Dipodomys spectabilis (assembly GCF_019054845.1). Classification (NCBI taxonomy): domain Eukaryota; kingdom Metazoa; phylum Chordata; class Mammalia; order Rodentia; family Heteromyidae; genus Dipodomys; species Dipodomys spectabilis. Next base: position 6,263,630 of record NW_024870834.1, read on the forward strand.
CAGGGGCTGGGAATGTGGCTTAGTGGTAGAGTGCTTGCATAGCATTCATGAAGCCCTGGGTTCGATTCCTCAGTGCCACATAAACAGAAAAAGTTGGAAATGGCACTGTGGCTTAAGTGGCAGAGTGCTAGCCTTGAGCAAAAGAAGTGCAGGGACAGTGCCCAGGCCCTGAGTTCAAGCCTCAGGACTGGCAAAAAAAAAAAAATCTCAGGTCCTTTGATCTATGATCCCTTGTGATTACTTTGCAAGCACTCTCAAATATCTTGCTTCTCGAATCCTTTGTTTAGCCTTGCAAAAACCCCAACCTCGGTTAACTGCAATCATTCACTTGTCCACACTAGCAGCTGTATGCTGCTGAGGGGGGAAATTTGCTGAAGAGTTCAAGGGCAAGATCTTGAACAGGCTATTTCTCTGTCAATCTGACTTGTCTCTGCAGGTTGGCTGTCTGCTTTACATCTCTTCCTGCTCAAGCAGTCCCCTCTTCTCTGCTACTCTCACAGCATATAAATGTAATCAGACAGCAAATAAAAGTAATCATACAGTAATGTCTCATTTCCAGATACTGCATATGTTAACGTTACCAGCATGTACCTTGTTACATCTCCCATCATATGAAATGATCAGCCCTGTCCAACCAAGGCCAGTTCCTGTGTACTGTTGAACCCATCTTACTTACCTTCTAAGGCTTGGTTTCCTCAGACATCTTTCTTTTCTCCTACATATATTCTCTAGAATTTTCCAACTTATAAAAACTCTCTTAATCCCACAGCCCCTATACTTATTGTATCATTTCTGTTTCTCTTTCAAGGCTAAACGTTTCAATTTTTTGTGGGTTTTTTTGTTTATTTGTTTTTGCCAGTCCTGGGGCTTGAACTCAGGGCTTGGGCACTGTACCTGAGCTTCTTTTCCTCAAGGCTAACACTCTACCCTTGAGCCATAGTCTCATTTCCGGCTTTTTCTGTTTAGCTGGTACTGAGGAATTGAACCCAGGGCTTCATGCATCCTAGGTAAGCACTCTACCACTAAGCCACATTCCCAGCCCCTTTTCAGAGTATCTGTCCACAAACATGTCTCCTATTCACACCACTGAGTAACCAGAGCAGCGAGAGAGTTACCAATAACTTATAAAAATACTTCCAAGCCCGGTGCTGGTGGCTCACACCTGTAATCCTAGCTACTTAGGAGGCTGAAATCTGAGGATCATGGTTCAAAGCCAGCCCAGGCAGGAAAGTCATGAGACTCTTACCTCCAATAAACCACTAGAAAACCAGAAGTGGCGCTGTGGGTCAAGCAGTAGAACGCTTGTCTTGAGCTGAAGAGCTGAGGGACAGCACCCCAGCCCAGAGTTCAAGCCCCACGACCAACAAAAGAAAACACTTCCGGTGAGGTGGTCTCATACCAACCTGAATTTCTAAAATTCTTTTCTATCTCCACTGTCACCAAGGTCTCTAGCTTGTGAATTCTTCCAATCCAATTTATTCTACAATGTTCTTGGACCACTTTAAAGTCCTTTTCCCACTCTATAACATGATTCTATGTTCCTCCAAATACTTAGTGTTCTGTATAACTGCTCTTTACTTGCTTTGTCCCCTTCTCTTCTGGCCTCTATCTAGAAAGTGACCTTCATGAAGGCAGAGACTGTATCCCTAAATTATAGTCAGTGCCTCTCCACAGTGCTTGCCATACAGTGGTAGTCAATTCCTTGAATGAATGAATGAATGAATGAATGAATAAATGAGGACCACGATAATTCTCCCTGCCAAAGTTTCTTGCTCCAGTTTGACTCAGAGCCTAAGGAAATTTCTGCTCAAATCTATGTTAAGTCCCATTTTCTTAATTTAGATTAGCTTAAAGATACAACTGAGTCAATGTGGAAACTCTTCTGCACAAAGATGCAGATTTTAACAAGTAAAAATTTATTCACATTGTAAGTCCTCATAATAATAAAATTGGCTTCATGCTCACTTGGCTTGATCATATAGCTGGTACACTATCACCTGAGTCACAACTCTGGCCCAGTGTTTTGCTGGTTATTCTGGAGATGAAATATCTGGGATTTTTCTGCCCAAGATAGCTTTAAACCTCAGTCCTCTATATCTTATTCTCCTGAGTAGCTAGGATTACAGGCATGAGTCACCAGTGCCGAACTAAAAGCTGTATCTTTATGAGGCATTCAGACATTTATTACTTACCAGTATCTGTTGTACAGATGAGGAAACACCATGAATTCAGAGGAAGTGGTCTTTGTAAATCTAAAAAACAAGTAAATAAGTCGCATAAATGGGGTATTAGTAACTTGCTTGTTTTATAACTATGTTTTAAATTGTATGTTTTTCCCTAAGACACCATGAGCAAGAGCAAATATTATATGGTCCTGTTTTCTTTTGGTAGTCTTGCTATGTGGCCTAGGCTGGTTTCTGAACTCTAATTCCCTCCCTCAGTCTCCTAAGTCACAGGATCATAGGCATGCACCATGTATAGTCCATTAAAAAAAAAAAAAGCACAATAACTTTAGGAAGCCTAGGTTTGCATAAGAGATAGTATAATAAAAGACAAATATAAGTAATAATGAGCCGTGATTATAATTTAATTAGGAGCTTAAATATGCATTTAGAAAATAAGGTTTAACTGGGCATTGTACAGCCCATCTTAGCCCAGAAGAAACAAGAAGACCACAGGGTTCAAGCCTAGTCTACAAAAAGAAACCCTGTCTCCAAACACACACACACACACACACACACACACACACACACACACACACACGGAAGATAATTATTAGTTAAAAGCTTACTGAGAATCATGGAAGAATAGGTCAAATCTAGATTATTCTTTAAAGACTTATGAGGCCTGGGTAGAAACACAGAAGATATTCAAAACACAGGAATGGTATAAGCTAGAGCACAAAACACAGAATCTGAGAGTACCAGTAATAACCTAGTCCAATACATTGACATGGAAACAAAAATGGAAGCAGAAAAGCTTAATAAACATAAAAGGGCTGAATGATGAAAGGAAATCTTGGAACTAGTTTTACATGCTACAAAGAAACATTTTAAGATTCCTTAACTAGCATGATAGAAAAACTTCAATATTTTAGGAAAATTAGCTGCTAGGAATGAATACAAAAAGCAAGGAAAGAAGAGAGGAACTGCTAAATACTCCTCGGAAGTTTTTTTTGTTTTGTTTTGTTTTTTGTTCACGCATGTGGCTTGAACTCTGGGCCTGGGCACTGTCCCCAGCTCTTCCGCTCAAGGCTAGGGCTTTACCACTTGAGCCACAGCACCACTTCCAGTTTTCTGGTGGTTTACTGGAGATAAGTCTCACGGATTTTGCTGCCTGGGCTGGCTTTGAACCACAATCCTCAGATCCCAGCCTACTGAGTAGCTAGGGTTACAGGCATGAGCCACCGGCGCCAGGCTTCCTCAGAAGTTTTCTGGTTCTAATTTGGAACTAAATTCTTCAGCCTCCAGTGTAATTTATAATTCTACCACATCAATTCACTAATCACTCTGTAACCAGAATTAGAAACTCTTTAGTCTTCCCTTTCCTTTCTTTTGGACAGTCTGTTACTGATTTCAGATTATTTTCCATAAGAATGAGTTACATGAATACTACTGGCCTTCTTTCCTACTCTCTGTACTTTACCAGGTCTCATTATCTTAAATTGGGGGGGGGGGGGTCCTTCATTAACCTTAATCTAAGTACAGCTGCCAGACTAACCTTGAGTAACACTTCTATACTTACTACTAGAGGAGCAAGGGAGACAAAAACAACCGAATGCCTTTCCTGGCAATGGAGGGTGCCAGGAAGTTGCTCCGAGGTCCAGCTCAAATTCCACCTCCTCCTTAGTTCCCCCATCACTAGTCTAGACTAGACTAGACTAGCTCTGCTGCAGATATAATTTTTTTTCACAGCCATAGTGTAAAGTAAAAATAAAAAAATAATTTTAGCTTTTAACACTGTAACCAAAACATTATAATTTCCACATGTAATCATTAAAAGTGAGACCATTTTTTGGTCAGATTTTTTTATGTTATCTTCAAAATCTAGTATATATTTATAGCTCATCTCAATTCAAATTGACCACATTTCAAGAACCTAGTACTGCATGTGACTAGTGGCTGCTGTAATAGCATAGGTCTAGACGCTAAAATCAATGCTTTGGGCTATGCAGCACTGTGTTTTGCTGCTCCTAAAATGCAGATTGGCACCATTCTGTTTTTAATGTACATGTCTCAGACTGGATTTTAATGTCATCACCAGCCATGAGGTCTCCCAGACTGAAAACTAGTCACCTTCTTACCAGTAAATGGCTGGCCACCAAATGAATCCTACCCAGCATTTACTTAAGTCTGAGATCCTTTGTCGTCTTACTCCATGGGGAAACTCAGCTTACCTGAATGACGAAAATTTCCTCTTATCTAGTTTTTCATCATATACCCATCAGTGAGACCATCCTAACAAATATCTCCACACCCACTCTGGGTAATCAATCAACTGCTGACTTCTTGTGGAAATCTAAACTTCTAAACTTTTAAGTTGGAAATCAAGATCATACACAACTGATCACAAAAAACCTACCTGTTGCTTCTTTACCAACAACCCTTTCACTGTAAGCTCACTGCAACATTAATGTGTGTGCAAAGTAGTGAACCCTCACTATATGATAAATTCTTCCAGGGCAGGATTGATTTTGAGTAACACTACTTCACCTCAAATACATGCCACAGTTAATTGCTCTCTCAATTAATGAACAAACACTTTGGGGACAATTAAAAATAAAGTAATGCACAATCTAAGGGCAAGCAGAGTCTGGGCAAACTCTGACGGCCCTTGTCTGTAATCCTAAACTGGGATCTGAGGGTCATGGTTCAAAGGCAGCTGGGGCAGAAAAACCCTGAGACTCTTTTCTACAAATAACCAGCAAAAAGCCAGAAGTGGAGCTGTGGCTTAAGTGGCAGGACGCCAACCTTAAGTGAAAAAAGCCCATAAGAATTTGAGGCCCAAGCCAAGCGCCGATGGCTCATGCCTGTAATTCTAGCTACTCAGGAGGCTGCCATCTGAGGATCACGGTTCAAAGCCAGCCCGGGCAGGAAAGTCCATGAGACTCATCTCCAATAAACCACTAGAAAACCGGAAGTGGTGTTGTGGCTCAAGTGGTAGAGCGCTGGCCTTGAGCTGAAGAGCGCAGTGACAGTGCCCAAGCCCAGAGTTCAAGCCCCTCCCCCCCAAAAAAAGAATTTGAGGCTCAGCGTTCAAGCCCCAGTACTAGTTCTTTTTCCTTCAACATACACACAGTCAGAGCTCAATGAATTAGAGAAGTGTCTCTCCTTGCATTCAGGAACGACAGTCCTTGGTAAAGGGGGTTTAGAAGGTAGCGGAACTGAAGTTAGGAGAGGGGCATAAACGATCACTCAGGTTCACCTGGTGTCAGGCAGCCAGATTGACCTCCTGTTTTCTGAAGAGCACGGAAAACAAGAGCAAGAAGGAATGGGTGAGACGCTGGCAGATCGCAGTGTTAATGAGGGTCCAGGGAGCTGGGCACAGAGGACAAGCCTCTGCAGGCGTGGCACGACATCTAAGAGGTCTAAAGTATTTTGTGCCCAGTGCTCAGTAGCCCTTGGAACCCAAGAAGAGGGTGGGGTGGCTGGAGGTCAGGACCGCCGCCAGACACGAGCGAAGCTGGCCTGGGACGGTCTCCTCCCGCGCCAAGAGGCGCAGAGCCAGCAGCAAAGGAGGGAAGGAGAGCGAGCGGGCCAGGGCGCCCTAGGCACCGCCACAAACCCAAGGGGCTCCGACCCTCGGAGAAGTCCCTGCTCTTCCGGTCGCAGGGCACTTCTGCCCGGAGGGACCCGACCAGCAGGGCCCGAGGCCGCGGGGCGCGCGTCCGCCCGGCTCTCCCCCAGGACCGAGGCCGCACCGCCACCACCACCCCCAATCTGGAGGCGCGCTCTTCTCTCCCGCCCTCACTTGCCTCGCCCGGCCTCCCCCAGAGCCGTCCACTTTCCCTTCCCAACCCCTAGTCGGATCCAAGTTCAAGAGGAAGAAAAGCTGGTGCTCGCTCAGCAGCAGCAGCAGTGAAGAACGGCCGGCCGACGACGCTCACTGGACGCCGCCATTTTGCGCCTACAGGGGAGCCGCTGAGGCGGTGACGACTCGGATCCTACCATCTTCACGGGGAGGGGGGAACAAGGGGACGAAGCCAAGTGAAGTCGAAGGCTTGGAAGTCTCGCCATCCGGGACTCTAGTTTTCTCAAGAAATTATTGAAGTTTCTAACGCCATGTGATGAGAAGAGGCAACTCTTCGGAGAAATAAGTGGTATCTTTTGGCGCCCCTTCCCTGTACCCCCCTGGGCGACACGACAAGTGGCACCTCCCGAGGTCGCAACTTCCGCCTGCGCAGATCGAGGCGTCCGAAGCGGCTGTCCTTGGTCGTCTGGTCGTCATCTGCACTCGGGCCTGGCCGGGCCGCAGGTAGGTCTTGGGACTCTGAATGGCGGTGGGGCCGCTGGTCCAGATTGTGCAAGCGGGGAGGGTTCAGGGAAAGCCCTTGGCAGTGGCTTGTACCAGACGGACGTCTCCCCAGCGAAAGGGGGAAGGGGCGGGGGGACGTGGGCGTGGAGGAAGGGAAGTAAATAGGGTTGTCCAGGGTTGACTGGGTTCGCGGGTCCCTCCTGGCAGCTTTGAGGAGAGCTCTGAACCTGGCTTGACTGAAGGCACCTTTCGAAGTGACCCGATGGCCGCCCCCTGGTCATACTTGACAGGACAGGAGATAATAGCAGGGATCTTAACCCTAGCCAGAAGCAGAGTAGGGCTGCTTCTGCACAAATGTGAAATCTTCGTCCCAGGCTCGGCCATCTGTCTGCTGGTGATCCTCAATCTCTTCTGAACATCAAATCTTCTGGAGCTGACCCTGCCACAAAAAAATAAGCATTCAGCTTTGTTGTTTTGAAAACATAACCTGTGCTTTCCATAACCCTACATGTGATTAAGACCTCAAAGCGTTAGATTTCTTCATGCATCCAGTCCTATTTTTTCCAAACTTTGAGAAATACATAAAAGTACTACCGGCGCAATGAAGCAATGGAATATATATCTTTTTAAGTAGCTATGTACATTTCCAACACAAATTCTTAACGATTTATCAAAATGAGATTAATACTAGATTGTTTTCTTTTTAGAAGCTAAGGGCAAGAAAATTGAGGAAAATATTAGGGGAAATAATTTTTTTTTAAAACTCTAGGGCTGGGATGTTGGCTCAGTGATAGAGTGCTTGCCTCACATGCATGAGGCCCTGGGTTCGATTCCTCATCGCTATATAGGCAGAAAAAAGCCAGAAGTGGCACCGTGGCTCAAGTGGTAGGGCCCTAGCCTTGAGCTGAAGAGCTGAGGAAGGGACAGCACCCAGGCCCAGAGTTCAGCCTCCATGACCAACTCCCCTCCCCCCCCAAAAAAACTCTGAAAGATGAGAGGGAGGTTAATATGTTTACCTTCATACTTATTAAACAGTGAAGTACAAGAGCTTGAGCCAAGTAGCCAGACTACTTGGGGAATACAATATACTAACCTCAACTCTGCCACTTACCACATCTGTTATCCTATGTGAGTCACTTTACCCTTGGGTTTGGGGGAAAAAAATGAGCTCCCTGCATTGGGGACATTATGTTATTAAATATAAGTATAGTGGTATTGTGAGGATTTCATGAGTTGCTTATGCAAAAACCATACCTGAGAGTAGATATGGTTTAGCCCTTCAAGATGGCCAATCCCTATAATACCTGCTGCCTAGGGGAATGAGACAGAATGGCAAATTCAAAGACAGCCTGGACAAATAGCAAGAGCCTGTTTCAAAAGATTCAGCACTAAGTATATCTATGCAAGAAATAAATAATTCTTTTAATATTAGAAGATAAGTGCTACACACAATGATAAATCCCTGTAATCCTAGCACTCACAAGCCAAAACAAGGGATCCAGAATTCAAGACTAACTTGTCTACATAGGGAAACTTTTCCTTAAAACAGATGAAGAGATGTGCATGGCTAGCTCACACTTGTAATCCTAGCTACTCAGTAGGCTATGAGATCTGAAGATTGCGGTTCAAGGCCAGCCCAGGCAAGAAAGTCTGTGAGACTTACCTTCAATTAAGCACCAAAAGCCAGAAGTGGAGCTGTGGCTCAAGTGGTAAAGTACTAGCCTTGAGCAATAAAGGTCAGGGACAGCACCCAGGCCCTGAGTTCAAGTCCCAGGACTAGCACCAAAAAAAAAAAAAAGTAATGGGGAGGGGAAGGAAGGGACCAAGGAAGGAGCCATGACAAGGGGGTTGGGTATGCAATTGAGTGCTAAGAGTCCTCAGTACCCTCTCCTCCCCCACCCCACTCACATGAAAAAGAAAGGGTACACAGTTCCTTAAACCTTAAGATTAAACTCAATTCACTTTTTCAGAAATATAGCTGCTCCTGGTTCTGAAGCAAAACTTTCTTATGGGTCCTTATATAAAGAAGATCACTGGGGTTGGGAAGGTGGCTCAGTGGTAGAGTGCTTGCCTCGCATGTAGGAGGCCCTGGGTTTGATTCCTCAGCACCACATAAGCAGAATAAAGCAAGAAGTGGTGCTGTGGCTCAAGTGGTAGAGCGCTAGCCTTGAGCTGAAGGGCTGAGGGACAGCGCCCAGGCCCAGAGTTCAAGCCCCACGACCGACAAAAAAGAAAGAAAGAAGATCACTGATAATAATATATACAGCAATCTTATGGGACCCCACCAGGCAGTAACTCTATAAAGCAGATGGTTCTTTTCTCACGGGAAATCATACAGAACAATTGATGTTCAGGGCACCACTCTCAGAAGCCACTGACTATAGACTATACAACTGTAATATGACATAGCACTAGGATTTGTCATTTACCACTTAGGGATGTTCCTTCATAGTGGTTGAGTACAACCAAAGGAACAGAATTGTCTTACCAGTCCTACTGTCCTTGCTTATGTAATGTGTGTAGCAAGGGCTTGTCTCATCTTTTCTGCTCAGACTAGACCAGACCAAACTAATCAATAGCCTCTGGCCCTCTTACAAGGATGCTTACCAGAATGGCATATAACCCACAGGTGGCCATGGGCTTGTTTAAAACTACTTGAGCTGCAAATCAGCAAGTACTTTTTGGCTGAGTATAAAATGATGTCTTAACAGTTGTATTATGACATCACTTCAGAACTCTGCCAACTCTAATAAGAACAAATAGCAGAATGGAAGATTGTAATTTAGCTGAACCTGAACTCAGGTTACACGAACACAGAAACAAATTGTCTACCAAATGAGAGTTTAATGCTTTAAAGTTATCTCAATTAAGTGTTTTGACTGGCTTAAGTTTAGACAGCAAGAAACCAGTTTACTTGCTGGATACTTGGACAGTAGAGTAAAAAGTACTTTAAAGATCTAAATATTGGGGCTGGGAATGTGGCTTAGTGATAGAGTACTTGCTTGGCATTCATGAAACCCTGGGTTTGACTCCTCGGTACCACATAAACAGAAAAAGCTGCAAGTGGCACTGTGTGGCTAGTGCTAGCCTTGAGCACCAAGAGGCTCAGGGATAGTATCCAGTCCCTGAGGTCAAGCCCCACAACTGATCAAATAAAATTTAATAAAGAGAGGATAGTACAGTGCTCTTTGGTTTTGGTTTGGCAAGGCTAGCACTGTACCACTTTGAGTCACCGCTCTGCTTTCAGTGTAATTTTTATATAAATCATTGACACCTATCTAATCTATCAAGTAGATTTTAAGACTTATGCTGCATTCTGTTGCCAAGCAAATTTAAAGAAGCTTAGGGCTGGGAAGGTGGCTCAGTGGTAGAGCGCTTGCCTTGCATGCATGAGGCCCTAGGTTCGATTCCTCAGCACCACATAAGCAGAAAAAAAAAGCCAGAAGTGGTGCTGAGGCTCAAGTGGTAGAGTGCTAGCCTTGAGCTGAAGAGCTGAGGGACAGCGCCCAGGCCCAGAGTTCAGGCCCCATGACCGGACCCCCAAAAAATAAAAAAAATAAAGAGGGGCTGGGAAGGTGGCTCAGTGGTAGAGCGCTTGCCTTGCATGCATGAAGCCCTGGGTTCCATTCCTCAGCACAACATAAGCAAAAAGAAAAAAGCCGGAAGTGGCGCTGTGGCTCAAGTGGTAGAGCGCTAGCCTTGAGCTGAAGAGCTGAGGGACAGCACCCAGGTCCAGAGTTCAGGCCCCACGACCAGACCCCAAAAAAATAAAGAAGCTTATTCTGCTTTTTTTCTCTTATATCTTCTGCCATCTTTCTGTTTTATGTGCAATTCAGAAGATACCTTGTTATTTTTTACTGCTAGTGCAGTAATTGTACATGGTAAGGACATTCTCACGGATACAGTGCGCATTGATCATACCCATTTATCCTCTTGCACCCTCAGGGTTTTTTGTTTGTTTGTTTTGTTTGTTTTTTGTTGGTCCTGAGGCTTACACTCTAGGCCTGGGCGCTGCCCCTCAGCTCTTCAGCTGGAGGCTAGCAGTTTACCACTTGAGCCACAGTGCCACTTCCTGTACTCTTGTACCTTCAAGACGCCCTTAACCCTTTCTCTTCCCAGTCTCTGTGTCCCTATTGTGAAATAGTCATTATTGTACTGTCAGGCTGAGTATTCCTTTTTAATTTTGAAGGCAATTATATATTTTAGTTTATAATCTTTCTTTTTTTTTTTTCCTTCCAGCAGTCATGGTGAATTTCCTTCAGCTTGTCCGCGACCATTGGGTTCATATACTTGTCCCTTCAGGATTTTTATTTGGATATTATCTAGACAAAAAGAGTGACGAAAAGCTAACTGCCTTCCGGAACAAGAGTATGTTATTTAGAAGGTTAGTTCAGGCATTTTTCAAGCAATTGGCCAGCTTTGATTAGTATTCTTAATGTCATATGTGCAAAAATAATGGGGAGCTGGGAAGGTGGCTCAGTGGTAGAGCACTTGCCTTGCATTCATGAGGCCCTGGGTTCGATTCCTCAGCACCACATAAGCAAAAAGAAAAAAGCCGGAAGTGGTGCTGTGGCTCAAGTGGTAGAGCGCTAGCCGCCTTGAGCTGAAGAGCTGAGGGACAGTGACCAGGCCCAGAGTTCAGGCCCATGACCGGACTCCAAAAAAATAATAGCTGTGGCTCACACCTGTGAGATTTTTTTTTTTTGCTAGTCCTAGGGCTGGAACTCAAGAGTCTGAGTGCTGTCCCTGAGCTTTACTTGCTCAAGACTAGCACTCTACCACTTGAACCACAGCACCACTTCTGGCTTTTTCTGTGTATGTGGTACTGAGGAATTGAACCCAGGGCTTCATGCATGCTAAGTAAGCACTCTACCACTGAGCCACCTTCTCAGCCTCACACCTGTGAGATCTTAACTACTCTGGAAGCTGAGATCTGAGGGTCACAGTTTAAAACCAACCAAGATAGAAGAAAAGTAGTTGAGACTCTTATCTCTAGTTAACCTCCCTCAAAAGGCAGAAGCACAGCTGTGCCTCTAGTGGGAGAGTGCTGGACTTGAGCAAAAAAGATAAGGAACAGCAGCACCCAGGCCCTAAGTTCATGAGCTCAGTAGTATTGACACAAGAAAGAGAAAGGAAAGAAAGCAGGGAGAAAGGAAGGATTACCTACCTCCCAAAATTACTTTAGTCCCTTTTATAAATCAAAGGTGTATCAGAAGCAGTGGCCAACTTCTGTAGCTGCTTTCTGCTAAAGTGGATTGTTGGCCCTTCTTGGAAAAATGGAAGCAAAAAGTTGTTTTCCCATCTAATTTAGGAGGTGACATGGGAAATTTAGTTGATAGGCCCTCACAATTAGGCGGAGAAGATGATCAGGATCAGAAGATAGCAAGTTACCCTTCTGAGCTCTAGATCCTGTCTCAGCATCACCATTTCTGTTACTGCAGAATGGATGAAGGTGTCCCGCTTTCCACACATAATCATAAGTTGTTGAGATCTACACATGAATATTTCAGGGTGGCTCGCAAAAAAGGGTCTCAAAAGATGCAAGTCTTAGCAAGTATTTATTTTTGTATAACAAGGTTAAAGGAGGGAGGGAAGGAGGAAAACACTTCCTGCTCTCCATGCAGAAAATGGGATTTAAAAACTCCTGGAAAAAATTTAGATTAGCCAGGTGCCTGTAGCTCATGCCTGGAATCCTAGCTACTCAGGAAGCTGAGATTTCAGGATCATAGTTTGAAATCAGCCTGAACAGGAAGTCCATGAGACTCTTATCTCCAATTAACCTACAGAAAAAAGGAAGTGATGCTGAGACTCTAAGTGATAGAGCACTAGCCTTGAGCAAAAGAGCTCAGGCTCATAGTTCAAGCCCCAGGCCCCTGACCACAACAACAACAACAAATTTAGATTAATAGGTCATTAAATAGTCTTTGTTCCTTTCTTTTCTTGTCACACAGGGAATTGAGGCCTGAGGAAGAAGTCACTTGGAAGTAAAGACTGGCTAATCACATAATGTTCACATTTCTAAAATTATGGGAGAAATAAAACCATTTATTACTTAATTAGAATTTGAAGTGTGGTTGTTTGTGTACTTTTTATCAAAGTAATCTTTTACATACTTTTATATTTTATTTTTTGGGGGTCCGGTCGTGGGGCCTGAACTCTGGGCCTGCGCACTGTCCCTCAGCTCTTCAGCTCAAGGCTAGCGCTCTACCACTTGAGCCACAGCGTCACTTCCAGCTTTTTTCTTTTTGCTTATATGGTGCTGAGGAATCGAACCCAGGGCCTCATGCATGCAAGGCAAGCGCTCTACCACTGAGCCACCTTCCCAGCCCCACTTTTATATTTTATTGAGGCAAGTGCCAAGTAAACTTAATTATTGAGTATTTATTTGAATATATAGAAGTTAAATTTATAATATTTAATTTTCTGTTTTTCATTTTGGATCACATACTAATAAATCATTTATCTATTTTATTCAGATATTGTTCAGGGGAAAAAAAGTTACAATATCTGCTGTGGTTTAGATGTGGCTTTAGTGTATCCCCCAGTGCAGATATAACAAGGAAGCCCTCTGTATACAAGAAAAATTTAGCTCACACCTGCAATCCCAACTACTCAGGAGGCTGAGGTCTTGGAGGATGAAGGTTCAAAGCCAGCTCAGGCAGAAAAGTCTATGAGGTTACAATCTCCAAAACAGACAATAAGTGTGTATGTGTGTATGGGTCACACTTGATGAGATTGTGTAGCCTCCCATACACACGTCCTCAATAGGCTGAACCACATAAGGGCAGAGACATGCCTCGTTCATTTTTTTCCCCAGTTCAATGTAGGTCCAATGCCAGTGGCTCGTGCTTATAATCCCAACTACTCAGGACACTGAGATGAGGATCACAGTCCCAATTAACCAGCAAAAAGGCAAAGTGGAGGTGTAGGCCAAAGGGTAGAGCACTAGCCTTGAATGACAAAGCCAAACCAAAGCTCCAGGCCCCTGAGTTCAAGCCCTACTAGTACCAGTATAAACATACAAAAAGTATATCCTAGGGCTGGGAAGTTGGCTCAGCGGTAGAGTGCTTGTCTTGCATGCATGAGACCCTGGGTTTGATTCCTCAGCACCACATAAGCAAAAAGAAAAAAGCCAGAAGTGGTGCTGTGGCTCAAGTGGTAGAGCGCTAGCCTTGAGCTGAAGAGCTGAGGGACAGTGCCCAGGCCCAGAGTTCAGGCCCCACGACCGGACCCCAAAAAAAAAGAATATCCTAGCATGGTTTCAAGGTGCAAGATGTACAAGTTTCCTACCCTTGAGCTTCAAATCCTCTTCTAAGACAGACATTTTAGTTCCACCTGATGCTTCATCTTCAGGGCTAGAACATCCTGGCAACAGTGTTGGATTTTTATCTTCACAATGCAACTTTTCTTTCTGCCAGTACTGGGGTTTCAACTCAACAGGCTCACAATTATTTTTCTGGCACTTTATCATTTAAGCCATTCCTCCAGCACAGTTTTGTGCTAGTTAATTGGAGATGGGAGTTTTTTCGACTTTTCTGCCCAGGTTAGATTCAAGCTGCAGTCCTCCAGAGCTCAGTGCCCTGAGTAGTGAGGCTTACAGGCCTGAGCCACCAGTGCCCAGCTCATAATGCAACTTTTCTTTTTCTTTTTTTTTTTGGTGCTAGTCCTGAGGCTTTAACTCAGGGCCTGAGTGTTGTCCCTGAACTTCTTTTGTTCACAACTAGCACTTTACCACTTCAGTCAGAGCTCCAGTTGTGGCTTTTTGTGGTAGTTTGTTGGAGATAAGAGTCTCAGTCTTTGCTGCCTGGGCTGACTTCAAATTATCTTTAAATTTCAGCCTACTGAGTAATTAGGATAACAGGTGTGAGCCACTGTGCTGGGCCTACAATGCAACTTAATATCAGGCCTTGACACTGGAAGCTGAATTTCCTAGTATGTATAATAGGAAAATGAACCCATTAATGATTGGTACATTAAATTGGTTAGTATGTAGCATTTACAAGACTGCCTAGTTTATACTAAAGCCTTAGGTAAAAAAATTTTTTTTACTGCAGAAAAAGTCCTAAATATTTTAACACAAGTTTGAGGTATTGGGAGGATGCAGTAATGGCTTTTCCTCTAATGGGGTTTTCCGTGGGGGAGGACAAAGATGTTAAATGCATGTAATTGGGCACCGTGGATCATGCCTGTAATCCTAGCTTCTCAGGAAGCTTAGATCTGAGGATCACAGCTCAAAGCTGGCCCTGGCAGTAAAGTCCCTAAGATTTACCTGGGATTAACCACCACCAAGCTGAAAGTAGAGCTATGGCTTCTGTGGGGGAGGGCTGGTCTTGAGCAAAAAAGCTCAGGGATAGTGCCCAGGCCCCAAGTTCAAGCCTCAAGACGGACACACACACACACACACTAAATTACGTATAGATAAGCAGAATGTACTTAGTAAATGCTGAAAGGAAAAAAGAACATAGAACCTAGCTGGTTGATCCTCATGCACTCCCCTAGAAACCAAAGAATGTATGGCACTGGGTGGAAGGCGGAAGAAAGCTCCTCCGGACGGCAGGTGGCACTGCAGCCCCACGCTCGTAGCCCGGTAACAGGCAAGGGAGGCGCACACTACGGTCACGTGCCTCCGCATTGATTTCCCACCCCCGCCCCCCTCAACCCTTTCCAGGCATTCACGCGCTCTTCGCACCACGTGACTCACTTCCTCAGGCACGATTGGCCTGTGCGAAGCACGTGGGCGGAGCGGGCCGGCCGGGGGCGGAGCTGAGGGGCTGCTTCGGCACGGGGGGCCGTTGGCTCCAGACAAATAAATATGGAGTCCATCTTCCACGAGAAAGTAAGTGTCCGCGTTCGGCGGGGGCCCTTCCGCGGCGCGGTGACGGGCGTGGGGTGCCGATCGCTGTCCACGGAGCGTGGGGTGGGGCCCGAGGCTCCCGGATCTGGTCCTTGCCGGGCGGGGGGGGCCACCCTCCTCGGGCGGGGACCTTCCCCGACGCCTCGGCTCGCAGCCTTGGCCGTGCTGCTGGTGTCCGGAGGTAGAGGGGGTCGGCCCGGGGGCGTGTCGGAGGCGGCGCCCGGGGGGCTCGCGCGGGCGTGGGGGCGGGGGGAGTGCCCAGTCCTCCCCGCTTTCCTCGGGTCTTGGTTGGAGTCGCCCTCCCCGGAGCCTTCCCGGCTCCTCCGCCCCGGGGCCCGTCCGACCCGGGGTAGAATCAACTTTTCTTTCTGGGCCCCTCAGTTCTATAATGGAATCTCCCACGCACTCAGATCTTTGGGGATGTGGTGCCTGATCTTCCACCCCGGTTCCTGTCCCTCCCGAGGGCGGAGACCTCGGCTCGCCCCTCCTAGGGCCTGGCATCTAGGAAGTGCAGTGGGAAACTTCCCGGGCGCCCCCAAAGCAGGGGCGTCGTCTTGAGCGTTGTTTTTATCGGGGGTGCGGGGGGGGGGGGGAGGAGATGTGTGTTTGGTTTGGGGATTGCCATCTTTTCGCGATCGGGAAGCCAGCTTTGCTTTTTCTGTAGTTAGGAATGGACTGGAATAATGTGTAGTTGTGATCGGCCTCACCTGTTACGGACTTCCCTGACCACACACTCAGAGATACCACCGTTGATGGCATCTTGAGAAACTGGTCTGGAATCAAGTACAATCATCCTGCCATTTGGGTGTGAGTGAAATCTTCCTCAAGATGGCTTTTGCATATGGTATCTGATTTCCTAATAGTTTTCATAAAGTTTAGACGAGGCTATTACTTAAAGCAAAGAGTTTTTGTTTAGTTAAGTACTTATGAAAGAGCATTTATCCAAGATATTTAAAAACACAAAGACAAAAGGAGCGCAGTATATATGTGTAATGTAAATCCAGATAAATTGCTGAATAAGTTCTGTGATTTTTTTCTTCCTTTGGTGTTGGGGAGGTCAGATGGGGTTGTACTATGTAGCCCAGGCTGGCAACAAACTCTTGATCCTCTTGTCTCAGCTGGGATTACAGGACGGAGCACAGTACCTGGAGAAATGAAGTGCTTTTAAGAAGGTGTTTCAGAACGTTTGATTTATTAATTGACAAGGTATCTAGTCCATGGTGGCCTGGAATTGGCAATCAGCCTGACTCCTAAGTGTTGGGATTACAGGTTTGTGCCACAGCTGATGTGTGTCTGTAAGTGAATCACATTTCTTTCTGAGTATGTGCCAGTATTAGGACTTGAAGCACGCTTGCTGGGCCTTTCGTGCTCACTGCTGGCACCCTACCATTTGAGCCAGGCTTCCACTTTTGACTTTTTGTTGGTTATTTGGAAATGGATCTCATGGATTTGTCTACCAGGGCCAACTTTGATACTTAGATTTCAGCCTCCTGAATAGCTAGAATTGTAAACATGAGCCACTTGTTCCCAACTCTGTGTGTGTGTGTGTGTGTGTGTGTGTGTGTGTATGTGTGTGTGTATTTCTAATTCTCAAAGGCTTTGATATAGACTCACATTCCATTGTGGAAAACTGAACACATTCTATACAACTTCATGAGATTTATACACTGTATTTTCAACAGTATTCATAGTAATTCTTCTGGACAGCAGAAGATAACTTACTGAACCAAAGTATAAAAAGCAAGGTGCTAGCTTAATGAAAGTCTGCTTACCAAAGGAAGTAACTTTCACGTGGTGCTTCATAACTCTAAGCCTGCAACTCAGGAGGCTGAGATAGGAAGATCACAGTTCAAAGCCAGCCTGGACAAGAAAAGTCTGTGAAACTCTTTATCTCCAACTAAGCACCAAAAAGAAAAATCTGGAAATGCAGCTATGGCTCAACTGGTAGAGCACTTTTAGCAAAAAAGCTCAGTGACAGTGCCCAGGCTCTGAGTTCAGGCCCAGGTCCAGCACACAAAAAAGTCACTGTCAATTTTCAGAATACGTAAGGAACCAAGAATGTAGTTCAGGTAGGAGGATTATAGTCACAGGAAGATCCTGGGGGTGTGGTTCAAGTGGTAGATTCCTGCTTAGGAGGCTCTGCACCCTGAAAAATAAGTTTCTTGAGTATCTAAGCTGTATGTGGTATTCTTTGCTTATAGTAAACAACTTTTCTAGAAGTGCTTGAAGGCTTTGCAGTTCTTATACATCTATCTAATTCTCATTTGGGTGTATGTGGGGGTGTTCCTCCAATTGTCTAAATATATTTTAAAAAAGAAACATTTTTAGCCATTGGGAAAGTTGAATTTGGTACAGAGATTGGGCTTTACTAATTCCTGACTTAAACCCTAATACTAACTGCCTAGTATCTGTTTGGTTTTGTGAGCACTGACATTCTTAGTCTGGTGCCTGTTTTCTGTGGTTTCTGTGACCACTTCCATGACTAACTACTCTTGGTGCACTGTGTCTTTGGACTTGGTGCTTTTAATGTAATGTGAACTGTGAAGGAGTACCATGAAAAAATTTTTAAAATGCTGGATATTGATTTTGGGACATCCTATGCCTGTTGGTGACTGCTAGCTTCTAGACATCTTCAGTATGCTTGGGGTTTAGGAAAAGCCAAATTCCAAGTAATTGACTTGAGGAGGTGGTAATAGCTAGACTTTGAAACATCTACCTGCCTTTGAATCCCAGTTTCTGCCAATGTGATCCAAGACAGACAAGTTTACCTCTGTGCTGGTACTCTCCCTCTACAGTGTAAGGAGACAACAGGTCTACCTGAAAGCTGGTGTGTGTAGGAGACACCTGGCAGGCAGGGATCCAGAAATAATGGCTGATGCCTTACATTTTCTGCTTGCTAGCCCCATATTAAAGAGTGGGAGAAGGCTGGGGATATAGTTCAGTAGTACAACACATGCACATGAACTTGGGTTCAATCCCTGGCACCAAAACCAAACAGAAAAAAAATCTGAGGCATAGGAAAGCACTTAAGTATGAGGTGGAGACCAAGGCATCTTCTCCATCATTATGAAATGACTTGAGGACCGGTGACCTCTCTAGTTCCACTCGACTTATTACAAACTAGCTCATTTCTGAGAACACCTTTAGGGTCTGCCTGGTTTCTGCTATATGTAGTGTACCTCTGGGGTATTGGAACCAGTTGCAGGGTGGTGATTTGGTTTCAGTTTCCTTTTGTGGTTTTATAAAATGTTTTGTTAGAAGTGGAAATTGTCTAGGCCAGAAATAATGGAATTTCGATACCACTGAACATTAACTTGAAGAGAGCTGGTTGCTCTTCAACTGGGTGAAATCTTTTTTTTTTTTTTCCACCCCTTTGGTGCTGGGCCTGGGGCTTGAATTCAGGGCCTGGGAGCTAGCCGTCCCTGAGCTTTTTCTGCTCAAGGTTGGCGCTCTTCCATTTGAGCCACAGCTCTACTTCTAGCCTTTGTTGTGGGGGGGGGGAGGGCTATAATTGGAAATAAGAGTCTCACAGATTCTCCTGCCTGGGCTGGCTTTGAACCATGATCCTCAGATCTCAGCTTCCCCAGTAACTAGGATTACAACTGTGAGCTACCTGGCACATGGCTCACTGGGTGAAATCTTGAAGAGGGCAGAGAGAACAGGAGAGGGGAGAATAAAGTAGAAAAATGGATAATCGTAGGTAGAGCATTGTACAGTTTTCATTCATGTAGAATTTTATCTTGTGACAAAATGATTTTTAAATTGGACTGAACACTTGGCTCTTGCCGTTTATTAAATTATGTTAAGAGTGCAAAATTTTATATTTCTTCTAGTAATATAGTCTTATTTGTATTGAACAGGGTGGGATTTCAAGGGCTTATATCCTATAATTTAAAGCTAAGTCTTTAGTAAGAATGTTTTCTCAAATATTTGGATATTCCTATTTTGACATGATACTAGATACAGTGACCATAGTTCATTAGCTTCGAACTGAGGTATTTAACAGCGGGACAGTAAAATTTATTGCCAATGTTGCCAGAAAACCCAGTCTGATAATCATAGTAGGTAGCACTTGATGTGTGAATACCTATATTTTAACACAAACCTTTTCTTAAATTCTGGCTGATTGATTTATTGATTGATATTTTTTTCTTTTTTTTTGTTTTTTTTTTGGGTCCAGTTGTGGGGCCAGAACTCTGGGCCTGGGCGCTGTCCCTCAGCTCTTCAGCTCAAGGCTAGCGCTCTACCTCTTGAGCCACAGCGCCACTTCTGGCTTTTTTCTTTTTGCTTATGTGGTGCTGAGGAATGGAACCCAGGGCCTTGAGCATGCAAGGCAAGCGCTCTACCACTGAGCCACCTTCCCAGCCCTGATTGATATTTTTTCTGGTGCTGCTCCCAGGGCTTGAACTAAGGCCTCACACTCTTGCTAAGCGTTTTCTTTTTTTTTTTGGGGGGGGGGGTCCGGTCATGCGGTCTGAACTCTGGGCCTGGGCGCTGTCCCTCAGCTCTTCAACTCAAGGCTAGCGCTCTACCACTTGAGCCATTTGCTAAGGGTTTTCTAACAGCTGGTGCTATACCACTTGAGCCAGGCCTCTAGACGAGAATTTGCTGGTTGATTGAAAACTGAGTCTCGTGGTCTTTTCTGCCTGGGCTGGCTTTTTGAACCTCAGTCCTCCAAGATAGCCTCCTGAGTAGCTACTATTACAAGCATCAGCTACCAGTGTGCTTACCATATTGTCTGATTTTTTAAAAATATTACAAAATTAAATATAGCACATTTATTATAAGAGCTACATCTGAAAGCCTTGTTGCACCCTTCTTCAGGTGCTAACTCTTCCTCCAGAGAAAATCTAATGGTGTTGATTCTGGTTACATGTTCTTGAATCTTTTTTTTTTTTTGCCAGTCATGGTGCCTGAACTGTGGCTCTAGGCACTGCCCCTCAACTCTTCAGCTCAAGGCTAGTGCTCTACCACTTGAGCCACAGCACCACTTCCAGCTTTTTCTGCTTATGCGGTGCTGAGGAATCGAACCCAGGCCTCATGCATGCAATGCAAGCACTCTACCACTGAGCCACCTTCCCAGCCCCTGTTTTTGAATTTTTGTAAGGACTTTTTTTTTTTTTGGGGGGGGGGGGGGTCAGTCGTGGGGCTTGAACTCTGGGCCTGGGCACTGTCCCTGAGCGCTTCAGCTTAGAGCAAGTGCTTTACCACTTAGCCACAGCACCACTTCCAGGTTTCTGGTGGTTTATTGGAGCGAACAGTCTCATGGAATTTCCTGCCCTGTCTGGCTTTGAACCATGATCCTCAGATCTCAGCCTCCTGAGTAGCTAGGATTACAGGCATGAGCCACCAGTGCCTGGCAATGATGTATACTTTCTTGAGTTTTTTTGTTTGTTTGTTTTTTTGGTAGGTCATGGGGCTTGAACTCTGGGCCTGGGCACTGTCCCTCAGCTCTTCAGATCAAGGCTAGCGTTCTACCACTTGAGCCACAGCACCACTTCCAGTTTTCCAGTGGTTAATTGGAGAAGAGTCTCATGGACTTTCCTGCCCAGGCTGGCTTTGAACTGCCATCCTCAGATCTCAGCCTCCTGAGTAGTTAGGATTAGAGGCGTGAGTCACCAGTGCCTGGCTCAATGTTACCTTTTTATCCCATTGACATACCTATACCCCACATCTGTTTCAACAACAGCATTTTGTTTCTAGGAAATTGATGAAGAATAATACTTATTTAGCAAGGTGTGCTCTTTGGGCCCACGGTCTTTTATCTCCCATTGCGCAGAACAAATTGCATGATGTGGACAGGTTGCATGAAGAAGTAGACTTGACTGGGGAGAGAATGTAAAAGCCAGAGTTAACAGAAGGAAATGTTCTCCCATCCTCCATTGTCCAAGGATCTGTGGTTCCAGGAAGGGGTCCTGTCCACCCATGACGCTCCCTTCTTTCCCTACAGTGTGGGAAAGCAATAGTTGGGAGGAGGAAGGTGGCAAGCTGCTCAGTGTCTGGCAGTCTGGATTTGGATTTGAGGTGCCAGTTGTATGTGAAAGCCAGCTGCCCATCACCAGAAGCCCCTGGGCCTGTGGAAAGTTGGTGCCTGGCCTGCATGGGGAGGAAGCCAGCTATCCCCTGGGGAACTGAGTTTGGATGCAAGTCCCTCTTGCTGGCTGTACAGGAGTGAGCTTGGGGTCAGTTTGGGACTGTTCTGTGTGCTGTACTCTCCAGAATCTGCCGAGTTCACCAAAGAGAAAGAACCTCAGCTTTAGAGCCACAAATGTAACATGGGATGCAATTTTTCTCATCTGTATTAGCTCTTTGAAATGCGAAATTCCCAGGAACAAGCATTGAGACCAGATAATTGAGATGAGCTTGTTAAAAGAAGCAATGTTCTAGGGACTGAAACTCCCCCTCAGCATTAATAATTTCCCCTGGAATCTGCAAAGATGAATTTATTTTAGGTACTTAAAATTAGAAAGGCTAAATGGTTTTTTTTTGTTTTTTGTTTTTTGTTTTTTTGGGGGGGTTCCGGTCATGGGGTCTGAACTCTGGGCCTGGGCGCTGTTCTTCCTCAGTTCTTCAGCTCAAGGCTAGCGCTCTACCACTTGAGTCACAGCGCCACTTCCGGGTTTTTTCTTTTTTGCTTATGTGGTGCTGAGAAATCAAACCCAGGGTCTCAGGCATGCAAGGCAAGTGCTCTACCACTGAGCCAACTTCCCAGCCCGCTAAATGGTTTTTATAGCACTGTTTCTTTCTAGTAATAAATGAGATTTGGTAAATGAAGTCCGTTTACTATGAATTATTATATTTTTGATCAGAGACAGTAGTTCAGTAATTGTAGATTCACTAATAGTATAACTGTTTAACGTTGGCAAGTACAGATGCATGTACCAAATGGTAATCAGGTTTGCCTCTGCAGGCAGTTTGGCTTGACTATATTTAAAAATGAGTGGTCGACTATTTTAGAAGATACCATCCACAACTGCTTAATAAATCACACTTGAATGTTTTTCTTTTGGCAATCCTAGCAAGAAGGCTCCCTTTGTGCTCAGCATTGCCTGAATAATCTATTGCAAGGAGAATATTTTAGCCCTGTGGAGTTATCTTCAATCGCCCATCAGCTGGATGAGGAAGAGAGGATAAGAATGGCAGAAGGTGGAGTAACCAGTGAAGACTATCGCTCCTTTCTACAGGTACTGATTGTGTTGTTTAAAAACCGTGCATGCTATTTAGAAGAAGGGGGCTATTCTTCCTAGAGGAACGTTAATTAGAACTCTACTTTTGGCTTTGTAAATGAGAATGCATACCATGGTATTTTAAATAATAGACACTAATAACAGCTTTTATCCTTCCTCATCTCCCATTACCCATCAAAATGAACAGCAGCCTTCTGGAAACATGGATGACAGTGGCTTTTTCTCCATTCAAGTAAGTATTCACCAGCATGTACTAAGTCTTCTTTGTGTGCCAAGCACTGGTTAAACTTAGTTTATAGTCGCTGTAATTATTATGCATGTGATCTTGAGGAGTTCCTCCCAGAAGCTGTGTACAGAGTGCACAATTTAGATACAGATAAGCAGGGGCATTAGGACTGTTGGATTTTCATTTTAGTGTAGGACTTGTAAAAATTACTTGTGAGAATGAATATTTAATTTGTATCTGGAAGCTGCTAGTAATATTCTAGTAATGTTACAGTGTTTCAAGCTTACTATCTGTCAGGTAAATCATTACTTTTCATTTATATCAGCCTAGAAGGGTTTATTATAAGATACAGCTTTTTATGTGTCTGTGCTAGGTATCAACTCCAGGACCTCACACATGCTAGACATCCCATGTACTCTACCACTAATCCATACCTCCAGCCCCTGTAGTTCCTTTTTGATTCTGTTGTTGTTGTTTTGATGTTGTTTTGCTACTGCTACTGAGATTTGAACTTAGACAAGCCTTGAGCTCTTGCTTGGCTTTCTTGCTAATAGCTGATACTCTACCACTTGAGCCACACCTCTAGTTCAGCATTTTGCTAGTTGATTGGAGAGATGGAGTCTCATGAACTGTTTGGCCTGGACTGCCTTCAAAGTGATCGTCTAGGTCTCAGCTTCTAAGTAGCTCGGATGATAGGCATGGGATGATAGCCACTGGCTCCCAGGCTGGTTGTTTATTAATTTATTTACTTTTACAGAACTTGTACATGTTAGGCAGTTACATGTTAGGCAGTTATTTATATATTGGGATATTCTTTATGTGTGGATCTTTGATTCTAACAGTCTGGGGTGTACCCACACTTTTTTTAGTACCTCCCTTGTAGACCTCACTTCTGTACCTGTGTGTCTTCGCTGACATTACACTGTCTCCCCTCCTAGACTTGTCATTCCCAGCAGTACCTCTCAGTGCTTCACGGTGTTGGTCAGTGGTGAGGGCCACTGCAACTGGCTTGAGATCAGAGACCAGAGTTGACCCAGCTCTTGTCATGTCCTATATGTATGGTGTTGCTCTTGGTAGAAGTTTCTGTTTGCCATAACCTCTCCTTTACATTTTGTCTGTGCTTGTAGCTGGTTTGCTTTGCTTTCTTTATTGGCTTGTCTGGAGGGTAGTGAATTTTTACAAGTTTCCCTGTCATTTACACAGTTTAAAATAATTGGGTTTGCCTTTTCTTCTACAGATTAACAGCTTATAATTATAGAATTCTGAAGTGGATGGAATCTTCCATTTAAATCCTCAGGGAGAACTTGTTTTTTACTTGCCATGTCATTACTGGCATTGTAAATAGTAAATCTGCAGTTGACATGTAGATTTTTTAAATCAGTTTTATCTAGGAATTGTGTTTTCTGGGAAGTCTTGGAAACCTGGTATAAATAGCATTCTTTCAAGCACACTTGGGTCAATTATGGATTTAGTGATTTAACTTTGTAGATATACTTTTAGAACCATAGCTTTTTAGGTCAATTCACACATGACGTATAATTGTATATATAATTAATATGGCTATACTTCAGTTTGTATTGAAAAATTGTTTTTAGCTCATGAAAAGTTGCTTTTTTGTTTTGTTTTTTTCTTTAACAGGTTATAAGCAATGCCTTGAAAGTCTGGGGTTTAGAACTAATCCTGTTCAACAGTCCAGAGTATCAGAGGCTCAGGATTGATCCTATGTAAGATTTTTTTTAAGTTTTTTTTTTTTTTTTTTTTTGCTTTTTCTATATTTCTTTTTGAAGTTTGATTTTTTTAAAGCTATACTTTCTGAATGAAGAACAAGTAAAGTTTCAATGCTTTTGTTTTGATGTTGGCTGTTCATTCTTTCTGACTTTCCTATTTCATCTCTTCGGTGTGTTTTCTGAGCATCTATGGGCAACACTTCCTAACTCCCACTATTTGTGGCAGCACAGAACTGATTTCTCAGTGGTATGGGTGGCTGTCATTTGACACAGTATCACTAAACTGTGCAGAGAGCTTTATACAGTTACAGTGTTGTACCAGGGCTTATACTCAGGGCCTGACACTCTTTCTGGGATTTTTCACTCACAGCTGGTGCTGTACTATTTGAGCCATGCCTCCACTTCTAGCTTTTTGCTGGTTAATTGGAGATAAGAGTCTCCTGGATTTGTCTACCTGAAATGGCTTCAAACTTCTGTTCTCAGATCTCAGCTTTCTGAGTAGCTAGGATTATAGAGATGAGCTTCCAGAGCCTTGGCTGTGTGTGATTTTCTCTTAAAATAAAAAATCAATGGTACTTAACCATTATCAAAAAATTTGTGTAATACTTGCTAGTAGACACAATAAATGAATATGAACTCATAATATTCCAACTTAATATTGTGTATTTTTTTTCTAGAAATGAAAGATCATTTATATGCAATTATAAAGAACACTGGTTTACAGTTAGAAAATTAGGAAAACAGGTAATATTTTTCCACCTTTCTCATCTTTTTTTCCCATTCTGTATATTCTACTTGAAACTAAAATGTAAGGATTAGTACCTTTAAAATGAAACTGATCAGTGGTGTGTTGGCATGGATTCATTCATGTGTTTTATCTCTGGTGCTGAGGATAGAACCCAGGGTCTCATATGCTAAACACACACTCTACCACTGAGCTATGTCTATAGGCCAGCGTCAATATGGGCAGATAAAATTTTGCTATTTTAAAAGATAACTACCAGAAGAGAGATATAATGTCAGTTTTCTGACAGATACCTTTGTGGAAGCCATCTATAACTTGTGCCATAATAAAAATTTGATAAGACAGTTCAGCTATGGCCACATTGAAGTGAATTTTTTTTTTTTTGTGATAAGTGTGCTTTGTCAGTGATCACAATTACAAGTGTGTATTTAGTATAGTGCCATCACAGAAGCTTCATCAGGCATACGTGGAAACAATCAACTATGTTTGTGTTTATATAAAAAGATTACTCACATCATTCCAAAAATGCTGTACATCTACATGGAATACATGTAGTATAAACCACGGAATATGTCTTGAGCAAGCTTTTTTTTTTGTAATTGAATGAAGTCTTTTTACTAGAATTGTACATCTTCAGTAGAAGGTTATTGGAAACCAGCTTGTACAATAAAAAGGAATGAATTGTTGACACAGAATAACCTGGGTCAGTCTCAGGGTAATTATATTGAATGGAGCCAGACACAAAGTCCTGCCTGCCATATGGTTCCATTTACTTAAAAGTCCAACAAATGAAACTAACTTACATAACAAGGAAGCTGACTGACTGGCTGTGAAGGGATAAGGACAATGAGGAGAAATGAAGCACAGGCCTACAGAGGGGCACCAAGGTTTCCAGGCTGTCGTGAATGTATTCACAAATTCATGGGTATATTCAAATGTTAAAATATTTCAGACTGTATACTTGAAATATGTGTGGTATATTGCATGTCAGTTATGTCCCAACAAAACTGCTCTAGTAAATCAAATAAAAAGCAAAAAGAAAATAAAATCAAGAATGCATTGAGTGAAATCAGTAAAAGAGAATTCAAAAATTAAAAACCATGCTGTTATCTTTTAAGTCACTGGCAGCCACCTGGAAGTAGTATTATCTTATGTGATTATTGCTTGGGACTATTGGTTAGCAAAGTCCTGCCCTTTATCCCTGCACCAAAATCCACAGTTTTTTCTTGAAGTCTTCAGAGGAGCTAAGACTGTAAGGAAATGGCTTATAGAAACCAGATTAGAGTCAGCCGAAGTGACAAATGACGAGGCGGAAGATAACCCAGATTATTTAACCACTCTGGCTTTAAGAAACTGTGATCCAGTTTCTTTAAAAAAAAAAAAAAAATCAATGAATTTTTTCATTTATTTATTGAATTTTTTTCATATGAATTTTTTCATTTATTTTTGCCAGTCCTACGGCTTGAACTCAGGGCCTGAGTACTGTCCCTGAGCTTCTTTTGCTGAAGGCTAGCACTCTACCACAGGAGCCACAGCACCACTTCTGGCTTTTTCTGTTTATGTGGTCCTTAGGGATCAAACTCAGGACTTCATGCATACTAGGCAAGCACTCTACCACTAAGCTACATTCCCAGCCCCTGACCACTGGATTTTTAAGGTCTGAAGATTTTGATTTCATACATTCCTTTGTATTGACTTGTTGAGAAACTTACATGTTGTACTTTGAAACTTTTAAATGTTTAGCTCTTCAAAATTGATTTCCACATTTTGAGTGAAATGATCTTTGATAAGGACGGATGTCAAATTTTGCTTTGTTTACCTTTGTTCTGGATTTATATTTGTTAAAAGGGTATTTTGCACTTTAGCTTGTTTCTGTGAAAAAAGTATTACAGGTGGTATGAAAATCTAGGGAAAATAATTGCTCCCCATGTTGACAATAACTTTGGAAACTGTGTCTGTGGTTATGAGGATAGCTGTCAGATGGTGGCTCAGTGCTGTTTATCGCCATGTGGTGCTCTTCAGTGGTCTTACGGAAGTGAACTGGTGATTATCCTGGTCTCTTCTGGGTACCTGACATTCTCACAATTGCAGTGTTTTAACTAACATCACCAGTAGCCAGAAAAGAATGTAGTGGTCCTTTTTCCCATACCAATTGGACAGACAGTTTGGAGAAAGAGTTAATGATACTTTCAATAAAGACATTTAGAGGTACTAGGAGTTATTGTACGTGGGGAGGATTTAAAATTTATGCCTTTTTTTTTGTTGGTTGTGGGGCTTGAACTCTGGGCCTGGGCGTTGTCCCTCAGCTCTTCAGCTCAAGGTGAGCACTCTACCACTTGAGCTACAGTGCCACTTCCAGTTTTCTAGTGGTTTATTGGAGATAGGAGTCTCATGGTCTCTCCTGCCAGAGCAGACTTTGAACCATAATCCTCAGATCTCAGCCTCCTGAGTAGCTAGAATTACAGGCGTGAGCCACCAGCACCTGGCAATTTATGACTTAAATTTTAAGGTGAAATTTTTTTCCTGCTAGTGGCCATAC
Organism: Dipodomys spectabilis; assembly: GCF_019054845.1. Classification (NCBI taxonomy): domain Eukaryota; kingdom Metazoa; phylum Chordata; class Mammalia; order Rodentia; family Heteromyidae; genus Dipodomys; species Dipodomys spectabilis. The sequence goes on from NW_024870834.1 coordinate 6,291,382, forward strand.
AAAATTATCATTATAAGCAAACAGGCACAGGCTGCCAACAAGGAACAAATATGTCTGTCTTGTCATGGACAGATGACTTTGTGCCCGGTATACCCCACCCCTGGCTAAAAGGAAACCTTAAAAAACAACAACAACAAAAAAAAAACTCGTGATAAACCTCTAGCATTGAACTTCAGTTTTTAAAAATGATGTTATGCAAGTACTTTGGAAACTTTCATTTTGCCATTGCCATTGTTTAGACACTCTTCCTGCATTTCAATGGGCTTTTACGTGTGGTGTGTGTGTGCGTGCGTGTGTGCTTTCGTGTGTGTGTGTGTGTGTGTGTGTGTGTGTGTGTGTGTGTGTGTGTGTGTGTGTGTGTCCTAAGTCTTCAACTCAGGGCCTAAAAACTGTCCCTTGCTTGCTTTTTTTTTTTTATTCTATACCCCTTGAGCCATGGCTTCACTTCTAGCTTTTTAGTGATTAATTGGAGATAAGAGTCTCACAGACTTTCCTGCTTGGGCTGGCTTTAAACTGTGGTCCTCAGATCTCAGCCTCCTGAGTAGTTAGGAGGATTATCCTTTTTTCTTTTCTTTTTTTCTTTCTTTTTTTTTTTTTCCTTTTTTTTTTTTTTTTTTTTTGGTGGGACAGGGGATTAAACTCAGGGCTTCATGCTTGCTAGGCAAGTGCTCTACCACTTGAGCCATGCCCAAGTCCTTTTGCTTTTAATTTGTTTTTCAGATAGGGTCTCACGCTTTTGCTTGAGCTGGCCTCTGACCATGATCTCCCTAGCTTCACCTTCTGAGTAGCTGAAATTGCAGGTGTGTGCCACCATCATCCTACTATTTTCACCTCCTGAGTAGCTCTATTCTTAACATGTGAAAGCTCTTTATTATATATACTCAAATATATTTGCTTAAATTTCTGACTTGTTTTTGTTTTTGTTTTACAGTGGTTTAACTTGAATTCTCTCTTGACGGGTCCAGAACTAATATCAGATACATACCTTGCACTTTTCTTGGCTCAATTACAACAGGAAGGTAAATACTGAAAATATAATGACAATTTGAAAGAAGCTAAACAAAATGTGGGTCATTGCACGTGACTATTATGTACTGGCTCTCTGGCAGTGGCAGTGATGTCATCCTTACATTTCAGATGGTGAGCCTGGGGCTGAGATTTGGGTGTCACTGAGCAGAAAAAAGTGCTCTCACACCCAGACCTCCCCTGAGATGGGATCTTCCTTTGCCTTTATAGCTTTTCCTCTGCCCTAAGCAGTATTTTTTTCTTCCATATTCTTCGGCATAGCATAGGGTCTAGAGGAAGGATATGTAATTTTGTTCCTTTATGCTACTTTTAGACCACTACGAATTCCAGCTCCTTTGAAATATATGCCTCCAGATAAAACTGCAGCTGCTCTTTTGCAATCACCTCCTTTTGCATTGGAGATTTTAGTTCTGGCTCACTGCTTCTCTGTCACAGACACTCCTTTATTTACATCATGCTTTGTGATTTCCACATCGATAATCCAGGATCTTCTTACTTTCAAAGGTCATAGTATTCATTCTTGCCTTTTCATTATCCATAACCTTAATCACCTTTGAATCCCAGCCAGAGCATCCTGTTGTTCAACCACTACCTTCTGACTTTATGCCTTCTTTCCTTGTTTGCCATTCTGTTTGGGTTCCTTAAACCCAATGTGGGGTCCAAACATTCCCCTCATTCTTTTCTTCCTTTTTTTTTTTTGTGTGTGTGTGTGAGTGTGTGGCTGTGTCTGTGTGTCTGTGTGTGTACCTTTCCTGGGGCATGAACTCAGGTCCTGAGCATTGTCCCTGAACTTTTGTGCTCAAGGCTAGCATTCTACCACTTAAGTCAACACAGCTCCTTGTCTGGCTTTTTTGGTAGCTAATTGAGAGCCCAGATCTTCTTAATTTTTTTGATCTGCTTATTTTCTCAGTCCATCATTATTGCCATCCCCTGTATTCCCCAGCTTTTTTCCACTTCTCTCCCTTTATCATTCATAAGTGACAAAAATCTCCACCTTTGTTAAAATACAGTCTTGTTTTTGGCCATTCCTATAGAAAAGATGAAGATGGCTTTAAAAATAATAACTTAGGGCTGGGAAGGTGGCTCAGTGGTAGAGTGCTTGCCTTGCATGCCTGAGGCCCTGGGTTCAATTCCTCAGCACCACATAAGCAAAAAGAAAAAAGCCAGAAGTGGCGCTGTGGCCCAAGTGGTAGAGCGCTAGCCTTGAGCTGAAGAGCTGAGGGACAGCGCCCAGGCCCAGAGTTCAGGCCCCACAACAGGACCCCAAAAAAAAAACTTAGCCAGGTGTCAGTGGCTCATGCCTGTAATCCTAGCTACTCAGGAGGCTGAGATCTGAGGATCTCGGTTAAAGCCAGCCCAGGTAGAAAACTCCGTGAGTCTCCTATCTCCAATAAACCACTTAGAAAACCATAAGTGGTGGTATGGCTCAAGAGGTAGAGCGCTCACTCCCTGAAGAGCTCAGGGACAGCACCCAGGCCCAGCTTTCAAGCTGTTACATGAGCCTGCATTTTTTTTTTCTTTTTCTTTTCTTTTTCTTTTGTTGGTTTCGGGGCTTGAACTCTAGGCTTGAGTGCTCTACTGCTTGAGCTACAGTGCCACTTCCAGTTTTCTAGTGGTTTATTGGAGATAAGAGTCTCACAGACTTTACTGCCCGGGCTGGCTTTGAACCGTAATCCTCAGAGTTCAGCCTCCTGAGTAGCTAGGAGTACAAGCATGAGCCACTGGCGCCTGGCTTTGAGCTTGCTTTTTTTTTTTTTTGGGTCCGGTCATGGGCCTGAACTCTGGGCCTGAGTGCTGTCCCTCAGCTCTTCAGCTCAAGGCTAGCACTCTACCACTTGAGCCATAGCACCACTTCCGGCTTTTTTTTTTCTGGTTATGTGGTGCTAAGGAATCGAACTCAGGGCCTCATGCATGCAAGGCAAGCGGTCTACCACTGAGCCACCTTCCCAGCCCCAGCTTGCATTTTTGTACCACTCCGCAAGGTGGTTGTTTCACAACTTACCTCCTTTAAAACTGTAGCTACTTGCCTCTTACACATAACACACATCTTGGTTATATAGCTACAGTTTTAAAGGAGATAAGTTGTGAAACAGCCACCTTGTACTCTATTGAGAATATAGAAGCTGTTAACACAGAACTTCCTTAACTTTCTACCATCTTCTGTCTTTACTATGCTTTGAGCCAGGTAAAACAGATGAATTGTGCAATATGTTTAACCAAGATGTGGGTGGATCCCAGCTCCTCCCCCTCGTCTGGATGTTCTTGTTTTGACTCTACACTCTCCTGAGTGGTTTTGTTTCTCTCTTCCTTCTCAGTGCTGAAGTTGTTTTGTTTTCTTTTTTAAATCTCCCCTAATTAAGAATAAAGCCTCTCAGCTATATATATGGGTTGTTAATTGCCTTTCCATTTTAAATTTTCTCTTTAGAATTGTCCCTTTTCTCATCCTTAACCCCATTCTAGTCTCTCCATTGTAAGCAGTGAGGAGTCATTTAAAAGGTCTGTGTGACCAGTGGCCTCTGCATTGCTAGTGCCAGTTTTCAATTCCTAGTCTTCCCTTTCTTTGAAGGTAGAGTTGATTATACCTTTTTCTAAAAAGAACAAAGCACTCTTCACTTAAAAAAAAAATTTTTTTTTCACCACAAACTGGCTGCTTATGATCCTACTTGCTTAAGAGACTGAGATCTAAGCATCACAATTCAAAGCCAAACCAGGGCAGGAAGGTCTGTGAGACTCTTACCTCCAATTAACTACTAAAAAGCCAGCAGTGGATCTGTGGCTCAAGTGGTAGACTGCTAGCCTTGACAAAAAAGCTCAGGGATAGCATGCAGGTTCTTAGGCCTGGCATCCCCCCCAAAAATTTGGTTTTTTTCCCAAACAAATATAAAAAGGGAGAAAGCCAGTGATCTCTCATGTGCCCTTTACCCAGCTTTAACATTTTGAGATGTTTTGTCATTTTCTTTGTAAATATTTTGTTCATCTCTTTTTAATATAATTTTTAATTATTACTAAGGTATTATACAAAGCAGTTAAAATTTCATAAGTCAGGTAATGAGTACATTTTTTTTTTTTTGGACAATGTCACCCCTTCCTTTGCTTTCTCTTAGTTTCCCCCTCCCATCCCTGCCTACAAATTACATAGTTCATATTCCACATAGTATATAAGGTATATAATGAATAGCATGATTCAATTTGTTCATCTTTTTCTCCTTTCTTTTGTTCTCTATCTAATCCCCTAGAAAGAAAATAAAAAGCAAAAACAAACACTGGGAATAACAACACTTGTTCCATTTCCTGGAATTTGTTTCTATAAATAGTTGTTTTTTTTTTTGCCAGTCGTGGGTCCTGAACTCCAGGCCTCGGCACTGTCCCTCAGCTCTTCACCTCAAGGCTAGTGTTCTACCACTTGAGCCACAGGTCCACAGCCTTTTCTGCTTATGTAGTGCTGAGGAATTGAACCCAGGGCCTCATGCATGCAAGGCAAGCATTCTACCACTGAGCCACCTTCCCAGCCCCTGTAAATAATATTTTAAGTGATTACACCTTCGGGTTCCACCCCTAAGAGAATCTTCCTTTAGCCTCTGTGTGATTGCCTGAAGTACTATATAGATTATCATGTCTAGATATAATTTAGATCTAGCTTCCACATGTGAGAGAAAACATGCACTGTTTGTGAGCTTTCACTTCACGTGATTTATTCTAGGTCCATCTATTCCCTGCAAATAACCTATTACTTTTTCTAATGGATGAGTAAATTTCCATTGTGTATATGTACGTTTTATTGATCCACTCATCTATTAAAGGGCATCTGGGCTGTTTCCATAACTTGGCTGTTGTGAGTAGTGTTTCAGTGCAAGTGTCTTTACCATATCCTGACTTGGAATGTTTTAGGCACATGCCCAAGAGTGGTATGGCTGGGTCATTGGAGGTTCTGTTTATGTTTTGTTGGCTTTGTTTTGTTTTTTTTTTGTTTTGGGGGTTTTTTATTTGGTCAGTTGTGGGTCTTGAACTCAGGGCCTGTCCCTGAGCTTTTTTGCTCAAGGCTAAAACTCTATCCCTGTCAGTCACAGTTTCACTTTCAGTTTTTTAGTGGTTAATTAGAGATAAGAGTCTCATGGGGACTTTTTTGCCCAAGCTGACTTTGAACTGGGATTCCCAGATCTCAGCCTCTTGAGGAGCTAGGACTACAGGTGTGAGCCATCAGTGCCCAGCACTCCATACCACCTTCCAGAGTGGTTTACCTAGTTTACATTCCCACTAACAGTGCAACAGGGTTTCTTTTCCCTCACATCCCTGCCAGCATTTGTTGTTCCTATTTTCCACGTTGGTCAGTCTATCTGGGGTGAGATGGAATCTCAAAGTTGTTTTGATTTGCATCTCCTTTATGGCCAGGGATGTAGAACATTTCCTTTTGTGTTTATTTGATATTCCTCTGTGATTAATCTCTTCTTCCTGTGTATGCTGATATTCTGGCTTGAACTCAGGTGCTCAACTTTTTGTGTTTTGTTTTTTGGTGTAGATACTGGGCTTTGAACTCAGGCCTCATACTCTTAGCCACCTGTTGTGCTGAAAACTAGCACTTTAGTATTTGAGCTGTACCTCCACGTCTAGTTTGCTGCTGACTAATTGGAGATAACAGTATCTTGGATTTGTCTGCCCAGGCTGGCTTCAGACTTCAAACTGCAATCCTCAGATCTCAGCTTTTTGAATAACGAGGATTATGGGTGTGAGCCACCAGCATCCAGCCAGCTTTCTTTTTGTTGTTGTTGTTGGTTGTAGAAGGTTTGAACTCTGGGCCTGGGCACTGTCCCTGAGCTCTTTAGCTCAAGGCAAGCACTCTGCCATGTAAGCCACATCGCCACTTCCGTTTTCTGGTGGTTAATTGGAGATAAGAGTCTCACAGACTTTTCTGCCCAGGCTAGCTTTGAACCATGATCCTCAGATCTCAGCCTCCTGAGTAACTAGGATTACAGGCATGAGCCACCGGCACCCAGCCTCAGCCAGATTTCTTGAAAGTGAAAACTTCTAAAAATATATGGCCACAAGACTTCATCACACATTAAGAAATTTAACCCTAGTGATTTCTTTTGTGGTGCTGAGATGGGAACCTGGGGCCTTGTGATCTAAGACTTGGAAAGTGTTCCACCTCTTCTCTACATATCCAGTCAGTGTTCAAGTCTCTTCTCTCCAGTTGTGTCTGATGGTTTTTTTTGGTTTTTTGTTTTTTATTGTTTTTTGTTTTGTTGGTCATGGGCCTGAACTCTGCGCCTGGGCACTCTCCCTCAACTCTTCAACTCAAGGCTAAGGCTCTACCACTTGAGCCACAGCACTGCTTCCAGCTTTTTCTGCTTATGTGGTGCCAAGAAATCAAACCCAAGGCCTCATGCATATAAGGCAAGCACTCTACCACTGAGCTCCCTTCCCAGCCCCATGTGTGATGTTTTTGTGTCTGGGTTGCAATGACTATCCACTGGATTGATCTTTTTTTTCTTACATCTAATGGTAGACTTTCTTTTCCTGGATTTACTTATGTATTGAGGAATAAATAAATAGGTCATTTAGGGTTCTTTCATTCCTTCGTCTATTAACAGGAGTATTTGTATACAAATAAACTCTCTCATATGTTATTTGGTAATCTTGAAGTACAGTTTATATAGGAAAAGGGTTTTCCCCCCTTTATCTTTTGTCTGTGTCTATGTGTCTATCTATCCTGTGTTCATCAGTAGTGGGATTGGACCCATGGCCTTGCATATGATGAATAGAACTTATACCAACTAGTTACAATCTTTACCTTTTATGTTTTAGAATGAGTTGGTTATATATGTCCTCCAAAGATGATCAGTTATTTTCTTCTTTTTAAACCAAAGTATTAACTATAAGTTGATCAGTTAAAACATCATTTGAATGTTTCATCTTATAATTATTACTGCTCCAATTATACCATCATAGACTGGTAGGAACATGTTGATGTTTTCTCCCGTCAGTTTTTAAGTTCTTACTAGTTGTTTTAGTTTATTTTTGCCTTTTTTTTAGGTTATTCTATATTTGTTGTTAAGGGTGATCTCCCAGATTGTGAAGCTGACCAACTTTTGCAGATGATCAGAGTCCAGCAGATGCATAGACCAAAACTTATTGGTGAAGAATTAGCCCAACTGAAAGAACAGAGGTAAACATTAAGCTGAAGTATAGCATATATTATAATATTTCATTGCAAGAATTAAATTTCTATGATTATATTTAATGTATAATCCCTTGACTATTAATGACTCTCTCTTTTTTTTGGGGGGGGTCCAGTCATGGGGCCTGAACTCTGGGCCTGGGCGCTGTCCCTCAGTTCTTCAGCTCAAAGCTAGCACTCTACCACTTGAGCCACAGCGCTACTTCCGGCTTTTTTCTTTTTGCTTATGTGGTGCTGAGGGCCTCAGGCATGCAAGGCAAGCGCTCTACCACTGAGCCACCTTCCCAGCCCCAGTGACTCTTCTTTTATACCTTGCATTTAAGTCATCCATCCGTTCACGCAGTCCTCCATTTCACTCTGGTGGGGCTGGACATCAAACATGGAGCCTTTTGCATTCCTGGCAAGCAATCTTTTTTAATACTTTTTTCTCAGTGCTAGGGATGGAAACTTGGTCTTTAGGGGTGCCTGCTAGCACTGAGCTATGTCATCACCTCCTTATTTTTCTTGTAAGAGACAGGGCCTTGCTGTGTTGTCCAGATTGGCCACAAACTTGACATCCTCCTGTCTCAGCTTCCTGAATGGTTATAGTTCGTGGCTATAGACATACACTCCTGTGCCTGACTAAAATGACTTTCTGTTTTAAGTATATTTATTGAATCAACCTAAATGAATTTTGAATTACATGACACATTAACTTACAATGCAGCTGGGTGCCTGTGGCTCACTCCTGTAATCTTAATGACTCTTATCTCCAATTAACCACCAGAAAATGCTGTGGTGAGCACTTGCCTTGAGCTGAAGAGCTCAGAGACAGAGCCCAGGCCAAGAGTTCAAGCCCCACGACTGACCAAAAGGGAAAAAAAAAGAATTACATTGCAACATAAAATCTTTATATTGCTAGACCTTTTATTCCAGAAAAAAATGTTTTTTTGTTTTATTACCAGTCCTAGGTCTTGAACTCTGGGCCTAGGAGCTGTTCCTGCATTCCTTTTTGCTCAAGACTAGCACTCTACCACTTGAGCCACAGCACCTCTTCTGGCTTTTCCTGTGATTAATTAAGAGATAAGAGTCATGGACTTTCCTGCCTGGGCTGGCTTCAAACACAGTCTTCAGATCTAAACCTCCTGAGTAGCTAGGATTACAGACATGAGCTACTGGCGCCCTGCTAGAAAAATGTTTTTCGACTGACTTAACATCTTTATTTTACAAATGCCTTTATGTTATTTCTAAAATTGAAGATGGAGCTGCAGTTATTATGGTGCTTTTGTTCTTTAGAGTCCTTCAAACAGATCTTGAACGAGTCTTAGAAGGAAGCGATGGGTCAGGAATGTTGGATGAAGATGAGGAGGGCCTGCAGAGAGCACTGACACTAAGTCGCCAGGAAATAGACCTGGAGGATGAAGAAGCAGATCTGCGAAGGGCTATTCAGCTTAGTATGCAAGGTATAAATACTATTTTTTTCCTCATTTTTTTTTTTTTGGGGGGGGGGTCCGGTCGTGGGGTCTGAATTCTGGGCCTGGGCGCTATCCCTCAGCTCTTCAGCTCAAGGCTAGCACGCTACCACTTGAGCCATAGCACCACTTCCGGCTTTTTTTTTCTGCTTATGTGGTGCTGAGGAATTGAACCCAAGGCCTCATGCTTGCAAGGCAAGCACTCTACCACTGAGCCACCTTCTCAGCCCCTATAAATAATATTATATGTATTTTTTTTTTGTCTTTGAAGACTTGTTCACAATTGTTCTTAGTTTCCCTGAAGTTAATATGCTGTTAGAAGTTCCTTCACAAGTACTGCAGAAGCATTAGCTATATTATATAGCAATAACTATATATCAGTTTTTCTTTTTAGATTTTTTACACTACAAGTCACTTTTACAATCTAGGTATTAGGCCTATATTAGTTGAATTTAGCTAAAACAGTTTTACTTTCATTTGCACTATTTGGTTGTTACCCTGAACTAATATAATTGAAATTAACCTTTGAGGAGCCAGATGGCTCTTACTAAACCATTCATTTTGGAAGTGCATGCCAGTGAACAGAGTAGAAAGGCCAGGGAGCTGGGAATGTGGCTTAAGTGGTAGAGTGCTAGCCTTGAGCAAAAGAAGCTCAAGGACAGCATCCAGGCCCTGAGTTCAAGCCCCAGGACTGGCCAAAAAACTCCACACTGTTGAATTTTTTGTGACTCATGCCTAAAATCCTACCTACTCAGGAGGTTGAAATCTAGAGGATCTTGGTTTGAAGCCTGCCAGGGCAGGGAAAGTCCACAAAAGTCCATCTCCAAAATCAACTGCAAAAAGCTAAATATGTGGCTCAAGTGATAGATTGCCAGTTGAGTAAGCAAAGCAAATCCCAAGTCAAGGCTCTTGAGTTCAAACTCTGCTACCAGCAGAAAAGCAGAACAGAACATTTCTTGACTATGTTAAGGCTTAAGCACACTTTTGTAGTGATAAAAGCCATCAACAGAGGAAAGCTCAGATGCATTCCCTAGGGAATGCAGGCAGAGTGAAATGCTGAGATATAGCTAACATAGCTCAATGTGGCTTACTTAAAAGTATGGCTAGGAATGGTGGTGCATATATCTAATCCCAACTGCATAGGAAGTGGAGATCAGAAAGATCAGTCTGAAGCCTAAGACTCCCATCTCAACAAATAAACTGGGCATGGTGACACACAACTATCTGAGCTGTTCATGAGGCAAGGTAGATCCTTGTCCAAGATTCTGAACAAAAATATGAGACCCTATCTGGAAAATAATGAAAGCAAAAAAAAGACCTAGGGATATGGCTCAAGTGGTAGAATGTCTGCCTAGCAACACAGAGCCCTAAGTTCAAACGCCACTACCATCAAAAAGTTCGATGTGTAGTTTATTTTTGTACCTTTGGTGTACTCTTAATTCATATAAGCTTGCTTGGACTCTCTGATGTCAGTACTCATTTGATTTCCTTAAATATCTAAGTATAATTGAGCTTACACTGATATGAAGATTACTTTTTTTTTTTGGCCAGTCCTGGGGCTTGGACTTAGGGTCTGGGCACTGTCCCTGAGCTGCTGCTTTGCTCCAGGCTACACCCTGTCACTTGAACCACAGTGCCACTTCTGGCCTTTTCTGTTTATATGGTACTGAGGAACTCTAACACTAAGCCACATTCCCAGCCCCCTGAAGATTACTTTTTAATCCTGAACCTCTCATGCTTCTAGGCATACCTCCTGAGTACACCACATGGTATACTTGATTCATAGAGCCAGCTTGATGACCAGCCCAGTGATGAATAGAAACCAGCCTTTATCATTTGTTCTTTCTAGATAATCTATTCTTGCCACGCAATCCCCCAATTTGTGTAGAATCTGTGGTTGACAGACTTGTGAGAACATGCAAACATTTAGTTGTTAGGTAATATCAGATGTTGAGCATAGATGAGTATGGACTTGTTTTATGAACATCTATCTTTAAGTTGTTGTGAGGAATATCATGCCTTGCAGGTGTAGATTCATTTTTTTTTTTTGGCCAGTCTTGGGGCTTGAACTCAGAGCCTGGGCTTCATGCATGCTAGGCAAGCATTCTATCACTAAGTCACATTCCCAGCCCTGTAGATTCATTTTTAATATATTTTTATTAGTTTTATTTATTTATTTATTTATTTTCTGCCAGTTGTGGGGCCTGAACTCTGGGCATGGGCACTATCCCTGAGCTCTTCAGCTGAAGGCTAGAGTCACAGTGCCACTTCTGGCTTTTTTCTGCTTATGTGGTACTGAGGAATTGTACCCAGGGCCTCATGAATGCAAGGCAAGCGCTCTACCACTGGGCCACCTTTCCAGCCCTGTTTGTATTTTTAATCCATTCATCACAAATGTAGTAATGATAACTTCTCAGACCCAAGTTGGCTGTCGGGCTTACATTCTCACAGCTGCTGTATCTCATATAAATGTATGAGTATCGTGTTTTGTTGCCATAGACCTATGTTTGATTTAGGATCTACATTAGATTTTTTTTTTTTTCCTGGTTCTGGGGCTTGAACTCTGGGCCTGGGCGCTGTCCCTCAGCTTCTTTTGTTCATTGTGGATGCTCTACCACTTGAGCCACAGCACCACTTAGTTTATTGGAATTAAGTGTCTCAGGGAGTTTCCTCCCTGGGCTGGCTTCATTTTCAAACTGCCATCCTCAGATCTCAGCCTCTTGAATAGCTAGGATTACAGGCTTGAGCCACTGGTGCTGGCTACGTTAGATCTTAATCAACATTTCCCTAAGACTTTCACAGCCTTTTGGGATTTTTGTGCGTGTCTGTGTCTGTGTATGTGTTTGTGTGTGCTCATATGCACTGCCCGTCCTGAGGCTTGAACTCAAGGCCTAGCCACTCTCCCTAAGTTTTTTTGCTCAAGGCTAGCACTCTACTACTTAAGCCACAATTCCACTTCTGAATTATTGGTGTTAATTGGAGATGAGTCTCTTAGGAATGTTTTTTCTACCCTGGCTGGCTTCAAACCAGAATCCTCGGATCTTACCCTCCAGAGTAGCTAGTATACAGGCCCAAACCACTAGAACCTGGCTTGAGGAACACTGTTCAAAGTTTACTCAAAGAATTGGAAAGAAAACAGTTGCTGGGACTGAGAATATAGCTTAGTGGTAGAGTGCTTGCTTACCATGCATGAAGCCCTGGATTCAATTCCACAGTACCACATAAGCAGAAAAAGCCAGAAGTGGCGCTGTGGCTTAAGTGGTAGAGTGCTACCTTTGAGCAAAAGAAACTCAAAGACAGCATCCAGGCCCTGAATACAAGCCCCAGGACTGGCAAAAAAAGAAAAGGAAAACAGTTATTTGTTCTGCATTATTTTGTTTTCAGGTAGTTCCAGAAATGTTTGTCAAGATACTCCACAATCATCAAGTACAAATCTTACTTCAGAAGAGCTGCGGAAGAAGAGAGAGGCCTACTTTGAAAAGTAAAGTAGTTGGTACAAATTAAAGTTGCATATTTAATATTTGCTTTGGCTATTTAGTCGCTAGGCAAATAATTAGAGGTCAGGTAGTAACCAATGATTTTTTTAAAAAATATTATAGCAGATAAAGTATGAAATAAATTTAGTTTTAGAGGGCTGGGTACTAGTGTGTTCAGGCCTTAAACCTAGCTATTCAGCAGGCTGAGATCTAAGGATCGATGTTTGAAGCCAGCTGGGATAGGAAAGTCTGTGAGACTCTTATCTTCATTTAATCACTGAAAAGCCAGAAGAGGTGAGGCTCAAGTAGTAGAGTGCCAGGCTTGATTTAAAAAGCTAAGAGAAAGCCTGGACCCTGAGTTAACCCCTAGTACCTGCACAGAGAAAAACAGTAGTTGTAAAGGAGAAACTTTGTTCTAGTGTCAGACAACATGACATGAGATTATTTAGGTAAAGAAAAGCTACAAGATTTTGTTCATCAAAAGAAAACTGTCAGGGGCTGGGAAGGTAGCTCAGTGGTAGAGCGCTTGCCTTGCATGCATGAGGCCCTTGGTTCGATTCCTCAGCACCCCATAAGCAGAAAAAAAAGCCGGAAGTGGGTCTTGGACAAAAGAGCTCATGGACAGCACCCACAACCCACAAAATGAAAAGAAAAAGAAAAATGGAGTTAGGGGAAAGGAAGAGAAGTGCCCATTGATTCTTTGAATTTGCTTCTTGGGTACCTACTAACCCTTCAGAGTTTTTTGCAAGTTAGTAGAAGAAACATTTGTGGTAAGGATTCATGTTCCCAAATAGAGATGGCAGATGGTTCATGGTCCTGCTCAGTGCTACTTTAGCAGGGAACCACAGACATCAGGGGAGACATCGGGGGCATAGACAGATGGTACATCCGCATCATCTAGTTCCTAAACCCTCAGGTCGGATCCAGAAATAGTCTCAGAGAGATTTCTGTGACCCTATCAGAGCATCATCCTTTGTAGTTATCTTCAGTAGTTATCTTTTATTTGTGTAGTTATCTATTATTTGTAATTATCAGTAGTTATCTTTCCTTTTTTTTTTCTGTCAGTTGTGGGCCTGAACTCTGGGCTTGGGCTCTGTCCCTGAGCTCTTGAGCTCTTCAAGCGCTCTACCAGTTGAGCCACAGTACTACTTCTCGCTTTTTCTGCTTATGTGGTGCTGAGGAATCGAACCCAGGGCCTCGTGCATGCAAGACAAACACTCTACCACTGAGTCACCTTCCCAGCCCCAATGAGTTCATTTCTTTTTTTTTTCTTTTTGCCAGTCCTTGAGCTTGATCTGGCCTTTTGCTCAAGGAGAGCACTCCACCACTTGAGCTACAGTGCCATTTCTGTCTTTTTCTGTTTATGTGGTACTGAGGAATCAAACCCAGGGCTTCATGCATGCTAAGCAAGCACTCTACCACTAAGCCACATTCCCAGTCCTCTTTTCTTTTTTGTAAAGCAAAATAAAACAATATTTGTAAATACTCAGATCCTCTGCTTCCAAGTCAGAAACAAAAGGGAATATCAAGCTGACCAAAAACAAAGTCCTGAATTCAAACCACAGTATCACCAAAACAGCAAAAAGGAAAGGAGTTACTAGTGCTTTTTAGTAAATATTTTGTTCAACTAAGTAGTCTTTTCAAATATTGGGGTATTGGTGTGTTTCCTTACTGGCTGGAGGGTTGTTGCTTCGGTTGTAGATGCTGACCAGCATAGGCCTTCATCCTCAGTCTCCTGGTTTGACCTAAACTGGTACAAACTTGAGAGCCATAGAAAATTATACATATTCTCAATAATGTTACATATTCTTGTAATAATAATCATAGTTGCAAAATGTTTTAGATAGCTACATGTTGCTGAGAGGAGTTATAAGCTATTTTCTTGGTGTTTGTTGGTTTGTTTTTTGTGCTAGTTCTGCAGATTAAACTTAGAACCTAGTGCTCTTGCTTGGTTTTTTACTCATAGCTGACTCCCTACCACTTGAGTCCCATCTGCAGTTGAGTATTTTTGCTGATTCTTTGGAAATGAAATCTCTGGTTTTTCTGCCCAGTTTGGCTTCAGACGATGATCCTCAGATCTCAGCTTCCTGAGTAACTAGGATTACAGCTGTGAGCCACAAGTGCCCCATTTTGTGTTTGTTTTTAATACTGGCTGGCATTAAAACTTTATAAAACTCAGTAGAAGCCAGGCACCAGTGGCTCATACCTATAATTCTAGCTACTCAAGAGGCTGAGGATTGTGGTTCAAAGCCAGCTTTGGCAGGAAAGTCCATGACAGTCTTATCTCCAGAAGTGGAACTGTGGCTCAAATGATAGAGTGCTGCCCTTGAGCAAAAAAGCTCAGGGATAGCACCTGGGCCTTGAGTTCAAGTCTCAGGACTGGCACAAAAACCAATGATAAATAAGAAATAGATTAAGATGAGGTACAAGATAGCTTGTACCATAAAGGGGAAGCCAAACAGAACAGTGTGTGGTGGTGGTAAGGAAAAGGAAGTCATGAATTTCTTCGTATCCAGGAAGCTGCTTGAAGTGGAGTGTTGAGAGCATCTCTGGGAGGTATTTAAAGCTCAGATCTGAATGATGAGAAGGAACTAGCCATTGAAAGGTAACACTAACTTGAATAGTAATTTGAGATGCTTTGTCTGTCTTCTCAAAGGTACTTTTCAGTTGCTTTTAACAGAATTAAGGATCTGTAAGCTAACAGTTGCATATAGAATAAGTGCTAGACACTCAGAAGTCACTGGTTTAAATACCTCTGAATTTGTTTCGTACTCAGATTTTATACCTAAAGGAGGAACACTTTTGTACTATTTTCATACTGGGACATTTTTTTTATACTTTTATTAGACTAATTATTCTTTCTTTCTGTGATATTTATGCTAGTGACTTGATATGTAGAATAGCTCACTTTTTATCAAGTAGATCTTCTCATGATGCACTTATTCTTAGGGTTTTTGGTATTTGTTTTATAACATGTATTTACCTTTGAATGTTTCAGGCAGCAACAGCAGCAGCAGCAGCAGCAGGTAGACCCACCAGGACATGTTTCATATCCATGTGAAAGACCAACAACAAGTTCCGAAAGACTTGGGAGTGATCTAGGTACAAGTCTCTGGAATTGACCCTGACTTATATGCATGCTCTATTTGACCCACAGCTTCCATGTGATTTATGGTTTATGTTCCTTTTCTTTATTCTTTTTCTTTTTTTTCTTTCCAGTCCTGGGGGGGGGCTTGAACTCTGGGCCTGGGCACTGTCCCTGAGCCTTTCTTACTCAAGGCTAGGACTCTTATCACTTGAGCCACAGTGCTACTTCTGGCTTTTTCTATTTATGTAGTACTGAGGAATCAAACCTGGGTCTTCATGTATGTGAGGCAAGCACTCTACCACTAAGCCACATTCCCAGCCCTTCTTTACTCTTTAATCATATTAAAACTTAATTATTTTTTGTCAATACCAGGGTTCGATCTTAGGATCAAATGCCTGCTTGACATGCTTGCTCAGCTTCCTTGCTTGGCTGGTCCTTTAACTAGAGCCATGTCTCCAGCCCAACTTTTTGCTAATTGAAGATGTAATCTCTTGGACTTTGCTGTCAAGAAAAGATACTGTGAAACCAATATACTCTGGAACTCAGCTTCCTAAGTACCTAAAATTGCAGGTGTGAGCCAGTGGTACCCAGCTATTAATCATATTAAAACTCTTAAATGAATTTGTAATCTATTAAATTTCCCTAAAGAGGAGTAAACTAGAAAACTCAATGAGTAATAATTGATTTTAAAATTATAGTACATAGAACATCATAATAGTACATTCTCCAAAAATTCTCCAGAGATAATGAACATTAGTAGGTGGAAAATAAACATTTTGCCACAATTAAGACACTTGAGTGTAACTCAGCAAACAACAGAAAATGTAGTTATTCACTACTAGGCTTTGATTTATAGGTCTTTAACCTTGACCAATTATTGGTGGAAGAACTTGAGTGAAAAACAAAACTGACAAAGGACTCAGAAGGAGAATCTGTAAAGAACTCTCAAAAACTATACAGTAAGAAAACAACTCACTGTTGATAGGAAATATACTCATTACCTTGCTCTTAACAGTATTTTTACAATAAAAAATATACAAAAAAAAAAGAAAACTCACTGGACACCAGTGGCTCGCAGCTGTAATCCTAGCTACCCTAGAGGCTGATATCTGAGCCAGCTTGGGGAGGAAAGTCCATGAGACTCTTTATCTCCAATTAATCACCAAAAAAGTTAGAAGTTCCTGTTGCTGGTATCTCATACCTATAATCCTAGCTACTCGAGAGGCTGCGATCTGAGCATCAAGGTTTAAAGCCAGACTAGGCAGGAAAATTCATGAGGTTCATCTCTAATTCACCACCTAAAAACTGGAAGTGGAGCTGTGCCTTGAAGTGGTAGAGTGCTGGCCTTGAGCAAAAATGCTCAGAAACAATGCCTACGCCTGGAGCTTAAGCCTTACTTTAAAAAAAAAAAAAAAAAAGAAAGAAAGAAAGAAAGAAAGGAAAGAAAACAACATAATAAATGGGTGAATTTTAAAAGTCATTTTATCACAGACAGTTACAAAAACTTGCAGCCTCACTGTTTTGTTTGTTGTTTGCTGCTGTTGTCTTTGTTTTGCCAGTCCTGGGACTTGAACTCAGAGCCTGGGCACTGTCCCTGACCTCTTTGTACTCAGAGCTAGTTCTCTACCATTTGAGCCATGGCACCACCTCCAGCTTTTTCTAAGTAATTTACTGAAGGGTCTCACCATTTTCTTGCCTGAGCAGGCTTTGAACCATCATCTTCAGATCTGAGCCTCCTGAGCTGCTAGGATTATACACATGAGCCACCAGTGCCTGGCTCAATCCTTGTTTTATTTATTTATTTATTTTATTGGTCATGGGGCTTGAACTCTGGGCCTGAGCACTGCCCCTCAGCTCTTCAGCTCAAGGCAAGTGTTCTACCACTTGAACTATAACGCCACTTACGGTTTTCTGGTGGTTTATTGGAGATAAGAGTTTCACGGACTTTCTTGCCCGGGCTGGCTTTGAACTGTGATCCTCAGATCCCAGCCTCCTGAGTAGCTAGGATTACAGGCGTGAGCCACGGGTACCTAGCTTCAATCCTTGTTTTAATAAAGCAAAAATCTCATTCTCTTTTAACTACTTTGAGCTACTTAGGGTCATAGAGATGTCCCCGCCTATATATTTGTTTTGCAGAAGATTATGAAGTAGTCCTTGGGGACACAGCATGATGTCATTGGATATCTGAATGAAATTGAATGAAGCCAGGTCTAGGGGCTTAGAGGCACTAGAGTATTCCATGGTAAGTGGTGAAAGATGTTGTAGCATCATTTGTAACTTTATGGCCTGGAGTGTGTCAGAACAACAGATCTGCTGTGGGCTCACTGTGGTAGGTGGAAGTCAGCAAGTTTTTAAACAGGGATGCTATCTTAGTTCTGAATCCAACGGCAAATAACTGAAAGTTTAACTGTACTTGTTGGACTTTAAGGGCTCCTTATCTTGGAGAAGAGTTTTAAGACACTCTTTCTGTGTGTGTGGTACTGAGGAATTGAACCCAGGGCTTCATACATGCAAGGCAAGCACTCTTCCACTAAGCCACATTCCCAGCCGTCTGCCAAGTCTTGTTTGTGCTTGTTAGCATGTTAAAACTCCTGGGTCATTATGATGATTGCTCCTAGAGGAATGACATACCAGGTCAAGTAGGGGTCTAGCAATAGGTCTGTCTGAAAGAGTGGCCTTCCATAAAGGAAGGACTTACTCAAAGGGACTAACATGGATTTTTGTCTTCAGAGTGATCTGGGTGTGAAGTACTATTGGGAGCAAGGTGACCTTCAGTAATTTGGGCAGGGTGTCTTTTTAGGGTATGGATAGCTCTTTCTACCTTTGCTGGAGATTGTGGGTACCAGGCCGCATATAGGTAGGATATAATGTGAAGAGCCTGGCAGACAAAGGCAAGGACCATTCTGTGAATGCGGTGGGTGGTGGCAGTGTGGTTCCATGAATCCACATATGTGGGAAAAAAATGCCATCTAGAACTACACTTAACTTGCAAAGGTCAGTATGCGGATTTGGGTTTCAGTTTTAGTTATATAAGTGGTTCAGGCCTCTAATCCTAGCTACTGAAGAGGCTGAGATCTGAGGATCACCGTTCAAAGCCAGCCCAGGCAAGAAAGTCCATAAGACTCTTTATCTCCGGTAAACCACCAGAAAACTGGAAGTGGCGCTGTAGTTCAAGTGGTAGAGCACTTGCCTTGAGCTGAAGAGCTGAGGGACAGTGCCCAAACCCAGAGTTCAAGCCCCATGACAGACCAAAAAAGAAAGAAAGAACTTTTGGTTGAAATTGAGCTGAATCAAAACATGGAATCTCTCCCATCTTTGCAGCTTCCTGTGAATTGCCAATTACTTCCAAATAAAGTTTTCCAAAATATTAATATACACAGTAAATCTCAAATGCATTGAGCTCAGTGGAGAGACATGTTCAAGGCTCTTTTCGCTTTATTACCTATATACTTCCTGTATGATTCCATTTATATGAAAGGGAAAGCTGTTTAACTGAGAGAACATAGTGGTGGTGGCCTGTGATGGGGGATTGGTTGCCAGGGATTGGTCGTACAGAGGAACTTGGAAGGACAGTGGAATGGTGTGTATCTTGATGGTGGTATTGGGTATGCAACTCCCTGTATCTGTCAAAGATTCTTAAACTTTAAAAGGGTGAATTTTATTTTTTTATTAAAATCATTTTTTAAAAAAGGAAAGTAATAAATCCATTTCCTAAGAATTTACCTTTTTCATGACAAGTTGTAGAGAAAGTTTTAAGAAAGGCTGTGTTTTCTCTCCCAGCAGGTGATGTCATGAGTGAAGAAGACATGCTTCAGGCAGCTGTGACCATGTCTTTAGAGACTGTGCAAAACAATTTAAAAACAGAAAGAAAACAGTGATCCCTTTACAAATCATTTCCATATTCATACTTCCTAACATTGTCCTGCGTGATTACAGCATAGGGTCCATTTTGGTCATGTGTCAGAGGTACCAGTGTTCACCAGAGGAAGGGAGACACTTAGGTAGTATGCAGACAAAATGATGAGAGAGTGAAAATATGGGCCAGGTGCAGACTTGATTATGATCCTCCAGACACTAGCCAAAGAGGCATTCAGCAATTAAAGAAATGTAAAATAGTTTTTCTAAATGTACCTTTTTGGGTTTTTTTTTCAGTGTGCAATATCTAACACCTGAATTATTAGGGTTCCGTTTGCAAGCACACCAATTAGCTCTTGCCACAGAACTTGTTCTATACTGTTATTTTCTTTTTCATTCTGCTGTAATTTGGCTCATGTTAATCATCTAATAATTGCTTTATTTTGCATTAACCAAATTGACCGTTTAGGAAAGTGTCTCTGTCATCCATCTTGATACTATTAAATAGGGCTCCAGAAAGATCAGCCTTTCTTCCTCTAATTACATGTAGTGTGCATTTGGATGTTTTCTTTTGTTACTGTCTCTGATCACGACGTCTCTGCTATCTGGTTTTCACATTAATTTTTTCGTCTTTTTTTTTTTTTTTACAATTCTTTTGAAATCTTTTCTGAGCATCTGCTTTTAAGTCTTCTACAGTGGGATCATTATTTCATGAGTTCGGTGCATTCCTAAACTCTGAAATCAGCTTTGCACACGTATTTGAGAATAAACAAGCTTTTTATTTTGTTTTGCTTTGAAATGTGTGAGCAAGTGCTTTCTCCTATGCCTTCTAGATCTCTTTTCATTATATCACAATCTCTGAGCTTCATTGTAACCCTTCTTCTTGCACCTTATTTCTTCTCCAATTGAGAAAGGTAGGCAAAGAATAGTACACAGCAGATCAACTTCTAAGACTTAGCGCATGCACCCACCATGAATATATGATATGTGAAATTCCGCCCTTAAGCTTAGGTTAGCAGTAGGTTCATTTGATCTATTCTATGACTGGAGCTTTGTGCTCTGTTTACAACTGGTTCCTGGAACGTAGATATCTGCTTCACAGTTTTTAGAGTGTAGTTAAACAAAGATGGTGATCTGGAACATGAAAATAATTTACTAATGAAATTTATAATATAATTTGACACTTGCATCATGTCTGAATAGCTTAAGAATTGTAGAAGTCACAGTACTTAATGAGCTTGTAAATAGGAAAGTCCTTAATTTTGATAAACTTTCTTTTACGGGGATACAAGTTTCTTGCTGGGTTATTGCAGTGGCATGATTTGGGTGAAAATTAACCATGTCTGTCTGAAATGGGTGTTTTAGATTGTTACTTGCTCTCTATCCCTTATGCTCAACCCTTCTCGAGGCCCTTATAAATGCTGAATTGTACATAAACTAGAATTCAAGAAGAAATTGCAGCCAACTACATAGAGAAGTACAAATACAATGTGTTAACGCCAACTACATAAAGAAGTATAAGTATGGTGTGTTACCCCTAATGGTGTGTGGCTGCACACATTTTATCAGGGAAAGTTTTTTGATGTAGGATTTATTGCTAACTAAAAGAGATGAAAAAATATTTTTATTTATGATTAGGAAAATAACTTTTTCTTGGATAGAACAGATATTTTTAGTCATGGTTTTGTGCCAATTAATTTTTTCTGAAGTTATTCTCACAAAATCAGACATTATTTTTTAAAATCTAAGATTTTCTTTCAACAATTGAAAATGTTTCAGAAGAACCATGAAACTTTAAAACTGCTAGGGGTGAGTTCAGTGCCTCTCCCTAAGACTTGCAAATAAATGTGCTATCATTCAACATTTGTGTCATTATCACGGTGAATCATATTTTCTATGGACATTTGGCCTTTTACTTATTCCCTTTGAAAAATTACATTAAACTTTCATATACTTGATGAGCTACCTAGTATAAAAGTGGAAAAGCCAATATGCAATGCAGAGTTTTAATTTTAGAGTTTTATAAACTTTATATTATACATCTCAGTTAAAAAGGAAAGAAAATTATGTCATATTGAGAAAATATGGCTTGTTGACTTTTATTAGAGGCTTTTGAAGCAGAGCTGAACATACACTGGATACATTTGAATGTGTTTAGTTTGTTTTTAAACTGTTACATTTGACAGGCAGATTTGGAATCACCATTGATCTTCATCTTGTTTGGCCTAATTTATCTGTTTAGATTCAATTCTTTTAATTGATTAGTCAATAGAAACAAATGCCATTGCTTATAAATCTACTATCAAGAAAAACTGTCCTGCTAAGAAGCATGTAAAAATTTCCATTCTGTTTTACTAATTGGGAACACTTTTATGTTTAATATTTAAACTATTGGTATCATTTTTCTAATGTATAATTTGTCTTACCAGGATTAAATTTGTACAATGATGATGTTAGGGTTACAAGATTGAGCAACTTGGAAAATACACTTCCATGTTTTTGTATGTCATGGATGTGATGAATAATTTACATTTTAAAAATTCAGAGTAAGCCAGGTTCCAGTGGCTCACACCTTTAATCCTAGTGTAGGAGGCTGAAATCTGAGGATCACAGTTCAAAGCCAGCCCAGGCAGGAAAGTCCATGAGACGCTTATCTCCAATAATATACTACTCAGAAAAAGCCAGGAGTGTTGTTGTGTGGCTCAAGTGGTAGAGCATTATCCTTGGACAAAGGAAGCTCAAGGACAGAGCCTAGGCTCAGAGTTCAATCCCCCTCACTGGCAAAAAAAACAAAAACTACATACCTTACTCCCTACCCCCCCCCCCAAAAAAAAATAAGTCAGAGTAGTTGACCTCTGAAAACAATATACATTTTTACAGTAATTAACATAGAAATAGTTCAGTAATTAAATGATTTGTTGAAAGGGCTGCTTCAAACTCTACATTAAATTCTATGATCTTGGCCAAATAGTTTACAATTCACACAATATTTTAAGGAGGTGCTTTTTTCTTTAAAAATTTGGTTTTCATTAATGAAGGCTTTATTCATGATGCCAAAGTTAATGATAAAGATAGCTGAATACTAGTTGAGTATTATTGACAAAATTACTGTGTCTATATTGTTTTATTTAGCACAAAGTTGAATATAATAAAATGTATTCTGGCCATATTTTGAATGCCTATATTCAAAATATAGGAATAATTCTCTAATGCCAGTGCCAAGATAAATACTTAAAACTGGCCCACTGAACTTGTACAAATCCAAAGATTCGGGGCATAATTTAATTATGCCCTGAATTAAAAAAAAATCTTACTTTGGAAAATTTTGATCTTTTAAGATTTTTAGGAGGATTCAATAATATTTAAATTTCCTATTAAAAACTTTATCTGCAGATGTGAGGATATACTCAGTAGTAGAACACTTGCCTGCCTAGCATACTTAAAGCCTTGGGTTCAGTCTCCAGCACCAAATAAACAACACTTAAAACCTTTATCTGCAATTAGAGGCTTTAAGCTAGTGTTTTCAATGTGAATTTTATAGCTGAGGAGGCAGCTCAGTAGTAGTCTTACCTAGCTTATCAAAACTCCTGGTTCAGCACTTAGAGAAAATAAAACTTTTCCAAGTGAATTGTTCATGGGTGTTCCAAGTATGAAGATATATGTGAACTTTTTAATAAAGGTAAAACAGACTGGATCATGTGGTTGTTTCAGTAATGTGAATAATTTTCCATGGTTTCATGTTCAAAATAATGCCTTCATTCTAATTTTACCCTTTATAACATCTTTTCCTGAAGAAAGAGACTGGCTTTTTATTGTTTTTTCAAAGTCTTATACATAATAAGAGTTTTGCTTGAATCTTTCATGAATGAAAAGATATTTGACATAATTTCTGAATGTTGATTTTTTTTATAATTTGAGAAACACTTTTGCTATTGTTTATCCTAAATAGCTGGCATTTTAAGAATCCTAACAATATAACTAATTTTATGGCAATTGGCATGTTTACAGGTGAATTGATACATATTTAGGACTGGATTGATTTCATAGAAAAAGCATTAGAATGGAAATTGATTTAAGAAGCAACCATTTGTCTCTTGCATAGTTGAGGTGGAATGTTTGCTGGAATATTTTTAATGCTTTTTTTTGAAAGAGGAAAACACATTTGAAATGTGATTGTCTAATTTCTACAACACTGGATTATTAGGAATAACTTTTTAAGACTTACTCTTCTGTATAAATATTTGAAATTCAAGTGCAAAAACACGAGATAAGCCACATCATCTTTCACCCTGATACAAGTGCACCAAGGCAGTGCCATTTGCTCAGGACCCAGCTCTGCTGCCCTTCCTTCCTTCCTTCTCCTGGAGTCACTCCACACACAGGCCTTCCTCACTTCTACTCCTTGAAAGCCGGGCTTCCAAAGCACTGTTGAAGGCTCTATTGTGGATGTGGATGATCAATGAGTTGTATTTTAAATATCAAAGATTATTAAATAAAGAGAATGTTTGCTTTTTTAATTTCTGCTGTGTGTTGATCATTGGTGAGTCCATAGCTCTGCTGTTCAAGGGATCAGAAGGCAGGTGGGCAGTTGAGAGAAGCATTGTCTATGGAGCTTCTCTATCCAGGGAGCATTGCATTCTTAACCCAGCTGCAGAGATAAACCAAGCAGGCCAGGGCAGCTTCTAGTAGCTTGCCAGAAGGTCTATTATCACCTGGTCCTCTCTTTTTTTATTTTACCATGATGGGGTTCAAACCCAGGGCTTTTTGTGTGCTAGGCAAGGGCTTTACCACTGAGCTACATCCTTAGTCCCTCCTCCTCCACCAGTTTTCCTCAATTTCACGTTTTAATTGGAAATCTGATTTTAAATATTAGCTCAGTTGTTCTTCAGCTCAGAGAGGTACAAGAACATTAGGGGGAAATTTTTTTTTTTAAGTCAGTTGTGGGGTTTAAACGGGCCTGGGTGCTGTCCCTGAGCTCTTTCGCTCAAGGCTAGCCCTCTACCACTTTGAGCCACAGTTCTAGTTCTGGTTTTCTGATGGTTAATTGGAGATAAGAGTCCCACAGACTTTCCTGTCTAGGTTAGCTTTGAACTGCAATCCTCAGATCTCATCCTCCTCAGTAGGTAGGATTACAGGCGTGAGCCACCAGTGCCCGGAATAGGAACAATTTTTTAAGTGTGTGTTGCCTCATTTTATCTAATTCTGGACACCAGAATCCAAATGTAAAACAGTCTAAGCCACAAAACATTTTAGTCAACAATGAATGACATAAACACCAGTCTCATAAGATTAAAGTATAGTCCAGGTCTGTATTGAACAGGTCCAACTGGGTCTGTTAAGTACATGTTGATAGCTGCATGATGGCGCAATCACCTAATAAAGCACCCTCAGCACTGCCTTCGTAATTAAATGGCATTTACTAGCTGGAATCCATAGAGACTAAGGAGTATATTCTCAGAATTTATAATGGTGTGTGTCATTTAGTCCTTAGGATTGGGGACAAATATTTAAATGTTTTTCATAGGCCTTATCTCAACATACTATACAGCTCTGCACTAAGCAAAACCAATTCATTGAATCTGGTTTGCCACCAAATGGCTCAGATCTCAATACTCATCTGTGAGCCTCATGAAATACAAGTTGATTTGAAGGCCCATTAATTAAAATAATAGTTACCTTTATTCTAGAGATTTGCATGCTTTAGGACTTTTAAACCATTTTGTGCGTGCGTGTGTGTGTGTGTGTGTGTGTGTGTGTGTGTGTGTGTGTGTGTGTGTGTGTGTGTGTG
Organism: Dipodomys spectabilis; assembly: GCF_019054845.1. NCBI lineage: Eukaryota > Metazoa > Chordata > Mammalia > Rodentia > Heteromyidae > Dipodomys > Dipodomys spectabilis. The sequence goes on from NW_024870834.1 coordinate 6,316,241, forward strand.
TGTGTCAGCAAATACTCAAAAGGTTTACATTACACCATGGCTAATTTCACTCCAGCTGACTTCTTTAGACTTTAGACATTTTTCCTTTATATGCTTCCTCATACATCTTAATTCAAGTCTTCCCACCTCAGGCATTCTATGACACTCATTGACTCATTTCCTTTGCCCTTTTGCTACCCTTGCCCCTAAATTTCATTGGCCAACCCTTGCCATGAGGACTCCTGCACACTGAGCTACTAGCATTTGTTCCATTCTTTTGTGCCTGGGACCTTGAAAAGGAGAGGTGCCACAATATTGAATTTGGCTCCTATAGTAAAGCTCTCGACTTCTTACCCCATCTTCTTGTGTCCTTTTCTTTATTTTCTTGTCAGATTGAGACAACAAACCTGAAGAGCTCCTAGACAGAATTAACAGAATTGGGCAGTCAATTAACCCTATTGAAACTTTCCTATAAATTCACTGAAAACAATAAGCACTGCCAGAAAAAGATGCAAATTTTCATACAAGAGTTCAGATTTCCAGGAGAGCCTCTATTGCCTGGTACTGAAAGGTTGAAGTTTGAGGCAGTGACCACTATGTGTTGCTTGTTTCTGTCTAGCAAAGCAACACGTGGTGGTAATCAAAACACCTGGTTGTATAACTTGTGGAGGAGATGGGGAAAAACCAGTTGTTTAAGGATACAGGTGGACCTGTTGCAACAATGAGAAGTACAAGTTGTCATGTCCAAAACGAGCTTTACAACGTCGGTGTGGGGGGGGGGGGGGGAGGAGAAGGATTGGGGGGGAGAGGCTGGGAAGGGATGTGAAGGGTAAACCAAAGGAGGAGGCTGCAATGCTTGGTAAGAAATGTACACATTATCCTGCCCATGTAATTGTAACCCCTCTGTACAGTATGTTCACAAATAAAATTAAATTAAAAAAAAAAACACCTGGTTGATTGTGTGCCTTTATAAGACCTGCAAATCCTTAGCTCGGGGCTCTCCTCCTAGGCTCCGCTATGTCGGAGTGTAGGACGAGGCCCGAGCTGCAGCCCGTTTAAAAAAAACAGCTGTAGAGTCTGACTCTCGGTGGTCTTCTTGTGGGGGTCCTGCGACCTTGGCATAACAGTACAATCACATTCCAAATACTGAAGGCACTACCAATGTTGTGTCATATGATGTAATCGACACAGCCCCCTCCTGTGAATAAAATCAGACAGATGCCATTATATTTTGAGCTATGCCTACAGAAATGCACTACCACAAAACTGTGGTAGTTTTCCTGGCAGCTGCCACATGTCCAACTACTGGAAACCCATGACAACTTTTCTTCCATCAGTGAGGAAAGCAAACAAGCTGGGTGCTGACGTTTCCACAGCCAGTGTGTGTGGATTGTGGGAGTAGTGGCGTTTTCACAGCTAGTGCCTGTAGTATCATAGGAGTGGTGACATTAAAAGGTCTTGTCTAAGCTGGATGCCAGTGGCTCATGCCTGTAATCCTAGATGAGATATAAGGATCAGCCGGGCGCTGGTGGCTCACGCCTGTAATCCTAGCTACTCAGGAGGCTGAGATCTGAGGATCGCGGTTCAAAGCCAGCCCGGGCAGGAGAGACCGTGAGACTCCTATCTCCAATAAACCACCAGAAAACCGGAAGTGGCGCTGTAGCTCAAGTGGTAGAGCGCTCGCCTTGAGCTGAAAAGCTGAGGGACAGCGCCCAGGCCCAGAGTTCAAGCCCCACGACCGACAAAAAAAAAAAAAGAGATATAAGGATTACAGTTCAAAGCCAGCCCAGGCAGGAGACTCTTATCTAGAAGAAACCACCAGAAAACCAGAAGTTGTGCTGTGGCTCCAGTGGTGTAACAGTAGCCTTAAGCTGAAGAGCTCAGGGACAGCACCCAGGCCCAGAGTTCAAGCCCCACAACCGGAATAAAAAGTAATATTAAAAGGTCTTGTCTATTAAGTTGCCCTGCTGAAAAAAGGTTATGTTTCATAAACTTCATGGAGGTTTACTTTGTGAAAAAGCCCATGAATGTGAGGCAGGATAGGCAGAATTAACTGAGGAAAGTGTTAAGCTCCCCTCTCACTGTAGCTAGTTCTAGATCTTGTTACAATGACAGGAGATAAAAGAAAAGCTTTGGGCATCTCCCTTCACCATTAAAATAGTAAAAAGCTGCAAACTCTGCATGTATAGGGAGAGACAGAAATATAAGCCTGTTTGAAGAAAGGAAGCTTGAAATTCATCTACTGCCCTTGTGTGTTATATAGGCCCAGATACATTTCCTTACTGTAGAACAAACAGTATCCGGGGCTGGGAAGTTGGCTCAGTGGTAGAGTGCTTGCATGCATGAGGCCTTGGGTTCGATTCCTCAGCACCATATAAGCAGAAAAAGCCAGAAGTGGCCCTGTGGCTGAAGTAGAAGAGCGCACTAGCCTTGAACTGAAGAGTTGAGCACCCAGGCCCAGAGTTCAAGCCCCACAACTGGCAAAAATAAAAATAAATAATAAACTATCCATCTTACCCACCCACAGCCACCATCTAAGGATTAGGAATTGATAGGAGAGAGGATCACATGTATTCAGCCAGCTCAGAAAGTATAAAGACTACAGAAGACTCAAGTTGAATTCCCACCTCCAGTCTTAGTGTGGGAGCAGGGAACCAGAGTGTTTGTCTTTTCTGTTTCTTCCTTCTTTATAGTATACTAAACTCCTTGCTAAACTTTACACCTTGTGAGACTTTTTCCTCACAAAAAGTGGATCCCAAGGACCTGTGATTTTGAGTGGAAAACTGGGAAGCTGAGGTGGAACCCCAAAAATCTCCCATCAGTGGCATGAAAGAAGACAAAAAGTTTTAATTGTGATCTGGAAAGATACCAGAGCAGATTTCTACTATATAGCTAATCAATAAAAATGGTGTTCCTGTTGATCGGCACCTATGCCTCTCGCTGTAATCTTAGCTAATCGGGAAGCTGAAATGTGAGGATCATGGTTGGAAGCCAGCCTGCGCAGGGAAGTCTATGAGACTTTCCAATTAAAAAGAGGACCTGTGGCTCAAGTGTGTGTTTGGTGTGTGTGTGGGGGTGGGGGGGGCTTGGGGGAGCTCAGGGACCGACCCCGCCCCCTCCAGGTGTGCCCTGCCTGGACCTTTGGGTTTTGTTTGGCCAGTCCTGGGGCTCAAACTCAGGGCCTGGACACTGTCCCTGAGCTCCTTTTGCTCGGGGCTAGCACTCTATACCACTTAAGCCACCGCGCCACTTCCAGCTCCTTCTGTTTATGTGGTACTGAGGAATCGAACCCAAGGCTTCCCGCATGCTGGGCAAGTACTCTACCCCAGAGCCACCTTCCCAACCTTGGACCCTAGGGTTTGCAGCCAACTCTCTGAAACACTTTGATTTCTCCCTCCGCGGCCGGAACAGAGCGGCCCCTGGGCAGGAGGAACGACAGACTGACGTGGGATAGGTAACGGGTGGAATGACCCGGCCATGTCTCCCCCTCCGCCCTCTTACAGTGGATAAAATCAGTTAGGTTTCAACAACACGACGGTCCTCAGGAATTTCCCCGGACGCCCAAGGAGGTCGCCGCTGCGCCGGCCCTCCGGCTACACCTTCAGCCCGGTTTTGCTCTAGGAGTCCTCCAGGCCCGGGCTGCCCTCACTCGATTCTCCACAATCCCACAGTTCCTTGCGCCAAGGACACTTCCGGCGCCGGCGCCAGGCCCCTCTGCACCCTGGCCGCGCGTCTCGACGGTCCCTGGCCGCTGGCCGAGTGGTGTCATGGCGGCGGGCGTCGAGTTGGCAGGACGAGCCCTCAGGACTGGGGAGAGTCGCTGAAACCCAGGAACCCCCCCTCCCGCCCCGCAGCTCGCACGGCGAGGAGCCGAGGGAATGAGACGGAGCCCCGCGAGGGTGTCTCCGTCACTGGCGGCGGCCCTCCGCTGAAGCCCCCGGCCGGCTTACTCCTGTTTTTCCAGGCAGAACCCGGCCGTTGCTAGGAGCTCGAATTCGGCCCTGGAACCCGGAGCTGTGCCCGGGCTCGCCTGCCGCGGCCGGAGGGCCCGGGGCGTGACGTCCGACGACGCGGAGCGGGCCGGGCCGCCCCCCACTGCCGCAGCGGCGATGGCGTCCTGGCTCGGGGGCCTGGGCTCGGGCCTGGGCCAGTCCTTGGGTCAGGTCGGGGGCAGCCTGGCCTCGCTCACGGGCCAGATCTCCAACTTCACCAAGGACATGCTGCTGGAGGGGACGGAGGAGGCGGAAGGTACCGCGGGGGCGGGCGGGGGCGGCCCGGGGGGTGGGGGAGACCCGGGCCACGTCCGTTTGGTCCCCACTTCCAGCTGTCAGGAGACGTGGACGGGCCGTCCAGCGGTGACACGCCGCCCTTTTCTCTTGGCGCTCCTCCGAGCCGGGTTTCCGTGAGGAAGGGCCTGGCTTCCCGGGAAGAGGGCTGGCTCCCCTCCTTTGAATAAGAGGGACTCTGGATGAGTCTGAGTGCCGCGGAACGACCCCGACGCCCGACGCTTTTAGTTTTGTTTAGATCCGGGCGTGCTGATCTCTGACTTTGCCCTCCGTTTGGGGGCGGATCTGCTCTGATTGACTTCCTTTATTTTGACTCGTTTGTTTTTGAAGACAATCACTTGCATTTTTTTTCTTATATTTTGTAACAGTTAAAGTAACTCGCAATTAAAACATTTGATGACTGTTGCCCTGTCTTGCGCATATTATTGGTCCGGGAAACATGGCTGTTTTTCTATTCAGATGATTTATGCTTTTGCTTATCGGGATCACGATGCTGGAAAGGATTTTTGTATGTGATTGCCCATTTCTCCTTATTTAAACAGAATAGGGAAGATATTCTTACCGTTTGGGTATCTCTACCATCCATTCATTTTAAGTCCGCATATCTTGTTTTACGATTGAATAATAACCTAGAATTACATGATCATCAGTGATTAATTACTATTTTGGTTCCTTGACATTTCAGCACGTAGTGTATGGCTCAATAGAATTTTTCAAATTGTCTTGAGTGCAGTGGCTCAGGCCTGTAATCCTAGTTACTCATAGGGAGGCCAAAAGTTGGGATGTAGGTTCAAGGCCACTCCAAGTGAAAAGTTACTGAGACCAGGTCGGAAGCGAAGCTGGGTTTGGGGTCTTGGAGGCTGCCGTTCAGCTATGCAGGAAGCACTGGGCATAACCTATAGGACTCTTTTAACTGTTGCCTAGAGATGGGGGGCGTACCCCCGAGGGTACCGAAGAGGTAGGCACTAGCCCGCAAATCGGAGAGCCCTGAGTTTAAAAATCCAGCACCACCAAAGTAACAGTTTTGAAAAAAACTTTTTTTTTTTTTTGTCGGTTGGGGGCTTGAACTCTGGGCCTGGGCCCTGTCCCTCAGCTCTTCATCTCAAGGCAAGCTCGCTCCCTCCCACTTGAGCTACAATGCTACTTCCGGTTTTCTGAGTGTTTTATTGGAGATGAGAGTCTCCTGCCGCGCTGGCTTTGAACCATGATCCTCAGGATTACAGGCGTGAGCCGCTGGTGCCTGGCTGAAAATTTATTTATTTTTTTTTTGTCGGTCGTGGGGCTTGAACTCTGGGCCTGGGCGCTGTCCCTCAGCTCTTCAGCTCAAAGCGAGCGCTCTACCACTTGAGCTACAGCGCCACTTCCGATTTTCTGGTGGTTTATTGGAGATAGGATTCTCACGGTCTCTCCTGCCCGGGCTGGCTTTGAACTGTGATCCTCAGATCTCAGCCTCCTGAGTAGCTAGGATTACAGGCGTGAGCCACCAGCGCCCGGCTTGAAAAAAAATTTTTTTAATAATATTTTTTGAGATGAAGTGATTACATATATTTCACAAATTTCACAAACACATTTTATTTTATTATTTTTATTTTTTATTTATTTTTTATTATTTTTTTTATTGTAAAGATACTATACAGAGGGTTACAGTTACATGAGTGAGGTAATGAGTACACTTCCTCTTGAACATTGTTACCCCCCTCCATTGTTTTCCCCCTACCATCCCCTCCCTCCCTCTCACAAACACATTTTAACCTTCACAAGGCAAATTGTCATTATCATGGTCTATAAAGTTTGTGAATTCTATGAGCTTTTACAACTATTTCTTCCACATCGGGAGATATGAGCTTTTCTTTCCTTTTGCTTAGTGTAAGCTGTTCTCTTTCCCTCTCATTCTGTCCCTCCTATCTCTGCCCTTGAGTTGTGTAGTTTGTTTTCGTCAATGTCCAGTGCAGCTGATGGGCCCCTCTGTTGTACGTTTTCACTTGTTTCCCTCTGGTTCTGTGCCCTCCTAGTTTCCCTCAGATATGTGTATGTGTGTGTGTGTGTATATATGTGGTCAAGAACATGGAGTCATTTAGAAATAATACGACAAAATTAAGTAGAGGTCCTTTGTTTCTTGAGTCCTGTTTACTTTGTCATATCTCCTTGCATTTTGAATTTAACATCCACATATCAGAGAGACCATGTGCCATTATTTGTCTCTGCTCTTGGATTACCTCGCTCAAGATGATTTGTTCTAGTTCCATCCATTTCCCTGTCCCTTTCTAATGGCTGCATAATAATCCATTGTATATAGGTACAACGGTTTTGGGATCCATTCATCTGTAGTGGGGAGTTTTGAAAATTTCAGTCAAGGTCTGTCTCCAGGGAAATATTGGACTGGTCTTTTAGAAAATGCCTTTCCTTTTCTTTCTCTCTTTCCTCTCTCTTTTTCTTTCTTTTTAAAATTAGTTTACATTAGTTATACAGGAGGGTATTCGCTTGTTGCATTTCACACATTTACAGTGTATTCTAATCAATCTCAACCCCTCTGTCACTCTTCCTGCCTCTCTTCTTCAAGATAATTTTATTTAAAAAAATTTTTTTTAACATACTGGGGATTGAACCACAGGTTTACCACTTGAGGTACATCTCCCACCTTAACAATTTTATTTCCTTTTTTTTGCCAGTCCTGGGGTTTGAACTCGGGGCCTGGACACTGTCCCTGAGCTCTTTTGCTAAAGAGCTAGCACTTTGAGCCACAGCGCCACTTCTGGCTTTTTCTGTGTCTGTGATACTGATGAATGAAAGCACTCTACCACTAAGCCACATTCCCAGCCTTCCTTTTATTATTATTATTAGAATTTATTTATTTATTGTCAGTTGTGAGGCTTGAACTCTGGGTCTGGGCACTGTCCTCAGCTCTTCGGCTCAAGGCAAGCACTCTACCACTTGAGCCACAGCGCCACTTCCAGTTTTCTGGTGGTTTATTGGAAATAAGAATCTTACAGACTTTCCTGCCTGGGCTGGCTTTGAACTAGGATCCTCATATCTCAGCCTCCTGCATAGCTAGGATTACAAGCATGAGCCACTGGTGCCCAAGAGAACGTTTATTTATTTATTTTTTTGGTTGTGGGGAAATGGGAGCTTGCTCAAGGCTAGCACTCCTATGAGCCACAGTGCCACATCCAGTTTTATTTCTTATAAGTTAATAAATTAGCATTCTGTTTAATTTTTCTTAGAGAAGGGTACTGGGGATTGAACTCAGCACTTCAAAACATGCTAAATAACCATCTCTGCCACATAGCTGTACCTCAACACCTATTTTAAAAAATTATGGCTAGTATTTAGTTGAAATTGAGAAAAGTAGTTTGATAGAAAATGCTTAGAACCTGGCGCTGGTAGCTCATGCCTGTAATCCTAGCTACTCAGGAGACTGAGATCTGAGGATCGCGGTTCAAAGCCAGCCCAGGCAGGAGAGTCTGTGAGACTCTTATCTCCAATAAACTAGTAGAAAACCATAAGTGGCACTGTGGCTCAAGTAGTAGAGCACTCTCCTTGAGCTGAAGAGTGCAGGGACAGCGCCCAAGCCCAGAGTTCAAGCCCCAATGACCAACCAAAAAGGAAAAAAGAAAAAGAAAATGCTTAGGATAAACATTTCTTGAACTCTTATTTACAGAATAAAATCTAGATCTCTTAAGTTTTGAGAGATCAAGGACTAAACTTGGGTTCAGTCTCTTTTGGTTGCCACAACTATGTACACTCACATATACAAGTTTGTACTCACAGCTTCTGCTCTATTGAACTTTGTTATGTATTTACGTAATTCCAAGCCTCTGCCTGAAAAGACTGCTTCAACCTCATTTGCCTGGAACATATGACTGCTTACTTATCAAATACTTGGTGAGATCATTCTGACTTCGATATAAGTTGAGTTGATTGGCAGAACTTTATGACCCTTCTCTGTAGTACTTACCATATTGAGTTATGATTTATCATCCCTCTATACCCAGAGTGGGGACTGTGAATTTTTTTTTTACTCTTACATGTGCTTTGATGCATACATGTTCAATAGAAATTATGGGAGTGAGTGATCTGAAATCTGCTAAGCTGCTTGCTGTTTTCATTTTGCTTTTGAGAAAAATCTATGGCACTTTATTAAAATTGCTTTGTCCTTGGTCCTTAACAGTGTTAGACCTTAAGGTTGATTATGACCAGAAAAGAACATTCAATTTCAATTCTAAGATAATCATGGCTAAATTTAACTCTTTCAGACTAAATGTTAATTTTTTTTAATTTCTTTGTTGAGATTAAGTAATTATAAATTTCACAGTATTATGGTATACTGATTCTTAGCTAAAGTCACCAACACATTTTTTTTTTCCCGGTTGTGGAGTTTGAACTCTGGGCTTGAGTGCTGTCCCTCAGCTCTTCTGTTCAAGGCTAGCACTCTACCACTTGAGCCACTAGCGCCACTTCCTGTTTTCTGGTGAGTTATTGGAGTTAAGAGTCTCACAGACTTTCCTGCCTGGGCTGCCTTTGAACTGCCATCTTCAGATCTCAGCCACCTGAGTAACTAGGATTACAGGTGTGAGCCACCAGCACCAGGCTCACCAACACATTTTAACCTTCACAATGCAAATTGTAATTATCTTGATCTACAAAGCTATTTTCCTTTTGTATTGTTTAATGGCTTATTTTATTACTTTATTTTAACATTGGAAAGGTAGACTACAGTTCATTTATCCAGCAAGCATTTAGAGTTCCTAATTGTGGCAGAAATGAAAAAGGAAATAATTTCAAAGTAGCGCTATTGGTACTTTGTGAAAACCATCCATCTTTACAATAGTAGGTCACTATTCTACCAACACTATATTGAAGTAGTCAAGGTTGACAGCTTGGGCTTTTAAATTAGATCGATATGGGTTGAAATTCTAAGCACATTACAAGTTGTGGGAATTGGGGCAAATTATTAGATACCTAACCTCTAAAAATCAGTTTTCTTATCTATTAAAAAGGAACAATCTTACCAGTTGTAGTGTTTGAGAATTAAATAAACTCATGAGTATAAAATGAATTGTACTTAGCAGTTAACAAGTACTAAAATGGATATTATGTTTTCCCCCACAGAGAAATCAGAATTTGTTTTCAAGATATCTTCCCTTTACTTTAAAAGTCCAGAAATTGGGGGCTGGTGATAACGCTTAGTGCTAGAGCACCTACCTGGCATGTATGAGGCTCTGGGGTTCATTCCTAGCACCATAAACAAAGGTAGGATACTTTTTAGCTGGAGGAAGGAGAATAGCTAAAGAGAAAGAGGGGTGGTCTAATCTAAACCTTGAAACAATTGCTGATATTAGCGATTACTTTCCTGTGAAGACTAGATTATACTTTGTCCTCTTCAGAGTAGTAATTAGTCCTTGCTGAGTTTCAAACAAAATGTACCTTCAACCACAAAAGTAACCCTACCTGATTATTTTCAAGACAAAAAGAGTGTGTTTGTTACCATAGATAATGTCACTTAAAAAAATTAAAAGTTCTGGTACTGAGGCTTGAACTCAGGACCAGGGCACTTTCCCTTAGTTTTATTGTTCAAGGATAGTGCGCTACCAGTTTAGGACAGCTACACTTCCAGCTTTTTGCTGGTTAACTGGAGATAAGAATCTCAGACTTTTCTCTCCTGGCTAGTTTCAAATCACAGTTCTCAGATCTTAGCCTTCTGAGTAGCTAGGATTACAGGTATGCCCAGAAATAAGTATACCACTTGTATTCTTTTCTTATTTTAACTGTAGTTCAGAGGAGTTATTTTGATTAGTTGATTATTTCTCAGACGAGGCTTTATTATGTAATCCTGGTCTCTGCCTATCAAGTGCAGAAATTGCAGACATCTACCATCACTCTTGACCCAGAGAAGGCTTTTTTGTAAAGTGCTATGAGTAAAGGGGTAAAAACACTAGTAACAAAAGAAATCAAGGTACTCATGTAACTGTAACCTCTCTAAACAGTATTTTTACAATAAAAAACATATAAAAAAGAAGAAATTGAGATTGTAACTCTGTGAATGATTTCCTGACACGATCGATAGTGCCATTTTTGCACTGCTGAGCTCTAACTGCTTTTAAATGAAAATGTGCCAGCAGAGTGAGCCTATTCCACTTTTAATGAATTGTCCCTGTTATTTTAAATAAGTGTTCTCAGTGTATTTTGGATATTTGTGCAGAGGTCATAATTAGTATTGGGATTGAAAATTGAAAATAAGGATCCTGAGTAGCTAGGATTATAGATGTGCTACTAGTGCTCTGCCCCTACATTTTTGCTGTTATTGTTGTTGGTCATGGGGCTTGAACTCTGGACCTGGGCTCTGTCCCTCAGCTCTTCAGCTCAAGGTGAGCACCCTACCACTTGAGCCACAGTGCCACTTCCAGCTTTTTATGCTTATGTGGTGCTGAGGAATTGAACCCAGGGCCTCATGCATGCAAGGCAAGCACTCTACCACGGAGCCACCTTCCCAACTCTGTCCCTACATTTTTAACAAATTCCAAGGGGTAGATATCTATAAGAGATCAGCAAAGAGAATGATCTATGTGACAATGAAGAACATTAGTGGCCAGGATAGTTGTGATGAAAGTGAAATGACTGGTGTGTTCTGAATTTGCTCTCATATTAGCCTACTATTCAGTCTAAACTCAGTGAAGTGTATTTTCCTTAAAATGCCAGTGTAAGGCTGAGGATAAAGCTATGAGGCAGAAATGTAGCCTAGCATGTGCAAGGCCCTGGGTTCAATACATAAACATTCTCTCTCTCTCTCTCTCTCTCTCTCTCTCTCTCTCTCTCTCTCTCTCTCTCTCTCTCTCTTTATCTCTTTCTCTGTCTCTCTCTTTCTCTCCTATCCTTCTCTGACTCTCTCTCCATATAGTGATAGTGCTTATCAAGTATTTAATTTATACTGTTTTGTTTTGTTTTGTTTTTTTGTAACAGACTTACCTAATTCTGGGAGAAGGGAAATTGAAGCCATTCATGCAATCTTAAGATCAGAGGTAAGAAAAAGATTATCAAAATTTGATTTGTTTTTTGAAACCATGAGAGGTATTTATACTTTCTGTTCTTTTTTGTTTGTTTGTTTTGTACCATTCCTGGGGTTTCAATTCAGGGCCTGAGGGCTGTCCTTGAGCTTTTTGGCTCAAGGTTAGCACTCTACCACTTGAGCCACAGCTGTGTTTCCAGCTTTTTGATAGTTAATTGGAGATAACAATTTCCCAGAGTTTCCTGCCTGGGCTGTCCTTGAACAGCAGTCCTGGGATCTTAGCCTCCTGAGTAAGATTACAGGCATGAGCCATCAGCCCTGGGCTCATAAGAAGATCTTATATTTAAAGAAAATTGAAAAATATATTCATGTATAACATTATTGAAGTACTGGTCTAAAAAGAAAAGACCTGGCCCAACAAAGACAGTGTTTTGAAGATGCAGTTTACTTTTGGTCAATGTTCTGTCCACATTGTTATATGATAGCATTGTCAGTTCTTCATTTGATATGATGATATACTTTAGTTCTTTATGCCTGCAAATGTTAAGACACCTTCTTCTGCCTTCAAGACTTTGTAACTTTAAGTGCCTGAATAGGTTCACAAGCATAGTGACTGAAGAGAGTTAAAGAGGAGAAGCAGTCAAGGGAACCTAGGAGTAAAGGAAGTCCACCTGTGCAGAGGTTCAGGTGTTCTTATTAGTCATCAGAATATCATGTTCTGAAGAGACTTTCCAACACTTACCATCTCTTGCTGCTGCTGTTTCATGAAAGGAGATATGAAACATTTTATTTTAAGTTGTTATACATATTTTGGTGCTTGAAAAATGGATACAAAGAAGTTAAGAATGTCAAATTAATTTTATGTTTTGGTTGTGATTAGTTGATATCTAGTCATGACTAATTCTGGACTAATAGGACTAATTCTGCTTAATAAGAATGAAGACATCTTGGGCAGGGTTCACAGGAAAGCCATAAAGGAAAGTCTTTCAGAATGGGAACTCTGGTAAAGAACTGCACTATTGGGCTGTGAAGGTGGCTCAGTGGTAGAGCGCTTGCCTTGCATGCATGAGGCCCTGGGTTCAATTCCTCAGCACCACATAAGCAAAAAGAAAAAAGCCGGAAGTGGCGCTGTGGCTCAAGTGGTAGAACACTAGCCTTAAGCTGAAGAGCTGAGGAACAGCACCTAGAGTTCAGGCCGCACAACCAGACCCACCCCCCCCCCCCCAAAAAAAAAAAAAAAAGAACTGCACTATTCTGCCTTGGAATAGGAGCAATGAGAGTACACTTAGTAATAGTACTGCAGGAAAAGGTAATCTCAGGGACTGTGGTCAGCATGTTTCTTTTACTAAGTATAAAAGACAACACTGGAATAATTTTGGAGAAAATAGCTACTGACCAGCATTGTTGAACTCTGTTCTCAAGAATTAAGGTGAGATTGTGGAATTTGAAAGTAGAGGGACCTCTATTATATTAGTCTCTGACTGTAGAAGATAGCAGTTTGGTGGCAGTTGGAGATCTTAACAGTAATTACTAGTATGAGTAGGTGTTCTAGTGATGGATGAACTCAATAGTTTTTTGGAAATGCTTGAGAAAGCACTGTTCCTGACCCACTTAGGAAAGTTAAACAGCAGCATTAACTCAGGTAAATTTGCCATTGGTGGAGGGAAAGGTGGGTAGGTTAGCCTGCTCAGTGAATAACTGCTCTGTTTTCAGACTCTTCTCTCCTGTTGCTTATGGCTCCTTTATAGTCCAGTGTTACTGGATTAGGACAAGTTGATCCTAATGTTGGGGAATACTTACTTTTGGTAAAACAGATCCCTGTGCAAGCCAGCTTCCTCATTTGTTGCTTATACAAAGTAGCATGAGCTCAAATACTAGAGAGTAACAGGGCCTTTTTGTGTATGTGTGCACACACAAAAAAATTAAACTTAGGGCTTCAGGCACACTAGGCAAGTAGCTTTACTACTTGAGTTGCACTACTAGCCCCTTTTGTTTTTGTTTTTGAGACAGGTTCTTCTAGCTTTGTCCAGACTAGCCTCAAACTCAAGATTTCTCCTGCCTCTACCTCCTCATTCAGTAGTGGGATTATAGGCATATATCAACAAGCTCGACTAAGGGCTTTTTTTCCTAGTTAATTTTAACCTTATGCGATTCTTGCTTCATAAACTATTCCTTAGCCTTATGTGAATGAATGAGTCTATTCCTGTTCAATATCACTGCTACAAAAGAATAAGGTGATATGGTTGAACATTCTATTTAGAAGGTGTTGGTATAGGAGGAAGGCTATGTGTTCCGAAAGGAAATTAAATTTGCTTCCAGATATTAATAGGTAGAGGAATCGAACCCAGGGCCTCAGGCATGCAAGGCAAGTGCTCTACCACTGAGCCACCTTCCCAGCCCAATTGCTATCCTTTTTAAAAGATGATGCAATATGTTAGGCAGAGCAGCAGAAAACTGGTTGTTTCACTATTGCAGTATTCTTCTCAGTGATTCCTTGGATCTTCTGTTTTCTTTCTTTTATTTTGGGCAATATTAGTATTTGAACTATGGTCCTTGTACTTGTTAGGTATGCACTCTAACCACTGAGCCATGCCTTCAGTCCTATTTCCTGCTGGTAATTTTCTTTGAAATAGGTTCATTTCCTGCCATATGAGTTAGTTCTAAGCTTTTCTGCCAAGGCTTGCCTTTGAACTATGAAATCTAAGCTAGGATTACACAGATGAGTCAATGGTGCCTAGCTATATTTTCTTACTGTTTTTTTGTTTGTTTGTTTTTTGTTTCTAGAGCTGAGGACCAAACTCAGGGCCTTGCGCTTGCCAGGCAGGTGCTCTTCCACTGAGCCTCTGTTTTTGGTTTTCGGTTTCTTTTGTTTAACATAGTTGGAAATACTTGATGAATAATGATGAAATAATTATCAAATTATAAAACAGGAAAATGTTTCAAGAGACAGTCAGTAAAATAAATAATCCCATGATTATTAGATTTAGAAATGTAATATATCCTATGGTAATTGCCAAGAGAGAATGAGTTTTATGCTATTCAAAAAGATAGGCAAACTTTGCTGTTGGAAGACCTCTAGGAAAAGATAAGTAGTCATCCTAGCTACTCAGAAGGTTGTGATTGGAAGAACATGATTCAAGACCAGCCCAGGCAGAAAAATCTACAAGACTCAATCTCCAATTAGTCAGAAAAATGCCAAGGTAGAGATGTGATTCAAATAGTAGAGCAGCAGCTGTGGGCCCAAAAGCTGAGTGAGAGAAGCTGAGAGTTCACAGTGCTGAGTTCAAGCCCCAGAATTAACAAAGAAAAAAAAATATAAAAGTGGTAAATTTCCATTTTTGCAACTAATTAGGACTGATTATTAAAAAACAACAACAAAAAAAAAAACACACCAAAAACTGAAGTTGGCTTCTTAAACAGAATTGGTTACTTTGGGTTGTGATTGTGTCATGGACTCCTGAGATCAGGAGTGTAACCAGACTTTAGAAAGGGGTTGCAACCAGAAATGTAGGCACCAGGAGTCTTTCTCCCACTCTTCTTCCCCTACTCCCTCTTCTCATCTCCTTCTCCCTCTCCCTTCTCTTTCTACTTCCCCCTCTCTCTCCCTTCTTCTTCTCCCTTGCTTTTCTTCCTTCCTTCTTCTATCTTCCTGGATTGAACCAAGGGCCTGGTGCAAGCTAGGTTAACATTCTATCATGCCCCTAGCCCTTTTCTTTGTATTTTGTTTTTTCAAGATAGGGTCTTGCTAACTTTTCCCACACTGATCCTGACTTCTGTCTTCCTGCCTGTACTTCCCAAGTAGCTAGGATTATAGGAATATACCAATATCCCCAGCAGGAGTGTCTTTCTCATATTCGTTTCTGCTCTTCTTTATGTTAATTTATTTTTGCCTCCTTTCAAATCAGTGTCCTCTGTTCTATATTTCATACATTAGAAAATAGAGTCTTGGGCTGGGAAGATGGCTCAGTGGTAGAGTGCTTGCCTTGCATGCATGAGGCCCTGGGTTCGATTCCTCAGCACCACATAAGCAAAAAGAAAAAAGCCGGAAGTGGCGCTGTGGCTCAAGTGGTAGAGCGCTAGCCTTGAGCTGAAGAGCTGAGGGACAGCGCCCAGGCCCAGAGTTCAGACTCCACGACCGGACCCAAAAAAAAGAAAATAGAGTCTTACCTGTAATCCAGCAGTCAGAAGACTGAGGCAGGAGGATGACTAGTTGGTGGCCAGCCTGGGATACAAAGCAAGTTCAAGGCCCCGTCTCAATAAAACAAAAGGAAGAAAAGGAAGAAAAAAAAGGAAGAAAATATGGCCCCTGACAAGTCTCAGTATGTTATGAGTTTTACCACCTAAAAAGAATGTATTATTTGTATATTTTCTCAGTTTTATATAGCCAGGGATGAGAGCAGACATCCATGCAGATATCAAGCACATTTAAAGTTTTGTGTTTTACTAAGCCTTTTTAGACTTTTAGAAACTGTTTTTTTTTTTTTTTTTTTTTTTAACCAAGCAACAAAATATTTATTAGGGTAATGGGAGGGGGAAGTTAAATCAGTCCTCAAGGCCCTCGCAACCAGGCTTTGAAGGAAAACCTTAAGTTGGGTGTTGAGTTTCAACAGTACATTTCACCTAACAAAAATGAAGACAGTAGACAGCATGCTTGGTTATTCTACAGAACACTAAGCATAGTTGTGAATGAAAGCTTCAACATAGTAGTACTTTTTTCTCATTAATAGACACTTGCATCAGTGATAGAAATATGTATGAGACTCACAATAGTTGATTTCCAAGATCTTGCACTTCAATGAGTTGCAGGGTGAGTGGCTGCCTCGTGCATTTACACTGAAACCCAAGCTTGCAAGAACTCTGTGCTTGCTCTCATGTTCTGCTCTCACTGTCTGAAGATCCTATTCCTTCCTTCCTTCCTTCCTTCCTTCCTTCCTTCCTTCCTTCCTTCCTTCCTTCCTTCCTTCCCTCTTTCCTTCCTTCCTTCCTTCCCTCTTTCCTTCCTTCCTTCCTTCCATCTTTCCTTCCTTCCTTCCTTCCTTCCTTCCTTCCTTCCTTCCTTCCTTCCTTCCTTCCCTCTTTCCTTCCATCTTTCCTTCCATCTTTCCTTCCTTCCTTCCATCTTTCCTTCCTTCCTTCCTTCTTTCCTCCCTCCCTCCCTTCCTTCTTCCCTTCTTCCCACCCTTCTCTCTCCTTCCCTTTAGAAACTGTTTTTTGGTTTTTTGGGTTTTTTTTTTGCTGGTTGTGAGGCCTGAACTCTAGGCCTGGGCGCTGTCCCTCAGCTCTTCAGCTCAAGGCTAGTGCTCTACCACTTGAGCCACAGTGCCACTTCTAGCTTTTTCTGCTTATGTGGTGCTGAGGAATTGAACCCAAGGCCTCATGCATGCAAGGCAAGTGCTCTACCACTGAGCCGCCTTCCCAGCCCCATAAACTGGTTTTTTTGTATGTGTGTTGGAGGGTCCTGGGATTTGAACTTAGGGACTGGGCACTTTCTCTGAGCTTTATGGCTCAAAGGTAATGCTTTACCACTTTCAGTTTTTTTGTTTGTTTGTTTGTGGGGGATTTTTTTTGGGTGGTTAATTGGAGATAAGAATCTCATGGGCTTTCCTGCCCAGGCTGGCTTTGAAGTGAGATCCTTAGATCTTAGCCTACTCAGTAATTTAGGATTACAGGTGTGAGCCACTATGCCTAGCAAGAATCTGATTTTGACTTCAGTATACTGAAGTCAGTTAGGTGCAGGTTTTTGGGTTTTGTTTTTTTTTAATTATCAGCTCACAGGAATTCATTCACAGTTTGCTAGTAGAATGGATGATAATTGGTTGTATGACGGTTCTTATTACTCTTTCTTCAAGTCTTTGACAGATTTCTAGAGATAGAGTACTAAAGGAAAGTTTTTAATGTGCTTTATTATTTGCTTTTCTCTGGGGATTTTATATAATCCCACTGGATCTTAATTTTCATCTCTGTGAATGTCAGAAGCTCCTAGGATCTAAGACAAAAGTGACATTTCCAAAGTGAAATCCCCTTGCCTTCCCTGCACCAGGGCCTTTCTCCACCAGCAGCCTCCTTTCTCATTCATTGCTGTTAAAGGCCAGAATTCTGTCTGAGATCTTATACTTTACATCACTTTTTTTTTTCTGGTCATGAGGCTTGAACTCTGGGCCTGGGTGCTATCCCTAAGATTTTCAGCTTAAGGCAAGCACTCTACCACTTGGGCCACAGCGCCACTTCCGATTTTCTGATGGTTTATTGGAGATAAGAGTCTCATGGACATTCCTGCCTGGGCTGGCTTTGAACCTCGATCCTCATATTTCAGCCTCCTGAGTAGCTAGGATTACAGGCGTGAGTCCCTGGTGCCCGGCTACATCACTTTCTTATGTGAAGCAGTACATTCATGATGCTGTGCATATCACATTACTAATGTGTTTGGCTTGTAGTCTTCTTGTTGACAGTATGTTTTTCTTCTAGAATGAAAGACTTAAAAAACTTTGTACTGATCTAGAAGAAAAGCATGAAGCATCAGAGCTTCAAATAAAGCAACAATCTACAAGTTACCGAAATCAGCTACAACAGAAAGAGGTAAAGTTCCTTCATTCTTATTTCACTATGAGCTTTAGATCCATACTAATATTGAAAGAGTATTGAATTTAATAAAACTCGGGAAGATTTTCTGTTAATTTTATATTATATAAACCAATGTTTGTGGAGATAATTAAAAGTTTTTGTATCTGTTTTCAAAATTTAGATCAGCTAGTTTCTAGTTCTTTCAGTGTCATGATAAATAAAAATATCTTCTACAGCCGGGCGCTGGTGGCTCACGCCTGTAATCCTAGCTACTCAGGAGGCTGAGATCTGAGGATCGCGGTTCAAAGCCAGCCTGGGCAGGAGAGACCGTGAGACTCCTATCTCCAATAAACCACCAGAAAACCGGAAGTGGCGCTGTAGCTCAAGTGGTAGAGTGCTCGCCTTGAGCTGAAGAGCTGAGGGACAGCGCCCAGGCCCAGAGTTCAAGCCCCACGACCGACAAAGAAAAAAAAAAATCTTCTACATGAAAGGTTTTTGCAACCTGATGGGTATTGATAATTCCAGGTGATAAAATGAATTACTAGAATAAAATTAATACAAAGAAAATTACAAGTTCAAATTAAGCTTAGAGTCCCTTGTTTTCATTGTGACTGACTCAGCACAGGTGTAATTACTGCTGAGTTGCTTGAAATCTATTAGGCCTTATTCTTTCAGTTCCTATACTTACTACCACTAATGATGAGTGCACATGGCATCAGTCCATGGGTCACACTCTCAGTAGCATTGATTCATAGAGATCATGGTAAATAGCAATCCAGAGTTACTAGTCACACTTTGAGCAGCCTTGTATGGTGGCACATACCTATGATCCCATCTACTTGTGAGACAGAGGAAGGGGGATCATGAGTTCGTGTATACACATACACACACACACACACACAACACGCACACGCACACACGCACACGCACACACACACACACACGCACAAATATGTACTTATATCCTCCAGAAGATTTTATTTTTTTATTTTTATTTTTTTGGTTGGTTGTGGGGCCTGAACTCTGGGCCTGGGCACTGTCCCTCAACTCTTCAGCTCAAGTCTAGCGCTCTACCACTTGAGCCACAATGCTACTTCCAGTTTTGTCTGCTTATGTGGTGTTGAGGGCCTCATGCCTGCAAGGCAAGCACTCTACCACTGAACCACCTTCCCAGCCCCCTCCAGAAGATTTTGACAGAATATGCTGTAAAGAAGGCTATGATGTTTTTCATTTTCCAAAGCTTCATTACTTACCCCATTGTTGCAAACAAGCTATTTAAATTTTGGCTTTTTTTTTTTTTTGCCAGTGCTAGGGCTTGAACTCAGGCAGGGCCTGGGCACTGTCCCTAAGCTGCTTTTGCTAAAGGCTAGCACTCTACCACTTGAGCTACAGTGCCATTTCTGGCTTTTTCTGTTTATGTGGTACTGAGGAATCAAACCCAGGGCTTCATGCATGCTAGGCAAGCATCTACCACTAAGCCACATTCCCTGCCCCAGTTTGGAACTTTAGTTTGTTATTAGAGCTTGCATTTGTATAGCTCTATAACTCAATATAAATATCTACTCTATAATGACAACTTCTTTTTTTTTTTTTTGCCACTACTGGAGTTTTATCTGAGGTCCTAATTATTGCTTGAGCCACAGCTTCATGATGGCATTTTCACAAAAAATCGAAGATAAGAGTCTCACAGACTTTCCTGCCCAGGCTGATTTTGAATTTCCATCCTCAGATCTCTGATGACATATTTGTATTATAACTACACCTAAAATATGGATTTCAGTACTTTTTACTAGTGTGAAAGCTAATATGTAACTATACAGATGTTATTTTCTGAACCTATTTGCTGTCCTCATTGTGATGTTCACATTCCCCAGAGATGAAATTTGTTTGTAGAAAGTGAATGTGAAAATTTTTTTTTAAATTTCTTTCTTTTTGGGGGGGGTTCGGTTGTGGGGCCTGAACTCTGGGCCTGGGCACTGTCCTTCAGCTCTTCAGCTCAAGGCTAGCGCTCTACTACTTGAGCCACAGCACCACTTCCGGCTTTTTTCTTTTTGCTTATGTGTTGCTGAGGAATTGAACCCAGGGACTCATGCATGCAAGGCAAGCGCTCTACCACTGAGCCACCTTCCCAGCCCTGAATGTGAAAATTTTTTTATTGTGACATATACCATAAATATATTTGATGTTGGTTTATGTAATTCCATAACTGTGTACATGAAGAAATATTACTAGTTACTTTAATAACATCACATTTTCTTTACTTGAGAATAGTATTTCTTGTACTAGAGTACTTTATACAAAGCTTAATTTTTCTCTAGATTACCTATGTGCCTTGGATAATCTTCCATTCAGATTGGATGTAGTATTATGGTAGGTTCTGTATTTGTAACATCTTTTTTTTGGGGGGGGAGGGAGGGTCCAGTCATGGGGCCTGAACTCTGGGCCTAGGCGCTGTCCCTCAGCTCTTCAGCTCAAGGCTAGCACTCTACCCCTTGAGCCACAGCGCCACTTCCGGCTTTTTTCTTTTTGCTTATGTGGTGCTGAGGAATCGAACCCAGGGCCTCAGGCATGCCAGGCAAGTGCTCTAACATTGAGTCACCTTCCCAGCCCCTGTATTTGTAACATCTTGTGGGCTATGATGTATAGTATTGCTAGCCCTCAGTCAAAACAAAGTTACCTGTGCATTTTAAGCCTAAATCTAATCATAGCCACTTACACAAACACTCCTAACAGGAGAATTCTCAGGAAACTTTTTTTTTTTTTTTTTTTTTTTTGGGAGGGGGGGGGGGTCTGGTCGTGGAGCCTAAACTCTGGGCCTGGGTGCTGTCCCTCAGCTCTTCAGCTCAAGGCTAGCGCTCTACCACCTGAGCCACAGCGCCACTTCCGGCTTTTTTCTTTTTGCTTATGTGGTGCTAAGGAATCGAACCCAGGGCCTCAGGCATGCAAGGCAAATGCTCTACCACTAAGTCACCTTCCCAGCCCCTCCGGAAACTTTTGAACTTATAAACTGACACACTTTTCATTTTCTCATTATTTAAGGTTTGCAAGTCAACAAACAGCCCTAAGAACTTGCCCATACCTCTTACACAGAAGATAGTAAACCTATGTTTACATAGAAATTAATTGCTTTTAAACTTCAAGTAAGGATGAGTGCTTGAGCTCACACCTATACTCATAGCTACTCAGGAAACTGAGATTTCAGGATTGTGGTTAAGGCCAGTCCAGGAGGAAAGTCTGTGAGCCACTTATCTCCAATTGATCCCAAAACTGTGGCTCAAAGTGGTAGGCTCCAGGACAATGCCCAGCCTCTGAGTCAAGCCCTAGGACCACACTATCACAACCACCACCACCAACAAAAGAAAACTTCAAGTGAAATTCTAATCTGTATACTATTCAAAACATTATATCTGCTTTAACTATAGTAATTGTGTTCATTTTTAATAAAAATCTTGTGATTAGAGTATTATAGAAGAGTCACTTCATAGAGTACCATTATTGGATAACCTTATACAAATCATTCTGCTTTTCAGTGTTATGAATTTGGTAAAAGGTCAATAAAGTA
Source organism: Dipodomys spectabilis (assembly GCF_019054845.1). Taxonomy (NCBI): domain Eukaryota; kingdom Metazoa; phylum Chordata; class Mammalia; order Rodentia; family Heteromyidae; genus Dipodomys; species Dipodomys spectabilis. The sequence goes on from NW_024870834.1 coordinate 6,337,632, forward strand.
CTTTATAATTTGGATTATAAATATTTAGGTTGAAATCAGCCACCTTAAAGCAAGACAGATTGCACTACAGGATCAGTTGCAGAAACTGCAGACGGCTGCTCAGTCAGTGCATTCAGGAGCTGGCAGTGTAACAGCAACCACCACATCATCTTCATTTGGCTATGGGATCAGTCATCATACTTCTGCATTCCATGATGATGACATGGACTTCAATGACATAATTTCATCACAACAAGAAATAAACAGATTGTCAAATGAAGTTTCAAGACTTGAATCTGAAGTTGGCCATTGGAAGCATATTGCTAAGGTAGTAAATTTGAATGCCGTTTTGGGAAGTATTAAGTGAGTATTAAGTGAACCTAGGATTCAAAAGATAAAAACTGAAGTTAGATTTTTTTTTTGCCTTGGAGTCTTTGAGGTGTCTGTTGGGAACACCAGGACTTGCAAGCTGACACTGCTGCCTGGGATATTTTAATCTCGTGTTTGTGGATGGGAGGGTTGAGCTTGTGTGTGTTCGTGTGCGGTGGTGGTGGAGTTTGAACTCAGGGCCTGGTCACTGTTCCTTAGCTTTTTTACTCAAGGCTGATGCTCTAACATTTGAGCCACAGCTCTACTTCCAACTTTATGGTGATTAATTGAAGAGAGACTCATGGTTCCAAGCTGGCTTCAAAATCCAATTTTCTGATCTCAGCCTCTTGAGTAGCTAGAATTAGAGGCATGAGTAAGCTTTAGTGACATTAAAATGAAAATCTGACCATTGGTATTTGTTCATCTATTTTATGTTATTTCTCATGTATTAGAAATTAAATTATTAAATTAAACCCGGGCATGAGGCCCCGGGTTTGATTCCTCAGCACCACATAAACAGAAAAAGCCGGAAGTGGCACTGTGGCTCAAGTGGTAGAAAGTTCAGGCCCCCCATGACTTAATTACTTACTTTCTTTCTTTCCTTCTTTCTTTCTATTGTGGAACTTGAACTTGGGGCTTGGGCTCTGTCTCTGAGTTCTTTTGCTCAAGGCTCATGCTCTACCAACTTTGAGCCACACTTCCACTTCCCATTTTTGAGTGGCTAATTAGAGATAAGAGTCTCACAGGAGCCGGGCTCTGGTGGCTCACGCCTGTAATCCTAGCTACTCAGGAGGCTGAGATCTGAGGATCGCGGTTCAAAGCCAGCCCGGGCAGGAGAGACCGTGAGACTCCTATCTCCAATAAACCACCAGAAAACTGGAAGTGGTGCTGTAGCTCAAGTGGTAGAGCGCTCGCCTTGAGCTGAAGAGCTGAGGGACAGTGCCCAGGCCCAGAGTTCAAGCCCCACGACCGACAAAAAAAAAAAAAAAAAAAAGAGTCTCACAGGGACTTTCCTGCCCAGGCTGGCTTTGAACCTCAATCTTCAGATCTCAGCCTCCTGAGTAGGATTATAGGCATGAACAACCAGTGCCTGGCTTGAGATTATTTTCCATCTTTTTTGTGAATATAATATAGTTATGAAAAAGAAATTTTTTTGGGGGGGTCCGGTCGTGGGGCCTGAACTCTGGGCTGTCCCTCAGCTCTTCAGCTCAAGGCTAGCGCTCTACCACTTGAGCCACAGCGCCACTTCCGGCTTTTTTCTTTATGTGGAGCTGAGGAATCGATCCCAGGGCCTCAGGCATGCGAGGCAAGCACTCTGCCACTGAGCCACCTTCCCAGCCCCTGAAAAAGAAATTTTTTATTAGCTTATATTACTTATACAAGGAGGGATTTCATTGTTACATATAGTTTCACATATTTATAATATATTCTTATCAATTACTCTACTGCTCTACCACTCCAAAAAGAGAAATCTTTCTTAAAATATCTACTTGTTTCCCATGTTGCTAGACGTTTCTAGTACTCAAAATACACCTATATATAAGACAGTTTGTTCATTTTATCTCCAAAAAAGCAGTAATTCTTAAACTTTGTAAAAACCAATCTAGAGAACTTGGTAGATTTCCTACCTTTAGATATTTTGATTTGCTTTTTTAGAAATTTGCTTTTTTTAGAAATGACATTTAAGCAAATTCTGGTAATCTAAGGAACACATTTTCAGAAACAATGAAGCGGCAGGTAAGGTGGCACCCATTTGTTCTCTAGCCTCTAGGAAGTTGAGGCAGGAGGAAGGGGAGCTGGAGACCAGCCCAGGCTGCATAGTATTCCAGGATAGTCTGAGCTGCATAGTGAAACTGTGTCTCAAAAACAAACCCCAAAAAAACATTGATAGGGTAAAGTGTCACAAGAAAGAAATAGATTTTTGGTATGTTCACTTAAACCTATCTTGAACTCTTAGTACATGTCAGACCTGTAATGAAATATAAAGATGGAGAGGCATCTCTGGGCCTTGGTAGGCCTGTAATCCTAACTACTCAGGAAGCTGAGATCTGAGGATCATAGTTCAAAGCCAGCCAAGGCAGAAATATCAGTGAGATTCTTTTCTCCAGTTAAATCACCAAAAAAACTGGTAGTGGAGTTGTGCCTCAAGTGGTAGAGCACTACCCTTGAGCCAAAAAGCTCAGGGACAGTACCCAGGCCTGAGTTCAAGCCCCAGGACCTGCTCAAAAACAAAACTAAACAACAACAACAAAAAATTGAAGAGCTGGGGCTGGGAAGGTGGCTCAGTGGTAGAGCACTTGCCTTGCATGCTCGAGGCCCTGGGTTCGATTCCTCAGCACCACATAAGCAAAAAGAAAAAAGCCGGAAGTGATGCTGTGGCTTAAGTGGTAGAGCGCTAGCCTTGAGCTGAAGAGCTGAGGGACAGTGCCCAGGCCCAGAGTTCAGGCCCCACGGCCGGACCCAAAAAAAAAAAAAAAAAATTGAAGAGCGTAATTGGACTTGTCAGTGGGCTTAACCTTCTAGCAAGACGTAACAAAAATTAACATTTGTAATACTATATAAAATGCTAAAATGTTTCCATATACATTATCTCAGTATATTATTTATGTGAAATAGTTATTGCTTCTAGTTTTCAGGTAAGAAACTGAAGTTATTAAAAATAATATATTCATTGTCACAGTGATTGTTGCGATTCAGATACACTTTTTTTTGTAGTGCTAAGGATTGAACTCAGGGCCTCACACATACTGTGCAAGTGTTCAACTATTGAGTATCCTCCCTAGCCTCCTCCCCCTCCTTTTTGAGATGGTAGTCTCATTTTGTTTATGAGGCGGGGATTTGAACTTGCAATCCTGCTTCAGCCGCCAGAGTAGGCTCTCCTACACAGGTTTGTGTTATTGTGTCTGGCTTAGATACACATCTTCTGACTCCAAATCCCATGATCTTTCTATTATGCCATGTTTGTTTTTTTCAGTCATGGAGCAGCTCAAGTGCTAAGATTACAGGCCACCTAACTGTTTCCTCTGTTTTTGTCTCTGTCTCCTCCCCCGCTCCCCATCTCTCTCTCTTTCTCTCTCTCTCTCTCTTTCTCTCGCTCCCTCCCTCCCTCCCTCCCTTCCCTTCTCCCTTTCTCCCTTCTCCCTTTCTCCCTTTCTCCCTTTCTCCCTAGAGAGGGACTTCACTGCTGGGAATCAAACCCACGACTTTTTGTGTACTGTGTACTTGTTCAACCACTAAGGTATAGCCTCAGCTCCATGTATATTTAAAAGTAGGCAGGAGAGAGGCTTTTGAATGCTTTTACCATAGATTAATGATACATGTTTCGATAATGGATAATGCTAATTGCCTTTATTATATCATGTGTCCGTGCATTGAAACACCACATTATATTCCATAGATACTTATAATGTATCAGTTTTAAAATACTTTAGGAAGTGGTGCTGTGGCTCAAGTGGTAGAGCGCTGTCCTTGAGCTGAAGAGTGCAGGGTTAGCGCCCAAGCCCAGAGTTCAAGCCCCACAACTGATAAAAAAAAAAAAAAAAAAAAAACTTTAAAGATAAATAAGTATTATGCAACTTTGAGAAGAGAAAGAACACAAAAGATTATTTTATATTGAAGTCGAAATCTGGGTAAAATCATTTTGAAAAGAATTTTACTTTCTCTTTGTTAGCATTAGTATTAAGAAACTTTGGATTGTAAAAATTTCCTTTTAAAAACCATTCCATTCAGCTGGGCTCACGCCTGTAATCCTAGCTACTCAGGAGGCTGAGATCTAAGGATCGCGGTTCAAAGCCAGCCCTGTGAGACTCCTATCTTTAATAAACCACCAGAAACTGGAAGTGACGCTGTAGCTCAAGTGGTAGAGCGCTCGCCTTGAGCTGAAGAACTGAGGGACAGCGCCCAGGCCCAGAGTTCAAGCCCCACGACCGACAAAAAAAAAAAACAAAAAAACAAAAAACAACCATTCCATTCTCCTCACATTTACATTTTCTTAAGCAGAATAAAATATTCATTTTTTTCTTTTTTTGTTTTGAAAGCTATCATCCCCAGTTGGTTAAAAAAAGTTTTAAATATAATATCATTTTACTACTTTGAAGAGTGCTTATTGGAAAGTATCTTTTTTTTGTTGTTGGTCCTGGGGCTTGACCTCTGGGCTTGGGCGGTATCACTCAGCTCTTCAGTTCAAGATAATCACTCCACTGCTTGAGCCACAGCGCCACTTCGGTTTTCTAGTGGTTTATTGGAGAAAAGTGTCTCATGGACTTTCCTGCCCGGGGAGGCTTTGAACCGGGATCCTCAGATCTCAGCCTCCTGAGTAGCTAGGATTATAGGCGTGAGCTACCAGCACCTGGCTGGAAAGTATCTTTTAATGAAGTTTGAAACTTTTTGTTTTACAGGAAAATTAATTATTTTCTAATTTTCTTTTCTAACCTTCTAAGGCTCAAGGAACACATAGTTCCGATCAAAGCGAAATCTGCAGACTGCAAAATATTATTAAGGTAAGTCACATTGTTGATTGCCACTGGCTATTCTGCTCTAAAATCTGTGTAGTAAAGATAAAGCTAAATTACTCCAAAGAGCTAGTTACAATAGTGACTGTTTAGATTAAAATATTCAATTTAAGTATTTATATCACCTCTATTCTATAGATAATTAAGTTATATAAAATAGCTTTTTCTAAAATGATTTGGTTGTGAACATTTATTTTTAGTAATTTATATTTTACAAGTCTGTATTGTACTATATCTCATAAAATGTCTTTATTAAAACAGAATTCTGTTACTGAAGTTTCAGGGTTTTATTTTTATTTATTTATTTATTTTTTGGGGGGGTCCAGTTGTGGAGCTTGAACTCTGGGCCTGGGCGCTGTCCCTCAGCTCTTCAGCTCAAGGCTAACGCTCTACCACTTGAGCCGTAGCACGACTTCTAGCATTTTTTCTTTTTGCTTATGTGATGCTGAGGAATCGAACCCAGGGCCTCAGGCATGCAAGGCAAGCGCTCTACCACTGAGCCACCTTCCCAGCCCCATTTCAGGGTTTTAGAATATTAACAAAGAATATTAAAAAGAATATTAACAAAATAAGGTGCCAGTATTATTCATTGTAAATAATTATTTTATGCTTGGGCAGAAAAGTCCATTAGACTCCATCTTCAATTAATAAGCAAAAACCCAGGCTGGAGGTGTGGCTCAAGTAGTAGAGTATTAGCCATGAACAAGAAGGACAAGCAAGAACATGAAATGCTGGGTTAAGCCCTGATACTGGCACAAAGTGAATGAATGAATGAATGAATGTCTTAGATACATATACTCATCATGGCAGTGAATTATTTGAAATTATTTTAGTTTGGAGTTTACTGATATAATGCTAGTGTGAATCCTGATTGGACTCTTTACCAGATGTACTTTAGGCAAGTACTTTGGACAAGTTACTTTACATTTTCCAGCTTTTATTATATAATCAGTACATTAGATACCATCATGAAAACTACTTTATAGATTTGTGCTAAGATTTAAGTAAAGTTTTTAGCAGAAGGCTGGCACACATAAAGCATATAAGGTTAAAGAATAGTTTTCATTAATCTTCTCAGGAAATGAAAGCTAATTTGTAATTTGGATTCTTGGTGTTATAATTAATAACTGTTTCTGGCTAAGTAAAGCAAAACAAGATTTACTAGAATTACTAAGGGTAGACTGTGTAGAGGACTGATGGAAGGGTTGAGTGTCTTGTGTAAGGAAGAATAGGATTGGGAGCACCTCAGGAATCTAGTAGGACATGGTGGACAGACTCTTGAGAATTCTTCCTATCAAGATCTAGATTCTTGGAGAAACATTACTCATCTCAACTTGGGTAGCAAGGGATCCCACTTAACAGTTTCGAAGTCCCATGAAAACTGGCAGAAGGAAAGGCTGAGCAAGAGAGTGGCATATCAGTGATAGAACATCAGGTATAGACTAGCAAGAGATGGATTCCAGCATTGGTAGAGTATGTTGCTAAGGAAGGAGATTATGGTCACAGGTAATAAGGAAGAGATTTTTTTGGGGGCGGGGGGAGGGGGCGCAGTGTGCAGGTCCTGGAGCTTGAACTCAGGGCTTGAGCATTGTCCCTGAGGATCCTTGCTCAAGATTAATTCTCTACGGCTTGAGCCACAGCTCCACATCTGTTTTTTTGTTTTGTTTTTGGCGGTTAATTGGAGATATGAGTCTCATAGGCTTCCCTGTCTGGGCTGGTTTCAAACCACAATCCTTAGATCTCAGCCTCCCGAGTAGCTCAAATTACAAGCGTGAGCCACCAATGCCCAGCTAGGAAAATGTATTTTTCTTCATCTTTTGTTTCATTGTTTTCTTGTGATGTTCCCTTATTAAAAGTAGAAATTGATGTTTTATGTATGTATGGATGTATGTATGTATGGATGTATGTATGTTGGTCATGGGGCTTGAACTCTGGGCCTAGGTGATGTTCCTGAGCTTTTCTGCTCAAGGTTTGGGCTCTACCACCTTGAGCCACTCCACCACTTTCAGTTTTCTGGTGGTTAATTGCAAATAAGAGTCTCACGGACTTCCTGATTGGGCTGGCTTTGAACTGTGATCCTTAGATTTTTGAAGTATGATCCTCAGATTCCAGACTCCTGAGTAGCTAGGATCATAGGCACGAGCCACCAGGGCCTGGCAGAAAATTTGTTTTTTGTTTTTTGTTTTTTTTGGGTCTGGCCGTGGGGCCTGAACTCTGGGCCTGGGCGCTGTCCCTCAGCTCTTCAGCTCAAGGCTAGCGCTCTACCACTGGAGCCACAGCGCCACTTCCGGCTTTTTTCTTTTTGCTTATGTGGTGCTGAGGAATCGAACCCAGGGCCTCAGGCGTGCAAAGCAAGCGCTCTACCACTGAGCCACCTTCCCAGCCCCAGAAAATTTGTTTTTAATGCCTAAGAAAACCAGGCATGGAGTCTCTCAGAACTGTCCTAATTTGGAAACTGTGATTGATGCTGATGGAAAACTTTCAATCAGTCCTATGTCTATATCAGTTGTGTTTAAACTCTCCATTCACTCTGAGTATTCACAGCTTTTTCTCAACAGTGGTCTCCTTAGAACCATATACCCATGGATATCAAGGGTCTATTCTATGTAGAGTTCTGGGAAATAGTAGGCTAGCTTATACACAATGAATGTGGTTAACTTTGTTCTTACATTTTAAGGAACTTAAACAGAGTCTAAGTCAGGAAATTGATGACCATCAACATGAAATGTCAGTACTGCAGAATGCTCATCAACAGAAACTGACAGAGATAAGTCGTCGGCATCGAGGAGAGTTAAGTGATTATGAAGAACGAATTGAAGAACTTGAAAATCTATTATACCAAGGTGATTATTTTTTATTAATTTCACATGTTAGATGGCATAAACATGAAATTAGACAATAAGCTTAGCAGTCTTCACACCAGGACACTGCTATAAACTTGGACTGAGTTCTTATGACCAGATGACTGGTTCTGCTCTTTGTCAGAAATTTGTCATACTTAGGCTCTTATTAAAGAGATTAGCATTGTATTAAATCTCTTCTTAAGCTATTTATTTGGAACTTGACATCTGACATCCTGGATTTTCGTTTGTGCTCCAGGTGGCTCTGGAGTTACTTCAGCTGATCACTCCAAAGTCTACAAAATGCAAAAATCTATTCAAGTTCTACAAACTGAAAAAGTAGAATCTACAAAAAAAATTGAAGAGCTTGAGGATAAAATAAAAGACATAACTAAAAAATTAACTTCTGCAGAAAATGACAGAGATATCTTGAAGCAAGAACAAGAACAGCTAAATGTGGAAAAGAGACAAATAATTGAACAGTGTGAAAGCTTGAAGCTGGAATGTAGTAGACTGCAGACTTCTGCTATGAGGCAGAGTGACGCTGTGATGGAGGCGAGCATCCTTCCACTGAGTTCCTCAGTGGAAGAAGTGCGCAGACTACAACAAGCACTGTCTGGTATAAAATGTTTGGAACTTATTTCCAATTGGTGTTTCATTGCATACTAATTGTTCTCAGAGATAAACTCTTAAATAATTGAATACTTTGTGACAATTAAGTATTTATGGAAATGATTGTAATTTGAGTAGAATTGTTTGGCTTAGATTTAGCACCATAATTAATAGACCATAAATGATTTTTTTAGTGAAATGGCTTAAATGGCTTAATTCATCTCTCAGCCTCCTTTCCTTATTGTTTAAGTACTCACATGGAAGTCAGTGATTTAGGAAGCAATCTACATTCCTGTGAAATGTTCATGTAATTCGTAGGAAGTATGGGTGTATTCCTTTCATTGTACATAGAATCAGATTCTTTATGTAATTCATGAGGGCTGTGACCCTTCAGTTAGGGAATGCAACCTTCTATCTGCTGACAACCATTGTTAGCTTTTGAAATGATTTTCTGTCTTGAAGCAAAGGTCTGAGTGGCAGGAGCCATAACATTTCTATCATTTTCCATGTTCAAGATGACAGTTACTATTCAAGTATTCTGTAGTGTTTAAAAAAATAAAGTTAAAAATAAACCAAACATATAACCCAAACAAGTATTAAGTAAAACAGACAAAAAATCAATACTCATTTATGCCAGGCAAACAATCTGGGCTTGTTAGCTGAAAAGTTGCATTTTATTTTACACGTTGTGCTCTTTTCACAGTATAAACTCTTGCTGTAAGTACATTCATTCTCTGCTGTGAAAGTTTGCAACCTTGTGTGCTTGTGAATTGCCACTTTATGTTCCTTAACCCCACTCTGTGGCCCAGTTGTTTAGAATAAGTTCCTGATATGAATGATCAATTAAACTAAAGTTAAACTCAAAAGCCATCAGCTTCCCTTCCCTCTTCCTTTCCTAACCTTGTTGATAGGCAACATTTACTAGTCTTTCAAAGCCAGGAATCACGTCTTCACCAAGCACATCCTATGCTATAGTTCTAAGGTTCTCTCTGGTTGCATGATATTTCAGGATTGTATCCCAGAGCAGCACCAGGGTTTCTCAAATGTGCAGCACCTTAGGAGCTGCCATAGGAATGGGTTCTAGACTTCTTTCTCATTTGCTTTCAATTGGAGTAGTTTGCCCTTTGTAAAGTAATTCATTATATGAAGTGATCCAGTGAGTTTATTGGTTTAAAAAATAGACCTGTTGCTCTAGTCTTTCTCCCCTTTCTTGGATCTCAGCCTCCTGGGTAACTGGAAGCTTGGCTTATGATCGATTTCTTAGAGCATAACAAGACTGGGCTGGAATACAGCTCTGTCTCTGACTTAGTTATCATCTCTCTCTGCCTCAATTTTTTAATTTGTAGGATTGAAATAATAGTATCTTCCTTGTAAGAATTAAAATAATGAGAGTAATAAACTAGTAGGTGCAAGGTTCCCTATAGAGACATTTGGTCCATAGAGCGTTTGAAAAAATGTTAGCTGTTTGTATTCTCTGGTTTCCATTATTCTGTTTTAAACCATTTGGTTTTTATTCTGCAATCAGAATAAATTTCCAGAAATGCAAATTTTTTTTCTCCTGCTCTTAGTACTTTGTGGTTCAGTGAGAACTTCAAGATGAAGTCTGAACTTTTTTAGTTTGGGCATTGTGTCCCTGTCCACTTCTTCAGTTTAAATCCCACCCACCCTCCATTCTTCTACTTTCTTCTCCTCCTCCTCCTCCCCCTTCCTTCCCCCTCCTCTTCCTCCTCCTCCTCCTCCTCCTCCTCCTCCTCCTCCTCCTCCTCCTCCTCCTCCTCCTCATCTTCCTCTTCTTCCTCCTCCTCCTCATTCTTCTTCTTTTTGCCAGTCCTGGGGCTTGAACTTAGGGCCTGGGCACTGTCCCTGAGCTTCTTTTGCTCAAAGCTAGTACTCTACCACTTGACCCACAGTGCCACTTCTGGCCTTTTCTGTTTATGTGGTACTGAGGAATTGAACCCAGGGCTTCATGCGTGCTAGGCAAGCACTCTACCGCTAAGCCATTCTTAACCCTCCATCCCCCATTCTAAGTTTAGCCCTATCAACTCTCAGATGCTCTTCTTACCAGCAGTGTTTTATCAGCTTTGTCACATTTATATTTACTGCTTTCTGAGTGGAGTGACCCTATCTTCTAGCTAACTCAGTGTATTGATGTCATATAGGGTTAACTTCACTACTAGCTACCTGAACTGCCACTTCTGTCCACATAGCCCCATCACATGCTCTATCACATTGTATTATAATATATCATAATTGTGTTTACTTTGGGGGCGTTCTTTTTGTTCTTTGTTTTGCCAATACTGAGGCATGAACTCGGGGCCTGGGTTCTGTCCCTTAGCTTTTTCACTCAAGGCTGGTGTTCTCCTACTTAATCTACAGCTCCACTTCCAGCTTTTTGTGCCAGTCCTTGACTTAAACTCAGAGCCTAGGTTCTGTCCCTGAGCTTTTTTGCTGAAGGATAGTTCTCTACCACTTGATCCTAGAGCTAGAGATAACAGTATCACAAACTTTATTGCCTGGGCTGGCTTCTAACCTCAAATCTCAGCCTTCTTTGTAGCTAGGATTACAGGTATGAGCTACCAGCACCCAGTGTGTTTACTTGTCTTCCCCTCTGTATTGTAACAAGCTGTTTTAAAGTAATGGCTAAATTTTTCTGGCCTTACTGTACATGCTCAATTTTTGCCAAGTGAATGTTAAAAGTATTTACTTCAACCAAGCTCACAGTAGTCTAGTTCTGTGTTCCTCTGCCAGAATCATTTCTGTTTATGGATCGATATGTAATACCTTCATGTAACTCACATTAGATAATTGAGAGATCATTGTATTGCTGTGATATACTTACGTTTATTGCTTTCCATGTTTCTTTGTTTTCCCCTTCCAGTCTATAGACCTTACACTATTTCTAACACCCAAATTAACTCATTTTGAAACAAGTTGTGAGTACTATTTTTATTAAGGCAATATGACCAGAATACAGTGATAATTCTTACACTTTTTCAAAGAGTTGGATTTTAACATGTCTTGCTTTTTGTTTTTTTGGGTTGTCTTGGGACTTGAACCCAGCTTGGGTGCTGTCCCTGGGCTTGTTTTGCTCAAGGCTAGTACTCTAAAACTTTGAGCCACAGCTCCACTTCCAGTTTTGAGGTGGTTATTTGGAGATAAGAGTCTCATGCTCATGCCTGAGCTAGCTTTGAATGGTGATTCTCAGATTTCAGCTTTCTGAGTAGCTAGGATTATAGGTGTAAGCCTCCAGCACCTGGCTTTAACATGGTTTTTGACTAGAATGTTTTGAATAGTCAAACTGAAAATATAAAATATGTTTCATTCCTGTCAGTACTTGCTAATTTATGTTTATAAATACACTTTATTTTAATGGGATTTCTGAGTGTAATATGGAAGGCTATTATTAAGATATTCTAAATAATTTTAATGTCAGGTTCATTTATTGTTTTTACAGATGCTGAAAATGAAATAATGAGACTAAATAGTTTAACCCAGGTAAATTTATGTTATGGAAGAAAGCTTTGGCTTTGGTTTATTAAGAAAGTTTTAATTTACTACATTTTCTTACTATGTGTTTTCTTATAAATGCATTTGAACTTACTCTAGGAAATTTCATTTCAGAAATTTTGTGTTTACTAATTAATAGCAGAAGCTAACTTTATGTGCCATAAATTGACAAAAGTTAAAAAGTTACCTAGTTAAAAATTACAGATAAATCTTTTTGCAGGTTAACTGGCAAATGTTATCTACGTAAAGACAGTGAAAGCAGATTGTATACAAAAATGAGGAATGCATTTTGATTTTCTTTAAGGAGTTCAGGGAATTATTTCAAGTCATTTGTAAATTTAAATTTTTTCAAATACAATAAAAAAATCCTCTATAAGAATGTCTAAAATGAGTGACTCTGGATTTCTAATGGTCAGTTTTTCTACTTTTTATATATTGCTTAAGAAATACTGAGTAGAAATGCACAGTTGTATAGCTAGCCTGCTGTTTGTAAACTGGAAGTTTTGTTATCTGAAATTACTGCTTTAACGTTTTTATAGGATAAGAACCTTGCTGAAGACTATCTGAAACTTAAAATGCATGTCCAAGTTTTAGAAAAAGAGAAGTCATTATTGAGTCAAGAAAAGGTAGGTGCTGTTAAAATGGAGCAGAATTAAAATGGTGTATATATTATAGTTTTAGTGAAGGGCCAGTTTATATCAAAGTGAAGTCTTTAGTTATAGAATGCTTCAGGCAAGGCTGAAGTACCTGTGCAAGGTTTGGAGCATGAGAGGCTGTCCAGGGTTTACATGCAGAGATAAATTGGTAGGCACACAGATCAGAGCAGAAAAGAGAGCAAAGGCTGTTTTGATTTCTGATGACATCCTGAGAACAGCAGGAGCATACACAGGTATGTACAATATTTGTATGCCCCAGAATATGTGCAACATCATAGAAATTTCTTACTGGTGGAAGTAAATAAAGGACTGTTTTCACTGGAAGAAATGGCATTTTTTTGTGTATGTTGGTAGCAAGGATAGATTAGGACTCTATAATGCAGAGGTGGGTATTTTTACCCCTGGAAATAATTCCTTTTCAACGATAGGTGCTTAAATATAGGACAGTTGGAAGTTGGAACTAAGTTAAAGGCCAGTATTTTAATTCAATTTAAATTATTTTTATTTTTATTTTTGATACTTTAGATATTTATTTGTCTCTGTTCTTTCAAATTCAGAAAAGTTCTTTTTTGTTTTTTATTATTTTATTGTATAGGTGATGTACAGAAGGGTTACAGTTACATAAGTAATGAATACATTTCTTTCCTCACAGTGTTATCCCCTAAATTAAGTTTTTCAAGTAATACATGCCTACTGAAATATATATTCAATGATATATACTGAATATGTTAGTGCACATAGAATATCTTTGACTCTATTATTGCTTGACCTCTTTCTCCATTTCCTGCCTTTTATTAGTGTATGTCTGAATATATATGATCTTTAAAAAACACAAATGTCAGAATATTGGTTTTGTTTTTTTTTGCTGGTCTTGGGGCTTGAACTCAGGGCCTGGGCACTGTCCTTGAGCTTCTTCTGCTCAAGGATAGCACTCTGCCACTTGAGCCACAGCGCTACTTCAGGTCTTTTCTGTTTATGTGGTACTGAGGAATTGAACCTAGGGCTTCATCCATGCTAGGCAATCACTTTACCATTAAGCCATATTCCCAACTCCATAGTTGTTTTTGGTAGTAGTTTTCCTTTAATTGGTGTGTAGTAGTAGTCCGTTGCAACTCTTCCCTGAATTGTGCTTGCTATGAGCCTGCTTATTGGTTAATAATGCTAAAAGTGGGCTGGTAGAGTGGTAGAGTGCTTGCCTAGCATGCATGAAGCCCTGGGTTTGATTCTTCAGTACTAATAAACAGAAAAAGCCAGAAGTGGTACTGTGGATCAAGTGGTAGAGCAAAAGAAACTCAGGGACAGTGCCCAAGCTCTGAGTGTAGGCCCCAGGTCTAGGGAAAAAAAAAGATATTAATAGTCTGTTTATTTAAAGAAAATTGAGATCCTTTTTATTTACTTATGTTTCCTGGTTGTGAGGCATGAACTCAGAGTCTGAGCACTGTCCCCAAGCTTTCTCACCCAATGCTAGCACTCTACCACTTTAAGCTATAGTACCACTTCTAGTTTTCTGGTGGTTAATTGGAGATAAGAGTCTCACAGTCTTTCCTGCCCAAGCTGGCTTTGAACCACAGTCCTCAGATCAAATCCAGGCCTGCTGAATACTAGTATTACAGGCATGAGTCACTGGCACCTGGTTAAATTTAATTAAATGAACTTTTTTTTCTTATGTCAGTCATGGAGCTTAAACTCAGGGCTTGGGCACTGTCCCTGTGCTCTTTGGCTCAAGGCTACTTTATCCACTTTGAGCCACAGTACCACTTCCGTGTGTGTGTGTGTGTGTGTGTGTGTGTGTGTGTGTGTGTGTGTGTGTTTCTTATATAGATTCTATAGGATTTCTATTTTTAAAATCTCTTACCAGCAAAAGAAGGCTTTACAGTGATTCAGCCAGAAACATCATAATCAGATATTAAAATAAAGTAGAAAAATAGAGAACTGTCCCACTTCTGGGTTTTTAAAGAAAAATCTTAAATACCAACTGATTGACTATAAAATGGCATATACATCATGTATGATTTGAATGATGAGCATAATCTGTACTTGATGATAAGATGAAGTGACAAAAAAAAGGAGGAAGGGAGGAAGAAAGGAGAAAAGAGAAGGGAAAAGGGGAGAGAAAGGAAGAGAAAAAAAGGAAGACAAAGTTCCATATTCTAATAGAACCAAGAATAAAGTAAAAGCCTTTTATTTTCTAGTTAGTGATGATAAACTTTAGAGCGAATGTGTATTTTTATTTCATCTGTGGCTGTTGGTTACTAGATGTTAGGGAGTAGAAGTAAAGAGAGCTGGGAGATGGCACTCTTAGAAAGTCTGTATATGGTGGAGGTGGGCTGAGGAAGCAGCAGTAGGAATGGGGGAGGAAAGACTTCCCACTGGAAAATGTCTTACATGAATAAGCTGTCATAGAAATGTTTTACCTGGAGCTGCAAGTGAAATTGCACATGAATGAGGCTGTGGCTTGTTGAATTTTATAAATTTTATTGAGGTTTGAGGTATTGTTTAATAATATTTTCAATACAGAGAGCATTTAAAATATACATCAAATTTTTATTTATTTACATACATATGTTTAAGTGCTTAATTTTGTGTGTCTTTTCTTTAACTGATAGTATGTGCTATTTTCCCCCTTACCATTTAAGGAAGAGCTTCAGAAAACACTTTCAAAATTGAACAGTGAATATGAAGTGATTAAAAGTACAGCTTCAAGAGATATGAATTTGGATTCAGAATTGTATGAGTTAAGACTTAACTTGGAGGCAAAGCAACAAGAGCTGAATCAGAGTATTAATGAAAAGGAAATACTGATGGCTGAATTAGAAGAATTGGACAAACAGAACCAAGAAGCTACAGAGGTAACTGTGTTAAAGATAGCCAGGCATGAAATATAACATCTTCTATTCAATTGGCTGAACACTGGATTAAATGCAGAAATGTTGGTTATAACTTTTGTGGTTTAATTAATATTTTAATTTATTGATATTCTAGTCACAGGGACTAACAAGCTTTTTCTGTAAAGTGCTAGTTAGTACAGTATTTTTTGGCTTTACAGACCTTATTATTTTAATTGCACCTATTCAACTCTGCAATTGATATATAAACAAAGGAACATTGAGCATGGCTGTGTTTCAATAAAGTTTTATTTATAGAAACAGGAAACAGGCCTATCTGGTCTTTGGGATGTGGTTTGTTGACTCATGCTCTAGTGATGAAAAGTGAAAATATGCAACAATATCATTTACTTTCTCTACTTTTTTATCCCTAAAATGACAAAAATATCTTTCTTTTTTTTTTTTTTTGGCTCCGGTCGTGGGGCCTGAACTCTGGGCCTGGGCACTGTCCCTTAGCTCTTCAGCTCAAGGCTAGCGCTCTACCACTTGAGCCACAGCGCCACTTCTGGCTTTTTTCTTTTTGCTTATGTGGTGCTGGGGAGTCGAACCCAGGGCCTCAGGCATGCAAGGCAAGCGCTCTACCACTAAGCCACCTTCCCAGCCCCAACAAAAATATCTTGTATAAGATATTCATAAGTAATTTTTTTAGGGGATGTTAGAACAGAAAGAAAATTGTTTTTAAAAAAGATTAGGGTTAGCTGGGCACCAGTGGCTCACTCCTGTTATCCTAACTACTCGGGAGGCTGAGATCTGAGGAGCGAGGTCCAGCCTGGGCAGGAAAGTCCTGAGACTTTTTTTTTTTTTGTCGGTCGTGGGGCTTGAACTCTGGGCCTGGGCTCTGTCCCTCAGCTCTTCAGCTCAAGGGGAGCGCTCTACCACTTGAGCTACAGCGCCACTTCCAGTTTTCTGGTGGTTTATTGGAGATAGGAGTCTCACGGTCTCTCCTGCCCTGGCTGGCTTTGAACCGCGATCCTCAGATCTCAGCCTCCTGAGTAGCTAGGATTACAGGCATGAGCCACCAGCGCCCGGCTGATCCTGAGACTCTTATCTCCAATAAACCACCAGAAAACTAGAAGTGGCACTGTGGCTAAAGTGGTAGAGCACTAGCCTTGAGCTGAAGAGCTGAAAGACAGCGCCAGGACTAGAGTTCAAGCCCCAATGTGGACAAAAGAAAAAATATTAGAGTTGTCCGGTGCTAGTGGCTCCTGCCTGTACTCCTGAAGCCAACCCAGTCAGGAAACTCATATCTCCCAAAATAAATTTCCAGAAGTGGAACTGTAGCTCAAGTGGTAAGAATGCTAGCCATGAGCAAAAAAAAAAAAACTTGGGCTGGGAAGGTGGCTCAGTGGTAGAGCGCTTGCTTGCCTTGAATGCATGAGGCCCTGGGTTCTATTCCCCAGCACCACATAAACAAAAAGAAAAAAAGCCGGAAGTGGCGCTGTGGCTCAAGTGGTAGAGCGCTAGCCTTGAGCTGAAGAGCTGAAGGACAGCGCCTAGGCCCAGAGTTTAGGCCCCACGACCGGACCCAAAAAAAAAAAAAAAAATAGCTTACAGACAGTGCCCAGGCCTTGAACTTAACCTCCAGGACTGGCACACACACACACACACACACACACACACACACACAAAAATGTTTAGGGTTATTCTATTATTTGTAGAATTTTACAAAATGTTCTTCAGGCACTAAATGAGGAAATATTGTAAAATACTGTGAAAATTTTTCTTTCAGCACGTGATTTTGATAAAAGATCAGCTATCAAAACAGCAAAGTGAAGGAGACAGTATTATCAGGAAACTGAAACAAGATCTAGATGATGAAAAGAAGAGAATTCATCTACTTGAGGATGATAAAATGAACATTACGAAAGAGCTAGATGAGCAGAAAGAAAAGTTAACCCACAGTGAACTGGTCCTAAATGATTTGCATTTAACCAAGCAAAAGCTTGAAAATCAAGTAGAAGATTTAATAGATCAACTAAGTAAATCACAGGAAAATAATATAAGCGTTCAGAAGGAGAACCTTGAGCTTAAGGAACACATTAGACAAAATGAAGAGGAACTGTCCCGAGTCAGGAATGAGTTAACTCTTAATCAAGATTCTAACAGTAAATTTAAGGATGACTTACTTGAAGAAAGGGAAGCCAAAATTAGAAGCTTAAAGCAAAATCTTACAGAAGTAGAACAGCTCAATGAAAATTTAAAGGAAGTTTCTTTTGAACTCAAAATGGAAAATGAAAAGTTGGTTTTAGCATGTGAGAACATCAGACATCAGTTGGAAGAATCTATTGCTTATAACAAGCAAATTTCTTTGGAAAAAAGCACTATTGCAGAGACTCTGCAAAGGGAAAAAGGACAGATAGAAGCAGAATTGTGTCAGGCCGAAAAGAGGCTGCTGGAAGAGTCAAGCAAGTATAAGCAAACCATTGAGGAACTGTCAAATGCACGGAATTTGGACACCTCTGCCTTACAGTTGGAACATGAGCGTTTAATTAAGCTCACTCAAGAGAAAAACTTTGAAATAGCAATACTCAAAAAGAATATTGAACAATTGGAGACTGATCATAAAGAAACAAAGGAAATTTTGTCTTCTAGTTTAGAAGACCAGAAACAATTAGCACAACTTCTAAATGAGAAAGAAATTTTTATTAAAAAAATTAAAGAAAAAAATTCAGAACTGCAAGAAGAATTAGATAAATGTTCTCAAGCCTTAAGGAAGAATGAAACTTTAAGGCAGGCCCTAGAGGAGAAGGACAGAAATCTTGGATCCATGAAAGAAGAAAATAATCATTTACAAGAAGAGCTGGAACGGCTCAGGGAACAGCAAAGTCGAGCCATGCCTGTGGCTGAGCAAAGAGCCCTTGATAGTACTACCGAGCTAGAATCTGAAATATCACAACTAAATATAATTAAGGATCATCTTGAAGAGGAAATTAAGCATCATCAGAAGATAATTGAAGACCAAAACCAGAGTAAGATGCAACTACTTCAGTCTTTGCAGGAGCAGAAGAAGGAAATAGACGAGTTTAAATACCAGCATGAACAAATGAACATCACACATAGTCAGCTCTGTTTAGAGAAAGATGAGGAAATTAAGAGTTTACATAAAACAATCGAACAAATAAAAGCTCGGTTGCATGAAGAAAGACAGGACATTCAAACAGAGAATTCTGATATTTTTCAAAAAACAAAAGTTCAAAGCCTTAATATAGAAAACGGAAGTGAAAAGCATGATTTATCTAAAGCAGAAACTGAAAAATTAGTAAAAGGACTAGAAGAAAGAGAGCTGCAGATTAAACTTCTAAACGAAAAGAATATATCTTTAACTAAACAGATTGACCAGCTGTCCAAAGATGAGGTTGGTAAGCTTACTCAGATTATCCAGCAGAAGGACTCAGAAATACAAGCGCTTCACGCAAGAATTTCTTCTGCTTCTTACACCCAGGATTTTGTTCACCTTCAGCAGCAGGTGCAGGCCTACACTATGGAAAGAGAACAGGTCTTTGCAGTTTTGAATGAGAAGACGAGAGAGAATAGCAATTTAAAAACAGAATATCACAAAATCATGGATATAGTTGCTGCCAAAGAAGCAGCCCTCACTAAACTACAAGATGAGAATAAAAAGTTGTCTGCTCGATTTGAAAATAGTGGCCAAGATATGTTTAGAGAAACTGTTCAGAATTTATCACGAATCATTCGAGAAAAAGACATTGAAATAGATGCACTAAGTCAGAAATGTCAGACTTTGTTGGCAGTTTTACAAACTTCCACCCCTGGTAATGAGGTTGGAAGTGTTAATAGCAATCAATTTGAGGAGCTCCTACAAGAACGTGATAAGTTAAAACAGCAAGTAAAGAAAATGGAAGAGTGGAAACAACAGGTTATGACCACTGTCCAAAACATGCAACATGAGTCAGCCCAGCTTCAGGAAGAACTTCACCAACTTCAGGCCCAAGTTTTGGTTGACAGTGATAATAATTCTAAGCTACAAGTAGATTACACTGGCCTGATCCAAAGTTATGAGCAGAATGAAACGAAACTCAAAAATTTTGGCCAGGAATTAGCTCATGTGCAGCATAGCATAGGGCAGCTTTATAATACCAAGGATCTTCTTTTAGGGAAGCTTGATATTATGTCACCCCAGCTCTCTTCTGGCTCCTCACTTACCTCTCAGTCAGCAGAGTCTCTTAGAGCAGGTAAGTCTGCAGGATCAAGTGAGTCTTCTCAGTTGCTTCAACAAGAGATTGAAGAGTTGAGAAAGTCACTGCAGGAAAAAGATTCGATGATTAGAACTCTCCAAGAAAATAATCACAGGTTGTCTGATTCCATGGCTACCTCCTCAGAGCTGGAGAGAAAAGAACACAAACAAACTGAGTCAGAACTTAAGCAATTGAAGGAGAAACAAGATGTATTACAAAACTTACTAAAGGAAAAAGACCTCTTAATCAAAGTCAAAAGTGATCAGTTACTTTCTTCAAATGAAAATTTTACTAACAAAGTCAATGAAAATGAACTTTTGAAACAGGCAGTAACAAACCTGAAAGAAAGAACATTAATTTTAGAAATGGATATTTCTAAACTAAAGAGGGAAAATGAAAAAATAGTAGAAACATCCAGGGGAAAGGAAACAGAGTATCAAGCATTACAAGAGACTAACATGAAGTTTTCTATGATGCTTCGAGAAAAAGAGTTGGAGTGTAATTCAATGAAGGAGAAGGCTCTGGCTTTTGAGCAGTTACTGAAAGAAAAGGAGCAGGTATGTTTTAGATGGACTATAATATGCAGGAAGGTATTGAGAATGAAGGAGACTTTTTAACATATTGACACTTTCTTTGAAGAAGATTAAATTTGTTGATAGAAATATCTCAAGATATTGTGCAACCAGCAGTTTCTCCTTCAAATTATTAGATATTTCCGTATATTTTAGAAGTAGATTATTTGATAGCATGCTAAGAAGTAAGCAAGGACATAGTAGGAAGGAATATTTTTTTGTGAAATGCAAGTGAGTTTTCAGAGAGAATTGGAAGTCCTTTGTTCTAACTAAATTTTAGTTAGATTTCAGTAGCTGCCAGCAGTGGTGGGCATTTTAGGGATGCTTATGTGAAAGGGAAAGCATTCTGAAATACACATTGTATCAAAGCATGATCTGTAGTAAGAAATACTTTCACATTATGACATAGTAAATACTTTGTGTGTGTGTGTGTGTGTGTGTGTGTGTTTGTGACAGAAAGAGAGAGAGGGAAACGTAAGTTTCAGTAACCAGGAATTACTCTTAATATATGTGATGATGCTCTTTATAAAAAAGAAAATCCAGGGGCTGGGAAGGTGGCTCAGTGGTAAGAGTGCTTGCCTTGCATGCATGAGGCCCTGGGTTCGATTCCTCAGTCTTTACAGAAACAGAAGAAGGAAATGGATGAGTTTAAATACCAGCATGAACAAATGAACATTACACTCTGTTTAGAGAAAGATGAGAAAATTAAGAATTTACACAAAACAATTGAACAAATAAAAGCTCAGTTGCTTGAAGAAAGACGTTCAAACAGAGAATTCTGATATTTTTCAAAAAATGAAAATTCAAAGCCTTAATATAGAAAACGGAAGTGAGGGCTGGGAAGGTGACTCAGTGGTAGAGCGCTTGCCTTGCATGCATGAGGCCTTGGGTTCGATTCCTCAGCACCACATAAGCAAAAAGAAAAAAGCCAGAAGTGGCACTGTGGCTCAAGTGGTAGAGCGCTAGCCTTGAGCTGAAGTGCTGAAGGACAGTGCCCAGGCCCAGAGTTCAGGCCCCACGACCAGACCCCCCCCCAAAAGAAAACAAGTGAAAAGCATGATTTATCTAAAGCAAAAACTGAAAAACTAGTAAAAGGACTAGAAGAAAGAGAGCTGCAGATTAAATTTCTAAATGAAAAGAATATATCTGTGAACATCCCAACAGCCAAAGACTCAAAAGCTTCTTAGGATTTTGAGTTTGCCAGCATGTGGCCATACCATCTTTTTTTTTTCTTTTAAATTGAAATGTTACCTATTATTTCCAACTTGCATTTAAAAGGCCTGAGTGCTTTGTTCTAACTGTATTTGTACACAGAATATCTTGTCCTATGTAGCTGAGTGGGACATGAAAAAGGTTTTGTGCTGTAGAAACTCTGGGAGGAATGATGGGGTATGCCTGTAATCCCAGCTCCATGGGAGGCAGAGGTAGGAAGAATGAGGTCTGAAGCTGGCCCTGGGGATGGAGGGAGGTGGGGTGGGGGTAAAGGCATGTGACTCTATCTGAAAAATAAAATTGAAAAAGGGTGGAGGAGTGTGGCTCAAATTGGTAGAGTAGCCGGGTGCTGGTGGCTCACACCTGTAATCCTATCTGCTCAGGAGGCTGAGATCTGAGGATCCCAGTTAAAGCTGGCCTGGGAAGGAAAGTCCATGAGACTTATCTCCAATAAACCACCAGAAAACCGGAAGTGGCGCTGTGGCTCAAGTGATAGAGCACTCACCTTGAGCTGAAGAACTCAGGGACAGTGCCTGGGTCCAGAGTTCAGGCCCCACAATGACAAATAATAATAATAATAAAGAAAATCCATTAAGCTGGCTTAAATGAATCAGGTAGTCACAACCTAAAGTTTGAAAAGTATGAGCAATACTTTAAACATAGTAGATTCTAACAATACTTGATACTACTTTTAGTAATAGAAATTTAGAAAAGAGATTATAAAACAATAGAAGTTCAGTGACTGTTTCTTAAAGATAATACAAGATGCAATATGATTTTGACTCATTTATCAGTTAAATTCTGTCTTTATTTGATTAAATAGATTTTTTTTCTTTTTTTCTTTTTCTTTTTTTTTTTATTGTGAAAATACTGTACTGAGGGGTTACAATTACTTGGGCAAGATAATGAGTACATTTCTTATCAAGCATTGTAGCCTCCTCCTTTGTTTCCCCATCCCATCATCCCCCTCCCCCACCCACTCCTCCCCGCTCCCCCCCACCCGCTGATTAAATAGATATTGTCAATGTTGAAGAGTTCAATCCGTCAGAGATAACTTCTTAGCTTTATTGGTACTGTTCTGTACCTCTAGTCCAGCATTTTACTGATTCATTGCAGATGGAGGCTTATGGATTTTTCTGCTCTGGTTGGCTTCCAACAATGATCCTCAGGACTCAGCCTCCTGAATTGCTGGGATCATTAGGCATGAGTCACCAGAGTGTGGCTTTTCCTGTTTTTTAAGGATGGCTGTGTTAGCTAGGCTGACCCTGAATGCCCATGTGCTCCTCCTGCTTCAGTTCCCTGCATAATTGGGATTACAAGTACAAACCTTTTCACCAGGCACAGTTGTTTTTTTTTTTTGTTTGTTTGTTTGTTTGGGTCCGGTCATGGGGCCTGAACTCTGGGCCTGGGCGCTGTCCCTCAGCTCTTCAGCTCAAGGCTAGCGCTCTACCACTTGAGCCACACCACCACTTCCGGCTTTTTTCTTTTTTGCTTATATGGTGCTGAGGAATCGAACCCAGGGCCTCAGGCTTGCAAGGCAAGCGCTCTACCACTGAGCCACCTTCCCAGCCCCAGTTGTTTTTTTTTTTTAAAGAAACAAAAGTTCACATGAAAACTTAAGGTAGCACTATAGATTTGTTTGCTGTGCATATTTAAAATTGTATCAAGAATTAATTGTGAGTAGTCTACCAGTTTCTTAAGCTTTTCAGAATTCCACTCTTGTCCAAAATTCATAGCCTTACTTTGCAGTGAAGGGCTAACTTTTTTTTTGCTGTTATTAATATATTTATTGTACTTATATAGAACTCATTCAGGAAATACATTTTTATTATTATTTAGCAAAATAACATCCCAGAATTGCTTTCATTTATTGTTACCAAAATGCATGTGAAATGTTTTCTGTCTTTTGCCAGTCAGTTGACACTTCCTTTCTCTGACAGTTGTATGTGCCTGTTAAGGAGACACACATTACATACAAACTGTAACAAACAAATTTCATTGGTATTTTGGGTTTGTGGATCCTTTGTTCTACAGAGTAAATTTGGAGACATTTTTGCCTCTTGAGTTCCTTTTTATTATTATTAAACTCCTTGTAAAAACATTTTCAACTGGGCTCTAGTGGCTCATGCCTGTAATCCTAGCTACTCAAGAGGCTGAGATATGAAGATTACAGTTCAAAGCCAGCCCAAGCAGAAAAGTCACTAAAAAGAGCTCAAAGGACAGCGTCCACACTCTTGAGTTCAAACCCTGAGACTGGCACAAAACAAAAAAAGAAAAGAAAAACATTTCCAGTAAACTTTTTCTTCTAGAACAATTGTAGCTGTGTAGAAAAATTGAGATAATGGAGAGTTCTTACTTACATTGTTAGCAATAGTTTCCTTACTGTTAATATCTTACATTATATGGTACATTTGTTACAGCTAATGAACCAGTCTTGACGTATGAACCTAAAGTTCATACTTTTTTTTAGTTTTTTATCAAAAATATCCTTTTCCTATTCCAAGATGCCATGTAAGATACCACATTATATTGAATGTCTTATGTCCTTTCCTCTAGACAGTTTTTCAGATTTCTCTTGTTTTTGTTGACTTTGAGATAGTTAAACTATCATCTAAATTTATTTATTGAAGAAAATGCCTCTTTAAAATATATTTTTCTTAAAAGCTAAAGTAATTTCTTTCCAAAGGGCAAGACTGGAGAGTTAAATCAGCTTTTAAATACAGTTAAATCAATGCAGGAGAAGACAGTTACATTTCAGCAGGAGAGAGACCAAGTCACATTGGCCCTGAAGCAGAAGCAGATGGAAAACAGCACCCTCCAGAATGAGGTATGCTTTCACTTTAAAGGAGCAATGTGTGAACCAATGTATTAATCATTGTCAGTTTAAAATTGAATGTATCTCTTGATTCCTTCTTTCAGTGTGCTGTGGTAGAATTTTGATTTCTCTGGTGTATTTTATTTAGTTTTAAAAAGTGAAAAACAACATATCTTGGATATAAGAAAAAATTGTCACCCAGAGAGTATGACAAAAAGTGTGACATACAGAGAGGCCAGTACTTTTGTATAGTTCTGTTTTTCATGTCTCCAACAAATGAGGTTTTACAAAGTAGAGCTTCCAGGTGGATATTGCAGATGATCTCAGGGGAATTTTTCCCAGCATAGGTACATTCTGGCAATATGAGGCATTAGCATGCCATTTGTAAACTTCAATAGTGTGAAAACATTTGATAACAAAGTAGTTTGTTGGGGATAGAAGGTGGAGCATTATTAGGAAGAAAAATAAAACTGTGGCCTCTACCTAGGTTCAACACTTGCGAGACAAAGAATTACGATTAAACCAGGAGCTACAGAGGTTACGTAATCATCTTTTAGAATCAGAAGATTCTTATACCCGGGAAGCTTTGGCTGCAGAAGATAGAGAGGTTAAACTGAGAAAGAAGGTCACAGCCTTGGAGGAAAAGCTAGTCTCATCTTCTAATGCAATGGAAAACGCAAGGTAACTTTTTGATTCTTCTTTTCTGCATTAACTTCACTTGAGCATTTGAGTATAAGCCTCAGTAAGTATTTTCATGTATTAATTCATTTTCATGAAATTAATCTTAGTTTTATAGTTGAGGAAACTGAAGGCAAAGAGACATAAAAGTTGCCCCAGGTCAGGTACACAGTGTGTGTAGAGGGAGTCACACATATTTCTAATCGTAAGCAGATCTGGCATTCAGATTCTCTTTCTCTCAACCACCTAGATAATTGCAATTGGCGTTTTGTGGGAAAATGACAAGTGGCTGATTAGTTAATTCTATCCAGTCACCAGAGAACTAATTTATGTGTTTTTATTTTCCATCAAGTGATTGAAGGTTGAGTTGGGAATGGGTATTAGAATAGCAGAGTACAGTGCACCAATATAGGGTGAAGACCTGGGTCAGCATGGAGAATGAACTATTGACTTCTAGAACTTTTTAGCAACCAGGTCTCTGTATATATTCTTTTTATTATTATTATTTTAAATTTATTTTAAAATTTTGTTGTTGGTCATGGGGCCTGAACTCTGGGCCTGGGCCCTGTCCCTCAGTTCTTCAGCTCAAGGCTAGCACTCTACCACTTGAGCCACAATGTCACTTCCTGTTTTTTTGCTTATGTGGTGCTGAAGAATCAAACCCAGGGCTTCATGCATGCAAGACAAGCACTCTACCACTGAGCCACCTTCCCAGCCCCTATATAGTCTTTTAATTATTATTTCACTCAACATCAAATGTTGATCCTTTTAAGCTTATTTTAGTTATACAGTACGTGAAATGATTTCATTTATCCTTGCATTTTGTTTTTTTTTAATTCTGCTTTTTTTAATAGTCTTGACTCATGATTTGGTTTTGGTTACCTACCACCTTATCCTTATTAGAAAAATATTATACTTTTTATTTCAGGAAAATCACAAGTTTCCTTTATGGCCAGGGATGTTAACTGTTTCCTCATATGTTTATTTGCCATTTTTTCCTCCTTTTCTGAGATGTCTCTCTTTAGCATCTTTTCTCTTTTATTAATTGATTTATTAGTTGTTGGTTTATTTTTGGAGGGGTACTTTCTTTGTCAGATATTTTGCTGATAAAGATGCTCTTCCATTCTGTTGGCTGTCTTTCTAGTTTAGTAACTATGTCCTTTGTTGTACAGAAACTTTTTATTTTTATTTACTTTTATTTTTTGTTCCCAGTCCTGGGGTTTGAACTCAAGGCCCCAGGCACTGTCGCTGAGCTTCTTTTGCTCAAGGCTAGCACTCTACCACTTGAGACACAATCCTACTTCCGGCTCTTTCTGTTTATGTGGTACTGAGGAATTGAACCCAGGACTTTATGTTAGGGAATCACTGTACCACTAAGCCACATTCCCAGCCCCTGAAACTTTATTTTGATGTAATCCCATTTGGAAAGTATCTCTCCTATTTGCTGTATTCCTGGGACTCTTTAAAAAGTTTCTACCTATGCCTGTAAGTTCTGATGTTTCTCCTACTCCATCTTGCAGTAGTTTCAAAGTTTCAGGCCTTACATTGAAATATTTGATCCACTTTGACTTGTATATGGTGTAAAATAGGGATCCAATTTTAGTTTTGCCCAATTTTTCCAATACCAATTATTGAAGTGGCTGTCTTTTTTCCACTGTATATTTTTTATTCCCTTGTCAAATATCAGATACTGTAAGTATATAACTATTTCTGGGTCTTCTAGTCTGTTCCATTGATATTCCAGCCTGTTTTTCTGCCAGTACCAAGATGTTTTTGTTATTATAGCTCTGTAGTAGAGTTTGAGGTTTGGATTGTGCTACCACCAACATTGCTTTTTTGCCTAAACTGCTTTGGCTCAGAATAACATTTTATTAAGTAGGGTTATAATCTAGTAATTCCTTTCTTCAGAAAAAAATGTCTTCCATTAACTGGGTTCCGGTGGCTCACACCTGTAATCCTAACTACTCAAGAGGCTGAGATCTGAGGATTGCAGTTCAAAGCCAGCCCAGGCAGGAAAGTCCATGAGACTCTTATCTCCAATAAAGCACTAGAAATCCGGAAGTGGCGCTGTGACTCAAGCGGTAGAGTGCTAGCCTTGAGCTGAAGAGCTGAGGGACAGTGCCAAGCCCAGAGTTCAAGTCCCACGACCAACAAAAAATAAATAAATAAAAATAAATGTCTTCCACTAAGCTACCTACCTTATCTTTACTTCATAACTATCATCTACATCTAGCCCAACCTTATTACTCAGCTCCTCAGAGCTACTTTATTTCTTTATTTTTCTAATTTTTCTTTTCATGTTGTTCTGCCTGAAAAGTGCACCTGTTTTTCTGTAACTCCTACTCATTCTTCAGATTTTCTCTTTGTTTTGTTGTTTTTGGTCATGGGGCTTGAACTCTGTGTCTGGGCGCTGTCCCTCAGCTCTTCAGCTAAAGGTTAGCGGTCTACCCTTGAGCCACAGTGCCACTTCCATTTTCTGGTGGTTTTATTGCCTGGGCTGGCTTTGAACCATGACCCCCAGATCTCAGCTTCCTGAGTAGCTAGGATTACAGGCTTGAGCCACCAGTGCCCGACTCAGTTTTCTTCACTTAGAACTCTACTTCTTATATCCCTTATATCCAAAACTAAACCCTGTTGGGATGTCTTTCTTTTGAACTTGGATAACACTTGGGGTCTTGGATAGGGCATCTTATGTTTTAGTCTAAATAACAAATAATTACTGACTTGTTGCATACTGTGTTCCCAATAAATTTTAAGTTTTCATGGGAGTACGAATGATGTCATTGTGTACCCTTTCAATATATAAATATATATGTGTATATATATAGATTACATATAGATTACATAAAGTTTAATTAACATTCAGTGAATAGTTTACACCAAATCAATAAACTAGATTTTGCTTTTCTTTTTTTTGGGTCCGGTCATGGGGCCTGAATTCTGGGCCTGGGCGCTGTCCCACAGATCTTCAGCTCAAGGCTAGCACTCTACCACTTGAGCCACAGCGCCACTTCCGGCTTTTTTTTTTTCTTTTGGCTTATGTGGTGCTGAGGAATCAAACCCAGGGCCTCGAGCATGCAAGGCAAGCGCTCTACCACTGAGCCACCTTCCCAGCCCTAGATTTTGCTTTTTTGAGCCCTTGCTTAAGAAAGGAGCATCTAGTATTAATCTTTTTTTTTTTTTTTTTTTTGGTTGGTTGGGGGCCTTAAACTCTGGGCCTAGGCGCTGTCCCTGACCTCTTTTTTTGCTCAAGGCTAACATTCTACCACTTGAGCTACTATGCCATATCCAATTTTCTGGTGGTTAATTGATGATATGAGTCTTCTGGACTTTTTGCTGCCTGGGCTGGCTTCAAACTGCAGTCCTCAGATCTCAGCCTTCTGAGAAGCTTGGATTACAGGTTTGAGCCACCAGTGCCTGGCTTATATTAACTTTTTGAGTGCAGAACTCATATTTTGGGCTTTTTTCCAGAGCCAGTATTATCATGGACACCTAGCTGCATGACAGCTCTGAAGAAAGGGAGGTGATGCTCTCCAATGCTCTAGAGTTGAGGTTCACCACCCTCTCCAGCTCCATGCTGGTGGTGAACCCCACAGAGCAGCCTTTGGAAAATGAAGCTGTCACCCCAGAGTTCACCAACAGGAACCTTCCAAATATGGAGCTCTTGGCAGTAGCCAGAAAGAATGAGGTTGGAGGACTGTGTGGCCCTCCTCAGAGTTCTGGCACAGGATATTTTTAAGGACTCAGCATCATGTAGAAGGGGTTGTTGAGCATCGAAATGGCCAGGTTGTGATTTCGGCATCCTCCGGGAATGGGCTATTAAAAAGCACATTTACTCCAAACACATGGTGGCTTGCAAGAATGTAGGACAAGTGCTGACTGCTTGAAGGCAGACATCAATTTCATGGTCTACCAATCAACCCCATGGAAAAGCAACCTCAGATTCAATGAAATGCCTACAGAATGCCATGACAGAAAGTGGTGGTACTGTAGGAGCTTCAGAGAATCTATGAGTTAAAAGAAGCATTGTTTTGGATATGTTACTGCAGCCTTGGAAAGAAAGCATCTAGAAGAACAACCAGCTTGGAACAGAATAATAATGTAACAGAGGAAGATTATTTGTAGTAAGGGCTTCTTTGTCTCCTTTATCTGTGTGTGGTTCTAGTGTCTTTTTTTCTTTTTTTTTTCATGAGGCCTGAACTCTGGGCCTGAGCACTGTCCCTCAGCTATTTAGCTCTAGCTCTGAGGAATCTACCCAGGGCCTTATGCATGCAAGGCAAGCACTCTACCACTGAGCCACCTTCCCAGCCTCAAGTGTCATTTTAAATCAGGGCTTATTTTTTCCCCTTTTTGGACCTATCAAGTGTTCATAGATACTGAACCTATCTCATTAAGGAAAACAATCATCAATGATGGGTTAACTATTAGAAGGCAGAGTTGGGGCTGGGAATGTGGCTTAGTGGTAGAGTGGTTGTTTTGCATACATGAAGCCCTGGATTCAGTTCCTCAGTACCACATAAATAGAAAAGCCAGAAGTGACACTGTGTTTCAGGTGGTAGAGAGCTAGCCTTAGGCAAAAGAAAGCTCAGGGATAATGCCCAGGCCCTGAATTCAAGCCCCGGGACTGGTGGGGGAAAAAAAAAAAAGGCTAGTGTAGAAGGCAGCGTTGTTTGTAAGTTACAAATAAAGTATATTAGTATTAACTTTTTTTTTTTTTATTTTGGTCAGTTGTGGGGCTTGAACTCTGGGTCTAGGCACTGTCCCTGAGCTCTTCAGCCCAAGGCTAGCACTCTACCACTTGAGCCACAGTGCCATTTCTGGTTTTCTGCTTTTTTATTGGAGATAAAGAGTCTCATGGACTTTACTGTGAACTGTGATCCTCATATCTCAGCCTCCTGAGTAGCTACAGGCGTGAGCTACCATTGCCCGGCTTATTATTAACTCTTAAAAAAAACTCATATTGTTCTTAAATTCATGTTTTGATTTGCTAACTTAACAGTAGAACAAAATCCAGGGACATTTGGAGACAGAATTCAAGTCTCATCAACACAGCTCTTTCCACTAGAGGGTGCTATTAGGTAAAATGTCTTCATAATGAGTTGCTCTTAATAAGTTTCAATGGCTGCTCTGAAAGAATTTAGCTGGATATCAGATCCCATGAAGATCATTGCAATAATTTGAATGTAATTGCAAATTGGGACACATTATTCTAATGGCACCTGGATAAGTGCTGTATAAATAAGTCTCTTAGAGACCTCTGGGTCCTTAGGTGGGGCAAGAGTAGGATTTAGTCTGTCTAAGGTAGGCAGAAAGATGTTAGTGAAAGGTGATTGATTAGGGTAGTTAGTAGGATAGCCTTTGGAAGTTTGGGAATTCACCATAACTGCAAGTGTCAAAAGCAGTAGAGATTCAGAATCCATTCTTGATTAGATTAAAAGCTAACAAAATGAGTTCAAAAGATCTTATGATAATTATCTTATAATAATTGTATTTATACCAGAAACACAAAAGGTATAAGCTATTTGTGGGAAAAAATTACTCTCTTGTTGATATTTGTTGTATAGGATACTTCTTAGACTTAAAAGGACTGTCATTTTTTCAAAGTCACTTGGACAGAATGGTGATACAGAAGAAAAGAGAACAAAATCAGAGAAACTCTTTGAGCTTGTCTGAAATCTAACTTGAATTTAATGCAATAAACTGTAGTGAAGGTGAGATTCATAGAGACAAATCGATGGATATGAGAAAGAAAGGGAAGTTACTATATAATAGCTATAGTGTTTCAGTTTGGGAAGAGGAAAACTGTCTAGGTAGATAGATAGGGGGAATGATTACATAGCAGTATGAGTATACTTAGTGCCTCTCAATACTATACTTAAAAATGGTTAAATGGTAAAATTAGTAGAGTTATATTTGATCAAAGTAAACATTTAAAGTTATTTAAATATGAAAAGATGCTTTATCTTGTTAAAATACATAAATACTTTGATTTTTGAATTTAGGGCAGTAAGATGTAGGGAACATGTTTCTTCTTGTTAAAATAGCTAAATAGATAGCAGCAATTTGATCTTACTCTCTTTATTTGAAGTCATCAGGCCAATGTGCAGGTAGAATCCTTGCAAGAACAGTTGAACATGGTCTCTAAGCAAAGAGATGAAACTGCGTTGCAGCTTTCTGTCTCTCGGGAACAAGTAAAGCAGTATGCTACATCATTAGCCAATCTGCAGATGGTCCTAGAACACTTCCAACAAGGTAAGTTGTATGGCTGATTTTTCAGTGAAGGAAAATTGTAGTTAGTGGTGATTTTTCCTTATATGTTAATTTAGACTAGATATAGGTTTCTTATTGAAGGGAGAGAGGTTAATAGCTATCAGTTAATCTAGGCTCCTTTTACAAGTGAAACTCAAATATAAAGTACATTTAGTACCTAAAGGTTTTAGTATCTTATAACTAGTTGTGGTGAAAGTTGAGGAATTATAAAGGTAACATGAAGAAGGATGATTGTATGATACGAGAATATAAAGAAGAGAGCGATGTATACATAGAAAACAGGGCCTTGCACTTGCTAGCAGGCACTTGAGCATGTATGCCATACCCCAATGCTTTTTGATGGGTTATTTTTTCAATAGGATTGCACATTTTTGTCTGGGGCCAGTCTCAGACTGTAGTCCTCTTACCTAGGCTTCCCTCATATACTGTCATACCTGACTTACTGACCATAATGGGGTTTTTGTATATTTCCCCACACATATACTGGCCTCAAACTGTGATCTTCAAACTTCTGACCGTCACCTCCTGAGTAGCTGGACAGCATGAACCACCACATCTGAATTGAATTTTTTTTTTCTCCAGGACTAGAAATTGAACTCAGAATCTGATGCTTTTGCTCACAGTCTGGTGTTCTACTGCTTAAACCCCACCTCTAGTTCCTTGAATTTATTATTATTTAGTGCTGTTACTTGGGATTGAACTCAGGGCCTACCTGTCTCATCTTTGTCATTCAAGTTTGGCTTGCTACGACTTCAGCCTTTTGGTGGTTAATTGGAGATAAGGGACTATTCTGCCTGAACTGGCTTTGTGATCTTCAGCTCTCAGCGCCCTGAGTAGCTAGGATTACAGGCATAAGCCATTGGCCTAACCTGGATTTTAAACACAAGAATTCTTTAGGTCTGCTTTATAATGCAATTACTAGAACAGGTATGTATACAAAGTTGGATTGAGGCTATAGAGAGCATTGCTAAAGAGGAACTATTTGAATAGAATTA
Source organism: Dipodomys spectabilis (assembly GCF_019054845.1). Classification (NCBI taxonomy): domain Eukaryota; kingdom Metazoa; phylum Chordata; class Mammalia; order Rodentia; family Heteromyidae; genus Dipodomys; species Dipodomys spectabilis. The sequence continues at coordinate 6,369,729 of NW_024870834.1, forward strand.
TAAAGGGAGAAAAGAATCTCCAAGGTAGATAAGATGGAGAAGGGCCTAGGCAGAGGAAATACTGACCTCATTACTTTTGTTCCACTTAACATGATCACTAACGCAATATATGCTTTGTTTTTCTTGTTGAACCATTTGAACTGTTTTAGGCATATTTTGGGTTTTTTGTTTGTTTGTTTGTTTGTTTTTGTTGTTGCTGGGTTTTTTTTTTGGTCATAGGGCTTGAACTCTGGGCTTGGGTGCTGTTCCTGCACTCTTCAGCTCAAGGCGAGCCCTCTACCACTCCAGTAAACTAGTAGTTTATTGGAGATGAGTCTTATGGACTTTCCTGCCTGGGCTGGCTTTGAACTGTGATCCTTAGATCTCAGCCTCCTGAGTAGCAAGGATTACAGGCATGAGCCACTGGCACCTGGTGACATATTTTGTTTTATTATGTGCCAGTATTGGGGCCTTACGCTGTTCAGTGTTTTTTGTTTTTTGGGTTTTTTTGTTTTTTTTTTTTTTTTTTTGTCGGTCGTGGGGCTTGAACTCTGGGCTTGGGCGCTGTCCCTGTGCTCTTCAGCTCAAGGCAGGCGCTCTACCGAGTGAGCCACAGTGCCACTTCTGGTTTTCTAGTGGTTTATTGGAGATGAGTCTCATTGCCTGGGCTGGCTTTGAACTGCTATCCTCAGATCTCAGCCTCCTGGGTAGCTAGGATTACAGGCATGAGCCACCGGCTCCCGGCTGTTTTGTTTTGTTTGTTTTTTATGCTGTTCTGGGCACCATCCCTGAGCTTTTTTGAGGCTAATACTCTACCACTTGAGCCATGGCTTCACTTCTGGCTTTTTTGGTAGTTAATTGGAGATAGTCTCACAGGCTTTCCTGCCTGGGCTGGCTTAGAACCTCAATCCTCAGTTCTCAGCCTCCAGAGTAGCTAGGATTACAGGCTTGAGCCATTGGCACCTCCTTTCTTCAGTAGTTTGTAATTACAGTTTTATCATACAATTGTAAAATACTAACAAAACTTTCCTTTCTCTTTAGAGGAAAAAGCTATGTATTCTGCTGAATTAGAAAAGCAAAAACAGCTTATAACAGAATGGAAAAAAAAGGCAGAAAATCTGGAAGGAAAAGTGTTATCATTGCAGGTAGGCCAAAACAGTTTTCTGTTAAAAATTGTGTTATTCATGATACGACTGCTGTTAGGATTTTGTCTTGGCAATAATCTTAGGGAGCATTCATTTAGTGAATATTGTGAGAGTGGTGACTCTGTCCAGCCTGCTAAATGTAACCATGAATAAAACACTCAGATTCTCCTTAGCTGAGTGGAAATTTAGAGTAGGCATAATAAATATGGTATGAAAGGGCATTTGAAAGGATATTTATTGGAAGATGGCAAAGTTTTTTCTAATACAGTTGTACTAATTTACTCCTACCAGCAGTGCATCCTGTCAACACTTTATGCTTTGATAGTTAACATCATCATCATTATCTGTGCTTTGCACATAGTAGGCCAACACTCTTAACACTTGAGCCTTGCCCTCAAATATTTTGTTTGTACTTTGGTTTTGAGATAGTTTTACTAACTTTGCCTGGGCTAGTCTTGAACTTGAGATCTTCCTACCTCTGCCCTCTAGGTAGGTAGGATTACAAGTGTGCATCACTACTCTCAGCTCAAATTTTTAAAGTTTTTGCCAAACTTTTACCATAAGAAGGCTTATTAGTCTGTTTTATGCTGCTTTTTATAGACTATAACAGACTGGATAATATAAATAATTAAATAAAATGTTTTAATAGTTTTGGGGACTTCGAAGTCCATGATAGCAAGAAAGCCTTATTGCTGCATCATTACTTGGCTGAATGGCAAAAAGAGGCCAAGAAGAGAGAGACAGACAGCAAGAAACTAACTCCTGTTGGGTGCCAGTGACTTGTGTAGTAATTTGTGCCTGTAATCCTAGATACTCAGGAGGCTGAGGAGGATCGCAGTTCAAAGCCAGCCTGGGCAGGAAAAGCCGTGAAACTCTTAGCTCCAATAAACCACCAGAAAATCAGAAGTGGCACTGTGGCTCAAGTGGTAGAGTACTAGCCTTGAGCTGAAGAGCTGAGGGACAATGACCAAGCCTAGAGTTCAAGCCCCATGACTGACAAAAAAAGAAAAAAAAGCCAGAAGTGGAACTACAGCTCAAGTGGTAGAGCACTAGCATTGAGCAAGAAAGCTGAGGGATAATGACCAGGCCTAGAGTTCAAGCCTTAGGACTGGCCTGGCACACACACACTCTCTCTCTCTCTCTCTCTCTCTCTCTCTCTCTCTCTCTAGCTTTTCCTCTCTCTTTCCCTCTCTCCTTCTTCTCTCTCCTTTCTCTCTCCTCTCTCCTATCTGTTCCCCAGGGACATGTTCCCACCACTGCTTAAACATTAGACCCTCCCTTAATGGAACTCATGAATTTTAGAGGACACATTCCAATCATAGCAGAACTATATCTTCTTGTAGTATTCCCTGATTATTAATGTAATCAAGCATCTTTTAATATGCTTATTGACCACTTATGCTTACTCATCAGAGTTCATTAATACATTTTCCCATGCTTTCACTTGTGTCCCCTGGTTCTAAAATATCTTCTCTGAAACTGCCTGAAGTTCAGATCTTTTTATTTAAGGGGACAGGGGCAGTATTGGGGTATAAATTCAGAACCTTGTGCTTGCTCTGTGGGTGCTCTACCACTTGAGCCTTTCCCTTAGACCTTTTTGCTTTAGTTATTTTTCAGATAGGATCTCACATTTCTACCTGTACCATAATCTTCCTGTTTATGCTTCCCACATATTTGAGATGACAGGTGTGTGCCACCGTGCCTAGAGTTTTATTGTTAGACATGGAGTCTTTTGCCTAGACTAGCTTCAAACCACAATCCTTCCAAGTATACAAGAATACAGGCATGAGCCACTGTGCCTCGCTCAAATCTTTTTAAAGTAGTTTTTTTTTTTTAATTTAAAATATAATATACTGTTTAAAAATCAGAAGGAAAAGGTTGAAATTAATAAAGGTAAAAACTGAAGCTAATGAAATGAAAACCAAACAAATGATAGAAAAAAAAGAAAAATATAAATGATATTCAAAAAGCATTAGTGTAGTTTTTCTTTTTTGTTTTGTTTTCTTATCGATTGTGGGGCTTGAACTCTGGGCCTGGGTGCTGTCCCTCAGCTCTTCAGCTCAAGGCTAAGGTTCTACCACTTGGAGCCACAGTGTCACTTCCAGTTTTCTGGTGGTTAATTGGAGATAAGAGGCTCATGGACTTTCCTGGCTCAGGTTAGCTTTGAACCACAATCCTCAAATCTCAGTCTCGGGCTGGGAAGGTGGCTCAGTGGTAGAGCGCTTACCTTGCATGCATGAGGCCCTGGGTTCAATTCCTCAGCACCACATAAGCAGAAAAGGCCAGAAGTGGCGCTGTGGCTCAAGTGGTAGAGTGCTCGCCTTGAGCTGAAGAGCTGAGGGACAGCGCCCAGGCCTAGAGTTCAGGCCCCATGACCGGACCCCAAAACAAACAAACAAACAAATCTCAGTCTCCTGGGAAGCTAGGATTAGAGGCGTGAGCCGCCAGTGCCCAGCCATTAGTATAGTTTTAACTTTTAATAATCTTTTTTTTTGGTGGGGGGTCTGGTCGTGGGGCCTGAACTCTGGGCCTGGGTGATGTCCCTCAGCTCTTCAGCTCAAGACTAGTGCTCTACCACTTGAGCCACAGCGCCACTTCCGGCTTTTTTCTTTTTGCTTATGTGGTGCTGAGGAATCGAACCCAGGGCCTCATGCATGCAAGGCAAGCACTCTACCACTGAGCCACTTTCCTAGCCCCTTTTAATAATCTTATAAACTATAAGATTTAAAAAATAATTTGAAGCCAGGTACCGTTAGCTCATGCCTATAATCATAGCTACTCAGGAGGCTGAGATCTGAGGATCACAGTCAAAGCCAACCTGGGCCAGGAAAGTCCAATTAACCACCAGAAAACTGGAAGTGGCACTGTGACTCAAAGTGGTAGAACATTAGCCTTGAGCTGAAGAGCAGAGGGACAGGACTCTGGCCAGAGTTCAAGCCCCACAACCAACAAAAAAAAAAGTAAATGAAAGTAAATTTCTTTTACCTCAAATTTAGTTTTGTGGATTTTAAATAGTATATTTTTTATTGAAATGTTTTTATTTCATTCCCTCTGTATATGTTAGAACTCAACCTGTGTGTGCATATATACATAAATTTATATGTCCAATACATACAGACACACACTTGTGAGAGGTTTAAGAATTTTTTTTTGCCAGTTCTTGGGCTTGAATTCAGGGTCTGGGCTCTGTCCCTGAGCTTCTTTTGCTCAAGGCTGGTTCCTACTGCTTTAGCCACAGCACCACTTCTGGCTTTTTCTGAGTATTTTATTGTAGATAAGAGTCTCATGGACTTTTCTTTCTGGGATGGCTTCTGCAATCTTCAGATCTCAGCTTCCTGAGTGGCTAGGATTATAGACATGAACCATCAGCCAAGGAATCGACCATAGGATGCAGAGACTGGCTAGGCAAATCTACAGTAAAATTGGGAAGGGCACATCAAAAGCAGGATAGAACTCAGGCTGTTGTTCACAGGCAGGAAGGAAAGTCACAGCAGCCTAGATTCTAAGCAGAAGCTACTGTCCTTAAAAGGAATTTTTTGTCTTTTTGTAAGGGAGGGCAAATCTCTTCTTTTAAGAACTTCCAGCTGGTCTAGTCAGGCCACAGATTATCCCAGATCATTGTGCCTTCCTTACACTTATCTTCTTAGCAATGTCTACATTATTGCCTATCCAAGATAACACATCTATAAGCTATCACTCTGAAATTTTGGCCTGAAATTTTAATGGGTAAGTTATCTAGAATAACCAAGAAAATTATAAGAAGGAATAATGTTGAGGAGGGACTTGTCTATAGTATGTCTAAATAGAACTATCAACAAATGAAACATTGGGTCTATTAGTGAGTAGAAGGAGCCATAAATAAGGCCCGTGATACCTGAGAATTTAAAACTAAACCTTAAACTAAAATAATTTAACTTAATTAGAAAAGAAGATAGTTTAATAAATGATATTGGCCAACTATTCATAAAGAAGGAAACACAACTGGACTTGATAGTACACCATATTCAGAAATGGATTCCAGTTGTGTTAAAGCAAGGATTCTCAGCTGGGAGTACATGTTGACTATCTGGAAATATTTTTGACTGCTACTGTAACTGAGAGACTCTTGACATTTAGTGGGCTAGAAACTGTCAAAAGCATCCCCACTGAGAAAGACTAAATTTAAAGATTTTCATGCAAAAATACAAATGTCTTAACCGGGCGCCGGTAGCTCATGCCTGTAATCCTAGCTATTCAGGAAGCTGAGATCTGAGGATCTTGGTTCAAAGCCAGCCCGGGCAGGAATGTCTGTGAAACTCTTATTTCCAATAAACCACCAGAAAACTGGAAGTGGTGCTGTTGCTCAAGTGGTAGAGCGCTAGCCTCAAGCTGAAGAGCTGAGGGACAATACTCAGGCCCAGAGTTCAAGCCCCACGACCGACCAAAAAAATAGAAATACAAATGTCTTGCAGTAAGATCTAAAAGACTACATGTACATTCTTAGGGGCAAGGAGGATCCTAACAGATTAAACTCACGATGCTATAAAATCAGAGTAGGACATTTTTGACTATATATCATTCAATGGTGTAAATGGCAAAAAATAGTATAGTCAGTAGAAAAATGCATATCTGATAAACAGTGTTTGTTTATTGTAGACAAAGGGTTCTTATCTGGAAACAAGGCATTCTTACAAACTGACAAGAGAGACAGCTCAGTAGAAACAAACTGCCAGAGTATACAAAGAGGTTTTCATGTAAGAGCAGATCCAGCTGTCGTGTAACAACAGACAAAAATACTCAAATGCAATAGTAGTCAGGAAATAAAATTCAAGCAGTAAAGTCATAATGAAACATCACTTTATGTATGTTAGACTTGTAATACTTAAAAGAGCAAGAACATTTGTTGCTATATTTCTTGACTATCTTTTTTGTTTTACATCTTATTCTTTTTTTTTAATTTGTCATATTGTCTTTTAGTAGCATTTTCTTTATTAAAAAGGCAATGTTTGTTGAGAAAGGCTGAGGGTTCTGTCTTTGATAACTTTTAATTGCATAGATTTGCCCCAGGTCACAGAGATATGGCTTCATTAGGTAAACTGCAACATGTCTTCTTAGCCCATGGGGTGTAGAACAGTTTTTGCATGCTGAATTTTTAATGAACTTCTCTCCCTTAGGAACGTTTGGATGAAGCAAATGCTGCACTGGATTCAGCATCAAGACTTACAGAGCAGTTAGATCTAAAGGAAGAGCAGCTTGAAGAACTTAAAAAACAAAGTAGGTTTCCCCCCCTTTTCCTTTGTTTCTAGTTGAACTGTAGTCTTCTATTATGTGTTGGTACAGCTGAGTGAGACCAACATTGTTGGTGGGTGACTTCCATTTCTACCATAGATACTGTATCTATCATACATATTCTCAAATAAAAGAGTAACTTTGTGAAACAGACATCTGGGTATAAGTAACTAGATTGTTGATTGCAGATGAGGCTTTACACCTAGGCACTTGTCATGTTTTGGTTTGGTTTTGGCACTCAGTTTTTCCCTAAAGTGAGCTTTGCATTTAGATTATCTGATGGGCCCCAAATTACCAGATAATTCATAGTGCTTTGTTGTGCCTAATAGCTGACAGTGAAGACATGCAGTCATTTAGTCTCTGACTTAGTGATAATCAGGAAGTTGAAGCTGTTCTGGGGCTGTATTTAGTAGGCAACGGTTTAAGACAATTGTAAGGGTGATAATGGAGCTTAGAAATGCATAAGGTTTAGGGGTCTATGTTGCCATAGCAGTAACAGGAAATATAATTAAGAAATTAAAAAATGCATGCCATCTATCATAAAATAGAAATTAGAAGGGTATAGAACAGAAGAAATACTGTTAAAACAGGATTAGTGACTTGGTCACTACGGTGGCCAGCCATTGAAGCAAACCATTGGAGCATGGAGAGTAAAGCACAAACCTACAGCTTGGCCTAATTCCAAGAGACAGAAAATGGAAGTGTATTAGGAATATAACAAAGAAACAAAACTAAGACAAATGTGGTGTAATTAGCCTCAAAATAATTCTAAAAGGCATCTGCTTTGTAAGAATTGCCTATCTAGGAAATCTAAATCTAGAGGAGGACCTGGAAATGAGCAGTGAGGAAATAATATGTACTAAGTATATATTATAGACAGTTGACATAACATAGGCTGTATTAATTAGTCTTTTCCTTTTATATTTGCCTCAATTCCAAAGTAAAGAGTATTCTTTTTTTTTTTTTTTTTTTTTTTTTTTGGGGTCCGGTCGTGGGGCCTGAACTCTGAACTCTGGGCCTGGGCGCTGTCCCTCAGCTCTTCAGCTCAAGGCTAGTGCTCTACCACTTGATCCACAGCGCCACTTCCGGCTTTTTCCTTTTTGCTTATGTGGTGCTGAGGAATCGAACCCAGGGCCTCGAGCATACAAGGCAAGCGCTCTACCACTGAGCCGCCTTCCCAGCCCCAACAGTATTCTTTTTATAGGTTAACGAAATTGAGATTTAACACTCATCTCTAGAGTACATGGTCTTGCCATGTCAAGAAAAGAATTGTCTTTTGTTCTAGAAAGCTACATCTTTGAAAATATGGTAGTATTCTCTATACTGTGCCTTCACTGTCCAAAAGGCTGCTCTAACAAGATGCAGCAATTATTGGCAAAATAATGTAGTTAGATCTCAGGCCAGTACAACTGAAAGTGTTAGCTAAAGATTTCATGTCTTGGGGCTTAGCTAGAGTAATGAAAGTATCCTTGGTCTGCAGTAACTTAATAATATGCATCATGCCTCTGTAATCTCTAAGGCCACTTTTCCTGTCTGGTACCAGAGTCATTCCTAGCTCATGATGGTAAGATAAAAATCCATGTAGTCAGGAAAAATGTCACAGGCCTTTGTAGTGGTTAGTACTTGCTCAGGTGCCCATTGAAACTCCCAGTGGTCAAATATTTTCTGTTAAGACAAGTAGCCTGGGTTCCTCTTCAAATAAAATTAAAATGACTATTCATCATCAATGTACAGGATGGTGGTGCTCATTTTCTAGAATCAGTATTACTTATGGAGAGAACTCTACTTAATTAGGTTTGTACAAGTGCTGTTTGATTTGAAAGGCAGGCAGGGAGCCAATGTGGCACAGACAGGAAGGGAACTACAAAAATGGCTGGTTCTGTTAGGTCTTTAAATTAAATTATTCTTGCCCTTTTCAGCTCTTCTAACAATGTTTTCTCATGTTACCCAAGTGCTTAATACTGCTTTTTTATCTCTAAACACAAATGTGACTTTATTTTCTCAAAGCTTTACTCTTGATTTACTAATGTAAATAAATTCTTGATTGGCTTAGTTATTTCAAAAAGCATCACTGTATATTTTCCTTTATAAATCATTAAGTACTTAAAATGCTGATTGATGTTGTAATACTGCATTTTATTTTTAACACAGAAGTTGGCCAGACAGCAAAAATTTTTGCCAGGAGAAACAATTTTGAAAAAGACAAATTGATTTTTGTTTCGAGAAAGTACACAGGGACTTGAATTGTAGAGGCAAAGTATTGTTTTATTTCTATGAATTTGTAGACTAATGATTAGTTGACTTTCAATTTCAACATTTGAACAGTATCAGGAAACTCATTTTAAAAGTGATAGTCAAAATAGTTGGTTATATCATTGCTACCAAAGATAAGATGACTCAGTCTGGTCAGACATGAAGAGAGGGCTGGAGACATTATTCAAATAGTAAAGTGTCTAACTAGCTAGTTCAAGACCCTGAGTTACCTGTTACCCTTTCACATATACAAGTATGGATGTATGTGTGTGTGTGTGTGTGTGTATGATTAGACCTGTCATATGAATGACACTAATATTAAAACAGGTGAATATAGATGATTTCAATTTACTTCTCAAGGTATGTAATTGCTAAGCCATGTACATGCAACTAAGGGGGTACTTACAGATCTTGTATAAAAAACATGAAGATAGATGCTTATTAGTCACTAAGTAAGTATTTAATGAGAATTAGCTGCTTAGTTCAAGAAGCTTAATGGCAAGTAGCGTAGATACACTGTAAGTTAGTCATTTAAGATAGTAGTACTGGCCTGGGAAGGTGGCTCAGTGGTAGAGTGCTTGTCTTGCATGTTTGAAGCGCTGGGTTCTATTCCTCAGCACCACATAAGCAGAAAAAAAGGAAGTGGCACTGTGGCTCAAGTGCTAGCCTTGAGCTAAAGAGCTGAAGGACAGCGCCCAGGCCCAGAGTTCAGGCCCCACGACCGGACCCCCCCCCCCCCAAAAAAAAAAAAAAAAAAAAAGATAGCAGTACTCAGACTACATAGTCTCTAGAACTCCATTAAGGGTCAGCCAACATTTCACGGAGGAAAGAACTCAAAGAGAACCTTAAACCACTATCGGGATTTTATCTAAAAAGTAAAAGAACTCTTTAAAACTATAAGGACTGTTTAAAACTATAAGGACTAATTTATACCCTCAGTGATGAAAGAAACCCCAAGATCCTGTAGGTATAGTATTTTAATAGATGATATTGGATAGAAGGATTACAGTTACCCTCCTTTCTAGAAATTATTTTAATATCTAAGAGTATTTTTTTTTCTTTTTTCTTTTGGTTATGGGGCTTGAACTTGGGACCTGGGCGCTGTGCCAGAGATCTTTGCTCAAGGCTAGCACTCTTATCACTTTGAGCCACAGAATCACTTCTAGTTTTCTGGTGGTTAATTGGAGATTCTTGCTCAGGATGGCTTTGAACCACAGTCCTCAGATCTCAGCCTCCTGAGTAGTTAGGATCACAGGCACAAGCCACTAGTGCCCAGCTGAGTATTCTTTTTCAGTATAGTTCCAAAGACTTATTTCATATGTCATCTTATATTTGTTTTCTCAAACTTAACACACTATTTTATGAAGCAGATAGGACATCATCTGTCTACATTCTGAGTTGGTCAAGGGTTCAGAATTGTCATAGGATTGTTAGTGATGAGAAAATATACACCTGTATATTTCAGGCCATACACCTGGACTATAGCTGAGCCATTCAAAGATGGCTTGCAAATATGTGGACATTTTACTACTACTACTTCTACTCTTCCTCCTTCTTCCTTCCTCCTCCTTCCTCCTTCCTCCTCCCTCCTCCTCCTCTTCCTCCTCTTCCTCCTCCTCCTCTCCTTCCTCCTCCTCCTTCTTTCCTCCTCCTCCTCTTTCTGTCATCTTTGTCCTCCTCCTCCTCCTCCTCCTCCTCCTCTTCCTCCTTCTTCTTCCTCTTTCGTCTTCTTCTTCCTCTTCCTCTTCTTCCTCTACTTCTTCCTCCTCCTTCTCCCTCCTCCTTCCTTCTTCCTTCTTTCTTCTTTTTCTTCTGCCAGTCCTGGGATTGGACGCAGGGCTCAAAGCTAGCACTCTACCACTTGAGCCACAATGCTACTTCTGGCTTTTTCTGTGTATGTGGTACTGCGGAATCAGTTACTATTATTGAAGAGTGAATTTATGCTGTGCAAAGAAAATTAAGTTTTTATAATCAATAAAATTCAGTTCTAGCATCAGAAAGTCTTTAGCTCTGTCTGTCAGTACCTCTGTCTTCACTTTCCCTTACCCCCAGTGCTGGGAATCAAACCCAGGGCCTTACACACTGAGCAACTGCTCTATACTGACCTCCACCCCAGCTCTATAGATGAGTCTTGAAGAGATCCATAGCTGATTGTACGTAAAGATGTGTATCTGCACTGGTACTGGTACTGAACTCAAGGCCTGGACATTGTCCCTGAGCTTTATTGCTCAAAGCTAGAGTTCCACTACTTGAACCACAGATCCACTTTGGGCTTTTTGGTGGCTCTTATTGGTGATAAGAGTCTCACGGGGTTTCCTTTCTCAGGCTGACTTTCAACCAAGATCATCAGATCTCAACTAACTGAGTAGGAGTATAGGTATAAACCACCAACATCTAGCAATAGCTGATTAAAAAAAGAAGAAGAAATTTAGTGACTGCTTTTTAAAAGTCTTCTCTGAATCAAAAAGTGGAAAATTTCCTTAGAATATTTTTAAAAGAAAATCTAGAAAAATGTATAAAATGAGTCCAAATAAAACTGTTATAAGAAGCATAAAAACATGCTTTACATTTACAAACTATAAAAACAGTTTAAAGCATTCTTTTCATGGAACTACCTTCATGGTGCTGTATGATAGAGTTTTTATTTTAAATAAACATATTCTGTTCTCCAGGATGTGATTATGCAAGAAAACATATAACGTCCTGTCGAATATAGGCCAAATACATTCCCAGACGCTTTGTTACCCAAATCTTTGGAGAGATTTCCTTATGGATGTTTTTGGCAGAAGTAGTGATTTTAGAGGAAACATGTAAGAGGTACCAGATGCAGTTTTCTCAATTGTCTATAGTGGTTAAAATGTTACTTGTAATGCCATAAACATCTGGGTATGCTAGACAATGGCAGCATTTTAATTAAGAAAAATGTGTGTATTAGGTATATATAATTAAGCTATTTTAACTTAATGATTATGTTTTTAAATGTGTTAGCCTAATGTTGATGTTTGAATATAACAATGTTTTAGAATAGCAGTTCTTCAAAAATTATTTCTCTAAGTATAAGGTAATGATGTATTATATACAGATGAGAATGTTTTGAGTTAACATTTAGTGTTAACCGTTCTTACTTTTTTATGTATATGAATAATTCAGAATGCTGATTCTTTTCTTATTTCCCAGATACTCTTTCCTCCCAGAAATCAGTTATTCTTTTACTGATTTATCAAATACTCATTGTTAATCCACTATATATCAAACACTATAAATAGGCAGTAGAAGAGATAGAAAGATGAGGGATGAAGGTCCTGTTTTCAGAAGTTTTGTAGACAAGCAGGAAAGGGAAAGAGACATGAAATCATATATGTGCAACAGGTTGAGTGGAAAGGAAAGAGCTATTTTGTTTCCTTTGGTGTTGGGGATTGAACCCAGGGCTTTGCACATACTAGACAAGCACTGTACCACTGAGCTACACCATCCACCCAAGAGCTATCTGTCTATTCTACTGGGCCATGGTAGTGTGAAATGGCAGGAAAGGCTAGGGAAGGGTATAGCTGACCTTCTTGAATGAATAATAGGTACAACTAATAGATAGTTGGGAAAAGCATTCTAGGCAGAAGAAAGAATTCATATGCAATGAGGTAGCATAATTTAAAAACTGGTAATCTGAAAGTAGCATTGACTAATAATAAGCAAAGAGCAGTTTGTATGTGAATATGTATGTGTAGAGGGCTGTGAAGGTGGAGGTAAGAGAGAGTTGCTGTATGGAGAACTAGAATTCTCAAGATGGATCACAATTGTGAATTGTAAACTGAGCTGGAGTGACAGTACAGACTAGCAAAGGAGATAGGTAAAGCCTAGGATACCTGGAAGCATATTTGTACTAGGGCACTCCATGCAGGTTCTCCTACGTGGACATGTGGGTCCTGTGTTACAAAGTCTCAGCTCCTTCAAGAGACAATAGGAATCTGCATTTGGAAGTTTTCTAATTTTTTTTATGTGACACCTAATTTGAGTTTTAGTAAAAAACTTAAACCAACACTACTGATGTCATTCATCCTAATTTGTAATAAGGAGCTCTCAGATATAAGTGTAGTTCAGGCTACATGACCCTTAAGAAAACTTCTATCAGCAAATTTTCTTCCTCCTCCTCCTCCCTCCTCCTCCTCCTCCCCTGCTGCTGCTGCTACTGCTGTTTCTGCTGCTGCCTCAACTCCTCCTCCTCCTTCTCTTCCTCCTCCTCCTCTTCTTCTTCCTCTTCCTCTTCCTCCTCCTCCTCTTCCCTCTTCCCTCCTCCTCCTCCTCTTCTTCTTCTTCTTCCTCTTCCTCCTCCTCCTCTTCCCTCCTCCTCCTCTTCCCTCCTCCCTCCTCCTCCTTCCTCCTCCCCTCCCTCCTCCTCCTCCTCCTCCTCCTCCTCCTCCTCCTCCTCCTCCTCCTCCTCCTCCTCCTCCTCCTCCTCCTCCTCCTCCTCCTCCTCCTCCTCCTCCTCTTCTTCTTCTTCTTCTTCTTCTTCTTCTTCTTCTTCTTCTTCTTCTTCTTCTTCTTCTTTGTCTTTCTTCTTTTTCTTTGTCTTTCTTCTTTTTCTTTGTTTTTTGGTTGGTTGTGGGGCTTCAACTCTGGGCCTGAGCGCTGTCCCTGAGCTCTTCAGCTCAAGGCTAATGCCACCAGTGTCTGGCTAACTTTGACTCTTAAAGATGAGAAATTTGCAAAATGGACAGGAAAAAAAAATCTCACAGATTATTAATATTAATCATAGCAATATGTATGGTTGCTAAGTAATTAGGGAAAATTGAATGAGGTACTCCTTGTGGGTTATTTTAAGAAATCAGATGAAGCCGGGCGCTGGTGGCTCACGCCTGTAATCCTAGCTACTCAGGAGGCTGAGATCTGAGGATCGCGGTTCAAAGCCAGCCCGGGCAGGAAAGACCGTGAGACTCCTATCTCCAATAAACCACCAGAAAACCGGAAGTGGCGCTGTAGCTCAAGTGGTAGAGCACTTGCCTTGAGCTAAAGAGCTGAGGGAAAGCGCCCAGGCCCAGAGTTCAAGCCCCACGACCGACAAAAAAAAAAAGAAATCAGATGAATGAGAACTCATGCCTTTACTGTTTAGATTTGACCATTTGGTTCAAAATTTTAAGGTGGGTATGCATTATACAAAATGGGCAACAAAATCTGGCACTGGTGATAGGTCATGTTTTATATCCAGGTCTTCTGACTCAAGCTCTGAGTAGGCTTCATCTACTTTTTTCTCATTCAACTGATGGTTCAGTAAGCCTGACTTGGGTCTTGTCCATAGGAGCTTAGTCATGAAATAGCTAAATGACTTTGTGAGGAAGATGATTAATTTTAAGATACTCTCTGAAGACAATATTATAGAACACTGCCATTAATCACAAATAAAATGTAAAATTATGATGTGCTGACTTGTTGCAGGCAGTTGCTTTTTATATCCAATTTTGATTTTAAATCAAATAATGAAGGCCATGGCTCCATTTCTGGGTGTTTTAAAGAAGCCCTAGTCACGGGTTTTCAAAACCAGACTCAATCTCAGCTACTCTATTGCTAAGCTTTAAAGTGTTCCCACCCTTAAAACTTCTAAAGAGTTATTTGGCATGTGAAATTATTCACAAAAGTAATTGCGTTTGACTTAAAACCCATTTCTTTATAGTCATATTTTGCTTGCCCAGACAAATACAGTTCTGATTTCAAATTGTGGTTTGAGTTCATTTTCAATTTTTGTAGAGAAATATTTGAATTTCTAATGGGAGGAGAATAGTAAGTGTTCCTGGAGAAAAAGGAACATCAAGGGACCTTTGAAATGGGTGTGTGAATTTCTCTTCTAAAGTCTTACAATTTGTACCATTTCCTCTAGTCCTTCCCCTAAATTCTGAGGTTGGGGTTTTGTGTTTTTTTTTTTTCTTCTTCCTGAACCTAAACATCAATTTTTTTTTCTTTTTCTCTTTTAAGATTGGGTCTTGTTGTGTAGGCCAGGCTTGGACTTGAGCTCACAATCTTCCTGTCTTGGCCAATTTAGTAATCAGATTAGGCATGTCCAATTACATCCAACATAATTTTCAATTTTTTATGGCCACATTAATATAATAAGATAGAGTTTAAGTTTACTTTCATACTACTTTTTTTTTTTTTGGTCAGTTGTGAGCCCTGAACTCTGGGCCTGGGCACTGTCCCTCAGCAATTCACCTCAAGGCTAGTGCTCTACCACTTGAGCCACAGCACCACTTCCGGCTTTATCTACATAGGTAGTGCTGAGGAATTGAACCCAGGGCTTCTTGCATGCATGGCAAGCACTCTACCACAGAGCCACCTTCTCAGCCCCTTTGATAATACTTTTTATGTAGCCCTTTAGCATGTAATCAGTATTAAAATGATTACTTATGGAGGAAAGTAGGAGAAGAAAATCTCAGGAATGGAAGACGGAAAGATGGAAAGACTAGGGAAGTTTTTGTTGTTGTTTTTTTCCTTCCAGTCGTGGGGCTAGGAACTGTCCCTGAGCTCTTCAGCTCAAAGCTAGCGCTCTACCATTTGAGCTATGCACCACTTTCTGGTTTTCTGGTGGTTAACTAGAGATAAGAGTCTCACAGACGTTCCTGCCCAGGCTAGCTTTGAACCGTGATCCTTAGATCTCAGCCACCTGAGTAGCTAGGATTATAGGCATGAGCCACCGGTGCCTGACTCAAGAGTGGGGAAGTTTGACCTGTTTCTCCCCTGCCTTTCCTTCCTAGCCATAGAGAGAAGAGCAGATGAGCATGAAAGAGAAGATTGGCCCATCTTTACTCTGGTGGGATGGTTAAGTCAGAGCAGTGATGAGAGATTAACTTGCTTATTTTGCTATTCTTCCTCTGAGTAGTTAAGAGTTCTATTCTCCTATATTCTCCCTCATACTATACTCTTTTTATGGCCAAGTTTAAATTTTTTACTGAAAAGACAGAGAAGGAAAAGTCTGTGGTAGATTTTCCAAACACAGACTTATCCTGTATAATATGGTTATGGCGACCATTTGGTAACATTAGTCTTATTATATGAATGACATTTTGCAATTTAGACAAACCACAAGCTATTGTAAGAAGGTCAAAGTGGGCATTTATATTTGCGTTTGTGCTACAAAACAGAACCATACAGAATAGAATGAAAAACATAGACACAATCTGTGAGTCTTAGAAAAACTGCGGAGGAAGTATGTTGGGAGCTGCACAGTGGAGGATAAATAGACTCAAGAGGCAGTACCAGTAGAGCAAAGCTTTCCGTGCAGAAGGGAAAACTTGTACAAAATTCCTGCAGGAGACGTGAGAACCCAGAAATATACTATATATTCATGGGCAATTAACATTCAAAAAAGGGGCCCGAAGTATACTTTTTCCATAATATGGTGCTGGAAGCTGGCTGTCCCCACATGTAAAAGAGTGAAGTTGGCATCTACCTCATACCATGCACAGGAATGAACTCAGTTGGATCATGGGCCTGGATTTCAAGTCAAAACCATAAAATTCTTCAAAGAAGATATGAGCATAAAACTTCATGATACATGGCAGTAGTATTTAGGTATGACACCCAAAGTAAAAACAACATAAAGAAAAAAAGAAATTGAACTTCACCAAAATTAAAAAACTTCTGTGTTTCAATGAATACCATCAAGAGAGAAGTGAAAGCCCACAAAATGGAGGAAATATGTACAAGTCCTCTCTTTGGTAACTTCTCCAGCTCCTACTAATCAAAAAAAAGAATATGTGTTTTGTGAGTTTTTTTTGTTGGTTGTGAGGCTTGAACTCGGGGTCTAGACACTGTCCCTCAGCTCTTTTGTGGAAGGCTAGTACCACTTTGAGCCACAGCTCTACTTCTGGGCCTTTTTTTTTTTTTAGTGGTTAATTGAAGAGTCTCATGGGGACTTTTCTGCCTGGGCTGGCTTCCAAAGACAGTCCCTAGATCTCAGCCTCTTGAGTAGCTAGGATTACAGGTGTGAGCCACTGGCTCGTAGCTACCACATGGTTTTTTCATTTCTTTCAGAACAAAAACCTGTACTCTATGTTAAAAGTAGTAAATACCTCTTAGCTCAAATAATCTACTTCTAACATAACAGGTGTAAATTATGTTAGACTAAGTTCCTTTGTCCTTGAATCCTCAGTCCTGAGGCTTATTAGCTAATGAAAAGAGTAAAGTACTGTACTGTAAAGTACTCACATTGTAATTACTAAGATTTTACTAAGATTCTATTTACTTTTTAGATAGGAATTTAAAATCTGTCATAAACTATTGTAATATGATTAGCGCCAGTGATCTGAATTGTATTTTGCAATTTCCTTACTCTGGAATGCTTTGCCCTGTCAGACTTGTGTTGAATTGTGGTCTTAGTGGTGTTAAATACTTTTCTTAGTCAGCTCACCAAAACCAGAGTACAGCCAGGAAAATAAAAAAAGGAAAATCTAAAGTTGTCTTTTCCATTTCCTCCCATTAAACAGAAGTTATACTGGAAATGTTTCATGCTAGGAAGCAGGAGTGAAAATCTGGTCTTTTGCTATTAAGTTTCTAAAGAAGATGGAAGCCTTTATTGATTTTAAAGATTTTCCTACTGAAGAATTGATTATTTATGGGATAACCCATATGGAATAATGCATACTCTGGGTTTTAAGCAGTTTCTGTATCAAGAGAGAGTCTTTCTCTGAAACAGAGAATAGGTGGAAGTAATTCAGTGTAGAGTACAAATTTAAATTTCATCGTAAAGATCTTATAAGTGTTATTGTATATTTGTTCAGATTGATTGGTTAATGACTATCTTTATTCACATATTTTAAAACAGATGAGCTCCGACAAGAAATGTTGGATGATGCACAAAAGAAATTGATGAATTTAGTAAACAGTACTGAAGGAAAAGTGGACAAGTATGCTTTTGCTTTTTAACTTTTAAAATATTTTGTAGGGGGGCTGGGAAGGTAGCTCAGTGGTAGAGCGCTAGCCTTGAGCTGAAGAGCTGAGGGACAGAGCCCAGGCCCAGAGTTCAGGCCCCATGACCAGACCCCCCCCCCAAAAAAAAAATAAAATAAAATAAAATATTTTGTAGGGATTGCTTTCATTATAGAACAACTTCCACATGCAGTAGTTTATATGTGATTAAAATTTTTTTCTTGCTGGTCCTAGAACTTATTTTGCTCAAGACTAGTATTCTACTACTTGAGCCACAGCTCCATTTCTGGCTTTTTTGTAGTTAATTGTGGATAAGAATCTCACAACTTTTCTGCCAAGGCTGGCTTCAAACTGAAATCCTCAAATTTGAGCCTCCTGAGTAGATAGGATTATAGGCGTGAGCTACCAGTGCCTGGCTTGTATGTGATTAATTTTGGGTTTGTTTTGTTTTGGTGCTGGTCATGGAGCTTAAACTCAGAGCCTGGGTACTGTCCCTGAGCTTTTGTGCTCAAGGCTAGTACTCTGCCACGTTGAGCCACAGTGCCATTTTGCCTTTTTGGTAGTTAATCAGAGATGAGTCTCATGGACTTTCCTGCCTGGGCTGCCTTTGAACTGTACTCCTCAGATCTCAGCCTCCTCTAGGTAGCGTGATTCTTTAATTCCCTCCTTATATGTGATTAAATGTTTAGGGAGCCTTTTTATATCTAATAAAATATGTGAGTAGTTTTAATGAAGGCTCAATAGAACATTTTTCTATTTTTAAAAGTATTTTTGCCCCAATTTATTCTTTTTCTTAAAACAGTTAAAACATCTCAACGTGAAGTACTTACAAAATAAAGGACCTGTTTTACTTTACTTTACCTTTAATGTCCTTGAACATAGCTTACTCAAAATTCTGAAAGCTAGATGTGTGTGTATATGTGTATGTGAGTGTATACATTACCTCATCAAATATTTTTAAACTTTGGTGTTAATAGCAATTTTTTTTCTGGTGTATTGAAGAGTCTTTCTGACTTGTCTTCTTGGGCTGGCTTTGAACCCAGATCCTCAGATCTCTTTTCTGAATAGCTAGGATTATAGGCATGAGCCACCAGTGCCCAGCTTATTAGTAAATTTTGATCTTTGTGAATGAGAAATCTAAGCCCAAGAAAGCCTGGTGGCTATGTGAAGATGGTCTTTGGTGAGCATCAACCAGTGAAACACTTCCTCAGTTGGCTACTGGGTTGAAGAAAGTGGGTGGCTAATAATTGGTGTTTTAAAAAGTATATGTTTTGAATTGTTTGAAACATTGTTAATTAGACTTTTTAAAAAGCTACTTTAGGCCATGCGCAGGTGGCTCACACCTGTAATCTTAGCTACTCAGGAGGCTAAAATCTGAGGATTGCAGTTCAAAGCCAGCCCAGGCAGGAACATCCATGAGACTCTTATCTCCAGTTATCCATCAGAAAACCAGAAGTGGTGTTGTGGCTCAAATGGTAGAGCACTAGCCTTGAGCTCAGGGACAGAGCCCAGGCTGAGTTCAAGGCCCATGACTGACAAAAAAACAAAAGCTACTTTATTTTTTTGTTCAGTGCTATAAATATTTAATTGTCTCAAGTTAGCACTGTTCATATGTTTAATGTGCATTGGCTTGAGTTGTTTCTGCCTTTGTTTTCATAGAACCCTCATGAGAAACCTCTTCATTGGTCATTTCCACACACCAAAAACTAAGCGCCATGAAGTGTTACGATTGATGGGAAGCATACTAGGTGTTAAAAAAGAAGAGATGGAACAGGTAACCAACCTGACACTGGAATCCATTCTGAATTGATTGACTGACCGATAGCGCTGGGGACTGAACTTAGGACCTTGTATATACTTACACTAAGCAAATACTCTTCAACTGGGCTCCATTCCTAACCTCATTCTGAACAGACTTACAATGTTGAGGTATTATGGACACTTGTCCTATCTTAAGAGTAGATGTGTTTGATTTGTATGATACTAGTTTAAATATTTTGCAACTTATAACCCAGTTTACATGTCAACAGAGATGTAACAATGTGTGAGATATAACAATGTGTAAAACTTTCATTCATAACTGTAACCCCTCTGTAAAGCATCTTTATAACAAAATAAAATTTATAAAAAGAAATTAAAAAAATAAAACCATTACAAATTTTAAAAAACCCTTTCATTCAGATTGTGCTTGAGGTGGGGTGGCATTGTTATTGTATTAGTATCCTCTATTTCTAGGATTTGGACTCATAAGCATGGTTTGCTGTTATCCGAAATCATGTTACAAGTAATTCTTCATTTTTCTTTTCTTGTAATAGTAATATTTTTCTGTTTTTAAAATACCGTTGCAGTTGTTTAATGAAGATCAAGGAGGTGTTACTAGGTGGATGACAGGATGGCTTGGAGGAGGATCAAAAAGTGTTCCCAACACACCTTTGAGACCAAATCAGCAATCTGTGCTTAATAGTGTAAGAGCCAATTTTATTTCTGCTGAACATGAAGGATGAAATGTTTGTATACCAAACTCAATTGCAAAGTATCAGATTTCTTTTTAGGTTATTTTGTGCCACCCTTTTATTTTGGAGTTATGGCAATAGATCCAGAGAAGTGATCAGCTTAAAGATAACAAGCCAGCTTTAATCATTTTATTGCATATAGATTTTATCTAATTGTGTGTATGTGTGTGTTTGTGTGTGTGTTTGTGCGCACGTGTGTGCACATGAGCACGTGCGCAAGCGTGTGCGCAAGCGTGTGTATGTGCATATGCCCACCAGTCCTGGGGCTTGAATTAGGGGCTGGGCACTATCCCTGAGGTTTTTCCGCTCAAGGCTAGTGCTCAACCACTTGAGTCTCAACTCTATTTCTGGCTTTTTGGTAGTTTATTAGCGGTAAGAATCTTATGGACTTTCCTGTTCTGTTTTTTTGTCAGTCATGGAGGCTGAATTCTGGGCCTGAGTGCTGTCCCTCAGCTCTTCAGCTCAATGCTAGCACCCTATCACCTGAACCACAGCGCCACTTCCAGTTTTTTCCACTTATGTGGTGCTGAGGAATCGAACCCAAGGCCTCATGCATGCGAGGCAAGCGCTCTACCACAGAGCCACCTTCCCAGCCCCTGGACTTTCCTGTTCTGACAGCTTCAAACCATGATTCTCAGATCTTAGCCACCAGAGTAGCTAGAATTACAGGCATGAGCTACTGGTGCCAGCTTAGCTTATCTAATATATTTGTGTGATAATTATTTTGCATTGTTAATGATGCTGGCCGTGGTGGTGCATACCTGTAATCCCAGCAGGTAGGAAGTAGAAGCAGACAGATCATGAGTTTAAGGTCACCCTGGGCTACATAGTGAGACTCTTAAATAAATGCTGTGTTGAGGAGTAGTAGTATGAAATTATGCCATTCTTGAAAATAGAGCCTTTATCTTATTTACGTATATATGTTTCAATTCATTGAAGCAATAATACTTACCGAGGATGTGCTGTATACCATTGGGAAGACAACAGATAAACATAAACTCACAGTGCCTGATATATAGGAATTGCATTGGGTAGCACTGTGAGTTGGAATACAGTTTCCTTCTTTCTTTCTTTTCTATTTATTTGTGGTACTGGAGCTTGAACCAAGACCCATTCTTGCTGGGCAGGTACTCCACTACTTGAGCCACACCTTCAGCCCTTTTTGCTGGGATTATTTTTTAGATAGGCTCTTAGGTTTTCCCAGACCAACCTGAACTGTCATCCTCCTATTCACACTTTCAGCCATAGCTGGGATGATAGGCATGAACCACCATTCCCAGCTTTTTCTGTTGTGATGACTCTCCTGAACTTTTTGTCTGGGATGCCCTTAAAATGCCGTCTTCTTAATTTTAGCCTCCCAAGAAAATAGGATTATAGTCCTTAGCCATTGTGCCCGGCTACATCCAGTTATTCATTTATTTATTTTAATAAAGAGGATCCTAAGAAATAGGATAAGATCTTGTTTTTACATGGATGGCAAAATTTTTAATTTAAAGAAATAGTACACACCATGTTATTTTAGTCTCATATTCATTACTGGTGATCTTTTGCTATATCAATTGATGGGGGTCTTCCTTTAGAAAATTAGGTTAAGGGCTGGGAAGGTGGCTCAGTGGTAGAGCGCTTACCTTGCATGCCTGAGGCCCTGGGTTCGATTCCTCAGCACCACATAAGCAAAAAGAAAAAAGCCGGAAGTGGCGCTGTGGCTCAAGTGGTAGAGCGCTAGCCTTGAGCTGAAGAGCTGAGGGACAGCGTCCAGGCCCAGAGTTCAGGCCCCACGACCAAACCGCCCCCCCCAAAAAAAATGTTAATATTTGCTTTTCTTTTATATGGTTTCTTTCTTTTCTTCTTTTTTGTCAGTTGTGGGGCTTGAGCTTAAGGCCTAGGTGCTGTCCTTGAGCTCTATTGCTCAAGGCTAGTGCTTTACCACTTTGAGCCACAGTACCACTTCCGGTTTTGGAGTGGTTAATTGGAGATAAGACAGGGACTTTTCTGCCTGGGCTGGCTTTGAACTGCCATCCTCAGATCTCAGCCTCCTGAGTAGCTAGGATTTCAGGCGTCAGCCACTGGCACCCAGCTTTTATATGGTTTCTATACCTGTGTTGTTAAAATACTATGATTTGAACGTGGTGTCTTAAGTGCTACTGACGGCAAGAAACGAATGTTCTTGGGGCTGTAGCTCAGTGGTACAGTGCTTGCATGGCTTGTGCAAGGCCTTAGGTTCCATATCCAGCACATTACACACTAAGTAAGACAAAACAAAAGGCTAGAAAACAATGTGTGGTGATACGTGGCTGTAATCCTAGTACTTGACAGGTGGAAGCAAGAGGATCGTGAGTTCAAGGCCAGCTTGAGCTTCCAGAAGTGAGACTGCCTCAAAAAAAAAAAAAAACAAAAAGAGACATGCTCTTAATTGACTAACTCCGTTTAATAAGAACTTGAAATGAGTGTCATCATCAAAGATTATTCATTAAATTGTTAAAGTTCTGTAATGATTACCATATAAGCAAAATACTACCACTAGCATTTTCAGTTAACCTTGTTTATGTTTTCTTTTTAAATAGTTAATTTGAAAAAAAGGGGAAAAATTAAATGACGTAAGTTTTTAATATTTAATTAGAATACCTGGTGCACTTTCTTCATGTGGTGAGTGTAGGTTTATTTATCTTTTGAGCATGTCTCACTGTGTAGTCCAGGCTGGCCTAGAACTCATCCTCTTACTTCAGCCTTCTGAGTGATGCCGTTACCTGTAGGCATGTACCCCATGCCTGGCATGGATAACATTTTATTATTTAGTCTAATATACCTTTTTTTCTTAGTCTTTTTCAGAACTTTTCGTTAAATTTCTAGAAACAGAGTCTCATCCATCTATCCCACCACCAAAGCTTTCTGTTCATGACATGAAACCTCTGGATTCTCCAGGAAGGAGGAAACTAGATGCAAATGTACCCCTAAGTTTTAAAGGTAAAACCAGTTTTTTTTGTAACATTGAATTTTCGGTGTTTTTGAAACTGTGCAATGATGCTTCCAAAATTCCTGTAAGACATTAAATACTGGCTTCCTATCTTGTACCAATTTTGTATTTTATCTGTTTTAATTAAATACTATGAAACATTTTCCCTTTGTATATTGAAATAGTTATCTCTGCATGAGCCACTTTGAATTATTCTTCCTGAAATGGTGGCAGACTAGTTATAGTAGTTACATCTTCTTGTAACATAGTCTTCTCTGTTCTAAGGTTCTTATTTTATTCAGGATGATGATAGATGAACTAAAATTGCTTCTTTATTGGGACACTTCTTTTTCTGAAGTATCTGTATTTTTAATATAGACCAACAATATAAACTAAAGTTATATGTTATATTCTTTGGATTCTATCATACATCACATAGTTTCATTTAGGTAAAATATATATTTGTTATTTAGACAACTACGTTTGCTTTTCTGAGCTTAGCTAGAAAGATAAAGTAGTGAAACATACCTGTCATTTAGATAAAAAGTACGGCTACCAAGTCAGTGAAAAATCATAACTTTAAGAGTTGCTCTTTATTTCTGTGTTTGGATGTGTCAGAGCTTAGTAGCTAATCCTAGAATTCTGCTTTCCTAGTATAGCTAGTTGTCATTCACAGGAAAGGCTAATTTGGGGTCCCAAGGGTGAGGGGTAACAAGTAAGTATAAGGAACTTGACTCTATATTCTCTATCTTAGGAGGCCTTTTTTTTTTTTCTTCCCTTTTTGTCAGTTGTGGGGCTTGCACTCAGGGCCTGGGTGATATTGCTGAGCTTTTTTACTCAAGACTAGCACTCTACTGCTTTGAGCCTCGACACCAGTTCCAGTTTTCTGATTGCTAATTGGAGATAAGAGTCTTACGGACTTTCCTGCCCTGGCTAGGAACCATGACCTTCAGATCTCAGCCTCCCGAGTAGCTAGTGTTATGAGCATGAGCCACTGGTACCTGGTAACAAATTAGTATTTAATGTTTAGTAATTGAGATCTGTTTATGTTTTCTTTTTAAGTAATTGAAGACTAGTCCAAAAAGTATGCCAAATTCCAGCAAAGTGGGATTTGAAAGTTGATAATGGTGATAATAAACCACTGTGTAGAGGCAGGCTTCTTGCCCCATTATTCTCATTCAGAGGCTTTTTGTGAAGGAGAAAGACAGAATGAATAATGCATGTCTCCTCATTTAGATGGCGCAGCATCCAGGGCTGGAAGAAGAGCAGATGTGAGCCCTTTCCTGGCTCCCCGCTCTGCAGCTGTCCCTCTCATTGACCCCGCTGGGCTTGGACCTGGTGGGCCCGGGCATCCTCTTCTGAAACCCATCTCGGACGTTCTGCCCACCTTTACACCTTTGCCAGTGTCGCCTGACAACAGCGCTGGTGTTGTGCTGAAAGACCTGTTAAAGCAATAGGTAATTGCCAAGCCCCAGACTACAGAGCACTTTAAGAAAACATGAACACTATGTATATGTATTTTATCACAAAGTGGCCTTTCGGAAGAAGTCATGCATTTGTTTGCAATTGTAATTTCTCTAAATTTAATAAAGATATTCTTAATGCTTTTAGAAATTGCAGATATCAGAGGAGCAAGTGCTTGCTATATGATCTGCTTTTCTTCTTCTCTGATTTGGCCTAATTTAATGTAGAAACCTTTGCATTAAAAAAGTTAATTTACAAAAAAAAAAAAAGAAGACAAAAATACTAGTAGCTATCTGTACCAACTTTATTTCCTCATCAGATTCTCAAGCATTTCTAAAGATCATCAAGGAATTTGCACAAAACCAGAAGCAGTCATCACTTCTCTGCCTAGGGAAGGAACTCTACTGAAGCATGAATTGATCATCTTCAAAGGACAGAGAAGCCAAGAGCATGGCTGTTCTCATGAGGTCATAGGTGCCGTTAGGTGGAATGTGTACTTGGCTCTATGCAATCTTGTCATGTGTGTAGATTCACATGACTTCCACACAGTCAAGATACAATACAGTTCTTCCATCTCTTGAGCTGCCTCCTTCTGTTTAGAACCATGCCTCGCTGCCTCCTGCCCTCATTCCCGACACCCCCCGCCCCTTAGCAGCTCTGTAACTTCTTGATATCAAGAACACTGTATAAGTGGAATCATACATTATGTTCCCTCTTGAGGTAGATGTGTTTTATGCAGCACAATTCCTTTGACATCCGTCTTAAGTTACCACGTGGATCAGAAGTTTATTCCTTTTTTATTTTGCTCTATTCTGGGGCTTGAACATGGGGCTTCACACCTGCAAGACAGGCACTCTACCACTGAGCCACACCCCAGTCCAAGTTCTTTTTCATTGTCAAGTACATGGTGTAGGTATACTATTTCCTTAGAAGAGCTGACGGCTCTTCTTCAAGGTGTCATGTGGACATTGTCTCCCACGTGTCACCCTGTGCTGCTGCCTCCACATGCAATGAGCAATAGCACTTAGTCTACACATCCAGGTGCAGAGATCCGAGCTATGGGTCCATCACCATGTCACCATGGTCGGGGGAGGGTGGGAAATCCCCGCTAAGCACCAGCACCAGCTGTTGGAACTTAAGAATAACAGGAGTTTTTGTTTAATTTTTTTATAAGCCCATCATTAAAAAAAATTGTGACTTGAGGCTTAGTTTTATCAGGATGTCCATTTTCTATCAGTTGTTAAAGTTGTACATTTAAAAGACATTTCTTGCAGATTTTATAAATTTAGATATACCTTTATGATAGAAACATTTTATAGCAAGGAAAGGTGAAAATGAGGAAAGTGTAAATAGGTCTGAATCTAGCCAAGCTAAATCTGGTTGTAAATTTTGCTATGATGGATTGTATATTTCTAATATATTTAGAAGCTTGAAAGTTTTGATTCTCAGTTGATGGTTAAAACTTTTTTTTCTGGAAAATTAAGTAACAGAAAATGCTGCTCCACCATGTCACTGTCTCTTTTGGCTAACTTGTTTACATTGCCATTCTCTAGTACAAAGAAATTCCCATTGTCAGAGAAATTCCTACGGCAGTACATATGCGCCTTAACTTCCTGTACAGGGCTGCACCCTAGTGACCCACTGTGAACCGAGAACATCTACATTCACCGAGAAGTGCATTCACCTGTTGAGCACCCTGGCCTAGCCACACTGCTTGCCCTTTGCCCTCCACCACATGGCTGCCTGCAGGCCAAGCCCACTGAGCTGCCCAGCCTCAAGAGGAGACGAACGTTCCAAAGCTTGAATCCCACCTCTAATGAATGGCCATCAGTTTTGCACCATGAATAAATTGCAAAATCATAAGTCAGCTTACCATTGTAACTTGGGAAATCTGTATTAACATAGATTTGTTAACATGTTTCTAAAAGATATTTTCATTGATTATCCTGAATTATGTGTTGGCTTGCTATTGAAGCTTCCTTTCATGGTGGAGCAACTGCAGTGCTAGCTTCTAAGCTAAACAAAAGATGTGTGGTCCTTCATTTTGAAAAAATGGAACATGTAACAAGTGTTTTATTTTGAAGACGAGATGCATGGTGGGTATTTAAGTAGTGTGTTATCATATTTGAAATGCCTTGTTGACATTTTAAGTATCCACTTCCCTGACCAAAACAACCTGTCGCTCCCTCCTGTAGCTTACCTGAGTGTGGAAGCTGCGCAGGACAGATTGTCCCTCCAGACCCCACAGAGCATCTTACTGCTATTCAGTGTGTGTCCAGGCCTGGACCTGTAGCACCTAATGTTTCGTTGTACTACTGAAACTATAGCTCACTGCTATGCAGACTAAGTGTTTGTTGATCTAAACCATGCATAACTCATTGACTTTTCTGAGACTTAAGTTGTGTCATAGATGAACCATCTGCTCAGGGAGGCTTCTCAGAAACCAGACAGGGAGGAGGTGCATGATTTGAATGTTAGCAATAGGACACTGCTAACAGCACCTTACTGCAGTATTTTAACGACAATAATTCTGTGTGTGGTTGAACCTTCCACAACATTTCTAGTGGTTTTTCCAGTGTACTTAAATATACTACAGAAGAAAATGTCACTCAGCCATTTACATTGACTTTAATGTAGTACAGTATCAGATGGTTTGATGAGTTTTCGTTGTTCAGCATTCTTTTTTGGAGGAGAGCAGTCCTAGGGAATGAATTCAGCCTCATGTTTGCCTGGCAAGCACTTGGCCTCCTGAACCACACCTCTAGACCTTTTGCTTTTACTTATTTTTCAGAGCCTCCTGTCTGTCTAAGCCTCCTCCTGAGGTTACAGGTATTACCGACCTGAAGGCTTGTTCTTTTGAGATAGGGTCTGTGAGATAATTTTTTTTTTCCCTAACAGTTTAAATCATGATTGTCTTATCTCTACTTCTCGTGTAGCTGAAATTAAAGGTGTGAACCACCCCACCCACTTCCTAAACCTTTTTTTTTTTAGGAGTTTGGGGGTACCAAAATTAAGCAACAAGTCCACAAGGAGAAAGGGCCTTCTTAAAACTAGTTCAAGTATTAAACCCCATATAAAGTTCTTATTTTCTTTCACCCTTTCAATGGTTAGTTTTGAGGGAAAGAAAGAGCTGAAAATCCTTATCCAATCAGGAAGTCGGGGCAGAGCAGCCAGGCCACCTCTTCAGGGACAGGCTGCTGTGATGACAATTTAGAATGTTACCAAGCTTCAAGGTGTTTGGATTTGGTTTTTAAACCAATGGTGTTTTTCATGCATCAAAATATTTAAGACATCTTCCCTCGACAAAAATTTATCTTTTAATTTTTGTAAATATCAAATAAGCTGGGTGATATTTATTTTACATATTCCTCTGGGGAGAAAATAATTTTAATGTTCTGACATTTGTGATTATTTGTTGGTCTTTATTTGTTAACTTATTAAGGTTTTGCTATTTAAAACTGACAAATTGTCTTTTGATTTATATAGGAAAATAACAAATTTTCAACCCAACCTTATGATTAGGTTGTTTTATAGAGAACTAAAGTCAATGCATTTTTTTAATTTCTCAGGAGCACTGCAAGGAGGAAAAAAAAAAACCAATACTCCAAATAAAAATGATATATGTAAGCTGGCAATGTCTTTATCCACAATAAAAAAAAAAAACTTTAGCAAACAGCTGTTGCCTTTTTCTTGAGGAGGGAGAAATGGCTTGCACATGTTGTTTATGGCCGAGCCGCTGCACTACGGAAGCCGAGGGCCTCCGAGCTCGCCGGGTGTGTGCTGTGAGGATTCTCTTGGCGCCTGGGAAACTTTAAGTATGGACAACTGTGATTCTCAAGATGATGCATGAAAAGTGGCCCTGAAAGGTTTTGGTTGGCCTTTTCTCCTTTCTTCTCCATAGGTCTTGCATGTGTGGCTGTCCTCCTGGTCTTCCTCCACGGCACTCAGGAGACCTACATTCTTTACCCAGATGTGCAGCTTGGACACTTAAACACTGGGTGCTGGCAGGACTGGAAGGTGGTTTTAAAGTTAACAGCCAGTTTGAGGTCATGATTTTGACCCTGTACAGGGAACCTTTCACAATATTTATCTCTGAATGGAGAAGCTGTGAGCATTACTACCCAGAAGTGGAGGAGAATGTCGGGTAGGGGTGCTCCTGAAGTTCGGGAACATTTCCAAAAGGTGAGAGGTCGGTATGAAGAAGACTGGTCTGGTCTCTGGTTTAGGCTAGAGTAGTGTGGGTGGAGTGGTGGGAGCAAAGCCAGTTGTTGAGTGGGTGAGGCAAGTGTGCTCAGGGTTGGCAGACATCTGCTGAAAAGGCAGATCACAGGACGGAAAGGGCATTAGGAGAGCCCCGGAGGAGGGAGAGTTTCTGATGAGACAAGGAGTGTGTGTAATATTTATAAGACAGGCAGCTGGGGAGAGGCTGGTGGGAGGTAGGAGGAACTCCAGTGGGGCAGGAGCCGTGGAAGGGGCAGCATATGCGAGTGGCAGATGGATTTGGCCACAGGGCCATTGAGGGAGCTTTCCTCTGACACTGGAGGAAAAGGAGAGAGTAGGCTTGAGGTGGGAGGAATTCAGTCAAGGAGACAGACAGGGCCAGATTACTGAAGACATGAGAAGTACTCTTAGAGGTCTATACAAAGAACTGGGGAGCCCTAGTGGGCCTAGCAGGGAGATGGGAAGAACACATCTTGAA
The DNA here is from genome assembly GCF_019054845.1 of Dipodomys spectabilis. NCBI lineage: Eukaryota > Metazoa > Chordata > Mammalia > Rodentia > Heteromyidae > Dipodomys > Dipodomys spectabilis. Next base: position 6,398,913 of record NW_024870834.1, read on the forward strand.
GGAGCAAGCTGGCAAATTAAATGTCAGATAAAAGCCAAATGGCTCTGGCCTCAACCAATTTTAGTGGGATACAACATGTTATTAACTTGAACCTTGTTCTCCTATTCTGGGGACTTAGGTCAAGTGGACAGTGATGTAGCTGAGGGTTTTATAGCATTTACTGTCAACATTTTAGTATATCCTGTAAATTAATAAACCATTATAACTGCAACAATATTTGTCTTGGAGATAAAGAAAAATTCAAAAATGTGAAGGCAAACATTTGAACGATTAGTTGGTTTTCTGCCTTCACTCCTAAAATGGAATCTTCCTTAGAGCTGTTGTGGAATAAAGATATTAATACTTTGCACAGTCATGATGTTTTAACTGTGACAATATTCAGCTGTGACTCTTTTATATAAGTGCTCTTTAGCTCCAGTATTCTTTGACTTTGGTGAATAATTTTTGTTCACCAGTAACTAAATCTTAGTGCTTTGAAAGTATTTGTGAGCTATATATTTTGTTAAAAGTTGTTTCCTAGACATGCCAAGATACTCTTTAAAAAATCTAAGACACAAGCTAGGTACTTGTACAGGCTCGCACTTGTAATCCTGGTTACTCAGGAGGCTGAGATTTGAAGGACTATAGTTTGAGGCCAGCCCAGGGAGAAAGGTGCTAGACTGATTCTCCAGTAAACAGGCTGGAGATGTGGTTTGAGTGGAAGAGAGTTAGTGTTATCCTAGCAAGCAAGCCAGGCAAGTGGGAGGCCCTGAGTTCAAACCCCGGTGTCACCGAGTGAGAGAGAGAGAGAGTTGTTTTTTTTGGGGGGTCTGGTCGTGGGGCCTGAACTCTGGGCCTGGGCGCTGTCCCTTAGCTCTTCAGCTCAAGGCTAGTGCTCTACCTCTTGAGCCACAACGCCACTTCTGGCTTTTTTCTTATGTGGTACTAAGGAATCGAACCCAGGGCCTCATGCATGCAAGGCAAGCACTCTACCACTGAGCCACCTTCCCAGCCCCTGAGAGAGAGAGAGATTTAAAAATCTAAGACACATTATTCTTTGCATATAAGGCTTATGGACATGGAAGGTGTTTTCCTCTCACAAAACTGAGCCCGGATCCCCGTGGGTCCTGAGGTGCCTGTACTTACCAAGGATCCTCCCAGATGCCGAAAGAAGACACAGAAAGGCTTTGAGACAAAGCGGTATGCTTGCTTTGAGGGTCCTCTACAGAACCCCCACGGTTGTGAGTTAGCACCTTAATCTCTTTGTCCAAAGGACTTCCAGACTCTTGAATAAAAGGATGGTGGTGATAAAGTTGCAAATTCTAGATTCGTGAGGTCATTCTGTTTTTGTTTTTAAAAACATAATGAGATATTTAGTCTGAAAGTTTTAAAAGTCATTTTAGAGTTTTCTCCTTGAAGTATTTTCATGCCACTTGCAAACTTATTACTGGGAGAGCCTTAAATACATGCCATCAACTTCTGCTGTTCTCTGTGGAATTGTCTTGGCAGCTGGAAGCTCCTATGTTCAAAATACTGATAATGTTGAAAAAAAGTTCTCAGAATTGCTACTTGAAGAATTGACTTTGTTTCCTATATACATTTTGTGTGTGTGTGTGTGTGTGTAAAATGTGAATTACTGGAAATATTTAAGAGTAGATAGATACCAGGAAGGAATATGGCTATGGCAGAATGAAGAGGTCAATCATTGTAAAAAGTAAATACAAAGCTAAAATGGTTACACACACAAACACACACACACACACACACACACACACACACACACACACACACACCAAAACAACCATTTAGAGGGCTCTGGAAGTTGACACAAAATTGAACATTATTTTTGGAAAGTCTTGAGCTTCAGGTAAGACTTGTGGAGCTCATGGCTTTCTTCCCAGGACTGCCCTGGGAAGCTATACACATTAGGAACAAGATTATAAAACTTATGCAGAAACAGCAGCAGCTACAGTCTTCTAGGGGGAGATAAATTTCACAGTTTAAGTTAATTTAATCAAGTGAAAAGAAAATGGCATCAAAATCCATAAATGCTACAAAGTAACCTAGAATTTTCAGTTTTCAAACAGATGACAAAGAAAGGAGGAAAGTATGGCATAATCAACACAGCAGAAACTGGGCCTACATGTTGGGTTTGGCTCACAAACAGTGTGATTGAAAATACAAATAAAACATGGTTTTTGTGTTTTGTGTTGGTTTTTTTTGTTTGTTTGGTTTTTTGTCAGTCGTGGGGCTTAAACTCAACCTGAGCACTGTCCCTCAGCTCTTCAGCTCAAGGCGAGCTCTCTGCCACTTGAGCTACAGCGCCACTTCTGGTTTTCTAGTAGTTTATTGGAGATAAGAGTCTCACAGACTTTCCTGCCCAGGCTGGCTTTGAATTGCGATCCTCAGATCTGAGCCTCCTGAGTAGCTAGGGTTATAGGCATGAGCCACCAGCGCCTGACTCAAATAAAACATGTTTTTAAAAATATTGTTGTTTTCGAGGTGATGTACAGTTGGGTTACCTTTGCATGTGTCAGGTAAGAAGTCCATCTCCTTCCTTTTACATAGTATCATCTGTCCCCTTATTCTCCTTGTTCCCGCTCTTCCATCTCCACCCAGGAGCTGTCCAGTGCAGCCAGTGCTCTGCTGCTGCACATTTCACATTTTCCACTGATTCTGTGCCCTTTACTCGAGGTGAATGTGTATATGAGATATTCACACCGAATATGAAGTGAAGAACAGAGTGATCAGGAAACAAAAAGACATTAAGAAAAGGTCCTTTGTTTTCCTTATCTTGGAGTTCATTTCAGTATGTATATTATTATATATACTTATGAAGAGGCTATAGGCATTACAACTTGGTGATTTTTTCCTAAGACTAACCTCTTGGTCTGACTGTATGTGAAGGTCTGGAATTCTGTATAATGTGTCCTATCCTGTTTGCAAGAAAACATGTTGTTTTTTTTGTTTTTTGGGGGGGGTCTGGTTGTGGGGCTGAACTCTGGGCCTGGGCGCTGTCCCTCAGCTCTTCAGCTCAAGGCTAGCGCTCTACCACTTGAGCCACAGCGCCACTTCCGGCTTTTTTCTTTTTGCTTATGTAGTGCTGAGGAATTGAACCCAGGGCCTTGAGCATGCAAGGCAAGCACTCTACCACTGAGCCACCTTCCCAGCCCCAACATGTTTGTTTTTTAAAGAATACAGAATAAGATTGTACACATACTCATTCGGCATTACATTGCATGCTCATTCAGCTTTATGAACTCTTAACCTGATATCACATTTTCTAAAGAATTAGAAATATTTTATTAAAATAGTTATGCATGCCTGAGGCCCTGGGTTCGATTCCTCAGCACCACATAAGAAAAAAGCCGGAAGTGGCGCTGTGGCTCAAGTGGTAGAGTGCTGGCCTTGAGCTGAAGAGCTGAGGGACAGCGCCCAGGCCCAGAGTTCAGTCCCCACGACTGGACCCAAAAAAATAAAATAAATAAATAAATAAAATAGTTATGCATGCTGTGAATGCTTTCCAACTGCACTTCCCAGCCTCCTTTGGTGCTGGGTTGTGGCGCTCAGACCCCTCCACCCTAAGTGTGGCAGTGGGTAAACCATTTCGGACCATGTAAAGAAGGTCAACTCCATGGAGACCACCGAAAGACAGAAACACCACTACAACCCCTGGACCAAAAAATGCAAACTGCACCATGAGACACTGTATCATTTTATCATCAGACACAACATGGACTATTTTTATTTCTAAAAAACAAAAACACCCAAGCCATTGCTACTAAAAACTTCAAACAAAAACTACCATGGAGGAGTTGGGGATCTGCTCAGTAGAAGAGGCTGAGTTTAGTCTTCAGAACAGAAAAATACTTTTTTAAGGTGGAATTATTTTGACTTTTTGGGGGTGGGGTGGGGAGTGTTTAACTCTGGACTTCAAACTTGCTAGGCAGGTGCTTTTCCATGGCAGCTGCATCCTCAACCCTTTTTTGGTTTTGTTGTTTTTGAAATTGGTTTTCTCATTTGTGCTTGAGCCAGCCCAGACCATCATCCTATATTGATACTTTCCTTATGACTAGAATGACAGATGTGTGCCACTGCACCTCGCTTTTTAATTGGTTGAGGTGGGTTTCATGAGCAGATTGCCCCAGCTGGCCTCAAATCACAGTCCTCTCGTTCTCAGCATCCCAGAGAGCTAGGATTACAGGCAAGAGCCACGTGCTTGGCTTCGTTTTGATATTTTTATTAAGTCACAAGAAGAGAACTAATTACCTTCCGTTGGTGTCTAAATAAGGAGAAGAAACAAGCTTGGGTTCATTTTTCATAGAGAGTTGGAACATCTGGGTGTACAGCGCAAGAGAGAAGTTGGGGATGGTGTGCTGGACTTATTATAATAAGTCATCTTGATCATCGTGATTGGCAGAGCAATGGGCCCAGTGGAGTGGGGGGCGGGGCGGGCTGGATGGAACATGAGGGGTTAGGGAGAAAGAGAAAGAAGAGAGGCTGGAGAAAATACAGAGAATTAGGAAAAGAAGGCAAGGTGAAGTCACAGATGATCCAGTACTCGAAGATGCTGGATGAACAGGCGCAGGGAGGAAAAAGCTGCTCTCCTGGGTCATGCAATCATTCAGCCTTAGGGAACACCACCATGTTGGGTGGCTATGAGGATTCTAGTAGATTGTGGAGGTCACTGAGGCTGGAACTCATTGAGACAGAAGGAGAGAGAAAGCTTCTTGAGCAGCAGACAATGGAACACTCCCTCCCCCTCCCCCACGCAGCCCACCCCAGGAGAAGAATGCGCAGGGAGCCATCGCCTACCCCTGAATTCAGGTATTGGCTGTCATTTTATTTTCCTGATGTTTTGGACCAAACTGGATAATACAGTAATTGAAAGAATGTAAGAAAGTAGGGGGGGGGGGCGGGTAAAAGATGGAAGGGTCCAAGAAGTTCTGGAGTGTTCCTGGGGGGAAGCTAAGACTAGGGGAGAAAAACAACCATGTAACAGCAAGTCAGAGAAAATGCTTGGTAAACTAGAAAGATTGAGGGGTCCAAAATCAATAGGCCTGCTGGGCCGGAGTTTGCACTGTTTATTTACCATCTGTGTAGCTCTAGTCTCCAGGGGACCTTTTATCTCCTCTCTTCTTCCTTTCTCTTTCCTTCTATTTTTTCCATTTCTCTTCCTCCCTCCCTCCCTCCTTTTCTTCCTTCCATTCTTCCTTCTTTCCTTTCTTCCTTCCTTCCTTCCTTCCTTCCCTCCCTTGTCTTGAGGATAAAATCCAGGATCTTTCCCAGGCTAAGAAAATACTATACCACCAAACTACACCCCAGCCCCAAGACCTATTGCCTTATCTGCCAAAAGCTTTTCCTTCACAGCTTTGTATGTAGGTCAAAGAAGAAGGTGTGCAGTCTAGAGCCATGGTAGATATCCATGACAGACATCCTATTCCCTGACTTGCATATACTCCTCTAATGCTTGTGATGTAATTCTTTTAAGGCAATGAAAAATATTCACGATTTAGTATTAACAGTCAAAGCATATCAATATCAATGTGCAATTTTGTGAGTTTCTCCTCAATGTATCATGTCACCTTTTTTTGGGGGGGGGACACATTTGTCTAGCAGCCATGGCAGTGAAGAAGTTGGCCTTCTGTGAAACCAGCAAGGACCCTGCCACAGATGAGGAGCCCTCACATCTGGGCCACAGTTTTGTATTCTGTTTGTGATTGTGTCTGCCAGATGGTGGGAGGTGAGACAGGTGTTGGATCTCAGTTTTGCAACTGGAAAAGCAAAACACCTAAAGAAGAGGTAATGATCTGTGGAAATGAAGAGACTCTATTCTTGTGAAAACCAGACTTGCTAGACCAGGAGCTACCGGAGGCAACGTGAGTTGACTGATGAGAATGTTGTTTTTTTCCTTCAAATTTTATTTTAATTAATTATGTCAGTACTGCCTTAACTTGTTCTTCTCAAGGCTAGCATTCTACCACTTGAGCCACAGCTCCACTTCTCTTTTATTTTTTGTTTTTGTTTTGTTTTGGGTGTTTAATTAAAGAGTCTTACAAACTGGGGGCTGGAGGCTCATGCCTGTAATCCTAGCTACTCAGGAAGCTGAGATCTGAAGATCATGGCTCAAGCACCCAGACCCCGAGTTCAAGCACTATGACTGACAAGAAAAACAAACAAGCCTTACAGACTTTCTTGCCCAGTCTGACTTCAAACCACAGTCCTCCCATCTCCGTCTCCTGAGTCGTTAGGTTTACAGGCATGAGCCATGAGTGCCCATCAATGGTCAGAATGTTTGATGCAGTCTCACAACGTCCTGGTGGACCAGGGGAAGGGTTTCCAGGAGCTGGAATCTTTGTAGGTAGAGGAGGAGAAGAATGGCCTTTGGGAGGTTGTCGCATGTGGAAAAGCTGATTTGGATTCTGCTCATGACGGCACTTTTTAACAAGTGCAGGGAGACAGATGATCTTGTGAGAGGATTGGTGGCATCTGAAGTTAGACAGTCAGCAGGTCCCCAAGCTGTGAGAACGGTGACCACCGCAGTGCCCTCCTGGCATCACTGCACACCTGTGTTAGTCATTCTGATGGATAAATCTGATGTCAAAGAAGCCAGATCTGTATATTCAACGCTGAGAGTGACATTTTATACTGGAGATAGAATTTGTGATGAAAAAAAGAGCTTGAACATCAGATAAACATTTTTTTTGGTCATTCACAGGGCTTGAACTCAATGCCGGGGAGTTGTCCCTGAGCTTTTCTGCTCAAGGCTAGCCCTCGATCACTTTGAGCCGTAGCTCCACTTCCAGTTTTCTGGTGATTAACTGGAGATCACGGGGACTTTCCTGCTTAGGCTGGCTTTGACCTGTGACCTGCAGATCTCAGCCTCCTGAGTAGCTAGGATTATAGGCATGTGCCACCAGGGCTGGGCACAAGCACAACAGATAACCATATAATAAGGACACATGTAAAACACGGCTCTTGGTTAAAAGGAATGAGCAATCCAAGAACAGGATGGAGGAGGGCGTGTGAGGCAGCTTGGGTAACCCAGATGGTTTTCATCTTGAGTTCAGTAGGAGCTGTGAGGCTCCTGCGGCTGCTGGAGATGCACAAGGCTGCCTTGAGTCATGAGATACTTGAGCACCCATTGGAAGAACTGGGTTGTTTGCAGATGCCATTAGCTCATACCTGTAATCCTAACTACTCAGGAGACTGAGATCTGAGAAGCACAGTTTGAAGCCAGCCTGGGCAGGAAAATCTGTGAGACTCTTATCTCTAGCCAACAAAAATCCAGAAGTGGAGGAGCTGTGGCTCAACTGGGAGAGTGCCAGCCTTGGATTAAACAACAACCACCACCACCAAGAAAACCCACAGGGACAGCACCGAGGTCCTGAATTTAAGCCCCAGTTCTAGCGCAAAACAACAACTGGGCTGTTCATCCTAGAGAAGGGAAGAAAGTAGTCGTCGCTTATCCATGTGGAGGATGTGCCAAGCCTCCGTGCTTGCCTAAAGCCATGGGCAGAACCGTATGGTTTTTCTTCCCCATCTGTACCCAGGATGAAACAAAAATTATAAATTAATCACACGATAAGAGATGAACTAGAAATATCATAACACTATACTATAATAAAATTGCCCCAGCTACACTATTCTTGTTGCTAGGGCCATCATGAACTAAAACAAGGGTTACTTTGTAATGAACAAAGTGCTACTGTGACAAGTGTTAGTATTATCCCCACCTTTGGTCCTCAGCTCCATCCAGATCTGAGCTCCTCCCTACCCTGGAGTTCCCACCCTATAGCTGGCCACTCCCCCTCTCCGATCTAAGTTGAAACCAATGGAGTGGCGGCTAGAGGGGCTAGTAGGGGCTATGGCACGGACTTGCTGGACAAAGGGAAGGTTCACCCCCTGTGGGGACGAAGCCGAGCACAGTGAAATTTCATCACAGGATTCAGAATGCCATGCATTTAAAACTTAGAAATTGTCTGTTTCTGGAATTCTCCTCTTATGTTTTTGAACCAGAAGTGGACAGCTAAGGATGGAAACTGAGGAAGAGTAAGAGAGTTCCTGTCATCAGGTGAACTGTTTGCGTGAGAAGGACGCATGGTAGGCCGGGGGAGGGGTGGGGGGGAGGGGGGGAGGCTGCAGAGGGGAGAATGAGGATGGGGGAAGCTGTTACACACAGGAAAAGCAGAACTGAGCTCAGCTGGTGACAGCACTTGGTGACAGTGAGACTGTTTTGTGAGGTTGTGCTTTTGTCTGTGTACGTGGGAGATTTACTACCTCGTAAAAATGATGTGGAGGGGATGACGGAGGAAATGGGAATTGGAATATTGTGACGTCATGAAGATAGCTAGCTAACTTTGTGGGGTTTTTGGTTCATCATCATCATCATCATCATCATTATTATTATTATTTACAGGAAATGGGGCTTGTTCTCTGGGCCTCAAACTCTTACTTGGCTTTTTCTCTCCGGGATGGGTTGCTACCACTTGAGCCACACCTCCATTTCCAGCTTCCTTCTGCCTACACTAACTTTGAACCTGGATGCTCAGATCTCAGCCTTCTCAGCCTGATGATAGGTATGAGCCACTGACACCCAGTGAGGGCTAGATAATTTTTATTTCATTCCCATTAGCCACCCTAAGAGCTACCTGTTATTCTCATTTTGCCTATGAGAAATTTTGAGGTTAAGTTCTTTCTCCTATTCACTCAACTGCCAATGGCAAAAGAAAGACTCCAAATCTTTTATTGAAACCTTCATTTTCTCCTTTTATAACAGGTGTTTGGTTTTGTTTTTGTGTCAGTCCCGGGCTTGAACTCAAAGCCTAGGCTCTGTCCCCGAGCTTTATTTGCTCAAGGCTTGCTCTCTACCACTCGAGCCACAACTCCACTTCCGGCTTTTTGGAAAGAAGTGTCTCACAGACTTTCCTGACTGGGCTAGCTTTGAACTGCAGTTCTCAGATCTCAGCCTCCTGAGTAGCTAGAGGTGAGTCACCAGCACCCATCTCTCCTTTACTACAGTTTGAAAATGGAAACAATCTTTCTGGTCCAGGATGGGCCCCTGTACATGTTTCTTTTCAAGGTCTTCAGTTAGCTCTTGTAGAGAGCAGCATGTTGGTTTCTCCCTATGAGGCAAATGAATGAAGTGATTTAAAGTGTCCCCACCCCAACAGATAGCATTATATAAACATATTTGTAAATTAAATTAATTGATACGTTGAATGGACATTGAATGTTACAAAATTCTACAAAACAAAAAAAAGCAAAGAGCAAATGCTTCTCCCATATCTGGTCCCCAACTCTTTTTTTTTTGTCGGTCATGGGCCTTGAACTCTGGGCCTGGGCGCTGTCCCTCAGCTCTTCAACTCAAGGCTAGCGCTCTACCACTTGAGCCACAGTGCCACTTCCAGCTTTTTCTGCTTATGTGGTGCTAAGGAATCAAACCTAGGGCCTCATGTGTGCAAGGCAAGCACTCTACCACTTAGCCACCTTTCCAGTCCTGTTCCCCAACTCTTGAGCCAACTTTCTTCCTATGGATGGATGATGCTACCAAATGAGGCATCTGGAAGGTGAGTGGTCATGAGGATGGAGCCGTGGCCAACAGGATTAGCGCCCTCAGAAAAGAGGCCTTAACCACGTGCAGAAGACTAAAAGTGGACCCCAGCCTATCGCCATGCACCAACATCAACTCAAAATGGATTAAAGACCTTAACATCAAACCTGAATCTCTGAAACTACTGCAGGACAGAGTAGGAGAGACACTTGAACTAATAGGCACAGGAAGGAACTTCCTGAACAGAGTCCCAGGGTCACAACAAATTGGAGAGAGACTCGACAAATGGGACTACCTTAAAATAAAAAGCTTCTGCACAGCTAAAGCTATCACAACCAAGCAAGAAAGACAACCAACTAATTGGGAAAAAGTATTACCAGCAATATATCAGACAAAGGGTTAATATCCTGTATATACAGGGAACTCAAGAAACTAATCCCTCCCAAACCTAACAAACCAATTACTAAATGGGCAAGGGAACTAACGAGAGACTTCTCAGATGAAGAAATAAAAATGGCAAAGAAATAATGAGGAAATGTTCAACATCCCTGGTTGTGAAGGAAATGCAAATAAAGACAACCCTGAGATACCACCTTACCCCAGTCAGAATGGCCCACATCCCAAAGTCAGCCAACGACAAATGCTGGAGGGGATGCAGAGAAAGAGGAACCCTATTACACTGCTGGTGGGAATGTACACTTATACAACCACTTTGGAAAGCAGTCTGGAGGGTCCTCAGAAAGCTAAATATTGACCTCCCTTATGACCCAGTCATACCACTTCTAGGCATCTACCCTGAACAACAGGAACCAATATACAAGGACATGTGCACCTCCATGTTTATTGCAGCACTGTTCACAATAGCTAGGATATGGAAACAACCTAGATGCCCCACCACAGATGAATGGATCCAAAAATTGTGGTATCTATACACAATGGAATATTATGCAGCCATTAGAAATGACAAAATAATGGTATTTGCAGGAAAATGGATGGAGCTAGAAGAAATCATGTTGAGTGAGGTAAGCCAAGAGCAAAGAGACAAACGGTACATGGTCTCCCTGATAAGTGGATGCTAAATCCAAAATGTTAGGTGATACGACAAAACTAACAGGACTTAAGAAGCAAATAACTTCCACTCATCTGGTCGAACTACTAAATAACCCCATGCTGCTGATCACATGTATGGTGTATATGTGTATGTCGTTATAGACCGTGATAGACAATTTGCTCCAGGAAAGTTAGAATGAGTTTGTGACTTTAAATGAGCATCACTATCCCACAATACTGTGAAATTTGGGAAATTATGGAATCACTTAATCACAATTAAAAAAAAAAAAAACACCAGAAAACTAGAAGTGGTGCTATGGCTCAAATGGTAGAGCATGAGCTTTGAGCTGAATTGCTCAGGGACAGCTCCCAGGCCTAGAGCTCAAGTCCCATGACTGACAAAAAGAAAAAAAGAAAAAAAGAGAGATCTTTCATGCAATTGTTTCTAACTTATTTATAAGATTATGTCTTTGTTGCTTTGTATGTCCCTCCCGCACGGTATAACCCCTGCTTTCACTGTATTTGATGTTGGTATATGTGGAGGGAAGGGAAAAAACAAATTGTTAAAACAGGGATACAGGTGGACCCATTGCAACAATGAGACGTACAAGTAGTTATGTCGAAAAACAAACTTTACAACTTTGGTGGGGAGGTGGAGGGGGGAGGGGCAGAGGATGCGAAGGGATGGGAAGGAGAAACAAAGGAGGAGGCTACAACGCTTGATAAGAAATGTACCATGTAATTGTAACCCCTCTGTACAGTATTTTCACAATAAAAAAAAATACGTTTATAAAAAAAAAAGAGGGCTGGGAAGTTGGCTCAGTGGCAGAGCGCTTGCCTTGCATGCCTGAGGCCCTGGGTTCGATTCCTCAGAACCACATAAGCAAATAGAAAAAAGCCGGAAGTGGTGCTGTGGCTCAAGTGGTAGAGCGCTAGCCTTGAGCTGAAGAGCTGAGGGACAGCGCCCAGGCCCAGAGTTCAGGCCCCACGATGGGACCCCAAAAAAAAATAAAAGAAAAAGAAAAAGAAAAAAAGAAAAGAAAAGAGCCTTAAGAAGAAAGCTATGGCCAAGCTGGAAGAGGGCCCCCGCCAGTTCCTGAGTATGCTAGTGACAGCCTGATCTTGGAATCCCTGCCTCTTGCCTCTTCAGCCATAGGGTCTTGTAATAAGTTGTGGCAACCTCCACTGACTAGCCCAAACAACCTCATACTTCTTGGGTAGTGCTTTTTCAGGGGTCAATTGTGGGCTTGAACTCAGGGCCTGGGTGCTGTCCCTGAGCTCTTCAGCTCAATACGAGTGCTCTACCACTTGAGCCACAGCTCCACTTCCATTTTCTGGTGGTTAATTACAGACTTTCCTGTCTGGGCTGGCTTTGAACCATGATCCTCAGATCCCAGTCTCCTGAGTAGTTAGGATTACAGGCGTAAGTCACTAGTGCCTGGCTGGAGACATCTTTTCTGCCCACACACAATAATATTTATTTCACAGATGGTGAATGCTTTTCACACAGCTCTAAACTTTTTTTTTTATACAGTTATTTAATGCCTTTGTTGACTTTTTTCCCCCCATCTACATTACATTACTTTTTTTTTTTTTTTTGTCAACCCTGGGGCTTGAACTCAGGGCCTGGGCGGTGTCCCTGAGCTTTTTTTGCTCAAAGCTAGCACTCTACCACTTGAGCCACTTCCAGCTTTTTCTGTGTATGCAGTACTGAGGAATTGAACCCAGGGCTTCATGCAAGCTAGGCAAGCACTCTACCACTAAGCCACATTCCTAGCCCTACATCATACTTTTTTTTTTTTTTGGTCGGTTGTGGGGCTTGAACTCTAGACCTGGGCACTGTCCCTGAGTTCTTCAGCTCACAGCGAGCACTCTACCACTTGAGCCACAGCACCACTTCCTTTTTTTCCCCCTTATAACATACACCTGCTTTTTGAAACCCAGGTCTGTACACTCAGAACCTAGGTGGGTAATACTACTAGCACCCCAAAAGCCCCTTGTGTTTCCTCTCAGTTAACTACTGGACTTTGAATTTTTTTATAAACAGAGTGGTAAATAAATACAGTAAATACAGTAAATAAATCCAGTAAGTACAGCCCTGTGCCCAGATTTTCTTCTTTTTTGGTTATTGGTTTCACTTTATTATTTGCCCACTTTTGGAAGTCCTTTATGAGTTGTAGGTCCTTAACAATGGACCTTAAGGTTGGCTAAAATATTTTGCTATTACAAGCAGTGGGAGAAATTCAAGCATGGCAAACCATCATTGAACAATTGAACGCATATTTAAATAGCATAATGGACCCTCCATGTCAGTAACTATCACCATTCTGCTGTTCTTGGTCACTGTAGCTTATTTTTAGGGTATGAAAATAGATTATGAAACTTAACAAAACAAGCTAGCCACTTGGGGCTCATTCTTGCAATCTTGGTTCCTCATGAGGCTGAGATCTGAAGGTCATGTTTTGAAGCCAGCCTGGGCTGGAAAGTCTGTGAGATACTTCTCGCCAATTAACTAGCAAAAAGCCAGAAATGGAGCTGTGACTCAAGTGGTAAAGCACCAGCCTTGAATAGAAAAACTATGGGACAGCACCCAGACCCTGAGTTCTAACGCCTGTACTAGCACCGAAGGGGAGGAAAACTTACAAAACATGTCCTTTGGGAGGACAGCACACATAATATAATTCTCTAGAAAGACTAAGTCAAAGCTCAACAAAATTAGTGCCAGGAAATGGGTACTTGAAACGGGCGGGGGCAAGGGAAGAGGAGTGGAAGAATGAAGGGTGAGAATGTATTGTGTATGCCACACAAGTGAGAAAGCAAGGGACTGGGAAGGTTGGGGGGGTGAAGATATTGAAGGGAGGTCGCAGGGGCATTGTATACATAAATTGCTTTACTAAACGGCAAAAATATTTCAATACTTAACTCTAAAAATTAAGAAAAGTGAGGGAAGGGCGGGTGGGAGTGGTGGGCGCGGAGGTTGAAGGGGTGACATTGATCCAGAGGCTCTGTACAGTTACCTGCTTCTGTTGAATGGCAACTCCTTCGTGCAGCTACTTAAAAACGAATTCGAAGACTAGATTGAAGCTGCGCGTTTTGGAGGCCCGGTGGGACGGGCAGCTGCGCGAGCAGGGGGACTTGCCCAACCTCTCTCACCCTCACCTCCTCCAAAAGGAGGCAACTCCTACTGCGGGGAGATGCAGGGGCACAGGGCGTTTCCCAGCGGCCCAGGGTAAGATGCCCTGGGGAAAGGGGAAAGGCTGGACCCCAACCAAACTGCTGGCTTCTTCTATAGAACAGTGCCGATGGTATGACTGCACTTGACAAGGGGGTTCCATACTTTAAAAAGAAAAAACAGGAAGGGAGGGAGGGAGGGAGGAAAGGAGAGAGGAGGGAGGAAAGAAGGGAGGAGGAAGGAAGGGAAGAAGGAAGGAGAAAGGAAGGAAGGAAAGGAGGGAAGAAGGAAGGAGGCAGGAAGGAAAGAGGAAGGAAGGGAAGAAGGAAGGAAGGAAGGAAGGAAGGAAGGAAGGAAGGAAGGAAGGAAGGAAGGAAGGAAGGAAGGAAGGAAGGAAGGAAGGAAGGAAGGAAAGAAGGGAGGGAAAAACTGTAAGCCACCAGCATAAGAGAGTGTGAAGCATTCAGCACGGCTCCTCCGCGTTGCCGGCCACTCTGCGCGTTTCTCTGGTCTCCGGATCACCTTCTTCTTGGCAAAAAGACCCTTCTGCACGGAAGCAGGCCGACGCCGGGGAGATGCCGGGGTGCGGGCCAGGGAGGAGGGGCGACCTCACCCGGGCCTGGGTCCCGGGGGGACCCCTGCCACCCCCCGCCCGTCCTCCAGCCCCGGCTCGCCCCTTCGCGTGCTCACCTACAGTGTCTCCTCGTCACTCGGCCCCCGCCTGGCCGCGGCGAGCGGCGCCGGGGCTGAGTTCGAGTCCCGCGCGGGGACGGGCGAGCGCACGGCCCCGCCCCGCCCCGGGGCGAAGCCGGGGTCCCCCGCCCCCAGCCTCCCCCGCCCCGTCCCCCGCCGGCAGCCGAGGTGCTCCCCGCCCTCCCAGCGCGAGCCCTCGGCCCTGGCAGACGCCCCAAGATTGTGGCGAGAGGAGTCTAGCCAGTTGGTGCGCGCGGTAATCTGAACCAGCTGCGTCCAGACGGAGGCCCCCATTTGCATTGTTTAACATACTTAGAAAATGAAGTGTTCATTTTTAACATTCCTGCTTCAATTGGTCTAATGCTGAATTACTGACGAGGGCTAAGCGAAACCAGGTGCTCGCTCCCGGGGACTCGGTGGCTCCCAGCACCCCGGCGCGCTCCCCCCCCCCCCCATCCACTCCCTGGCCCGGCCTGGCCGCCGCCCGCTCGCGAGGCCCCGGTGGGATCAGATCGCCCGCGAGCTCCGCCGCTAGCCCCGCCGGAGAGCCGAGCGCCGGAGCGCCGGAGCCGAGCGCGGATTCCCCCCGGCGGGCCCGCCGCGAGCCAACCACCTCTCGCCTCGCCGCCGCGCGCGCGCGCGCCTGCAGCTGGGACATGCCGGCGTTGAGAAGGTGGGTTCCGGGGCCGGCCTGGCCCTTCCCGCACCGGGCTCTGCAGTTCTGCAGAGCTTACTGGAAAAACACAGCGAAAGCAAACCCCCAAGCGCTGGTGGGTGGAAAACGGGGATGGCTGGGCTTCAGGGCCGCGCCGGGGACGGGGACGGGCAGGAGCCCGGGATGCGAGGACACCGTTCCTTAGAAGAAGCTGCCCCGGGGCTGGGAGTGGGGATGTGCTAACCCAGCCGCTGAGAGCGAACGGCAGGGGAAAGGGGGAAAAAGAAAGAAAGAACGAACCCCCCTCCCCACCCCGTGCTTTGCGTCTTCCTCTTTTCTTTTCGGAAAAGCGCCGCCGCTTTGTGCGCCCTTGGGCGAGGGACCGGATTTTCCGTGTTGACCCCGCGGGGTGGGAGCCGAGCCTGGGTCCCCAGCGCTCGCCTGGCTGCCGCCCGGGCGCACAGGACAAGCTGAACATCTGGGCTGCTCCTGCCTTGTGTCTGTGTGGCCTTCGCCAAGGGCATGGGACCCAGAAGTTTCGAGCCAATGAAAAGTGGGCATTGCAGACAGAGATGCGTGGAAGCGAACGTCTCGCTCTTTGCAGAAATGGCCAGCGAAAGAATCCTTAAACCCTGCAAGCGACGACGATATCCACTCGGGTCTCTATCCAGCCAACGCTTGACAACGCAATTCAGTTCTTTATTCAAAATTAACTCGGGGTGTGTGTGGGGGGGGCATTGGTGAGGGGCTGTCTCCATGCTAAAGGCTAAACTGCACCGATTGTCACCCTGGATTGGGGCTCAGCACCCCCACACCGCGGGCAGCCTTGACCCTTGGTGGCTCTCCGGGCTTTCCTTACGTTGCAGAATGGTGCACACGGCCTGGACGGAGACACCTGGATTGCAGAGTCTCAGGAGCACTTAGAAATATTGCATCTCTTCCCACTCCGGCATTTATATAGTTGGTTCAGGTTTTTTGTGTTTTGTTGTTGTTTTTTTTTGGAGTTTTCTAGGTTTGTTTGTGTTTTGTTTTTTGAAATGACAAGGTCAGCCATTCAGGATGCTGTGGGCAGACTTCTTGCATATTATTTCCTTTTGGAAACTCTCTCCGTTTGCCTGGAGCTTATTTGGGCCCCAAGATCCAGCCGCAGCTCTTCCAGGAGGTTGGGCTTGGGGCTTGACTGTCTGGGGGCTGCTTCTAGCCAAAGGAAATGGGGAGCAAGAGTCAAGTGAGGGAGGGGGGGCGGGGAACAGGCCTTTTCCACCAGTTCTTGAAGTCCCCGGCCCGCAGTCAGCCTGTTCTGTCTCCAACATAAACGAGACAGGATTTTATAACCACCCGAAAGAGAACTTCACGGGAAGAAACAGGAAAACATTGAAATTCATAATATACAGACTGGAAAATAAATTGGGTTATTGTTCTTTCATTCCTTCCAGATATAAATCTGGCTGTTGGAAATATCAAAAAGCCCTCGGATTTGGCTCTGCGCTTTATAAGGTCAGAGCTGTCTGCAGTGTTCGAGAACCTGGCTCAGGCAGACAGCTTAGCTGAAGTGCAGACTTGTAGCCACTTAGGGTCTTCCCTCTCCTTAAGGAGGATGAAGAATGTGGGCTTGCAGGCCTGTTCTCCTGGGATGTCACCTTAAGTTGGGGTCCCTTGTGTCCCCAGATGGCTGTTTTACCTGGGTCCTGTGTCATGGGTATGCACGAGCATTGTAATCTACAGACTCCCTGTAAAGAAGGAAGGATTGGAAAGCCCTAGTGCAGGTGGCAGTAATGGGTGCTATGGTCCATGGCCTGGCTGGAACAGCTGAAACAGATCACCTGTGCAAGGCCGCCTTCCCTGGCTTGACTGTATCGATATCCTTAGCAAAGCCTACAGCATTATTGATTCACATGGCAGACCGATTAGCTCTATTGACAGGGTCTCCGTTTTGTAGCTCTTTGGTCTAGGGTCCTCACTGTGTGCAGAAGCTGCTCAGGGAAGTAAGTTTGTGCTGGATCCTATGAGCACTTAATGCATTTGCTTCGACTTCAGACCTCTTTCATTGTCACTGTTGCTAAGTGTCCATTATGGTTGTTATGGTGCATTCACATTGCTGTGCAGCTGTGGTCCAAAACTCTTTGCACCTTGCAAAACTGAAGCTCTGGAGTCATTAAGCCACCACTCCCCTGCTCATCCCCCCAGACCTGGCTACACCTGGCTACCACCTGTCTACCCTCTGCCTCTTTAAGTTTCACAGCTCTAGGACCTCCTATGGGTGGAATTCTACATTCATTGTTATTGTTTTATGTTGTTTTTGTACTGGTACTGTGGCTTGAACTCATGGCCTAGGGGTTTTCACTTAGCTTTTTTTGCTTAAGGTTGTGTTCTACCACTAGAGCCACAGTTCTACATCTGGCTTTTTAGTGGTGAATTGGAGATAAGAGTCCCACAGACTTTCCTGCTTCAGCTGGCTTCAAACGGTGATCCTCAGATCTCAGCCTTCTGGGTAGCTAGGATTGCAGGAGTGAGTCATTGATGCTGAGCTTCTACACTGTGTGTGTGTGTGTGTTTGTGTGTGTGTGTCTGTGTGTGTGTGTGTGAGAGAGAGAGAGAGAGAGAGAGAGAGAGAGTCACTTAACATCATGTCAAGGTTCATACATGTTGTTAATCCCCCCCTCAAACACACACACACACACACACACACACACACACACACACACACACACACACACAGAGCTTTCCTTTCCTTTTCTGTTGAGATGAGCTTCTTTCTATGTTGCTCAAGATGTCTTTGAACTCTAGGCCCACGCAGCTGGGACTCAAGCATGCCCTACCATGCCCACATTTCCATGTTGTATTACATCAACATTTCCACTTTAAACCTTTCATCGCAGCTTCTCAAGAGATGGAGATCAGGAGGATTGTGGGTGGAGGCCAGCCTGGGCAAAGAGTTAGTGTGAGCCTCATCTCGACAAAAGAGCCAGGTGTGGTGGCATGTTCCTGGATCCCAGTTATAGGGGAAGTGTATACGTAGGTGAATCATGATGAACGACAATCCTGGGCAAAACCGAGACTGCCCATCTGAAAATGACTAAAGCAAGAGAGCACTTCTGATGTGGCTCCAGTGGGAAAGACTTTGTATGTCTAAATCGTACTGGTGACCCTGGCTTTATCTGATGACAGCCGGGCAATGATAAAGGGTGGATCACAGGCAGGAGCAGAGAGGTTTCATGGCTGATGAGTGGCTGGTGTCTCAGTCCCTCCTGCTGTTTCCTATTGCATTTCTTCTTCTTGGGGCTGTTCAGGTTCCCCAGTCTGCCACCTCTGGTGGGGCGGTTTCTGTAGGTCACACTCTAGGGCCAGAGTTGGGGGCCTGGGCCGCTTGAGCCAGTTTCTTTCCGGGGGAATCTCACTTGCATGGGCTTCTGGGCTCTGGCTAAATGGCTTCATCGAAGTTCCTCCCCTTACTTGGCTGGAGGATGGCAGCTCCCTGGCTCTGTTTTCAGAATAAAGATGTTCTGAGTTCAGGCAAGTCTTCCTGCATACACAAGAAAGACCAAGTGTGTTACTGTGAAGAAAATCCCACAGCGGTGTGGGCTTTGACTCATTTTTGTTTTTGAAGCAACAGGATCTATGCATTTGAAAATGTGATTTAAGTCAAGTGCAGTGACTCTTGTCTGTCCTCCTTTCTATTTAAGAAGCAGAGATCAGGAGGATTTTAGGCTAGTCCCAGCCATAAAGGCCTCAAGACTCTATTTCAACCAACAGTTGGATTCAGTGAGGCCCGTCTGTGCTCTCAATGTAAATAGGAGGACTATGGTCCAGTTCAGCTGAGGAAAAAGACCCTTTCTTAAAAATAACCAGAGAAAACTGGGAAGAGAATGAGGGAAGGGGTGACAATGTCCAAAAAGAATGTATCATCACCTGACTTATGAAACTAACCCCTCTGCACATCACCTTTATAACAGTTAAAAAATAATAAAAAATTTTAAAAATAGCATAAAGAGCTGAGAAGTGTCTCAGCAGAGGAACATCTGCTTTATAAGCACAAAATCCTGAGTTTAAGCTCTAGTACTGAAAAAAAAATAGTATGATCTAAGTCGGCGTCCCCTATATAAAGCAAGTAGAAGAAGATGCCAGCCTGGTTTGGGCTGGTGGGGGCGGGGGTCAGGAGCATACCTATCCCTGTATCCAAGTACATGGGAAGGTCGCCACAGAGAGGCCCAGGCGGGGTGAGCTCCACGCCCCCCTCCCCCCACCCCCCTGCATGGATCTTGGGTTTCACACGCCATTTCTCATTTTCCACAGAATACTCACTGCTACTCTCCTGGCTCTCTGTCTTCCAAGTCCCGGGAATGCACAGGTAAGACTGTTTAAAAAGTTCCCAGGAAGGATGGTAAGAAAGTAGAGTGAGACAGTGGGGCTGTGCACCATGCACTTTAGAATTGCAGGACTGCGGAGATCGGGGTGGGGGTTGGAGAACTTCATGTTTGCTTCGTTGGAGGTCTTCCTTCTGGAGATTGTAGCTGAGGCCCGGGGAGGCTGAGTCTGCTGCAGGTTACAAAGGGCATTAGCCTGACATCCAACTCAAGATTTTTTTTTTGTCAGTCATGGGAAGCTTGAATTCTGGGCCTGGGCACTGTCCCTGAGCTCTCCAGCACAAGGCCAGAGCTCTACCACTTGAGCCACAGCACCACTTCCGGTTTTCTGGTGGTTAATTGGAGATAAGAGTCTCACAGACTTTCCTGCCCAGGCTGGCTTTGAACTGCAATCCTCAGATCTCAGCCTCCTGAATAGCTAGAATTACAGGTGTGAGCCATTGGAGCCCAGCTAACTCAAGACTAATCAGGTGATGGCTGGAGAAATGCTAAGCAAATGTGTGGTAGTGTTGGGGGACCCTGGCACCTTGAGATAACAGCATCTGAGGCTCCTGTTTGTCACATGCCCCAGTCTCATGTGTAGAAGAGGAAAAGGAGAGCACCAGACATGGCACATGGCGCGGTGGAGGGGGAAACACCCTGAGCAAAGACCCCTGGATGGAGTATGGAAGGGACAGATGAGGTTAGACTTGGGAGGACCTGAGAGAGAACTGTAGCATTCCAGGCTTTGCAGAGCCACAGGGTTGTGTGACAACTAAGTTTTGTGCTACACAACACACACACACACACACACACACACACACACACACACATTTTGAATCTATGCATGTCATTGAGGAGAGGAAATCTTGGGAAGAAGAATACAGAATCTTAAATCTCGGAGGGCTTTGGAATCTTCTCATCCTGACGGTGGTCCTGAGCCCTGCGTGCTCCATTGAGGCATTTTCCCAAATACTTAGACATTTGGGCTTGGAGGCGTGGCTCAGTTGGCAGAGCACCAGCCAGTGAGTAAAAACATCAGGTACTGAGTTCGAGACCCAGTCTCAGACACACAAAAAAAGACATTTAGCCTTTGCAATTGCTTGGAAGTGGGGAGACTGAGGCACAGACAAGTTCCACAGCCAGTAGGGGCTACAGTGAGAACTGGAAGCTGGGCAGACCAGTGGACTTGACCCCAATCCTGCACTGCATTGCTGCAGCCTGGGTCTCCTACACTTTACAGCCTCCTGGCTCTTTTGTTCTGTGTCCTTTACCCCAAGGCTGTGGGACCCCTGAGCTCTTGCTAAGAGTGCAGGCAAGTCCAGCATCCATACAAACCAACCCACAGCTCAGGGAAGCCCAACTCTGGAGCCGGAGCTATGGCCAGGGGTAAGAGTGCGCGTCCACAGGGACCTGGTACTTTCCATGAAAGGCCACGCTCTAGAAGCTTCTCAGAGATCCTCTGATTGTCTGCCCCGACATACCTTTTTTTTTTTTTGCAGTGCATAAAACTGTCATTGAAGTTGTATGTAAAGCCCACAGTCCTCTGGGATCACCTAGAGATAGCTCTTTCCAGAAGCATCTTTGTGCACATTGTCTTGCTGAAACTGAAATGGAGGAATCTCCTCAATCTTTTCCCACAC